>NC_046237.1:12763132-13366660 GCF_009819885.2 Catharus ustulatus
ACCAAGCATGAGGCAGCTCTGCCATCTTTCTGTGGACTGAAGAGCCCAAAACAGAGCCTGTCTCTCAGGGATGAAGCACAGTCAGTCTGCTTTCAGTCCATGTGCTCCACCCTGCAGCAGGAGGTTTGTGAGCTTCAGTCCCAAAAACTCAGCACCCCCTTGGCAGCTCAGCACAGAGTGCAGGCAAAATGCTTCCTCCAAAACACAGGGAGAACAAAATTCCCAGATGAATTATGATCTCTGAAGAAGAGAGGAGTAACAATTCCTCTGGATGAAATACTGTGCTGGCCAGAAGGGTAATTTAGAGTCAGAGTGGAGATCAGATGTTTTATCACTGTCTCCTCAACTCTTCTTGACTTTCAACTGCAATTTGATAAATCAACATAATACCTGCACAGTAATTGCAGGAGATTTTATTCCTAGTGGGGTTACTTTATTACACTGCAAGCACATCAGAGAACTTTCTGTTGCTCTGCCATTATTACTGTGGGGACAGAGGTCAAATAAAGCAGGTTTAGGAGGTGCTGTTTTTGCAGATGATCCTGGTGAGCTCCTTTCAGGTGTTTGTGCAGCTGAGTGCCTTCAGCAGTGCTCAGCCTCTCCCTGTGCACCTCCACAGCTCCTGCCCACACCCTGCTTTGCTCTTCCCCTGTGTTTATGCTCCCATTGTGGCTCCAGGGCAGCAAAATCTGGGAACACACAGGAAGCCTTGCCCAGAGACAGCAGAAAGGACCAGGAGATGCTGCAGTGCTGTCCCTCCTCATGGCTTTTAAGGCCAGCCAGGAGGGGACCTGCAGCAAAATGCAATTCTTCAGCCTGTGATCCCATTAAAATTTTATGAACAATGAAGCCTCTTGCACTGCAAGTCTGTGGGAGAGAGTAACACTACTACTGCTCTTCAATGTGTAATTAATCCACATTTCATTGCTTCCCAGATGAATTTTTGGTCACAGGAGGTAGCTATGACTATAAAATGACACTTATTTTAGATGGGATACAGACCAAAGGTCAGTGTCTTGTGCAAAGCCAGGAGAGCCATGCATGCCCTGGGCCATCCATCTCCCTCAGAGCTGCTGCTTGTGGAGGGAAGGCAGATGGAAAATGTGGATCCATCTGTCCTAGAGGGTCTTGTGGAGTCTGATGTGACTTCACCCTCCTCTTACATCCCCCTCTCCACATTGCCATTGGGACACCCTTCAGCTGAGCAGCTGTTCCACAGCCAGGTTCCTTCAGCTCCTCAGCCCTTCCCATGGCTCCTGACAAAGGGGGGAAATTAAAAATGCCACCTGATAGCAATCAACAGCTGCAAATCCTGTTGGTGTCTGAGAAATTCCCAGGTAAAACCAGCAATTCCACTCTGGATTCCCTCCTGATCACCCACAGGCTGGTCCTGGCTCACTGAGGGCACACCTGGGGGATGTGGCTCCCTGCACCCATGATTTAATTTAATTAATCCCTCCATCCCTGATTTAATCCTGCACTTCAGCCCCATGGGAAGCAGCAGGAGCATTGGATGCACCCTGCATCTGATGGGAGCAAGGAAGGCTGACTGGAGAGAGCCAGCTGGGCTTGCAGAGCCACCCCAGCTGCAGCCAGCCTCACCCACCATCCCTTTGGGCTCTGTGCAGCAGGAATCTGGGAGCTACATGGCCAGCCACACTGGGCACATGGAGCACATCATCATTTCTGCCTCCTGAATAGGAGCCTGTGACTCCCACATCACAAGGAGGCCTGGAAGAAATCCCAGGGATTTGGGATTTCTCCAGGAGACAGACCAGCTTGGGGGAAGTTAGCAGAGAAACAGGATAAAGGCATTTCAGAACATATTGGACCTTTTTTTTCCTCTTTCTGGAGTGCACAGACTGTCAGAACAGGAGATACCGTCTCCAGCAGCACTGCACTGCAAGGAGATTTATTGGCTTGGAACACAGTTTATACAAAAATTTTTCTCAAGCAATTTACACAAAATATTTCTGTCGTTATGCAGGGGAGTTTTTATAATTAGAGCTTTATTTGAGTGCTTTAATTGTGGCTGGTCTTTTGACTAGTCCTACCCTTTAGGAAGCTCATCCTGTCTCCCACTCACCTCAGTGAATGTGGAATTCAGAGGGAAAAAGGCCACAGGCACTCCCCCGGTTTTCCCACCAACACTCTGGAAATGGCCCATGGGGAGGCTCTTCCAGCTTCTAAAATTAGCCAAGGAAAAAGGTCTGAAGGCGTTTTCCACCCTCAGATCTCACCTCTTGGGAGTTCCTCATATCCCTGTGAAGGACCAAGGCTTGGCTGCCATCCCTAGGGAGAGCCAGCTGCAAGGGGATGGATGTGAGGATGGATTAATTATGCAAATCACACTGATTGCCCTGATGGGCACAATGAGTGTCAGCCCAGGGATGGCACCAAGGTGGGCAAGTCCCAGCTTCCCTCCTGGAGCTGAGCAGTGCCCCCAGGGACTGTCCCCTTCCCTGGAAATCAGAGGGAAATAAAAACTATCTATCAAAAAACCCCTAAATTTTTGAGGGTATTTCTGCCAAGACACCACAGGCACTCAGAGCCTTTCTCAGTACTCAGTAATTCCACTGGAAACATTCACAAAATCTACACCAGGTTTGGGCTCCAAATATCAAGAGGAAAAAAGCAGCTAAATATCTTATTTTGAATAATTGAAAAGCAATCTAAAGTCATGTTGCAAAACAAACCATCAGTTCCCATTTTACACATTAGGAAAATTTGATTTCTTGATGCACCCCACCCCCAGCAATTCAAACAATTCAAAAGTTTCATGGTTTTATGTTGGATTTTTTTTTCTTTGACCCCTTCATAACACTGAATGCATTAAAGCAAGAAATGCCCAAGAACTGATTTCTTTTCTTTCCTCAGCACTGAAATGTCTCAACACTTCACTTTTTCCCTTTCAAGTTGCCATTTTTTACACAGTTTCAGGCATTATTTAGAACTATAGAGTTGAAAAAACTCAAAAACCTGGAGAGAGTACATCTCCTCTTCCCTATAAACATTTGCCATCAATCCCTTTGAATTCCCATTTTTGGCACAGAGGAAGAGAAAGAGAGAAAAGAGAAAGAGCAAAGCAGGAACTGGAGACATTAATAATTTCTTCTTTCTCAAAACCCAAAATGAAAGGAATACAGAATGAGACATAAACTTTAAATTTCTTTCTTTCATCTAGGAATTTCCCATGAAAAGATAATAACACACCTCCACTGCATCCTTTTTTCCAGCTCCTCCAACACACAAATCCCTGGCACGAAGGCAGGGGAATATTGAGCTTCTCAGGGAGTCACCAAAACCCTTTTGGGGCTCTCTGGATTTGCAGAGACATCAGCACCCTGGGGATCTGGGCTTTGCAGATGTTCCAGGTGGGGCAGCCATGCAGAGAATCAGTGCAGCTCTGGGAGGGTGGAGTGAGCACAGAATGGGGCATTTCTTCCCTGCTTGGATGTTCTCCTCAGGGACACTTTGCTGCACTGCAGTGAACTGTGCAGTGGGGTTTTTTGGAGGTGGAAATAGCCAGATTCTGCTGGATGTCAGAGCAGAAAGATGTGCTCCTGGGGGGTTTAGCACAGAGAATGGGTCAAGTTGGGAAGGACCTTAAAGCTCAGCTCATTCCACCCTTTGCCACTATCCCAGGCTGCTCCAAGCCCCATCCAGCCTGGCCTTGGACACTTCCAGGGATGGGGCAGCCATCCTGTGCCAGTAAACATTCTCTGAGTCAAGAATTTCCTCCTAACTCCTAACCTAAATCTCCTCTCCTTTAGTTTGAAACTGTTCTCCCTTGTCCTGTCACTGCTGGTGAAAAGAGCTGCTCTCCCTCTTTTCCACAAGCCCTCTTCAAGGCTGCATGATGGTGTTCAAAATCTTCTCTACTGCATGCTGAGCACCTCCAGCTCTCTCAGCCTTCGCAGGTCCATCAATAAAAGCAAGTGAGGGTTTTATCAAAGTGCCCCAGAAGGAGCAGCTGATCCTTAATGCTTTTGGAGGGCTTAGATCAAGCCAGCTTTATGTTGTAGCATGCTAAGGTGTTTTTAACTCTGTTTTTTAAACCACCAGGCAGGTTTATTCAAGGTCACAGAGTAGGTCAACCCATGATCAACCCACACTCAACCCACCAAAGCACTCTGGTGTTTGAGGGTGTCTGGGCTTGGTTTCATGCAGTTCTGCACTGAGCACTGCTCAGCACCAGCTCACCCCAGCTCACAGAGCAGGGGGCTGTTGGACCTCAATGCCCACAGCTGAGTTCTGCAGCTCCCCTTGGAGCTGAGTTTCTGCACAACACCTGTGGTGATGATGCCATACCAGGGTTACACAGGGCTGAAGGCACTCATGGACAGCAGCCCCATAACCCAGACTGAGAGGAGCTGAGGCATTCCCACATCCATGCTCAGCACTGCTGCTGGGGTGCATGGGGAGTGGACTGCAGGATCCAGCCAGGCTCTCCCAAAATAGCCTCACCCAATAATAATGCTCCTGGAGACACAGCCCATGGCCCTGACCCTGCACAGCACAGGGCAGCAGCTGCACAGAGCTCCAGGGGCTCTCCAAGCTCCTTGGAGCCCTGCCTTGCCTTATCAGGACCTTAGTGCTTGCCTGGGAGAACCTCTAAGAACCAAATCCCATCAAGAGCTGTCTGTCTGGGACCTGGCTTGACTTTGCCAGGTGCCAGGGAAGAGTTTGGCTGTGAAAAACCAACGTGAGTGAAGGTTTTCCTCGAAGTTGAGCAATACAAATCTCAGCTGGCAGTTCCTGGAGAGCCACAAGAGCCTTCTGTTCCTGCAGCTTTTCACCATTCCTCCTAATTATGATGTTTAAGGCATGAAATCTGCTCTGGGGTTTGAAGCAGCAGTGAGTATCATGCACTGCCAGCATGACACTGAATGCATAGCAGCTCAGCAGGGCAGGGCTGGGGGACATGTGGGACAAGGCTGCCACAGGAGCTCTGGGTAACACAGCCCACATGCTCACCAGATGTTTTATTCCCAGGTCTCTTGCCTGCTCGTGGTGGGGCAGAGGTGCATTTCCCAGCCCCAGCAGTGCGTGTGGAGGCACCTCAGAGCACCTGGTGTGACCACAGCAGGGTTTGCTGTGTATTTATAGAACCATGTCACAGAATCACAGAGTTTGGGTTGGAGGGGACCTTAAAGCTCAGCTCACGCCGTGGGCAGGGACACTTCCCCTGTCTGGGCTGCTCCAAGCACAGGAATGACCGTCCCTGTCTGGTGCTGTCCAGCCACAGAGTGTTCTGGGCTGGCAGAGCAGAGCACAGGAGCTGTGCTGAACCACATCTGTGCAAAACACAGGATGAAGCCTGGGAGATGCATTTAGCTCTATTTTTTTACTTTCTCTCTCAGGTGAAAACCCTGAGGAGTTTGTGAGGTTCCTGTTAATGCTCTTCCTTCCACACAAGATAGAGAGGGACCAGAGGAAAGGAACACAGAGACAAAATACTTTGGCAGGACACGTGTGAAAACTGCAAAGTCCCATCCATGAAGGTGTTCAAGGCCAGGCTGGATGGGTCTGGGAGCAGCCTGCTCTGGTGGAAAGTGTTCCTGCCCATGGCAGGGGGAGGAATGAGCTGAGCTTTAATGTTCCTTTCAACCCAAGCCAGAGCTGGATCCGAGGCGGCCCAACACGAGCTGGGGGAGAGACAAGACTTTCAGAAACTTGTATAAAACCTCTCTGCTAAAATAAGTGTGGGTGAGAACGCAGCGAGGAGCTCCTGGAAGCAGAGCAGCCCCAGCCACAGGTGCCACAGGTGGGGACACGGTGACAGAGGCCGGACAGGGCCGGGGCTGTGGCCGGGCCGAGCGGCCCAGCCCGGTTATGCAAGAGCAGGCCGGAGGTTTCCGCTGACATTTCAGTGCCCCACGTCCAGCTCCCCCCGCAGACCTCTGCGCTCACAGCTCGGTGAGCTCATTATCTTGTGGTTTGGAACAATACAGGAAGGATGTAGGTGTTTGCAAGAAGAAAGAGGAGGAGGAGGAGGGGAAGGGAGGGAGGAGGCTGCTCTGGCAGCATGGCGTGCTCGGGCCGCTCACCCACACACCTGCTGGAGGAGCTGACATGGACTGGGGCAGAGCGAGCACAAAGGGCCAGGTTCCACCAGAGCCCAGCTGGGAGGGCAGAGGTGCTGGGTGTCCCTGCAGGGTCCCTGCTGGGGATGCACTGGGATGCACTGGGATGCAGCAGGATAGAATTTGGGACGGCTCTGGGACCCTAACTGAGCAGCACTGAGCAGCCCCAGCCCGCACCCAAGATCTGTGGGAGTCCAGCAGTGTGCAGAGAGCCCAGGCAAGCTGCTGACAGGTCAGCCCCTATGGAATTGCCATGGAATATTTGATGGCAAAGGGATGGACCTGGCTCATGCAGCCCACAGAGGTCCCAGGGAGCTGTGTCTGCCCTGCACTGGGTGCTCCAGGAGTGAAAAATACTGAGGAGCAAAAGATGTGAGCAGTGCATCTCACCTGGGAGCACAGAACATCACAGGAGCAGAGCAAATAGCTCTGAACCAGGAGGTGTGACACTGCTCCTAAAGCAATGCTTCCAGCTGGGATGGAGTTCATGCTCCTCTCAGGAGCTGTCAGTGCTGTGTTCTGGCTCACAATGAGAATCATGCTGATAACACGCTGATGTTTGACTCATTGCTAAGGACTGCTTACCCTAAATCAAGGACTGTGCAGTGTCTCATGCTCTGCCAGCCAGGAGAAACCAGGAGGGAGCACGGCCAGGACAGCTGATCCCAAGTGGCCGGAAGGATATTCCATACCATAGAACATCATGGCCAGTACAGAAACTGGGGAGGGACTGGCCAGGAGGGGCAATCACTGCTGGGGGATGGGCTGGGCATCGCCCAGTGGGTGCTGAGTGACTGTAGTGGGCATCACTTGTCTGTCTCAGGGCCTCTGTTTTTGTTATTTCCCTTTTAATTGTTGTTGTTGCTGTTGTTACATTATTATTTTACTTTATTTCAATTATTAAACTCTTTTTATCTCGACCCTTGGGTGTTTTATTTTTCTGGTTCCCCTCCCCATCCCATGGGTGTGGGGGAATAAGTGAGCAGCTGTGTGGTACTGAGTTACCAGCTGGGGTTAAACCACAACAAGAATAAAGCCAAATATTTGGGGTTGTATATTTTGTGTACAACAAGAAACCACACCAGACCAGTGTTATTTTGAAAAGTTCAATTTGGAAAAGTACTGAATTGCTTTGTGGAAAGATACCCTCATTTTAAAAGTATTTTATGATATTGGCATTATGTTACTGTCGTATCTAAAGCTGGGCTTGTAGCAAGACAGCAACAAATGAGTAAATTAGTTTTGTTTTTTTTTTTCATGAAAACCCTTCTGGACTGCACAGGCATATCTCCAAAGGGTCAGGTGATGCCTGGAGGAGCTAGAACAGAGGCTAGACAGTTCAGAAGAATAAAATAGGTATTTATTGAGGGGCCTTCAAAAGCCACACCCTGGCAGTATCAGTGCCACTGTTGTGGCCCTGCCTGGATGACTTTAAGATGGAAGCAAAAGAGAGCTTGGTCACAAGGTCTCACATGTTTATAGGTTTTAATCCATTTGCATACAAAGGTCAACTATCCAATTAATAACCTCAAATTATGAGGTTTCATCCTCCTTGCTTGCTTGCCCACCCTCCTCTTCTCACATTGTTTTTGCTTAGGGCCTGAAGTTTGAAGAGATTGTCCTTGAGTCCCCAGCTGGAATGGAACTGTTTTGTCTTCACCACCCTGTGAAAATATCCTAGTAACCCTTAATATGAAACTAAAAACTGCACACCCAAGCAGAACACAGTAACTTAAAACTTAAGGCATCACAGGCACACCATGCAGGCAACCCCTGTGCCCCGCTGCCTGGAAAGCTGAACCCAAAATGGTTTTCTGCACAGGTTTGTCCTGGCCCTACGTGAGGATCATGGCACAGAGCAGAGCCATGGGGTACCTGCAGTGCCAACACTCAGGGCAGGGACTCAGCTGTGCCTCAGCACCCCAGGATGCTGCTGAGGGGCCCTGGCACTGGGAAGGGAGCTGGCAGCAATCCAGAGTGGGATCTGAAAGGTGTATGGCTGCTGACAGGAAAGCTGTTCTCTTGAGCGGTGTTATCTCATCTATTTTGCAAATACAAATGTGATAGAAATCTGCAAAATAAGGAATATGCATTAACTTCTGAAAAGTTTTGACTACATATCATTATCTGTAATTTCACTGCTTTGATTTACATATTCATAAAAGAAACATGCAGCTCGAATGTGTCAAAGGCTTTCAGATGAGCACGAACAAAACAGCAGACTTGCAGGCTCGCTGCTGAAGTAATTGCCAAGACACCTTTGCTTTCCCTGCTGGCAGGGTGGTTTTGTGTCCCTGGGCTGGCAAAGCCCTTCCTTGCTCCTGCTTGGGTGAGCTCAGCCCCAGGATGTGAAGAAGAGCTTTGGCTGGGCCTGGTGCTGGTGCCCACTGGAAAGGGAATGCTGCTGGAGAACACACGGGCCACGAGCACCAGCGAAATGGCTCAAGGGGTTTCCAACCTGGATGCTGTTTGCCCAGGGAAGCTTCCCCTGGATCCCTGGCAGTGCCCAAGGCCAGGCTGGAAGGGCTTGGAGCAGCCTGGGCAGTGGAAGGTGTCCCTGAGGGTTGGGATGAGCTGAGCTTTAAGGTCCCTTCCAACCCAATCATTCCACAACTCTGTGCCGTTCTGGCCAGGAGGTGACAGGAGATGCCGGGTGTTGGGCTGAACCCAACAGGGTCTGGGTGCTCAGCTCGGCCATGCCTCTCCCCCCTCTATCCCTGGGCACCTCCAGGGCTGTTGTGTGTCCCTGATTTTTCAGCCAGGTGACAAAACCAACCAAACCTGGAGCTGCTGTCCCCGCGTGGAGGTGGCAGCACCTGTAGCACAGCAGATAACGAGGTGATAAAAAGTGCGAGTGACTCTTTTAACTTCTTTCCATGCTTTTAAGCTGCTGAGTAGGGGAAGCCACTGCAACTGCCACTGCACCCTGTACTGCTGCTCTCACTGTCACAGCCATGAGATTCCAGTGCTTTTGGGGCACTTGTGGTTCTTATCTGAGTGTTTCAATCTTTATAACCCCTGAGCCACACTCTTCCCCTCCTTTTCCTTATCAGAGGAAGAACTCACAGAGGTGGGGTCCCTGCAGCACCCAGGAGCACCCAGGATCCCACCCAGCCACTTGTACCCAGCTCCAGCAGCACCCACTGCTCAGACATTGTCAAGACGCTGGAGCAATGCCAGGTGCTGTCGAAGGAAAGCATGTGTGGCAGCGGGAAAAGGGGAAAATGTTATTTTTCAATTTCCCTCTGACATTTTTTCAGGCGGAGAGCAGTGGGGTTTTTTAACAACAGAGAGCAAAGCAGAGCTGACAGGCTCAAATATACCCTGGTCTTCAGTGTTGGTTTGGGTGGAGAGTGTGAATTTTTGCTTGCAAAAATAAAAGGTTCTGGTTTTGAAAGCTTAACCCTTCCCCCCTCCCAGCGAGCAGGGAGTTAACCTTTCATCTTGGGGCTGAAACCTTGCGGCACTAAAGCATCTCCTGTCCTAAGAGCACCCCTGGAGGGAAGTCCAGACTCTGGCATCACCTCAGGGAAGGGCACCTGTCCCCACTGCAGCCTCTCTGGCACAGGGATTGTGTCACAGCCGGGGAACCCAGTCAGCAGCCCCAGGAGCAGCTGGTACCCCAAAATCAGCAGCTGGAGGCTAAAAGGTTCCCAGGGGCTGCAGAGCTGAGCCCTGCAAGGGGAAAGGGCTGAGCTGGACCTGCCCAACTGCAACTGCAAACCATCCCTGCACACGGGCTGCTCCCTCTGCCTTACAGGGCTTGGCACTTTCTTTTTCCATGCAGCTGCAAAGTCCCTCCTCTGGCCAGTGGCCACTTACTTATGTAAGGCAGAAAAAAAAAAAAAAAAAGCTTTTGGTTTTAAAGAGAAGGCTGAAAATGGAAACACTGCATGCTCAGAAAGCAAAACCAAAGCACCCAGATCTCAGGATGTGTGACTGCAAACACAGACTTTTCTAGTCATTCACACAATGAGGATTTCTGAACATTCATCAACTCCAGGGTACCAAGCTCTGCCTAAAACTGCTAGTTCAGGGTCTGGCAGGTCATTGGGCAGTGAGAAACTGGGCCCAGGCATGTGCCCAGTCCAGTGGGGCTGACCTGCATGCAGCAGAGCCTCCCTTGGCTACAAGAAGGAAATGGGGGGATTGGAGTGTGCCCAGGGAGGGAATGGAGCATCAGGAGAGGCTGAGGGAGCTGGGAAGGGGCTGAGCCTGGAGAAAAGGAGGCTCAGGGGGCCCTTGTGGCTCTGCACAACTCCCTGCCAGGAGGGGACAGCCGGGGCAGGGTGAGGCTCTGCTCCAGAAACAGGGACAGGAGGAGAGGGAACGGCCTCAGGCTGAGGCAGGGGAGGCTCAGGGTGGATATTGGGGAAAATCTCTTCACTGAAAGGGTGGTCAGGCATTGGAACAGCTGCACAGGGCAGTGGTGGAGCCCCCATCCCTGGAGGTGATCAGATGTGCTGATGTGGCCCCTGGGGACATGGGTTAGTGTGGACACGCTCCTGCTGGGTCAGTGGTTGGACTGGATGATCTTGGAGGGCTTTTCCCACCATGAGTGTGGGATCATGGGCAGGATGGATTGCAGGGTGCACATCCACAGCCAAGACCTGCCCTCCCTGGCCCATTGTCCTGTTGGACCTCTGTCCTCTGCCACAGGACAGGATCACCTTCCTCAATAGCAGCTGCTGCTGGCCCCCTTTTCCCATGTTCCATCTTGACCTTTTCACTTCCTCTGGCTCTTGGTCCATGCCCAGGCTCTCTTGTTTCCATAAGAAGAGCCCCTCACCCACTTCACGTGTCCCTGGTGAGCAGCTCCTCCATGGCATCCCACAGTGACAGGGATACTTCCTTGACACCCCTGGTAGTCCAGAAGCACAAATCTGGCCAGGTAGCACATCCAGGTCCTCTGAGTCTGATCCCTGCATCTATTTTGGCCACTCACCTGTTTTTCTTACAAATAATCACACGTGACATTTTGCAATAAATTGAAAAGAATCCAAAACCTTTTGTTAAAATGAATCATCTCTTTCAAACGAAAGAGTGGTGTTTTCATTGAACTTTTCAGCAGCAGAGGGAGAGAAAAAAAGCACATCCAAGAGCTTTTGAAACCAAGAAAGTTCTTATTAAAGCAGCAAACAGACCAGGGACTGGAAAGTGGCATCAGCTGAACACAACCTCCCCTGCATGGGCCCATCCCAAGGACTCCAAAGGCCAAAGTAAGGATTTGATGTGCAGCTACATCCTGCAAGCCAAGGGCTTGAGCAGCAGTGCTCCTCATTTCTACCTGAAACCAGCATTCCTGGGTGCACTTTCCAACTATTTCTGCTGTTCTTTATGTTCTCTGAAGCTGTTTGAGCCTCCAGCACTTCCATCCAGGGCTGCAGTTCATGCAGCAGAAGGAACTGGTCCAGCTGGCAGTGGGAACAATCCAAATTGTCATTTAAAAAATAATTTCCAATTTATTCCCTTCTCTGTGCAGCTCAGATGGGAGTTGAATTGATTTTTTTACACTGCCTTCATTTAATGTACACAGCTCTCTCACTCTCTCTGCATCAGTGGAAGGAACCTATGAAAATCAGCTAAATAAACACATCTGTGCTCAGAGCCCTGCAAACATGGAGTGGGCAACTCCCATGGAAACCAGGGGGGTTTGCAGAGTCCAGGAACAGAGCTCCCAGCTATCGAGGGGCTGGAGGATATCCCACCAGAGGAAGGGATAATCCTAACCCTAATCACCTCCAGGGCTGGGATTCACTCTGCTGAGACCCCACCTGCAGAGCTGCCTCCAGCTCTGGGGTCCCCAACACAGGAAGGACATGGAAGAGTTGGAGCCAGTCCAGAGGTTGATTAGAGGGATTGCTGTGAAGAAAAGCTGAGGGAATTGAAGTTTTTCAGCCTGCAAGAGAGAAGGTTTGAGGGTAACCTAATTCTGGCCTTCCTGTGCCTGAAGAGAGCAAGAAAGAGGGAGAGAGACAAGGGCAGTGGCAGGACAAGAGGGAATGAATTCACAGTGACAGAGAGGGGCTTTAGCTTGGGTGTTGGGGAGGAATCCTTTACTCAGAGCGGGGGGCTCTTGCACAGAGTGCCCCTGGATCCCTGGAAGTGTCCAAGGCTGGACAGGGCTTATGAGTGACCTCAGAGCTCATGGAAGAGGATAATGCCTGGAACTGCTCCCAGAAAATCAACCAAAGGTTTCAACCAAAGCCTTATGGACTCTCCTGCTTGCAGAAACACAATGATGCTTTCTCCATGGGTGCCAAGATCATGGCACAGTGCAAAGCACTGCAAGGGCTCTGTGCCCCAGGAGCAGGCATCTCCTGAGGGTGGAGGGCAGGAAGGAAGGGAGGAGGGGGATCTGGGTGGTTATGGTGACAGCATGGCTGGAAAGAAGGTGCTCCAGCTCCAGCTCCAGGGATGGGGCTCTCCAGACACACAACCTCCAGGGGAGCTGGAATAGCAGAAACATCGCCCTGAAGTGGAAATCACCCCTGCATTTGCCCCCCTGGAACTCCAGGAGTTACACAGGCAATGGTGGATGTTTAAAGGGAGTTGGGAAGAGCACAAAACTTCCTTTTTGGGGCCTGTTTTCATACTGACTCTAAGTGTTTGTTGGATGAAGACCACGCTCCCGGAGGTATGGACCTAATGGCTCTCAAGGAGCCACCATCTCTTTGCTGATGGCTCATAAAGCTCAGCTATTCAACCACCAGGAAAACATGAGCAGAGACTTCATAAAGGCACATTTCCAATGTACAAAAAAATTAATGAATTTGTCCAGTATCCTGCCTGCAAGATACATTAATTTTGATAGACAGCACTCAAGGCTTTAAGAGCCAGTGCTGCAGAGGGTGGACAGAATGAAAGCAAAGGAGAGTAAACAGAGGAGAGATTTCTAAGTGCCCATGACATTTGTTCAAATACTTTATTTCAATCAGCTTAAAAGGGAAACATAAAGCTGAGCTTGCTCCTAGGAAAGGGAATGAAATTGAAAACCAAGTAATGCACTGAGAGCAATTCAAAGGGAGCCGAGAGGCACCATCTGCTGCAGAGAGGGCACAAGCAGCCCCAGCAAGGGCTGGGGTTTGCTCTTCTCCTGATATTTTTGTCTCCAAACACCATCTTGTATTGTCTAGTCTGGAGAAGAGAAGCCACTCCAAAAAGCCAGTGTCTGAACACCACTTGGGAGAGCTTCACCCACACAGACTAAGTGATTTCACATTTATTTCACCAAATCCTTGGGTGAGGGTCCAGGCCAGACCCTGCCCTTCAGGAGACCAGCCAGGGTTCAAAGCTTGTGTTCTATTCAGTCTGAAAACACCAAGAACCATGAGCAGCAAAAAGGGGGGCAAAAAACAAGAACTGAAATATCACCTCAGAAAAGGTGGGAAATTCCACTTCAGCACTAAAAATTCCTCTTTCCAATTCTCCAGCCTCTTCCATGAGCACCTGAAGGGAGGAGCAGTGTGTGATGTGTGAGCTGGGTGTACTTTCCTGGGTAAAACCATCTGGGAAGCAAGATGTGGTGAAAGCTGCCCTGATTCCAATCACAATCCCACAGTATCCCCTCTGCAGTTCCCATCAGCCCCACCACATCCTGGGCTTTTCCTCCAAGGCATCAAACCACAGCTCCAGGGGGGATGATGAGGTAGAAAAGTGGATTTTGGGGCAAAGTGGTACCTGTGGCTTGGTTTCCAAGGAAAGTTGTGATTTATTTTTTTGTTGTTGTTTGAAAATAGAAACTCATCAAGATGATGGAGAGGGAAGGGTGTTTGTGACCACCTTCTACAGCAGCCTGTGGGGTAAAAAGTGTATTTGTTCAGCAGTGTAATTTACTTTTAGTAACAGAAGAGAAAGGTGAGGCTATTGATTTATCATTATTTTCTATTTGTTTGCTCCTTTTTTACATCCATTTCTCTCCCTGGGTTTCTTTTATCTGAAAGCTGTCTCTGACAGGACCCAATACATTCAGCATTTCTATAAATATGTAAATATAAGATCTGTATGTGTAAACACACCCGCATAAATCAAATGGTAATGATGTGTGTATCTATATTTGTGTATATATAAAAGCTAAATTATCTCCAATTTATCCAATGCCCTTTCTCTCTCCTATGTGCTTTAAGTTCCTATGTATATACAGTCTTTATATTAATATGAAAACAGCACCTATGAGGAATACAGATAAAAGACTAAAGAGCCTTCCTGGTGGATAAGTCACTCCTAATTCCTTAATTTCTTTCTGCTTGTTCCCCAGAGCAAGCAGGGGAAGATACATAAATAAGCCTGCACATGTTTATTTAACCTGCTTGTTTAGCTAGTTTTCGTGGGGTTTGTATCCAGGATACCTGCACTGATGCCAGGAGCAGTCTGGGTTATCCCAGGAGCTGGTGCTTTGCTCCTGATCCAGAGCAAACCTTGGAATTATCAGCAGGAAAATAAGGTTACCTCAGACAAGGTAAAGGCTAAGAGGAATTTAAAAATCCCGGGGAGATCTTGAGCTGAGTGGTCCTTGAGATGAATTTTCCTTGGCCAAGGAGGGTGGGATGCCCACCCCCCTCAGCTGTGTGCTGGGGGCTCTGGGGGTCCCACTGACCCCACCTGTAGCACCCCAGCACCTTCCCCTTCCCCTGCACAGGTAATGCTGAACCTTCCCTGGCTGCAAGGAAAGTCAAGCACGGGAGGAAATTCTCCCTCCTTGTCAAAAACTGGGAGATTCCCAGCAGTGCCCTGAGGTCAGATTGTTCCCCAAAGGGGCCCCTCCACCCTCTGCTGCCCCTCCACCCACTGCCATCTCCCAGGAAGTTTCACTGGAGCAGGAGGAAAGCTCCAGGGTAGCCCAGGGTGTTTACTGGGGTGTCTGATGAGTGTCAGCAAACATCAAAGAAATGGAAATGGGCACAAGAACCCAGAAAAACAGAGAGATCAGCTCAGAAGATACCCGAGCATCTTGTGCCTAAAGCTGGAGCCCATTCTGGCTCGTTTCAGGATTTAGCAGTGCCTCAGTCAGGCTGGAGCTCTGGATTTGTCACAGAATCATCCCAGAATGGTTTGGGTTGGAAGGGACCTTAAAGATCATCCCATTCCACCCCCATGGGCAGGGACACCTTCCCCTATCCCAGGCTGTTCCAATCCCATCCAGCCTGGCCTTGGGCACTGCCAGGGATCCAGGGGCAGCCACAGCTGCTCTGGGCACCCTGTGCCAGGGCCTGTCCACCCTCAGAGGGAGGAATCCCTGCCCAATATCCCATCCAGCCCTGCCCTCTGGGAAGCCATTCCCTGTGTCCTGTCCCTCCATCCCTGTCCAAAGTCCCTCTCCAGCTCTCCTGGAGCCCCTTTAGGGGCTCTGACCTCTCCCTGAGTTCTCCTCTCCAGGTTTCCCCAGCCACCAGCGGGATCATTCCCAGCGAGACATCCCCACCCTCCGTTTGTCCCGGGTTAGCTGCAGGACAGGAGAGCTGGGCTCAGGCGAGACAATTTGCTGCGGGCAGGAGCGGGATCCCGGCGGGATGCGGAGGGATGGATGGATGGATGGATGGATGGATGGATGGATGGATGGATGGATGGATGGATGGATGGATGGATGGAAGGATGGTGATGGATGATGGAGCAGCACGGCACGAGCTACGAGCTCCCCCTGCAGCGCCCGGGGCACAGCGGCAAAGCCGGGAACTCAAACCAAAAAACAAAATAAAAACCGACATGGAGCCAAGCCCGAGCACGGGTCACCCCCAGGGGGAAGGAGATGCTCCGAGTGTCTCCAGTCCCTCCTCTCCCTCTTTATCCCGTTCCCCGTGCCTGTTTTTCAGCAGCGCTGGAAGGACAAGAGCAGCCAGAGCTGCGGCCTCTGCTGAGAGTGACAGGGGACAAACCAAGCCCCCACATCCCCTCCAGCAGCCAGCTCCCACCCTTCTGCTCTGGCCAAGTTGCCAGATTTTTATACCCTACAAAATAGAAATTATCTTTATATATTATATATATATGTATATAAAATAGATAAATATATAAAAACTATATTTTAATATATTCTATATTTTATATTTTTTAATAAATATAAAATATGCCCTGGCCATATTTTTATAAACTGTGCTTGTTTTGTACTTCGTGTTAATAGATCTAATGGAAGGGGAAAAAAGCACTGATATTTTGTCCTGAAAAGGACATTTCTGAAATTTCCAGAGCCCTGGGATCATTTTTGGCTGTACTCTGGCCCATTGCTGGTGGCTTTGGATGCAATTTTGGATTTGCTCTCTAAGTAGAGAAGAGAGCTATTTACGAATTTATATATTTATAGCTCTGCTGGGCTGTGCTGGGCATTAACACCATCCCGGAGCCAAGAACCTCAGTTCCTGCTTTAGGTTAAAATGACGTGGACATCAGTGGCACCCCACGAGGGGAAAGGGAGGCTGAGGAGGTGGGAAATCATGTCCAGAGGGAATCCCCCCTTGGCTGCAGGATGTGGGGGCTCGAGCCCAGGTTATGGGGCTGGGATTCCTCAGCTCCCTGCTCCCAGGGTTTTGGTGCAAAGCCACAGCAGCACAGGGGATGCTGGACGTGCTGCTGGCTGCAGTCAGGGCCTCTGCAGGCAATCTGTGCTTCTCTTGCTTCCCTCTAAACATAAAGGTTTTGGGAATGACCATCCACTCCACACTCTGAGCTGGAATAGCATCCCTGGGATGGGGATGTGCTGTGGGGATGGGAGCCAGGCTGCAATGCCCAAGTCCTTTGTAATTTCTGGCTCTCAAGACATCCAGGATATTTCCCCCAAAATGCCCATGGGATGAGTTCTCCCTCCTGCAAGGATTCCCACGGAGGGTTTTCTCTGGGCAGCAGATTATTTCAGCCTCAGGTCTGTGCTCCCTGAGTGCCAGCAGCATCCAGGGATGCTATCACCCTTCCCTCAGCACTCAGGTGAATCCAGAAATATTTCCAGGTGTTTTGCCAGGAGAAGTTTCCTGGAAAAGTGCTGCCAGTGTGCCCTGGGTGGCTGTGAGCACGGCAGGGTCACCACAGGCAGAGTGCAGCAGCAGGAGGAGAGAGAAATAATAGATTGACAGAATCATGGAATACCCTGAGGTGAAAGGGACCCACAAGGATTATGGATGTGATAACTCCTAACCCTGCGCAAAACAGCTCCCAGAATCCCACCATATGACCCATGAAGGCATCCCAGCAGCAGAGGGGTCACAGCAGGGAGCATGCAGCCTGTGGTTTTTGGGTCAATTATTTCCCTTTCTCTCTCCATTCCTAAATCAGGTTCCCCCCCTCCACATGGCAGAGAGCATCCATAAGAAGGATTCAGGCTGGGGTACCCCAAGGGGGTGTTTTTACCCCACACCTCAGTGCTGCCAGCAGGCAGGACCCTGGGATACCCCAGACTGAGCCCCAAAACCCAGAGAGAGCCATGAAACAGCCCCAAAGAGCCATGGAACAGCACTGAGCAGCCCCAGCTCTCACAGGCTCCTGTTCCTGCCAGGATAACCCTCCCTGGTTTCTGATCTGCTCCTCCATGTCCTGCAGCCTCCAGGACACAAGCTGTCCCTTGTCTGGGGGTGCCAGGGCACGGGCATGGGGACGTGGAGGAACAGCCAGGTGCTGCACACCTGGAGCAAGGTGGTTTTCCCAGGGTATCCCAGCCCTGCCTCCCAGCCCAGGCAGCTTCAGACACCTGGGTTTTTGCACTGAGGAGGGCACCCCCAGCCTCTTGCTGGGCACAAAACCCTGGGTATCTTGTAGAGGAAAATACAGCTTTTTTCTTCTCCCTTTTCCCAAAGTTTTCTGCTGACAATCCCTTTTTCACCACTGCGGAAATGCTGACTTGCCAGCACTGTTTTTTAACCTGTTTACAAAATTCAAACCCAGGAAAAGTTTGGCCAACATTCTTGTTCTCCATGAATTTCTCTTTGTCAAAAGCTCAAAGTTTTCCCCATGTGTCCCTGCAGTGCAGGGGCATGTGATGCCATGAGGATGTGATGCCATGAGGATGTCCCCACTGCCACTGGAGTTTTGGCTGCTGCCACCAGACCCCAGCAGGGTCCTGGGGCTCCCCTGCAGCACAGCCCCTCCACCTGCAGCCTTTTCCCATGGATGTGCACGGCTCCAGCTGCACAGCAGGGCTCAGCTCATCCATGAGGCTCTCCAGACACGCCACAGGAACGTGGGGAGGTGGAGGCAGCAGGTCCTGGATCACAGAATACCCTGAGCTGGAAGGACCCACAAGGGTCAGCAAGGACCAGCTCCTGGACGTGCCATGGGATCCTCCTGCCAGGACTGAGTCTCCATCCCTACCTGCAGAACTGCCAGCATCACTTTCTGGGCTCCTCTGGCTTGTTCTTCACTTTGCTGCACAATATTTCATCATCCACCTCACTGAAATGTATATTTCCCTTTTAAGAGCTCTCCTAGAATAATATATTTTTTTATTATCGTGACAGTGAGGGCTCCTGTTGCCATGGCTACATGCCCTTTGCTGGAGCAGGAGCTTTCTGGGTACTGGAAATTTCGCAATTTTTCCTGATCTACATGGTTTGATTTTATTTTATTTTAATTTGATATTTATTCCCATTATCATCTGCTGAAACAACAGGTCATTTATATTGCATATGGATGTGTCACCAGTACAGCAAAGCCTTCAGAAACAACCTTCTGCTTTCAGAAGGAATTATTTTGGGGAGGAAAATATCTCCCATGCAGCATTGATAATATATAATATAACAAAAACACAAGAACTCTGAATAGGTCTCATCTGTATCTCACCACATCCTACATTAAATCCCATTTCTGGACTCCTGAATGAGTGTTATAAAACCAAGTCAAATTTTCTGTGCTTTTCATCCCATTGCTGTAAAACAAACCTTTATCTTCTGCTTGTCAATTGAGCCCCACTCTGGACCTGAGCCTCTTGAAACCTCATCTATTTGAGAACACATGGAGGGAAATTAAATGGAGGTATTAAATTGAGATACAGATAGATAGATAGATAGATAGAACAATTCAGTTTTTTACTCCAGCATTTCCTTATAGACAAGTGCTGAAAATTTACATTTGGAAAGGGATCATACATGGACAAGGACATTACAGGAACTTTCCCAAGATTTTCATTTCTTGGGGTATTTCTTGCAGGATTGTGCTCTTCTGCTGCTGTCAACACACACTGGGAGAAAGCAGGGATGTGCCCATTACACAGAAAGGGAAACAGAGGCACAAAGCCAAGCCATCCCTGCTCCCAAACATGAGCAGCAGAGCTGGGGTGAAAGCATCCAAAATTCTGCTGAATTTTTCCCCAGTGCTTTTAGTAACAGCATCCACTGGCTCCTTGTTTCCTGGTGAGGAGGGTTATCCAGGTGGTACCTGTGAGTTCTTTTCCCTGTTTCATCAGGACCAGGGATGCTGCATGAGGCCCATTTGCTTCCCTTCCTCTGTACTCTTGGCTTTTATTGTTGTTTTATTTTTAACTAAAAATAGTAGAAATGAGTGAAAGCAGACTAAGATCACATAGAAACTCCAGAGACAGCAAATAGTCCAGAAACTTGGAGATTTGCATACAGTAAAGCAAAAGAGTTCTTAGTGAATCTTAAAAGCAAGCAGATGAAGTGAGGCACTGACTGGGTTTAGCTGGAGCACACAGGAGAGTCCTGGGAAACAGCAGCTGGGGAAGGGAAACAGGGCCCATCCCAGGAAGAAATGGGAATGTCCTCACCTGGTGATGGGACACGAGGTAAATGGTGTTTCCATTCCCACCTCACCTTGTGGAGGGGTCAGCTCTGCCAGGAGCAGAGGCAGGAGAGGCAAGGGACATGCAGTGCTGCTCAAAGGGACTGAGGGACAGTCCAGGGGACTGAGATCCCACCTGGTCACAGCATCTCCCTGCTCACACCAACCTGCTCTGTGTCCCCCCAACCTGCTCTGTGTCCCCCCAACCTGCTCTGTGTCCCCCCAAGCTGCTCTGTGTCCCCTCAACCTGCTCTGTGTCCCCCCAACCTGCTCTGTGTCCCCCCAACCTGCTCTGTGTCCCCCCAACCTGATCTGTGTCCCCCCAAGCTGCTCTGTGTCCCCTCAGCCTGCTCTGTGTCCCCTCAGCCTGCTCTGTGTCCCTCAGCCTGCTCTGTGTCCCCTCAGCCTGCTCTGTGTCCCTCAGCCTGCTCTGTGTCCCCTCAGCCTGCTCTGTGTCCCTCAGCCTGCTCTGTGTCCCCCCAAGCTGCTCTGTGTCCCTCAGCCTGCTCTGTGTACCCCCAAAGCTGCTCTGTGTCCCCCCAAGCTGTTCTGTGTCCCCCTAACCTGCTCTGTGTCCCTCAGCCTGCTCTGTGTCCCCCCAAGCTGCTCTGTGTCCCCCCAAGCTGCTCTGTGTCCCTCAGCCTGCTCTGTGTCCCCTCAGCCTGCTCTGTGTCCCCCCAACGAGGAGATTCCCTCCCAAGGACACAGCTGAGAACTTCCCCCACCACTGCCCTGTTATTTTGGGGGAGGGTCTCCCTGAGAATGTCACAGGTTAAACATCTTCCCCCAGTTTGCTTTATCTCTAATTCCAATGGGAGAAGAGGGTTATCCATGAGCCATTTCTCCTGCCACCCATGAGATTCCACATCATGTCCTGCTCCCATGGAGATGTCACATGTGGCACCTGGAAGGGACCCAGCACCCAGCACTGGGGAGGCAGAAAAGGAGGAACAAGCATTTTCCAGAAGGAATGAAAAGAGCAGGGACATGGGGGAAAGCAGCAGCCCAGTGGGCACAAGGGAAATGATAAATTCTCAGGTCCTGTCTCCCATCCCTGGCTTCCAGCAGCAGCCATGGAGCAGGAGGGGGTGTTTGGGTGCCCCAAGCACCAACCCACATTTGAAGTGCAATTTTTAGGTGCAATTTGATAAAGGTGAAAAATAAGCATTTTTTTTTTAAATTGCTTTTCATAGAATCACGGAATATCCTGAGTTGGAAGGGACCCACAAGGATCATCAAGTCCAACTCCAGGCCCTGCACAGGACAACCCCCAGAAGCTGTAGCTGCACACACAAATTCTGATCCCATTTCCCGTGTCAAATCCTAATGGGATGTCCCTGCACAGAACTTTGGTTCTTCAGGAAAGCAGCACATGTAGCAACACTGGGAAAATACAGCAAGAGAGTTCTGGATAGCTCAAGTTCTGTAATTAAAACAAATATATTAATTTATACAAGTATTGTATTAGCAAAGGAAGAAAAGATTCAGAGTATTTTGGACTGTTTAAGGCTATTTCTGGGATGAGGCTGTTCCCACCAGGGGAGAAGGAGCTGTGCTGTTATGGTTTGCAGCCTGACTGCTCTGTATGGAGGGGGCAGGAGGAGCACTGAACATCACCAGCAGCAGTGTGGGAAACTTAATGGATTTAACTGCACAAAGTGGGAAGCTATCCCGTGGGACAAGACACTGCATGAGGACAAGGGGATGGATATAGGACCTGGGGGCTCCCAGGGGTGTTTTGGCTCCAAGAACACCCCAATGTCCCACAGGCTTTTATCCTCACCAGGCAAACACTGGGTTTGGTTCCCCTGGAGAAGGGTCTGGAAAAGCCCATCCCTGTCCAGGGATGTGCACGGCCAAACTGCCCCCATGGGACACACATGGGGCTGTGGGGCCAGGGGTGTTCCACAGGATGCACTGAGGGATGTGCCATGGGATGCACCAAGGATGTGACACAGGATGCAGCAAGTGCTCACTTTCCAGGCAAGGATTCAGCTGAGGCTGAAGGAGAGAAAACATCCTCATTACAGCCTCAGATCCCTAACATTTAACACAGCTTCCCCACTCCCCCAGGGCTCCCTCCTGGGGAAGATCTCTCCTGTTTACATCCATCAAATGCCAAATCCAGTTTCCTCGTGCCTTGATGGGGCAGTGTGGGTGGGATCACACAAACTCCAGGTGAATATTGACTTTCCAATGACACTGTTCTAGCCCAAACACCACCCAGCCAAAGGGGGCCGGCATGCCGGCAGTCCAGCAGAGGAATTATTTGATTCCCCTGCCCTGCAGCATGCTATCTGCCAGGAAATTTTCATTTGGTCTCTCCAACTCGAGAACCAATTGTAAATGTCAGCACTAAACACTCAGATTTAAGTGTTGGGTTGTCTTGTTTGATTACAGCACTGAAAGGTCAGAGCTGACTAATGGAAGTACAAGCGGTGTCGGGAGGGAAACTGTGTTCTGCCAGGGGTGAGCAAACACCTGGGGACAACCTAATCACTCTTCCTGCTGCATCTCTCTCTTCCCTCTCCAGCTCCTTCAGTCAAGGCAGTTTTTCAGTTCTTACAACCTGCAAAAGCCATTTCTGGGGGAAATTCCTGCTGGTGACGTTGCTGCAGGCGATGCCGACAGCGCTGGGTTTCCCTGTGGAGCAAACAGAGCTCACCTTGCCATGGCCTGGCTGGGTGTTCTCCCAAAGGGAAGGGATTGCACAACTGGGGTGCTGTCACCCCCACTGGCATGACCCAGCTCTCCCCAAGCATGGCTCAGGTTTGATGCCAAGGTCTCTGTGCCTCCACTTCCATTCCCCATTTCAGCCCTGCTCTGGAAACTGGTGTCCCAAGAGCTCCACGCAGAGGGCAGAGCAGGGCTATTTCCCCTCCTCCCTTCCCATTCCTCACCACTCACACACCTGTGAATTCCCCTTGCTGTTACAGTTATGAAGACCAAATAAAACTTCAGCTGCCTCAAAGTGACTGAGCTGAGGAAATCTGCTTTAACCTGAGCCCATTCCCATCACTACAGCTCTGTAAGAAGAGTTCATTATATTTATTTTAAATCTGCTTTTAGTCCATCTGCCTGGCAGAATAAAACCCTTAGGAGCTTGTGCTCCTCTCCAGGGAATAGCATGGTGGTCCCAAGCAGGAATGTTCAGATGTCATCCTGCATAGGGATGCTGCCAACCCCAGAATCTTCCCTGGGCAGAGGGGAATTATTCCCAGGAATCCAGGATCCTTCTGGGCTTAGGGAGAGATCTCCAGCTACCTGACCATCCTTTTTCTCCAGGAAGAGCCCCCTCAGCCCCCACTGGTGCTTCAGACCTTCATTATAAGAGGCAATTGTCTTATTCACAGGCCCCTTTGCAGGAGCATCCCTCAGGGAAGGATCCTGTTAAGCAATGAATGGTGCCAGAAGGGTGAAGAGGCTGTGAAACCACTGTAAAATATAGAAGGGGAAAATACCTGCATGCTATCATCAAATGCAAAGAAAGCAAAGAAAACAAATATCCAACTGCAAACTGAGCTATTCCTCCCTGGATCAGGCATGAAGCAGCAGCACTGGGAAAGTCAAAGCAGTTTGTGGTCCATAAGATTAATAAGAAATCTGCTCTGGATTGGGAGCGATTCCCTCTTTTATTGCAATGAACCCCAAAGAGTAATGGCTGCAGGGCAAGAGGAGGAAGGTAAATTGCAGAAATAATGTGTTTCCTTGTGCTGACATGCTTTGTATCATAGAAAAATACACCATCTGTTTCTAAATTACTTGTTGTATTGATTTAACAGTTAGGAATGGGGGTGGAGGGGATCTCTTTTTTCTCTTTTGCAAATCCATTTTGCGAGGTCTCCCAGAAATCTGACAGTTATGTGCAATAAAAAGTAAGGGCTTGTTCATCATAAGATTCCTGCTGCCAGCCATGGGGCTGTGCTGGGAGGCACGGGACATCCCCCTCCTCTCCATCACTTGTCCTGCCAGGAGCTGTGCAGCTGAGTGCTGATGTACCTAACAGGAACTATTTCTTACACCAAATAAACTCTCACTGTCCTGCTGCTTCCCTGGGAGGGTGGCAGGCCCTGGCACAGGGTGCCCAGAGCAGCTGTGGCCACCCCTGGATCCCTGGAAGTGTCCAAGGCCAGGTTGGACAGGGCTTAGAGCAGCCTGGGACAGTGGAAGGTGACCCTGCTCATGGAATGAGATGAGCTGTAAGGTCCCTTCCAATCCAAACTGGCATTTTATGGCTCCTCCCTGCCCAGATCACACACACTTCACTGCCCTTGTTGCTCTGAATTTCTACGGATTTCCTTTTTTTGCAACTTCTCCCCCTGCACCCCAAAGGCTGCCACAGCACCTGCCCTGGGGAGCAGTTCAGCACATGGAAAAAGCAAGTGTGTCACCCCAATACCTCCCTCAAGGCTCCCCCTTCACAGGGCAGCAGGATCCCCGCTAAAAACCACAGAACTCAGAATGGTCTGGGTTGGAAGGGACCTTAAAGCGCAGATGCCATGGGCAGGGACACCTTCCACTATCCCAGGCTGCTCCAAGCTCCATCCAGCCTGGCCTTGGACACTTCCAGGGATGGGGCACCACAGCTGCTCTGATAGTATTGTGCTGATAATCAGTTGTTCCCCTGCCTGCAGCCTGAGCAGTTTAGTCCTTGGCCAATGGCTTTCCTGGGAGGCTCCAGGTGCCCCCATGGACAGGGCCAGTCCAAAAGGAGAAGGTTAGCCCAAAACCTGGCACTGCAGTGATGCAAACAGAGCCCTTTCCTGTTGTTCCAACAACTTTCAAGCCTCTGATGCTGCTCAGCCAGGCAGCTGCTTTTGTGGAAAAATGTAAAAAACAAAACACAACTTTCTTGAGTTTGGAAATAATGCTCACCCTCCTCTGAGCATCCCAAAGTGTGGGGAATCCAAACCCATCTGACATCACCAAAGCTGCTGCTCACATCAGCATGTCCCTCTCTGCCACTCCCAGCACAGTGTTGGGCACCCTAAAGACTTTCTGTCTCCACTAGAACCCCTTGCAGTGTCCCCAACACCACCATATCACAGCAATCTCCAGACAAATCCCTTCCTTCCCCTGGTGGAAAACACCCCAAGGCTCAGCCCAGGCACCACCCACAAACTGATTTTAGACTTCTCCAAGTGAAACTGGGAGAGAGATCTTGGCTCCTGCTGGTTGTGATGTTCAAAGTTTATTTAACCCCACAAAATAGGCATTTTCATGCAGAATCTTTTGGTTCATAAAAGCAGTAATTCTGCAGCAGCCACCTGACAACCCTCCCACCCAAACCAAGAAATAAAGTGACCCCAGAGTGCACAAAACCAAACGAACCGTCCAACTCCAACAGACAAAAGTGGTTCCTATCATTCCATACAACATGGAAAAATTTGGCAAATACAGCTGATCTTGCAGTTCCTGTCCCTTAAGCACTTTAGAGCTGGTTTGGCCTCCAGCCCTTGGGTTGCCTGTCTGGAAAACAGACTCAGGGCCTTGTGCTGGGGACTCTCCAAGGGGTCCAACCCAGCTGCAGAAGAGCTGCCACATCAGCATTTTGAAGTGGGCAATATAAATATAAAACATGGATACAAATGGGTTCTTTATACAGAAAATATCATCTCTCAAGGCACTGGGGTGATGGCCACATGTCCACTTGTGGGCTCCCAATGGGCTTCTCCAGCTGCCAAGGAAGGAGGGGAAGAAGGCACCGGAGAAGTCCTGGTGCTGCCATCCAAGAGGGGTTTCACCCCACTGCTGCCCCAAACGCCCAAGAGGGGCTTTTCCTGGCTGGATGGTGCTTTTCCTTGGTGGGGGTGATGTGATCCCATGGGGGCTGCAGTCTCCATGGGATGGCTCAGGGCTGGGTTCAGCCAGGAGGGAGGTGCATAGATGGGCCAGAGGTTTGGGCTGCTCTGGCCAGTGCTGGGCTCCCTCGTCATGCCAGCAGCCCCAGCCGGGTCACCTTGGCCGACAGGAAGGAGTGGATGATGAAGACGATGGTCTTGGGACAGGAGTGAAGGTCCAATTGCTGCAAAAAAGTAAAGGAGGAATATTTGCAATGGGGAGGGCTGTTCCTGCAACAGTCAGCTTTCAACCATGGACCACCCAGAGCTCCCCAAACCCACCACAGCTTTACTAGAGCCTGGGAAGGGCTGTGCAACCCTGGCTGGGGTGGGCAGACAGGCCCCATCCACCCCCATGCCTGGCAGGATGGGTGCCGTGGGCAGGATGGATGCTCTGCTCCCTCTGCCCCCAGGGAGTGTGGGTGGGGCTGCTGAAGGAAAAGCCAACTCACGATCTCTCCCTCCGGTCCACCAAAATCCAGGTAGAGCATCTTGGTGCCGTCATCCGAGGACATCTGCAGCTTTTCGAAGGGCTGCTGAAGCAGGATGGTCCTGCTGAGCCCGGGCTCGCTGGTGGAGATGGTGAAGCCCTTGTCGATGTGGACAGTCAGGGTGCAGTCCTGTCCCTTCCACGTGCAGGCTGGGGATGAGGACGGGACAGGGGTGAGCCGGGGGTCCCGCTGCACCCCCCCAGCCCTCCCGGGCCCCCGCTGACCTGCCGAGACCTCCTGGGCCAGCTCGGCGGCGCCGTGGGTGCCGTCCACCAGCAGGCGCGTCCACAGGGCGAGCTCTCGGGGGCTCTCCAGGCTGAAGAGATGGGTCTGCACGCCCAAGCGGCCGCCGGCGCGCAGCGCGAAGGAGCGCTCGGCCTCGTACAGCGCCGAGCCCTTGGCCGGCCCCGAGTGCACCAGCCTGCGGCACGGCCAGCGCTCAGCACCGCGCCCCGCACGGCCCCGGCACCGCACCCTGGACTGCCCCGGCATCACACACCGCAATATCCCAGCACCGCACCCGGGACTGCCCCGGCATCACACACCGCAATATCCCAGCACCGCACCCGGGACTGCCCCGGCATCACACTCGTAATATCCCAGCACCGCCTCAGCACCGCACCTCAGCATCGCTCCTCACACACCTCAAGCCCCACTCTGCATCCCGTACAGCTCCAGCAGAGTCCCTCATCCCGCACGGCCCCGGCACAGCTCCGCATCCCACATAGCCTCAGCACGACCCAGCACGGCCCCGCGTCCCACACAGCCCCAGCACGGCCCGAGCGCGATCCCGCACCCCGCACGGTCCCAGCGCCTCATCCCGCTCCTCTCCGCGGCGGGGCCGCCAGGGGGCGCTGCAGCCCCGCGGATGAGGCCCCGCAGCGTCCGCGCTGGAGCCGCCCCCGCCCCGAAACCCCGCCCGAACCCCGCCCCGAGCACACCCCGAACCCCTGAAACCCCGCCCGAACCCCGCCCCGAGCACACCCCGAAACCCCGCCCGAACCCCGCCCCGAGCCCCCCCGAACCCCCGAAACCCCGCCCGAACCCCGCCCCGAGCCCACCCCGAACCCCTGAAACCCCGCCCGAACCCCGCCCCGAGCCCACCCCGAACCCCCTAAACCCTGCCCCAACCTTGCCCCGACCCCTGCCTCGAATCCCGCCCCGACACCCTCCCGAACCCCCGCCCCACTCTGCCACTCAGCCCCGCTGTGCCCATGGCCCTGCCACCACCCCTGCACGCTGTCACCACACCCGCGCCCTAAGCCCCTGCACTATGCCCGAGACTCTGCCACCAACCCTTGCACACTGTCACCATCCCTGCTGCAATGATGCCACCCCTGGACTCTACCATCACCTCAAACGCCTCTGCCACCAGCACCAGTCCCTGCTAGCACCCTCGAGCTCTGTCCCCAGCCCTTGACACCATCTCTGGTCACTGTCGCCACTTTAGGGATATGACACCGGCCCTTAGGTTCTGTCCTGACTCTGCCCCCAGGGACTGCCACCACCCTATCCTCGAGCGGGGCAGGGCACTGAGCTGGTGGCCCCTACCTGGTGGCGATGAGGGGATAGCTGTGCGTGGGCTTGCTCAGGGCATCCCGGCTCTGTGGGAGGCTCCCGTACAGCAGCAGCTCCTTCTCCGTCAGCACGGCCAGGAGGTTCCTGGTGCCGGCGCTGGGGAGCTGCAAACGCACTGGGTCAGGGCCACCGGCAGCATGGTGGCCCGGGATGCCGGGGGACCGGCGGTACCTGCTCGGTCAGCCAGCCCACGTGCTTGACGTCCCGTCCGGCCACCGTGCCAGCCCCCGCCAGCTGTGCCCGCAGCTCCTCCTTCACCCGCGGCAGCAGCGCGGCCGCGTTGGCCTGGATGGCGCCGAGCCACGACTGAGCCGTGGCCTCGTCCTTCGCCCGCAGGAAGAGGGCAACGCGCCCGTCCGCCGAGCACACCTCCAGGTACCTGCAGGGACACGGCCCCCGTGAGTCCCTGCCCGCCCTCGGCTCCCCGCGACACCGCGGCGGCAAGGCCGGCCCCAGCGGCAGCGCTGACCTGTGCTCCGGGTCAGTGGGGAGGCACTTGCGGGACACGTAGCACATCTTCAGAGGGACACTCCGGCTCTCCCGGAGCTCCCGAGAGGGCAGCAGCGGGGATGATCGCTTCTGCTGGGCAGCAGGAGAGGGGTCCCAGCTGACTGTCGCCCCCGCCGAGGAGTTCTTGAAGTAGGGTGAGATCTCCTTCATGTACTTCACTGGAAGAGAGGAAGCATCCACTGAGGACATGGCACAGGCCAGGGCAGCCTCATCCTACCCTGCTGAAACCCCTGCACTCTCCCTGCATTCTCCCTGCATCAGAGCTGCTGACCCCTCCATTGGTTCCTCAAAGCTGCTGTGGGTCCCCAGCCCTTGCAGGTGCAGGGGTGGCACTGGTGGGTGAGGTCACACAGGAAGTGACACAGAATCACAGATTCGTTTGGGTTGGAAGGGACCTTAAAGATCATCCCATTCCAACCCCCTTATTCCATCTGCTGGGGATTTCAAGCAACATTAAAGGGACCTTCATGCTGGCACATTCATGCCAGAGCTTGTAGGGCACCAGGGGAAGATCTGTGCACATGTCAGTGGGGCTTTCCTGCATTGTGCAGGGGGATGGAGCATTGTGTGGCTCTTGGGAGGATTGAGGATTTGTACACTAACCCCAGGAATGGTAAGGGTGCTGCTGGTAGAGACATTATGGGAGGTTGTGGCCTCAGTGGTAAGAGCAATTGCTTTAGGAACAGGACTTTGCTTATCACAGAATCGTCTGAGTTGGAAGGGAACTTACAGCCCATCTCAGTCCACCCCCTGCCATGGAGGTGGATTCCTTCCACTCCTCCCACTGTCCCAGGCTGCTCCAAGCCCCATCCAACCTGGCCTTGGACACTTCCAGGGATCCAGGGGCAGCCACAGCTTCTCTGGGCACCCTGTGCCAGGGCCTGCCCACCCTCACATGACACCCTGAACCCTCCCAGTACCTCAGCCCAACCATCCCAGCCTGGGGAGCTCTGCAAGAGGGATAAAACCGACCTTTCCCCCCTTTTTCCCTTTAACCCAGATCAGTTCACACATCCAGGCCTGAGCATTTCCCTGGGGCAGCACACACAGCGAGGGGTGGGAAATGGGAAAGAGTCCCAGGCTGAAATTACACAGTCCAAACTGTGCTGGTACAGCCAGTCCTGCTGCCAGCTGAGGAATAGCTCTCAAATACCCTGGCTTGGCCCCAGGAAAAGCCTTGGAGAGTGTGCTCTCTGCTCACACAGCCCTGCCCTCTGAGCCTCAAACCAGGGACAAGAAATCAGTCCCCAGCAAGCCTGGCTCCAGTGCCAGAGCCCTTAGAGCCATGCTGGGATGGCAGCTGGCTCCAGAGGTTTGGGGGAAGGGGGAGATGAAAGGCACCACAAATTGATGGGGCCCCACAGCCACATCCTGAAAATGAGTTTGGCAATGCTGGCTGAAAAACTCCGGCTGAGCAGGCAGGATGCCAGTCCTGGTCCTGCCCTGGGGCAGCAAGGGACCAGCCACTGGCTCCAGGGAAGGGTTTCCCTTTGGAGGCCCTTAGGAAAACACCACGGGACAGACACGTGCCTGCAGCCACGTCCCCAGCCATCCTGGCTGGTTCCACTCCAGGTCCAAGCCAGCAGAGTGGGTGGCAGGAGGGGGGACACGAGCTTGGCTTTGCAGCCAACACTTGTAGGTGGCTGGATGGGCCCAGCTCCATCGCTGCAGCCAAGTCACAGCAGCCTGATGTGCTGCCAGAAAGGAGCCCTCTTCCCACCAGGAAAGAGTCTGCATGCAGAGCCACCCATTCCCAAACTTCACCCGGCACCACCACCCATCTCCCACCCACCTTCCCCCGAGGTGACAGCCCCAAGGCTGCCAGAGCTCCAGGAGCGTTTGCACAACGCTCTCAGGGATGCACACGATGGGACTGTTGGGATGTCTGTGCAGGGCCAGGGGTTGGACTGGATGATCCTGGTGGGTCCGTTCCAACTCAGCCTATTCTGAGCTCTCCCCTTTCACTCCTGTCCCAGTGAGCTCCCCAAAACCCCTCCATCCTGACAGCCCGGCCGGAGCTGCGGGGAGCCAGAGCCCCGCGGGTGCTCTGCGGGATGCGGCTATAAATGGCCACGGTGCTGTGCCACGTGGGCCGGCTCAACCCGCGGTGGCCCCGGGGCCAAGGCGGCGGCGGGGGGCCACCAGCCTCGTGCCTTGCGCCTCCCGTTACAAAAATAGCCCCGTTCCCGCAGGCATCCGAGCCACGCTGGATCTGACCCGAGCCATTAATCTTGGCAGCGGGGACCTGCCATTATCCCGGTGCCTGGGAACTAATTGGAGTTCAGAAAGATGCCTTTGAGCCGCTGAAACCCGAGCGGCTTCCCTGAGCCAGCCCCTGGCTCCCCGAGCACGCGGGGGACGTCACCGGCATTAGCTGGGCGGTGGCAGGGTCACGTCCCGAGGGAGCCGCGGAGGACAGGAGCGGTGCCCAGTCCGGGACAGGGCACGGAGAATGAGGCAACAGGCAGGGTGTGTGTCTCGGGTACGTGGCTTTAAGGAGCCAGCACGGGGGTCCTGAGCCAGCACGGGGAGCTGGGAGGTGCTGGACGCTGCGATGCTCCCTGGCCAAGGGCAGGTCACCATCCCTTGGGAGCTGCTGTCCCCTACAGTGACCCAGCACTGGCTTCACAGTGGGCTGACTTACACTTCTGCCAGTTCCTTCACTGCAGTTGGTACTGAATGGATTAATTACCTCCATCTCATTAAAGCAAACAACTCTATATCGTGCATTTCCTCCAAACACTATATCATGCATTTCCTCTGCTAGTAGTAATTGTAATTCTTGAACTGTTTTTTTTCTTTCTAATTAGCACCTTGCAGTGCTGGGGCTCCTGCCTGCTCTCTGTCAGCATGTACGAGGTAGCAACACTGCCTGGCTGCTGTTGACTTAAAGCCACCCACAGCAGGCACACAGCCCTTGGTGGCTGCTGGGCTAATCCACATGGCCTCCAGAGCCACCTGGGCTCTCCAGGGAAAGAGCCTCTCCCACTGATCCTCTCCAGAACAGAGGACAAATAGGACCTGTAACTGCTCAGGGCTTTGCACTAAGGAAAACTTTATTTTAGGGTTTTGGAGAACAGCCAGTGAAAGTCTCTGGGTGTGTGGCCAGCCATCCCATGCCAGGACAGTGCCTCTGCAGGGGGCCAGGTGGTGGCACAGGAGCTCCAAATCACTGCAGCATCCCATGTGTCCTGAACCCTGGAGTGACCTGCACCAGGGACGTGTTTAACCAAAGGCCCTTGGGTCTGCCTCTGTGTTGCAACTGTTTGGGTTTTGTTTTGTTTTTTTTTCTCCCAGCATGCCAGAAAGGGGCAGAACCCTAAAATTCCTTGGTTTTGCTTCTTGGGTAGAAATACTCCCTCTCCATCAGCCCATCCCTCACAAGGATGGAGAACAATCACAATCACTGGCACCCTGGATCCTGAGTCAGCACAACCTGCCCCACACATCCCATGGCTCAGCACTGCTCAGAGCCAAGCCTGACCCTGCAGAGCTTCACTGAGGAGCTACAATTCTTCCTTCAGGCAGGAAAACAGACATGGACACCCAGAGCAGGTCCAGAACCTCCCTCCCACTGCTTGGGTCACCAGCACACTCTGCTTCAGCCTGGAGATCACAGTGTGGATTCAAAGAAGAGGTTCCAGACTCCATTTCTGGTCAGGAGTAGGATGGTGCTGCTGTTTCTCCTGCCAAAATCTTCCCAGCAGCACCTACAGAGCTCAGCAAGACCATCACATCAGGAAATCTTCCAGAGAGCTCCTGGAGATCCAGTGCTGGCCCTCCCACCTCCAGCTGGTCCCTCTCTGCCTCAGGATTACTGACTCAAAACTGGCATGTTAAACTGGGGGGCTGAGCAAACACACATCCCAAAGAGACACCCTGAAATGACCTGCCAGCTCCAACCTGATGCTCTGATGTGCTTCCAAAAAGGTCAACACAGTCCCCAGCACCCTACCCTGGGACCATGCCCTCCCTCTGGCTCCTAGCATGAACACAACATCTGTCCCAGCTGCCTCAGCTCAAGTCCTTGTACCCCAGGGAGGAAGATGCCACGAGATGCTGCAGGGTGAGGCACCACTGCTGCTCCTCCTGCCCTGGGATCCCGTCCCAGCACTCAGTGCCACATTCCATTCCCAGCTCTTTGCTAAACATTCCCCTGTGCTGCACCGTCAGCAGGGAGATCAAGGGACAACCCTCCGGGTTTCCAGGGAGGAGAAACAAACGCAGGAAACTCCCCAGGAAAAGCAAAGCTTCAGAGCAGCGAGGTGTGGAGGTGGCAGATGTGCCCCATCCCCTCTTGGCATCATCCCTGGGACAAATCCAAAGCCTTCCTGCCCAGTTATGGCAACCAGCACTCCAGAGAATCCCCAGCACCCATTTTTCTGAATTTGAAATTTCCAAGCAATTACTTGGCCAAGCAAGTCCTAAAAAGCAGAGGCAGCCCCAGGAGCATCCCTGTGGCAAATAAGTCGTGGATGTGAGATGCCCACAGCTACCCCAACTCCTCCTCCCCATAGCTCCCAGTTCTCCCCCTGTGACAATACAGCACAAGGGCCTCACCAGGAAAACCACTGCTGCCTCCAGAACCCTTCCCAGGGCAGCTGGAAGGATGTTTATCAGCCTTCCCCCTGCCATGGAGAGTCTCTGGATTCCAAGCAATGAAAATAAGGGAAAAAAACACAAGGGAAAAATAAGGCAAGGGAGAGCAACTCTCCCTGAAATAACAATGTAATATAAATACAGTCCAACTCCTCCTGCAAATACCAAGAGAGTAGTTTGGCACATCCAAAAAGAATCTTGGCAGGACACACAGAGAGGTATCTGCATGTCCTCACGCCTGGGCAGCAATGACATCCAGGAGCCTGAAGCCAAGCTGAGCAGCCCAGGGTGAAATCTGGCACGTGGAGCCACTGCTGACACTCACATTAAAACGCATCACCTCCCAGCTCTGCCACTTTGGGGAGTCTCAGCCCAGCTCCCTGCCCTGGGAGGAGGTGCCAGCTCTCCCAGTTTTGTTACCTGCTGCAATGCCACTTGCAAACCACCCTGAAAACTCTGAATCCCAGGAATGACTGCAGCCAGCAGCAGCAGGGAGTGAACAGACACTGGCTGTGCCAAATACTCTGGTTTAGCACTCAGAGTGCCATAAGGAAAGCTGGAGTCCCACCTGGCACTAGGCAGGGAGCAGAAAGTGTCTAAGTAATGTCAAGGTGCTCTTTTTTAAGCTCTGCCCTTTCCAAGCAGGAGAAGGCAGTGGGGAAACCCCTGGTTTAACACTCTTCAGGCACTTTAAGGCCAGGCCCTCCAGGCCCTGTCCCTCAGCCCTGCTACCTCTCCCTGGGCAGGGTGTTTGGCCAGCCAGCTCCTGGAGAGCCACAGGGGTGGCAGGTACAAGGCAGGGCCACCACCTCCCCAGGGCAGTGACAGCCTGACCATGGCACAGTGCCAGCCCTACCACCCCCATGGCAGAGCTGCACTGTGCCAGCAAACCCAAAAACAGGGAGGGGATGGAGATGTACCACGTTTATCAGTGGAGATCCCTTCTCTGCTCTGGCTGGACCACAACAACATCAGATACAAACTCATCCCAGAGTTCCAGAGTGCTGTAGTGGAGTCAGCCCAGGCCCAGTCTCCTCCCAAGGAGGTACCTGCTGGGAGTTTAAATTAAATAAGAAACCCAGCAGGTCATACCTGAGCTCAGCAAGCTACTGCAAAGGTCCTGCCTGCAGCTGCCTCCCAGGAACACTCAGATCCCAGGGTATGGAGGAGAAAGAGGGGTCCAGGAAGAGAAATTTTTCTCTCCAGAAAGGACAGCTTCTCTCCACCTCTGGCAGGAGCTCTGGCAGAAAAGGAAACCCACACCAAAGGATGAACAGAAAATAACAGAGGGAGGGTGGTCTGAGAGCAGCAGCTTCAGGCAGGAATTTCGCAGACTCACAAAGAAAGAAGCTCTTGTATTTCTCTTTGGTCAGAAAAAAACAACAAAACCACCCCACCACCAACCCTATCTGCTCCCAGCAGCTGTGCAGAGCAGCACATTCCTCCGGCTGAACCGTGGTCCTGAGGCTCCCAGGAGAGGAGGAATCCACAGCAGAAAGGGCTGAGCGAAGCTAAAAAGGAAAATCTGGAGCTGAGACAATCTGGGGAAGGCACAGGAAAGCTGGAGCCATGGTGGTCACTGGCAGCACAGCACACAGAACTGCTTTGTTCAGGGACAGCCCCGAGCACTGCCCCCAAATCAAACCTCCCTTTGGGATCCAGGAAGGGTCTCTGGTGCCAAGACCCCCCAGTTAAGCAGGGTGACCCCAGGGACTGGTTGGAAGTGAGGGGAGGGGAAGGCTCCTTTCCTGAGGGACAGATCTGGGATGCTCATCACAGCCTGGCTGAGCTGGCATAGGGTGAGCAAACATGGACAGATGTGATGTGAAGGTTAACCAAAGAGAAATGAGGTCTTTCCCTCAGGACTCCCATGGTCCCAACCCATCAACCCTCAAGTAGGGCTTGAGGGGCTCCTGCAGTGTGCCAGCCCTCTCAGGGCTGTGAGACACCAAGGCCCATCTGCCTGGTACTGAGAGGGAGCCTGTTCCCAGGGAGCAGCCTGCTCCAGGGTGATGAAGGCTGCATCTCTAGTATGTTTGTAGCCTCAGCTTCCACAGATTCCCTAGGTGGGCAGCATCCCCTGGATGGATAGTTCCTGAGAAGGCCCTTCCTCCCCCTCCACCTGCCCAAAACCCACCCAGCAACCCCCAAGGTGTTCAGCAGGAGTGGGGGGACAGTGCATCCCCTCCCCGCTGGCATAAACCTACACCAGCCAGGGGTGTGGGTTTAAATTAAAACCACAGAAAACCAGAAAATGTTTTCCTTGCCCCAGGAACTGCAGACGTGGGGGTGATGCTGTGCAATGAAAGAATCCCAAATCCCAGAAACTTGTCCCACACCTCCCACTGCTGCCTGCCCGAGGTCCCACAGCAGGGAGACAGAGCCTCTGGGCATGGAGCACTGGCACACACATCCCTCCCTCCCCGGAAGGAGGACAGGGAGATCCCAGCAGTTACCTCCAGCTCTCCGGATGAGCAGACAAATTACTCCGCATATGTTATTTTCCATTTGAAAGAGTATGCAAATGCAGCTGCAGATGATATGCCACCCCTCTGTCATGCCAGTACAGGAGGACCCTTCTGCCTGCATCACATCCTTGTCTCCTACCTTCTAAGATCACTTCCTTGCCCGTCTTCTTCAAGGCCTGCACGGCCTCGTCGTGCGTGGCCTCGGACAGGTCGGTGCCGTTGACAGCGAGGATGGCATCCCCCACGTACAGCGCCTCGGTCTGATCCGCTGCCAGCCCTTTAAAGATCTTGGAGATCAAGATGGGCATTTTATTCTCTCGGCCACCTTGAAACAGAAGAGACAGGGAGAGGTTGTGGCTGTTGGAGCACTCAGAGGAGTGGGTGGGGAGGGGGATGCTCTAGTACCAGATGGTCCCAGCAAGGCTGAGCCTTTCTGCTGGTACTCAACACACTGTGCCAGGTCAGCCCACTGCCCACAGGACACCTGTACCAACCACAGCAGCCAAAGTACCATGAGGTTTTACAGATGATGAAGTGATTGCTCCAAAACCACTCAGATTGGTCATAGATTATTCAGAGAGCAAACACGTAACCTGGCCATCTCCCCATCAGTTTTGGCAGGAAAGTATATCTTTATTTGCATTATTAATCACGTGTGCTGAGCAACTATCCTGGCTCCAAGGACCTTATGATCTCAACAGATAAGACAGCTGAATGTTTTTGGAGAGGCCAAAGAGCCAGGGAGAGGTGAACCAATCTGGCTGCGTGCTCCTGTCCACACAGCAGCCCTATTTACCGGCTGCTCCCCGCTGTCCCGACTAAAAGAATGCTATTCAAACTCCCGGCGGCTTCAGGAGATCAATTTGCACATTGACTTTTGAACCCGCAGGGAGATCCGAGCTGCCTCCGTGCCAGGGCGCAGGGATGCAGCAGCCATGCCCGTGGCAGCCGGGGATCAGCAGAGCCGATGTGCCCCGGGACAGCCTGTCCCGAGGAGTCTCCGAGAGATGATCCTCATCCCGGAGGGAGATGCTGAGCCCAGCCCGCTGTCACTGCCCGCCCCGGGCTGCTCCCAGCCTGTGCCACAGGCATTTCCTCGCTCAGCCGCCTGCCAAGCCCTGCGAGGGCTCCGGTTATCAGCTGTCAGAGGCCCCGGCGGGGGCTGCTCCGTCCTTGCAGCAGCAGCAGCTCCTCACCCGGCTGCCAGCGCCGAGAGCTCTGCCAGGGCTAAGAACCTCCGCCAGCCCGGCTCTCGCTAGGCTCCTCGCTGTCCTGTCAGCCCCAAACCACGTCCCGTGGCAGGACATTCACTCCCCGGGTGTCACTCGGTGTCCCTGCGGGAAACACGGCTGGCACATGAGCAGTCAGCAGCCCGGTGAGGAGTGATGTCCTGCCCTACCGAGGCTGCCCCACCCTTCACAACAGCTTCCATTGCCCAGTTTTGATGGCAACTACTACTTTTCCACATACGTCACTGCAAAAATAAAGTTTTAACTGAACCAAGGGAAGATTTTCCTTTCCTGGGAGAGCCACACAGCAACTTGGCAGCCCAGGCGTGGTTACGAAAGTGGGTTTATGCTTCCCAAAAAAAGGGCTGGGGCACCCTGCAGACACGGCCAGCAGTGTCGATCCAGTTCCAGCACCCGCACATTCCCATTGCAAAACCTCCCCACTTCCAGGGGGAGCCGGAGGCTGCGGCTGCGTCCCCTCTGAGCTGGGAGGAGAAGCCACGTCAGGAGGCGAGAGCTGCCCTGTCAGTGCCCCCGGGGCTGCCGAGCCCGCTGCCTCTCACAGCCACGCTCCGTGACAGCCCTGTCCCTGTCTCCCCGCTGCCCTTTTCATCCTGCTTTCACAGTTTCCAACACGCTCGGAGCCGCGTGAAAATCAAACGCAGGCGGAAAGGCAGGAACGCCATCCCTGCCCTCAGAAGTTTCCAGCCTGAAGTTCAGGCGAGTCACCAAGGAGCGGGACAGCTTGGGAGGGAAACCAGGCATTAAACAGGGAGGCTTCCCGGAGCCGCGCTCCCCGGGAGCACACATCCAAGCCCGAGTGCGCTGGTTTAACACCCCACCAGCGCCGGCAGACCTCCAGGGGCTTTACATCGCTCCCTTCGTTTTGCTGACAGTTTCAAAGCGGCATTTCCCAACTCAGGAACACGGTGAGACAAGGACATGCCGGCTCACCCCTCCCTTTGGCTGCAAAAGGGCAACTTTGTGTAACGGGGTGCCCCCCTGCACCCCACCTGCCCCGGGTGACAGAACCCTATCCGTGGGTGCGGGGGGCAATGGGAGTCTCGGGCTCACAAACCCTGGGGTCCCTCAGCCCGGCCGCTCACTCCGCACCCGAATCATCGCTCTTTCCGTAGGCTGGGAACGGTTCGGGTCCCGTCACTGCCACGTGTCCCCCTCCCCGTCCTGAGCTGCGGCTGGGGAATGTGAGGACCCCGACCCCAGCCCCGATCCCCGCGGGGTTCGCTCCGAGCGAGCCGCGGGACGGCAGCAGCAACAAGTCCCGGTGCCGGTGCCCCTCTCCCCCCGCCGCCCCGGGACCGCCGGGCCCGGCCTCACCTTTGATGCTGATGCCGAGCCCCCCCACATCCTGCTTGACGACGCGCACGGTGCGCCTGATGTTGGCGAGCGCCTCGGGCGCGGCGGAGCCCGGCTCGCCGCCGTTCAGCTGTGCTGCCGGGGCCTCGGGGCCGGGCCCGGGGCCGTCTGCCGGGCTGACCCCCAGCACGTCCTCGGCCAGGGTGAGCAGGACGCGGAGCCACTGCCCGCTGGGGCCGCGCAGCTCCAGCAGCCCGGTGCGCGGAGCGCGCCTGCCCGCCGCCATCTTCGCGCGCTCCGCGTCCCACACCGCCCCGCGCACCGCCCCTCAGCGCCCCGCGCACCGCCTGTCCCCGTCCCACACCGCCCCTCAGCGCCCCGCGCACCGCCTGTCCCCGTCCCACACCGCCCCTCAGCCCTGTCCCACACCGCCCCGCACCGCCTGTCCCCGTCCCACACCGCCCCGCACCGCCTGTCCCCGTCCCACACCGCCCCGCACCGCCTGTCCTGCACTGCACTGCACTGTCCCGCACCGCCTCTCCACCCCCAGCACAGCGTCTCCGCGCACCGCTCCTCATCATCTCTCAGGGCCCCGCTCCGCTCCGCGCCCCGTCCTGTCCCGCCACGCACCGCCCCGCCGGAGCGGGACAGAGCCCTGGGAGACAGCGGGACCCTGGGCCTGCCCCATTCCCTCCCGGGACACGGCTCCCGCTGCTCCCCAGCAGGGAATAGGGCACAGGGAAGAGCGCGACTCCTCGGTGCTCCCCACTCCATCCTGGGACAGGCACCGGGAGGACACGATGCTCCCCAGTGCTCCCTTCTCCAGCCTGGATGGAGGGGCACCAGGGGGACACGGTGCTCTCCAGTGCTCCCCATGCCTGCCCACAGGGACACAACTCTCCATCCTGGGAGCAGCAGGGTCTGCCCTGCACATTGTGGGTGTCCCTGTGCTGGGCTGTCACGGGAGGAGCTGGTACAGAGCTGAGGCTCATCCCAGCAGCCACAGCCATGGCAGGAACCTCCCAAGAGTCCAGTGGGTGTTAAACAGGAGCTGGGCAGGGGGAGACGGTGTCTGCAGACATTCAGAAGTCTGCATTACTTTTTCCATACTTGCCCTGCATCTTGAAAAGGGGAATATTTTTGCTTCCTTGGCAGACACCATTTTTTACTGCATTAATTAGGAGTAGAAAATATCTCCAGGAGTTGCAAATCACTCTTGGTACATCCCCTCTGCCCCTTGCAGAGTGCTTCAAGCAGCTCCAGGACCCTCTGGGACAGGACTACTGAGGTCTCAGCCCCTCTGGAAAGCACGAGGATTTATAAGAATTCTGTAACATTTATGGCTGGCTGGGAAGGGGATGGAGAGAGGCTCTGGGCACCTGAGGCAGGGGGGCTGCAGTGAGTGCTGCTCAGCACAGCCCTTCCCAGCCAAGGGCTGCAGCCAGCCCTGAGCATCAGCCTCACGCAGAGGAGAAAAATGCTCCCCGGGCTCCCTCCCACGCAGTAGCAGCTGTGGAATTTCTTGAGGTTGCAGCAGAGGAAACCCTGAAGGTTATTTCTTTGCAAAACAGACACTTTACATATTCCTGATTTTCTCTTTGCTAAAATGTTCAGGGTTTAAGTGACACATTGCCTTTGCATTAGAGTGCTGCTCACTGTGGCAAGAATTTCTACAGCACCCCACGGATATTCCCCTCTGATCCCATCCCCTGTCCAGCCCCACTCTGGCTGCCAGTGCCTCTTGGTTTGGGAACAGCAAGGGGAATTTGGTCTTTCAGTCTTTGAGTGGACACAGAGCGCATTCCCTGGGAGCACTCACTTTATTTTCCAGTCAGGCAGCTGCAATCAGCAATTTGTCCAGCTTTTTTTCATTCCCAAGAGCTGCTTTTGATAATTCCAGCCTCTAAGGGCCCATTCCCTTCTGAGCCAGCAGTGGGATCACTAAACACCGCTCTCAGTGCAGCAGAATGGCACAGTTTGAGTTGTTCCCTTTCATTTCTCAGCTCTGTGCCCTGAAGCAGGGATGCTGATAAGCATGGCCTGGATGCATGGAAGTCATCCAGATGGTTCCAATGCCTTTCCTGGCCTGCTGCTGGGATGGAGAAAGCACTACAGTCCTTGTGATGCCCTAAGGTTTAGCTTTCATATTTTTCAGATTCTGTACTGCATTGGTGTATAACTCTGAACTTCATATAAAGTGTTAGCAAGTTCTCTTCACAATTTAGTTCCACAAAACAATCCTTTTCCAGCCCAGAACCAAGGACACTGTTGCAGCTTCAGGCCCAGACAGTGTAAACAACAGAGAATTAAGGAGAGCAATCAGGGAGGATGGGACTGCAGAACCTGGAGCTGGAATTGGACAATGAACCCCAATATGGAAATGGACCAAAGCTTATAGAAGTGTGAGAACTTGTGAAAGGCTGTCCATCTTGGGTGGAGCCACGGCCAGGCTCTTGTACTGCCCAAGGTTTATCCTCTGAAGGCCTTTTTTTAAAATCCCTACTTTACTCCTTTAACACTGTCTAGCCTCTGCTCTAGGCAGCCTCTCAAGGCATCACTTGGATCGAGGTCACAGCACTCTGACTTCACCTCCTTTGGGGAAGCAGCCTCACCCTGTGAGTGCAGCGAGGCTGATGCTCGGTGACGCCCAGCACAGAGCACATCCCACAGCCACCACTTCTGCCTGGCTCTGGGACCCCATGCTTCAGCAACTAATATTCCTATGACAGATTCTGTGGGATAGAGACCCCAGACAAGTCATGCAGGTGGTGTCTTCTAATAGAAACAGGGAATCCAAAGTGCCCTTAAGACTATGATCCCAAACTGGGAGGCTCATGCTGAGCAGGGGGTCCATCAGGAGGGGACAAATAGGGCTGACAGATTGGTGAAGTACTGGGGGCTTGGCTCCAGCACTGAGGAGCTTGGCTTCAGGTTTAATCAAAGACAGAAATAATTTGCTGGTTCCTCTGCACAGCTGGGCTTGGCAAGAGCTGTGGCCTGAGAAATTGGAACACACCAGGATGTTCTTGGAGATCTCAGCGTCTCCCAAGCAGAGATGTTGCTGCTTTGGGGTTTTACCGAAGGCTTGGCTCCCCCAGGCTTCCCCACTTCTTTGTAGCCCTTTCATGTCCTAGGACACATGGTGAGCACCAGGAGCCCAGCATACAGAGTAGTCCCAGCCCGATTTGACCCTCACAAGATACCACGAGCTTGATTCCCGTGCCCTGGAGCTGCAGGACCGGCGCTGGGATGGGAGGCGGAGGGCGCAGGCTCCGGCCGGGGCTGGCACGCAGGAGTGAGCTGCAGCTTCCAGGCATGCCAGTGGCGTTCGTCAGGGCTCCTGTGAAAGCGAGCAGGCGGGGGAGGAGTTGCTTGAAAAATTGCTATTCACAGAAATAGAAACTTCCCGCAGAAACACGCGTGCGTCGGTGACAAAAGCCCAGCTGGGAATTTCTCTTGGCAGCAGGAGCAGTGGGAGGGGAAGGGGCTGGGGAGTGCAGGAGGCTGAGGTGCAGGACTGGGGGTGCTGCCAGGGTCCTGACCTCAGCCATGAGGGAAATTGCTACTTTTTAGCTGGAAAAAGCCTCTCTTGGCTCCATCATCTTCCAAACGGTCCCCAGGAGCAGGAGCTGGCAGTGTGGCAGCGACGGGCTCAGTGACCCCCACTCTGAGCCATCCCCTCCAGCAGAGCTTGCTCTGTGGCTGTTGGGATACTGCAGAGAGTGCTGAGGTCCTGGCACAGGGTGCCCAGGGAAGCTGGGGCTGCCCCTGGATCCTTGGAAGTGTCCAAGGCCAGGTTGAGCAGGGCTTGCAGCAACCTGTGCTAGTAGAAAGTGTCTCTGCCCACGGCAGAGGGAGGGATGAGCTGAGCTTTAAGGTTTCTTCCAACCCATTCTGGGATTTCACACTTCCCCAGGTGATTTTCATGGCAGGTTTAAGCCACCCTGGCATTTTCTCTGCCTATTCTCTCCAGCCCCCTGAACTCTCTTGTTAAGCAGCTATTATTAGCCCCATTTCTTGGTAGCCAGGAGCTGTGTCAGACCCCACCAGTCTATTTATAGAGTGTTGTGAGCTGTTTTGGTACTTGTGTTAATTGAATTAATCCTTTCTGAAGAAAAGACTTGAAGAGCTCAAGTTCAGTCAATATTCCCAAACTGTGGAGATCCAGGATTCAGTACAACATTCCCAAACTGTGGGGATCCAGGATTCAGTACAACATTCCCAAACTGTGGGGATCCAGGATTCAGGACAACATTCCCAAACTGTGGGGATCCAGGATTCAGGACAACATTCCCAAACTGTGGGGATCCAGGATTCAGGACAACATTCCCAAACTGTGGGGATCCAGGATTCAGGACAACATTCCCAAACTGTGGGGATCCAGGATTCAGGACAACATTCCCAAACTGTGGGGATCCAGGATTCAGTACAACATTCCCAAACTGTGGGGATCCAGGATTCAGTACAACATTCCCAAACTGTGGGGATCCAGGCAGCATCTCAGGCTGCCCTGACAATCCTTAGCCCTCAGCACCAGGGAAGGGCTGCTCTGCTCAGTGTTCCTGGGAATTTATGGAAGGGGATGACACCAACCCTGCCCTGCAGGACTGAGACTTGTGAAACCCTGCAAGGGATGGAAGGGAAATAGCTTTTATCATCTAGATAGATTTTGGTTTAGATATTAACAGATTTAGATATGCAATATGTACTTAACAGATGGATTCATCCTTCACTACGCAAAAAACACAGTAAAATAGTGTATCTGACTTTAGAATCACTGGGATCTCCAAGTCCTTTAGAGTGTTTCTCTCTGCTTTGGGGCATAGTTAGTCCCTACAAAGTTTCTTCCATCTCAGGCAGGCTCTTGCCTCATGGATCCCTGTAAGATAACCACAGAAGGAGAATGCTTATGTCACTGTGTGGCAGCTCATTTGTTATCAGGGCAGGATCATTTAATCAAGGAACAAGAGACTGGATGGGAAAAAGCAGCACCCAGAAGTTAAAATAATTTTGGAAAGCCAAAAGTTGTCACACATTAAAGCCCAGTCACTGCCTCCTGCAGCTCTGGCTCTCTGATGCTCTAAGACCAAGTGGTATCAGTGGTAGGGGTGTCAATCAGATAATGGACATAAATTAATAATGAAATCAGCACATGAGCTGCAGATTGTAAAATCCACCATTGTGTTTGCAGTTTGACTGGGCCATTTTCCAGTTAATTTGCAGCTTGCAAATGAAAATGTTGTTTCCTTCCTGCCTGGCACTGGGAATAAGCATCTCTTGGACTGCAGAGTTGGTGGGACACACTGCCCACGATTCTGGATTCTGCAGCTCTCCTGGGGTTTTTACAACTCAACAGGTATTTGATAAATGTCACTTCTCTCTGTTCCTGTTAGCTCTCTCTGATGGCCTGTCAACATGACACCACCATCCCCAGAAGGGTGCAAGGCCAGCTTGGATGGGGCTTGCAGCAACCTGGTCTGGTGGAAGATGTCCCTGCCCATGCAGGGGGTTGGAACCGGGTGAATTTTAAGGCCCCTTCCAACCCAAACCATTCTATGATTTATGATTCCAAGAGGTTGAGCACAAGGAGACCTTGATGGATGTGATTTCATTCCCCGACTCAGGGAACGTTGCAGGAAGAGCTTCCTGTGCTAAGCCTGTAACAGAGGCAGGGGAGGGATGGAAGAGCCTTGTATGCCAGGAAAGGGCTGTGTTTGAAGCCTGAGGGATTCTTTCTCGCATTTAGCTGGAAAGCCACCTTCGGCATTAGGGTTTTGAGTTAAGTCCATCCTTCTGTGGGGCTTCACCTTCGCTGCAAGAGCCACATCCCTGCGGGGCGCTCCTGGCAGGTGCTTGGCTGACAGACCCAGGCTCCCGGGGACCTGCTCCTTCCCAGGGCCATCTCCGGGCCGAGTTTCAGCGTCGCTGGCTGGAAGGGCTGCAGGATCTCCCGCTGTCAGCAGATGCCAGCAAAGAGCCACTCTGCAGCCACCGGCGCTGCCGGGCCGGGGGTGGCCGGGGACCCCCACCCTGGGCACCTCCTGCCCCCAGCCCCGTCCGGCTGGGCGCTGCCTGCCAGGCACAGAGCCTTGCGGGGATCCGGGGGGCTTTGCCACCAGCTGGGAACCCCCAGGCTCAGCTCACGGATTGTAGCACCTGCGGCTGCTGCAGGGCTGGTGGCACGGACCAGGGAACGGGACGGGATGACCTGGCTCATCTCAGCACGCATGGCTCCGTGCCACACGCGGGGCAGGGGACACTGCTGCTGCTGCTCAGCCTGCTGGTTAGCACTAACACTGAGTGATTTATCACTAACACTGAGTGCTTTGGGCTGGAAGGGACCTTAAAAACCATCTAATCCAGCCCCCCTGCCACAGCAGGGACAACTCTGCTAAACCAGGTTGCTGGAAGCCTCCATCCAACCTGGCCTTGATGTCCAGCTCTGGGGCATCCACATCTTCTCTGGGAAACTCTGTCCTGTGTCTCACCACCGCCATTGTAAAAATATTACCTCTTTATCTGGGCTAGGAGGGCGCTGGGGAGGAATCCTCACCTCTTCTCACCGCTCAGTTATTCTGGGCTCTGTGCTGGCCCCAGGGCTGGTTTTAGGGGGGCAGTGTCTAACAGGATCCTCCCACATGCCCCCTGACTTTCTGCTCAGCACCCAGGGCACAAACCTTACCCTCCTCCTAACCCACCCTCCCCTTCCTCACCCAATTCTTCTCCTAAGGACTTGGGAGGCACCTTCTGCTCCCTCCCAGCTTGGCAGGCGTGTGTGACGCCCGTGCTCCACAACAAGAGCTATTTTTACCCTTAAAATATTCATGCTTCCCCGGCTCAGCCTCGTGCACTCCCCGTGTCCCCAGCTCCTGGCTGGGTCCCCGCTGCAGCTGGGATCAGGCTCTGCCTGTGTCCCCAAGCACCCTGCAGCCAGGGGGGATGCAGGAGGAGCCCATCCACTGCCCCACACAAAGCTCTTTTTCCAGCCCAACAAGTAGCTGGAACTCGTTTTACAGAAGGATGTACACATATACATATGGTTCCTGCTATTTCCCCTTCCCTCCCTGCTATTTTCCCCTTTCTCATGGTCTCCTCAGGTCTCTCAAGTCAGCTCAGGTTTGCTCAGTGCTGGCAGCTTTGACAGGTCTTTTTGATGATCAGGGAAGAAAGGGTGCTGGACCTGGAAAAGCCTCAGTTCCTTGGATTTGGGTGCCAGGAAGGGTCTGTGATCACTCTCCATCCTCTCCTGGGCTGCTGGACGCTGTGTGTCTCAAGGGAGCTCAGCACAGTCCGGAGGGGCTGCTGCCCATGGGGCACACACTGCCCATTTCAGTGCTGCTTTGAGGGGCACCCCAAAGCAAACACCAGGGCAGCAGCTTGAACCCACAAGGCTTCAGGAATGCTGAGCAGGGGGATTTATGTGTATGCTCCAGGCACAATCCTTAGGGGTCTTTTGCAGGGGCTGGAGGGGCTGCAGAAAGGGAATGGGGGCATGGGGGAATCATCCCTGCTGTGAGCTCCCCATCCAGCTGACAGCATCTCCTAAGGAGCCCCCTGGCATGGGGATGGCAGGGATGGCAGCCCCCCAGGGAAGGACAGCCGTGACCATCCCACCCTGCCCCAGGCTGGCCCCCACTCACCTCTGCTACAGCCCTTTGCTCCTCTCCAAAGGGAGGTTTTAATTTACCCTCTTGGCTGGCGAAACCCTATCCCGAGCAATTCCCCAGCCGTTCCTCCCAATCGCAGTAACTACCTCATTACTTTGATATTAATAGAATTCATATGGCCTGGAGAAGATAATTGAAATTAGCCCTGTGGCAAGGGGAGCCGAGGGGTGGGAGGGCTGAGCTGGGTGAGGGGCTGAGCTGTGGCAGGGGGTGAGCCCTGACCCCTGGCTGGATCCTCGCCTCCAGAGTGGGTCCTGGGGCCAGCAGTGCCCACAGGGATGAACATTGCCTGTGGTTTGTCCAGTTGTACAAAAGTGGGAAGCAGGATGGATGTCCATCCTGGTGACTGTGAGGATGCCCAGCCAGCCCTGCCCCGGCTCTCAGGCCATTGACCCTCTCGTTATCCCCTTACTTGTCCCCAGCTCCAGGCCAGGGCATGCAGTAACCCCCATCAGCATCTCCTGCCGTGGGGCCATTGCCATTCTTTCTGGGAGAAAAAAAAGGTTCATTATCTGCAAAAGCACAAAGGCAGACGGCGAATGGCTGTCACAGGCGATGGCACCGCCCGGCAGGACCGTGTTGGGGCCGTCCTGCCCCGGCTCCCATCGGCTCCCACCCCACCTGCTCCCGTCAGATGGGAGGTGACCCCCACAAAGGCCTGGGCCGCGTCTGCCACCCTTGGGCTTTGCCCTGACACGTGTCACCTTAACCTCTTTCTTGGGACCAGCTGCTGCCAGGGGACCCTCCTTTATGGCCCCGGCGGGCTGCAGACGAGTGTTCCCATCTGGCCGGCAGGGCTGGTCTGTTGGAGACCCCTGCCCTGGCTGATAACGGCATTAACCTCACCCTGCCCCAACTGTCACCGAGAGCCCCAGGTCCCCAGGCTGGGGACAGACTGCATCCCACAGGGACTTAGCACATCCCTCACCCACCCCTGGCAGCTCACCGAGACTCAGGGATCCCTGGCTGCCCCTCTGACCCTGCCTGAGGGTATCCCGAGCATCCCTTCCTGCATCTCCAACCTCCTCTGTCTGCACCGATCGGGGCAGGACAAGGCAGGACAAGGAATTTGCCTCCAGGGGCTTAAAAAATTCCTGCACACCTGTGATTGCAGGTGGGGTGAGTCCAGCCCTGGGGCTCAGGGACTCCATCCCAACCCTGCCACTGAACCGCATCTCTCTGCCCTGTTTGGTCCAGCACTGAGCACCTATGGGAAGTGGGGGATGCTGCAGCACCCTGAGTGCCCGACAAGCAGGGGACCATCGGGGATGGGAGTGAGGAGCAGCAGGGTCAGGCCCTGGAGCACGATAGGTGAAGGCACAGGAGAGGGACAGGATGAATTCGGTGGAGGGGCCGAGGCAGAGGCTGGCATTCCCTGGCTGCCCCATCAGCGAAATCCCCGGGCCAGGACAGGGCGAGGTGAGACTCCCCCAGCGCCCCTCCCTGCCCAGCCAGCCATCCCCGAGGAGCCCTTATCTGCCGCTAATGCTTCGCAGCAGCCTCCCTCCCCAAAGCTTGCGGGCTTGGCAAGATGCTCCGAGACTGCATTTGCTCCAAATGGATTGTATCAGGGGGAGAACAAAGCACTGGAGAGTTTTCAAAGCGGAGCTGTGATCGCAGCCCGCAGCAGGGGCAGCCGGTCCCCTCTGGTGGCACCTCACAGGGGACCCTCTGGGGTCCAGGCTCGGCCCCAAAACCCAGTAGGGAGTGGCTGCTGCCCCTCAGCTCAGTGCCCCAGCCCTGCTTCTGCCATTCCCCAGTGCTGTCCGGGCAGGGGCCATTCAACAAGTGCTGGCCAGAAGACAACAGCTCCATTTTCACCAAAAATGTTCTGCTGCAAAATCTGGCCTCACTCCAGCTGCAAATGAAAAAATCAGGGTTTTTTTTTTTCTTTTTCTTTCCTGCTGCAGAGTTTCTTGGAAAGCTGGTGTGGAGTAGGCATTGGAGCAAACACTGACCTTGGCATTATGCCCTTGCCCACTTGTCTCCCCATCCCTGGTGCAGGAAGCTCCAGGCAGAGCAGCTGGGAGAGTGGATTTTTTTTCTCTAACACCCTCAAGAGCCTGAGGAGAAAAAGTGTAATATTCTCTCCTCTGTTGATCTGAGCATAAATTGCAGTCACAGTCAGGAGGGGTGACTGTGTGGAGCTTCCCCTACCCAGCCTGTGCTCCAAGATGATGCCAAAACTGGCCCAGGGCACCATGGCCAGGTGGTGCATGAACCAAGGTGTGCTCCCTGCTCGTGGTGAGGTGTTCCCAAAGAAGCACTGGCACACAGGGAACCATGCCTGTCAGGAAGGGCTAGAGCAGAAGGAACCAAGGAATGGGACCAGAAAGTCCTGTTAGCTTGGTTTTCCCTTGGATCCTCAGGAAAAAAGGTGTCAGCAGTGAGTAAGCTCCTGGAGGTATGTGAAATCATAATTGAAGAATGCTGAGCAAACAGCAAAATCCAACATTAAAAAAAAAATTGTGAGGGGAAAAATATCCCAAACAAACTCCAATCAAAAGCAAGTGTGGATCTCAGAGCCTTGGTGATGGGCAGTGATGAAAGAGAAGGGGTTCAGCAACTGGACCATTTCAGGAAGCAAAGGGATAACAATTGCAGGATTGCATCAGGGATGGGGAAAAAGGAAAACAGTCCTGGGGCAGTGGCTCTCTGCTGTGGGACACTCACAGGGCACCACAGCAGTGGGCTGGACGGACACACAGGAGATCTCAGAGGCTCACCCAGTGCATTCCCAACCCGTGGGAAGTGTCCCAGGCACGAGGACTGCTCTGGACAAGTGTCACAGAGAATCTGGGAAAACAATAGAGCTGCCCAAGGCCGGGCTGAGTAAGTGCCTGGCTCACACACTGTCACATGGTGAGGGACAGAATCATCTGTGCCACTTTAGAAGGAGGAACAGGGAGGGGCTGGGCCAGGAGGCTCTGATATCCCCATGGCAAGAGAAGTGCAGAGCAAGTGAGGAGCCTTCTGCAGAAGGCATGGGGTGGTTCACTGAGAGCCAGAGCGGAAAGAGGGGGAAAATGAAGAAAAATGTCACAAATTCAGAAGCTCAAAGGAAAAGGAGGTCTGTGTGCCCTGTGGGAAGATGCTGAGAGGGGAAGAGAAGCTTGGGGAGAGCTGTGTTGGATGGTGGGGTTGGGGAGTGGGGTCCTGCCCATCACTGCTGGGGATCAAAAGCAACCCCAGCCTTCCAGCCCTCCTGGAACAGACACCAGGCCAGGGAGGTGAGCTGGGATCAAAGGCTGGGATGTGCAGTGCTGGGGAAATGCTGGAAAACAACAGAGCCAAACTCCAAACAGCAGAGAAAGGGCAGCAGAGTGAACTTTGACTGGGTGTCCATGTGAACAGGGCTGTGAAACATTCCCCTGCACACTGGAGAGAGCCAGAGGGTAGGGAAAAGCCAGATGGAAACTCAACATAAACCCAGCCCATGTGGGTACCACAGCTACCAGCAGGGCCTTGGGCTTCTGCCCCATCACAGCAGCACCAGGAGCTCAGGTGAGATCAGGGCACAGCTGGGGATGGGAATTCATGCATGGAGACACAACCTCCCCTGCCCTCTGGGCCAGCACCTCATGCCTGGCAGTATCCCCATGGAGTGCGAGCTGGGCACCAAACCATGGCTGAAGAGACCCAGGTGGGAACAGAGACTGTGCTGGGAGCCAAACAAGTGCAAAACAGCAACAAAAAAATGTTATTTTGTTACCTTAGATAAATCAAACAATCCACCCCATTCACTGTACCCTTCAAAGCGCGTGCACTGCATCAGGCAGAAATGATGGCAGTAAGGAATAGCTGTGCCAAAGGGGCTCCCAGCCCACACCAAGGGCAAGCACAGGCAGGAGCACCAAGAGCTGCACTTCCCGTGGGTGAGGCACTGCAGGGGTGATACTGCACAGTGACAGCTCTCATTGAAGGGATGCTGCTCCTGACACATGCCCAGCACCTCCCTCTGCATGTGGGCACTGCCCACAGCTCTGGGAAGGAGCAAAGCCCCTGGCAGAGCTGGGCTCAGCTTTGGCTTCCTGCTGGATCCTCGCTGGGCTAAAAGAGCTAAAAGCAACAAGGAAATGCCCGTAGGGACTGTGGGACAGGGAGTCAGGGGACATCCTCCTCTGGTGGCTGGAGCCTCAGTGTCACCATCTGTGCAGCTGCCCATTTCCCCCCCAAACTGTCCTGGCCCCACAGAGCTCTTTGCCCTTGACAAGGAGGATGAACAAAGAGGTTTTACATAATCCCACATGATCTGCATAACGCACGGCCCCAAAACCTGCTGCTCTCCCCCGCCACGGCACAGGGAGCCACTGGATATTCCTCTCTTTTCTCAGCCTGATTCCTCTTTGCTGGTAATGTATCACTGCCAGGAGTGAAATCCTGTGCTCAGCAGCTCTACCAGGCCATCAGGGGTGGGTACCCACAGCCCAGCATGTTTGGGGTGCTGCTGGAGGCACCCACATCCCGACAGGAAGCTTTTGCTCCTCGTGTGAACACCACACAGACAGCTGGGGAGAGAAAAAACATCAAAGTGTGTGAGACATTTTCACAGGGACACTTTGAGGGTGCCCATGACTCATCCGGCAAGGTCTCCACTTCTATTTCCCCCATCACCTCTCTCCCACCCTCAGGGCAGGAAAATCCTGCTGGAGCTCAGGTTCTGAGCTTTATCTGGAGCCAAGCACTTCAGAGCCACAAAATCCTGCTGCCTCGAGCGAGGAAAGAAACCACCTCTGGGTGATTGCTGGTTTTGTTTAAAAAAGAAAAAAAAGCAAAAATGAAGGCCCAGCAGTCCCTACAGGCAGTGGCTGTGGTGCAGTGGCTGTATGTGTGTGCAGGGCTGGGAATGGCATATTGAGCACAGCTCTTTCCCCCAGCGCCATCCGCAGTGACACTGTGACAGATACACCATGCACTGGTGCCACATAGAAATGGCCAGGCACCAAATCACCAGAAATCACCCCATAGGAAAAGTCCATCCAGTTGGGAATCACCTTGGGACTCTCCCAAGCTCCTGCTCACCACAGGATGGGCACAAGCAGAGCCGGCAGCGTCTCAGCATCTCCAACCGACTCCAATGGCACCACCCGTAGGCTCCAAAATGTTGGGGAAAAAATAAATATAGCTCAAAGGAGCCTCAGAGATCGAAGGGAAATGGCCATTAGCAGCCCTCCATCTGCAGTAAAGAGCCAGCCATGTCCGGCACTCCGGATCTAATGGGTTTTTAATATTCTCGTGGCACGCACTGGGGTATAGATGGGAAGAGACACTTGGAGGTCTTGCATGAGCACCAGTACTCGGGGGGCTGCTCACAGAGTTCAGGCTCTTCCTTTCCCTGCCAGCTGCCTCAGAGATGTAGATGTTTCAATTATTCTGTCAAGCTGCATATTCCAAATTGAGGCCAGAGAAGTGTCTCTGTCTTATATAGAAAGAAAGGAAAAAATATATCCCTAAAAGGAAAAGAAATGAACTCAGAAATTAATAAGGCTGATTGACAATGCTGCTTTGGAAACTCTGGTACCATATGGCATCCTTGAATGGCTGCAGTGCTGTTAGGATGGAGCTGACCAGCTGGAGAGTTACTGTGGGTTGTTTGTAATTGTAATAATGGATATCAGATGGCTGGTGTGGAGCAGTTTATAAATGAGAACAGACAATGAGCCGCACTGTTTGTCAGGAAATCATTGCTGATATGGGCTTTGTGCTCCCCACCACTCCCGGGTGGAGCTGGCTGCTCCCAGGGCACCCTGTGCTGCCCTCGGTCCGGCTCCGGCTGGGAAAGGCACCATCCCAGGGCAGGTACTGCACCACTGATCCAGGAGGGTGGTCCAGCCAGGAGAACTTCCAAAAAATCCCCCTCACCCTCTTGGCGCTACGGGCAGAGCCCCAGATGCCACTGGGAGATGGCAGCAAGTCTGATGTCCTTCTGCAAAAGATGTGCACTGCAGCCAAGGGGCCTCTCTAAGGAGGCCAAAGCAAACGGGGACCTGTCTGGGATCCACCAGAGCTCTGGAGCCAGTCAGGATCACAGGGCTGCTGGGGGCTCAGATACTGACACTTCCAGATTGGTTTTTGTGCTGAACAGCCGGAAAAATAATGACATTTTAGAATTTGCCAGTTAATGGATTTGGTTTTTTTTTAAGTCAGTAACAGTGAAATTCATTATTTCAACTTCTGCTGATCTCCAACTCCACAGTTTAGCACATAAAGCAAAGCCTGAGTTTGGAACGAAAATGTCACACACTTGTTCACTCCTCTTTTCCAGAATGAACTTCCATCCAAATTAACACAGGCGTTGCCCAGCTGGAACATCCCCTTGCTCCAGCTGAAGCCACCCTGTGCCACATGGCCCAGCAGCCTGGGGCAGCAAGCCCCAGTCCAGAGGACCCAGGGCAGGAGAAGGTGGGAGAGAAAGCTGCCTTCAAGGCTCAGCTATTACAACCACTGTTAGTTCCTTAGTGGTCCTGGATTGTTTTTACCATAAAAGCTATTAAAAAAGAAGTGGTAACCAAACTGTGCTGTGCATATTCTCTCATCACCTGAAGCCCTTTGGCTAGTGCCAGGTGATGTTGCAGGGCAGGATGGGAACACTCACGTGTCCTTTCACACTCAAACCCAAAACAGCTGGGTGCTCCAGCAGGACTTATTTTAGGATCATCAGCCCCTGGGCAGGGATGGAAGGGGTCCTGGTCTTGCTGGGTCTCCTCTCTGTTTGCCTTCAGGCTGATGGCATCCCTGGTGCGGGGGCCAGGGTGGCAGCAGACGGCAGCAGGCAGAGCTTTCTAGGAAAGCCATCTCCGTGGGAAGGAGGCCAGGCCTGGAGCTGCAGCCATGGCACGTGCCAAGCACTGGGCAGAGCATCCACGAGCTGCCTGCCCCTCTGCAGGGCATCTCTGCAGCCTGGAAACGCTCCCACTGCTCCTTCTGGCTGCACGGAGATACTGAGGTACTGTGGGTGGTCTGGGAACCCCCCAGCCAGGACAGAGCTGCCCTGTGCCCTCCTGTGTCCGGGGGCACATGGAAGGGTGGGCAGAGGTGCTGGAAGTGCAAGGGAATAGCCTGAAGGGGATCACATCCAACTCATTACCCTCAGCAAAACCCCTCCCTCATTTTCAGCCCTCACTACCTGTAACAGAATCACTGCTCTCTGGTTTGGTTTGGATTAGACATTAAATCTCTCATATAGATATATGTTCTACATCAATTATATATTCATGTTTAAATGTTTTATATTCTTGTATAGAAAGATTTCTTTTATACTATTCTTCTGTAGAATAAAAATATTCTTTGGAAATGCCAGGGTACACAAAACCCTTGGTGAAGCTGGACACAGGCAGGGCAAAGTGACTGAAGTCCATGGTCGAAATCAGCAGGCAGGAAACCTTCCTCTAATCCATCACCCCTAACCGAGCTCTGTGGTTAATTCCCTGAAGAAATATGGAGTCCTGCTCCCTGCCAGTGTCTGCAAACATCCCAGTTTATATGGGGCATGGCTCTTCCTCAAAATTCCAGTGTTTCTTTTCTCCAGTTCAGAGAGGATTATTTGAATCTGCCTATTTGCAGCCTTGATTTTTAGGCTTTCATGTAAAATGCAACTTACCCACTTATTTTAATAGTGGAAATTACAGGTCTGCCTTATATATGTCAGCCACTACTTAGGCCAAATTAGCACCCCATTACCATGCAACAAACATCATAATTAAGTTTTAATTTATTTGTAAAGGGATGCTGAGGTGTGGTGTGGACACAGGAGTGTTTTGGACACCCTTTCTGGAGCTGGACCTGGGAAGCAGGAGGGCTGCTGGCATTCCCCAGACCCGCCCTTGCTGTCCTGTCCCCATGTCCCCACAGACTTGCCAGCGATCCCATCACATCCTCCCAGTTTAGCCCGAAGTTGTCGCTCAGTAGAAAAAAAACTCCGTCTTTCTCCAGCTCAACTTTGGCTGACCTCATCAGCAAACTGGACTAATTGTAGGAAGGGGAGAGGGGGACAGCCCAGCGGCCCTTCCTGCCGGGGTGGTGGCTGTCACAGCGTTTGGTGGCATCCCCAGCCCCGCTCCCAGCGCTGAGCGTGTGACTGGGGCGGCGCACATGAATTTCTTAGCGCTCGCTATCACCTTTTAAATCACCGTGACTGCAAGCCCTGACAAGCACTGTCAGCAGTTCCAACGCAAAGAGGATTAGGTTTCAAAAGAAAGAGGCATTCAACACGAACCCGTACACAAACACGCTCGTTTTTCCGGCACAGCCACTCTGGAAGGGCTGAGCAGCCCGGGCTGGGTGCCGAGCATCCCATCCTGCACGTGCTTTAGTGAGCTCAGCTTGCCTTGCCGTCACTTTTGGGGTGATCTGTTTGATCAGTCCCCATCACCCCCGCGGCCCCATCGCAGCCGGGCTGGTGTCATTGTTGGTTTTTGTTTCACACGGAGCCTCCCCACATCCTCCCCCAGCCCGGCTCCCACCGCGCACCGCCGGTGTCAGTGGGTTTGCTGTGCCCTGCCTGGCAGGTGACAGCCCCCAAGAGCGCTGTCACTTTGTCATCACACGGCGGTGGCAGCCCCTCACGCAGGGTGCAATGTTTGTAGGACCTGTGTGCTCCTGCAGGGATGGATTTGGGATCCCCAGCTCTGCTCCAAGCCCTGGTGCATCCCTAGCCCATCAGCATCCCATGTCGCCTTTCTCCCCTTCCATGGGAGTGAAAATTCATCAAGAATCTGCTGGAGGGAGTTGAAAATCCAAAGTAGGAGCAGCTGTGCACCAGGATAGGCACAGGGTGGCTGCGAGCTGCACAGATATGTCATCCCAAAATTCTCTGGGAAAGTGCACCCAGGATTGTGAGGGGATCAGCACCACAGCCAAGAGGCAAGAGTCATCCCGAGCTGAGAGGACGAGGATGGAAGCACAGTGCCAGGGATGAAGGTGCATTAGGAGCAGAGGGCTGGAATAAAATCCAACAGGGGCTGATGGTAGAAGTCGTGAGCTGCAAAATGCACCAAAAACTCCTTCTGCTTCAGACATTTATAAAAAATATCCGATTAAAAGCAAAATCAGGCTCCTGCCCCAGCCTCTTCTTGTTCACTGTTTACTGCCAAACACCTCCACAGTGGCAGCTGACTTTTGCTTTGTGTGTGTGGCTGCTCACATCCCTTTGCTGGAAAATGATGAACAATGGTTTAAAATAGCATAGCAAACCCCAAAAAGTGCTGGGTGCTCACATGAGGATGGCCATGATGTCTTCATGGAGGAGCAGCAGAAGCTGGGGTGTGTAAGCAACATCCCCAAGCCTGGCTGTTCTGTTGTGATTTGCAAGACCGTCACTGCTTAGGGAAATGATGGGATTTACCCCACAGGTGCAGGTCTGGCTGGAAGGGGAGGACAGCAGCCAGTCTGGTGGCAATGTTGTCACCCAAGGAGCCACCACAGGACAGCCCTTCTGCCTCCCCAGAGCCCCTCTGGACAAGGGACTGCTCCGAGCATCCCCCAATCCTCCATCCCCCGCCCATCTGCCACTCAGATCCCGCTCCCCGGCTGCGGCTCAGGGTGGCTCCCACTCCTCATTAGAGGTCGCAGCCCCTGAGCAAAGATTAATCTGGCACTTGTGCGAATTTATCTGCTTGAAAAGAGAGGGACTGGCTCTGACCTCACAGTCTGGAGGCTGGTGGGGAGTTTACTGTCCCCTGAGCTGTCAAGCCAATTCCCTGCAGTACCAAGCTGTTGTTCTTGGCATCTGCTAGGCAGAAAGGCTGTGAAACACCCCAAATATCTGTTTGTTTTAAAAGGTAAATATTAATTTCAGGATGCTGTTTACATTAGCAGACTCTTGGAGCTTGAACTCACTGCCTTTTGCTGGTGTCACATGGCATTAGTGTGTATTTAACATTTATTTAACTCTCCTTGGGCCTGCTTGTGCCAGATGGCAGGCAGCCTGCACAGCCAGGCACGGCTCAGCTCAGGGCTGCTCCGAGCGTGACAAGGGGCTGGCTTGAGGCTGCAAAGTTAAAAGTTTGAGCAGTTTTGTGGCTGCAGGTTCCTGAATGACACCAAAACACACCGTGGGTTTGTGTCCCCAGTGCTGGGTGGTGTCCCTGCCCCCAGACCCACAAAGCAAGGCAACCAGGGACTCATCCTCTGACGAGTCCAAACCAGTGCGAGGGCTGGGCTTTCCTCAGCTCTGGCCAAGACTGGAGTCTGATCACCTTGGCCTGATTGTGCCCAGCACTCAGCTCCCTCACTGCTCCCTGGGGAGCAGATCTGTGGATGCCAGCAGCCATCCCAGTTTGCATTCACTGGGAGGGACACCCAGAGCTGAAACCCTGAGCTGCACAAGCTGGGGGTCACTGGCCTGGCCAGCCAGTGACGTGGACAAGCTGATGACATGGCACAGGAGTTGATGACATGGCACAGGAGCTGCTCGCTGGCTCCCAGGGTCCTGAACAGCAAGTTTGTTCCTCTCAGTGAATTGCTGAGAGCTCTCATAAAGTGATGCACAGCCCTGATGCACAGCTCTGACTGCTGAGTGCTCACACATCTCTTTTCTGCCTCTCCAGTCACTCACTCTCCCAGCACAGGGCATTTTTTGGGTAATGCAGCACTGACAGTGTCACTGCTTTCTCAAACAATGAAGAAATGCAGCCAGATGGCCTCTGGAAAACAAATAAGATATTCAAAACAGTATCAGCCTCTTTATGGCTGCAGCAGGCACCCATCAGCTTAAATATACAAATGAGGAAGATCCGAGATGTTTCAGGGACAGGATTACAGCTTCTAAGCTGGGCTGGACACCCTCATGCTCAAACATTCGTGTTTGAAGAAAGGGACCTGCATGATAAATAATGTCCCAAGATTTTATCACACAATTATTGTCTGTTTGGGCTCGACAGCCGCTGTGTGCTCTGCCTTCCACCTGCTGAACAGCTCTCATGCCACCCATCCCCTCCTCCAGAAGTTTTTGCTCTATGAGATCCCATCCTCTCACTGCATCTCCAGGCAGTGCTGACCACTCTCACTGTGCCAGGACACAGGACTGACCTTGGGAAACTCCACTGACCTCCAGACCTCCCTTCTGGCACCATCTGCCTCACTCTCACTCAGTTCTCACCCTTGTTAATGATGCCTGTACTAAGCTTTCTATTTTCTTGTTTGGAAAACCAGTTCCCAGCAAAGGAAGCAGGCAAGGTACTCTGGCCTGCCCTGTGAAAGAAATCCTTTCTCTCATTTCCCACTCATTTCTATGACAGTAATGTCTTTTTTCCCAGCATTTTTAGAGCTACAAATACCTGTGAGTTGAGCAATTTGGGGACAACATTCCCTCTTGCTTTTTGTGTTTGCCATTTTTTGATCAAAGCCATTAATCCTTGCCACCAGATCTGCCCTCACTGTAGAGGAAATGTAAGGACTGGGCTGGTGTGGGAACTGGGAAGGGGACAGCAAAGGGGTGAGGAAGAGGCAGGACAAGGCTGTGGGGAGCAAGCCTGGTCGTACATCTTTGCCTGAGAGAGCTTGTTCTACCCAGGGCCAAAGTCATCAGCTGAGACCTTCCCTCCCTCCAGCTCAGCAGCCTGCAGCCACCTGTGTCATGCTGGTTTTATTCAGAGAGGGACTCCAGGCTATGAGGTCTCATAGAATGAGAATCAGAGGTTTGGGTTGGAGGGACCTTAAAGATCATCTCATTCTCATCATGGGCAGGGACACCTTCCACCATCCCAGGCTGCTCCAAGCCCTGTCCAGCCTGGCCTTGGACACTTCCAGGGATCCAGGAACAGCCACAGCTTCCCTGGGCACCCTGTGCCAGTGCCTGCCCACCCTCACAGGGAAGAATTTTTTCCCCAATATCACAATCTCAACATATTCTCTTTCAGTTTGAAACCATATTCTCTTTCAGTTTGAAGTCCTGTCCCTCCAAGTCCTTGTAAACATCCTTTCTTCATTTTCCTTGCAGGCTCCCTTCAGGTACTGAAAGGACACAATTAGCTCACCCTGAAGCCTCTCATTTCCAGGCTGAACAATCCCAATTCTTTCAGTCTTTCCTCACAGCAGAGCTGCTCCATCCCTCTGATCACCTCGGTGGCCTCCTCTGAACTCACTCCAACAGCTCCATGTCCCTCCTGTCTATCCTGTTCTCTTTGGTAGAATTTTGCATGAACAGAAGGAGCACCATTCCTTCAGGATAGGGACCAAACCCAGAATGGTGCTTCACATCAGCACTCAGGTAGGGGTAAGGATGTGGCAGGACAGCAAACAGAACTGAAAAAAAACCTATCTTCAGAGCACAGTTCGCTCAGCATGGCACAAGCTGAGCTACAGGATGGCAGCAAATAACCAGAGCAGAGGCCAAGTACCTGCTCATACTGCAAGCACCTGATAGAGAATTCAGCATGGAAAAAGTGCCTGTGACCTAACTGCCTGATACCCAATTGAATATTCTAAAGAGGGTGGGAGCACCTCTTGACTTTTGGAGGACATGTATGAATATTTCAGTGGTTTGCTGGCCATAGATACATACCCTGTATAGTGGCTGTGTATTTATAGTCCTAGAAATGCTGTTTGCAAAACTGTGGCTGTTCACTCGGGTGTGATAGATGTATATAAATACTGAGACACACATCTACCTCTCCAGCATGTCTGTCCCCACACTGCACTAGGCTGAGAAGCCTTTTTCTTGTCCCAAATACATGATGTGTTCAAGTGATAAAAGAAAAGGGTTCCAAATGAAGTCCACATGCCTGTAGAGCCTCCTCTCTCATCCACCAGCCTATTTCAAGGACATACAGCAGCATCAGCTGAGTGAACAGGTGTTGCTCGGTTGGACGCAGCACAGAAATCCAGACTCATAAAGGCTGGGTGGGTTTTTTTTCTCTTGGAGCAAATAAACCCTGCTCTGTGTACCAATGTACCAGCAGAGGAAAAATTGCATGTGACGCCTTCCTTTGATGGCTGTTGTTCCACAGAGCATGAGACAAGCACAGCTCTCTCTAGGGCTTAAAATCTGGGGGAGGGTAGAGGTGGGGAAGGAGAGCTGCCTGCAGGGCAGGCTGTGGCAGAGTTATCTCCATGTGACGTGCTCCCCTTGCTCATAGAACATCAGGGTCTGGAGCTCACCCTCCCTACAATGCCATGCCCACATCTCCCCCACAACCTGGTACCTCGTCTCAGATCTGAGAAAGAGCACAGAGATCCCATTCCCTGCTCACACCATTCCACCTCCCTAGAACATACTTGCTGAAGAAGCAGCAGGATGGCCATTTCAAACATGATCCTGTTTCTGTGGGGAAGTCATAAACCTATGGAAACATTCCCAAAACTGCTGTCATGAGCAGCTACACCCTTCATCAGCATTGAGGCCTGCCAGACCAGGCTTTGTGTGTACTTTTCCTGGTATTCCAGGGGTATTATTTGGACAACCCTCCCCTCAGTTTCCAAAGCAGCTGTTCCATCTTTAGAAACCAACCCTGTAATGGAGCTGCCCACCTTGGGCTCCATCAAAATTGTGGAAGAGAAGGGAAGATGAAAATGTATTTTGCTCCTTCAAAGCTTTCCCCAGCATATCCCAGTGCTCTGCTTTGGTCCCCCAGTCCTCATCACCCTCTCCTCAATCTGAAAAATGGCACTTCATGCCAGGGCTCATCTCTCAAGGCTGTGGTGCTCTGGAGGGATGGGACACGGAGCAGGGCAGCAACAGCTATACTCAGTCACCACAGCAGTTCTATCTCCTGTGCCCTCAGCCCAAAGAGGGCTCCCTGGGTGGGCCACAGGGAGATGCCAGGCTGTGACTGGCACATTCAGGTATCTTGGGAAGCTGCTCCCATCATGGTGGGCTCTGAGAAGCCCAGTCTGTCACCCTCCAAGGAGCCTCACAGGCTTTAAGGACCAGCTAAATAAAAACAAAGCCCTTATCAGCTCCCCACACAATGGCCCTTTCTGCTTCAGCGGTGTCAAACTGGCTCCAGCGAGGCTGTAGATGACACAGAAATGAAGTGGTGGCAAACACAGGCCAGAGCCAAGCTGCAGCCAGCGCAGCAGGAGATAAGAGCGGCGCGGGGGATGCGGACTCTGACAGAGGGGGCCGGGCAGGAGGCAAAGCCACAAAGTTAAAACCAAGACAATGGGACTGGATGGATGGATGGTCCTGTTGTTTTAGTGTGAATTTGGATCTGCTCCATCCTGGGACATCTGGGCCAAGAGATGCCTGGTCCTGGCCAGCAAACTCCAACGGAGCCTGTGGCTCACTGAGCATCAGGAGAGAAACACTGCAGGGCTGGGCTGGCAGCAACCAGCAGCCCACAGCTGGGGCAGGTCAAACCCAGTGTGCTGGGAGCATGGTCCTACTGCAAACAGCAGCCCTGACCCCCGTGCCCTGCGCACAGATCTTAATGCCTTGTTTGTACAGTGACTTGAGGGCATGGACAGGGCAGCTTCCATCTCCTGCCACATCCCAAGAGCTCTCTTTCACTGGAGTGAGCTCTTCCTAGGCTGAAGCAGGGCATCCATAGCCACACTGGTACCAGCATGACCTGGTTACTGGTGAGGACATCTGCCTGGGGCAGGGGACTGTGTCCTGGCCCTGCTTCCAGGACCACATATATGTTTTATTTCTGGGAAGGGAAACCTCAGCTATAACCCAATTTGCAGACACATATCTTCCTCCTACAGCTACTCCCAAGTCTTTTGGGACATTCCTGACCTAGCTGGTTTATTTTTAGCTTCCAAGAGAACCTAAAATGGCAAACCCCTATAGGATGGGAGCAAAGCTGTGCTTAGTTTTAAATGCCAACTGGACTTCAGCATAAAGAAAAGGTCCTTCCCCAGAGGGTGCTGGCACTGCCCAGGCTCCCCAGGGAACGGGCACGGCCCCGAGGCTGCCAGAGCTCCAGGAGCTCCAGGACAGCGCTGCCAGGGATGCTCAGGGTGGGGTTCTGGGGGTGTCTGTGCAGGGCCAGGGGCTGGGCTGGCTCATCCTGGGGGTCCCTCCCAGCTCAGGACATTCCATGATCCTGTGAGGCTGCAGCCTTGACCAACCCTGGATAGGAGTCTCAGGCTATCAGTGAAGCTCTCACCATCCCAAACTCTGGCATTTCTAGGTTTTCAGGTACCTGTGCAGCGAAAGCTTTAGCTTGTAGGAGTGGAAACACATCCCACCTTTGCCAAGGATATCTGTCGGCAGCAAGACTCCATAGGACACTTTGTGGATGTGCTTTAGAGTTGGGCTTGGAACATGGGAAGTACCAGGAGGAAGCAAAACTTTGGGAACAACACCTGAGCCACTGGGGCTGGGGACAAACCTATCCATCCTCAGGTACTGTAACACTGGGCGGGGGGGTACAGGTATTGTACAACCTTTGGGGGCTGTGTGCAGGTATTTTAACATCTTCTGGGGGTGTACAGATATTGTAGCACCTTTGGGGATGTGTGAACAGGTATTCTATAATCTTTTGGAGGTACAGGAATTTTAACATCTTTTGGGGGTGTACAGGTATTGTAGCACCTTTGAGGATGCGTGAACAGATAGCGTAACACCTTTGGGGTTGTGTATACAGGTATTTTAACGTATTTTGGTGGTGTACATGTACTGTAGAACTTTTAGGGTTGTGTACAGGTATTGTAACATATTTTAGGGGTGTACAGGTATTGTAACACCTTTGGGGTTGTGTGTACAGGTATTTTAACATCTTTTGGGGGTCTACAGGAATTTTAACATCTTTTTGGGGTACAGGTATTGTAACGCATTTAGGGATGTGTAAAGGTATTGTAACACCTTGAGGGGAGCCGGAGATCTCTGTGGAGGTGGGGAATGCAGCGCTTGGGTCTGTGAGGGCTGCACCCCACAGCCCGGCTGTAACTCATCCAAATCCCCACATCCCCACATTCCCCACAGCTCGGCTGTAACTCACCCCACATCCCCACATCCCCACATTCCCCACAGCCCGGCTGTAACTCACCCACATCCCCTCACCCTCCCCTCCGCCGCTCCCGCTCCCGGCGGCTCCCGGGGCGGGCCGGGGGAAGCCGCGCCCCGCGCTCGTCACGGCGAGGGCCGGGCCGGGCCGGGCAGGAGGCGCCGCGGATCCGGGCCATGGTGGGGATCCCGGGAAGCTGCCAGTGTAAGAGCCGGGGCTGGGGCCGGGGCCGGGGCCGGGGCTCGGGCGGGAGGCAGTGCCGGGCCGGGTTGCGGGGCGCGGGAGGGGGCCACGCTTTGTATCGCAGTCCGTGGTTGTTCGGCTGGATGTGTGCGTTTCTCAGGCGGGTTCACTGCCCCCAGTGTGGGCCGCGGGACCCCCGCCCGCAAGCCCAGCCCTGCGTGGCCTGTGCAGGCTGCAGGGGCTCCGGACCCAGGGCTGCAGCTCCTGCTCGCCCTCGGCCGGCAGTGCCCGACCTCGGGTGCTGGAGCTAGAGCGGGTTTGCACCCTCCTGGCACTGCCCACATGGGCACTAAACCATGTCCGTGGAGTGTCCCGGGGAGCGCTGCCACAGTGCAGAGCTGGGCACGGGTATTTGCCTCCTGCAGGCTGCGGGCACCTGTGTGTGTGAGTGCTGTGCTCTCATAACCCTGCTGGTACAGCACCCTCCCTGCGTGCCTGTCTTCAGCTCCATTGCCCCAAAATCCTGCCTTTGTTGCCAGCTGTGTCGTGCCCTCTGAAAGCCTTGAGGTTGGCAGCAGAGCTCCTCTCACCGTGTTTCAGCCTGCTGAGCGTTTCTGTGGCCTGTGCTTGTTTGTGCAGTTGGGGATGGAAGTGGAGCCATCCCGGGATGAGGAGTTTGGGGCGCTGGACGGAGCCAGGATGTCTGTGTCCAGCAATGCCCATTACACGTGGGCTGGATCATGGCCTCAAGGTGACTCTGTGGATAAGGCATTGTTCAGGAAAGGGGAAAAAGCAGTTAAAAACACATCCCAAAGCTCAGGAAATTCAGGAATTTTAAAATGAAGTGTGACTGCTCCTAGGGAAGCAGTGTAAAGATAGATGCTGATGCTAATGTGGAAACCACTCTGAAAGCTGCATTCCCGATATGGAGAAGGAATTACCCAAGTGACAGAAGTTGCAGAGTGTGGTTTTATACTTTATTGTGCTGCTTAGGGCAGTGTGTGTGGAGATTTTGGGCTGAGGCTGTTACCCCTTAGGGCAGTGAGAAGTGTGAGTCTGTCAAGGTGTGTGGACTTTACCCCGCCCGTGTCCTGGGTGCCTGCAGAGCACCGTGGTGGAAGAGCCGGTCCATGTGCACGTGGCTTTGGAGAGCCCTGGCAGCTGGCTCCTCACCTTCATTTCGTCAGCCCTGAAGGAAAGGCCCCACAGAAGGAGCTGGGGTGAGATCATGTGCTTTAACCCTGCTGTCCCCAGTCTCCTTTACCCGAGCTCCCTTTGAAGTCACATCGGAGAAACAGGCGCTGCTGAGGGTGATTCATCACTCCCGTCTTGGACACCCTCTGAGTGAGACGGAGTCTGCTCTGGAGGTGCCTGGGCTTTTTCATTGACTGCAAGGGGAGTCCAGGAGAGCTGGCTTAGGCTTTGGCAGCGAGGAGCTGGATGAAACAAATCCCACCCAGTGTGTGTGCTGGTGGTGCAGCTCCGTGCTGGATGCAGAGCCTGGTCAGGTTCCCTGCCTCCCTCAGACTGAGCGCAGGGAGGAGAGCCAGACCTTTGAAATCGTGCTGAAAATATTTGAAGCTAAGGGAGATCTTTGCCTGCTTCTTAGCTTCAGGATGGGTGTGAAACCGGTTCCTCTGAGCTGTGATACTTTCTGCAACACGGGACAAGTTGCTTGAATATTGGATTGTGGCACCAGTGTATCGATGTATATGTGGCTGTTGAGTTTTACAATATTAAACCATGTCTGAAATTAGGAACAAATTCCTCCCTGCAAGGGATGGTGAGGCCCTGGCACAGGGTGCCCAGAGCAGCTGTGGCTGCCCCTGGATCCCTGGGAGTGTCCAAGGCCAGGCTGGACAGGGCTTGCAGCAACCTAGGCTGGTGGGAGGTGTCCCTGCCATGGCAGGGGGTGGAACAAAGTGGTATTTCAGGTTCCTCACAGTCCAAGCCAGTCTGTTATTCTGTGATTAGGGCTTTTCATCTGGGTCCTGCTGACAGAACTGAGCAAGCAATCACTGACCCTGTGGCAGCAGGGACAGCAAGGCCATAGCCCCTGTCAGGAGAGGGTGAGGGCACCTGGAATGCTTGGAGTGACTCAGTGGGAGCTAAAGTGTTATTTTTTATTCAGTTTAATATGTCTGCAGCCCAGCATCCTTTGGGGAATGCTAAGGATAAGCCTGGTGAGCCATGTAGCTGCTTTATAAAGATAAGCACATAGATATATGCTGTGGTTATCAGGACCTTTGTAGATAGATCATGGCCCTGTTAGTGCCAGCTATTGAACGGTGTGAACACTTGTAGGAGACATCACTCAGTTCTTGGGCCCAGTGTCAGCCCAAGAACACTGCTGGGGTTTATTTTTGGTCTCAAGAAAATGAATAATCAAATATAGTCTCATAATTTTTATAAATCTAATTATCTGCATAGCCTGGTGATTTCTGCTGTATTTTACAGATCCTGGCAATGTCAGGAGTTTGTGTGACTTTTTGGGTGTGTGTTAACAGAAAAGTGGATCAGTGCTCAGTGTGAAACTAGCAATGAGGAAAGAAAGAAAGAAGAAATGTGGAACTGCTTTGAAACTTTGGGACGTTCCATGTTTGTTTGAGGCACATACTGGCTCTCATGAATATGCTCTTCTTATGTGGATATTTCCAATGGCCAGAAATTGAAATGGATCATTCAGGGACTTAGTCTTGATTTACATTTGCTGTAAAATGAAAGGCTCTAGGTGTTCATCTTCCTTTGTGCTAGTGTTCAGGAGAGTGAAATAAATCGGTGTTTTAAAGCAGTCAGAGAAAAGAAAAAGAGTTTTTTGATTTGCAGGCACTCTGAGGATTGAAGAGAGCTTGTACTTGGGGAAGAGCTTGTGGAGCTGACTGTTGGAAGCAGGACTGGAGTGGAATAGTGAGCTGAGTGCTTTCTATCATCCTGAGCTGCCAAGGAGTCACAGGCACCTCGAGAGGCTGCCATGAGCCACTGGAGAGGGGGGTGAGCTGCTCAGGTTTCCCTCTTGCTGGCAGGAATCAGAGGTGAACTCTTCCCCTTCAGAAGAAGGAGGTGGCTGTAAACTCAAAAAGGTGAGAAGTGAATCCACCTCTCCCTCCCTGATGTAAAAAGTCCCAGGAGAGATGTTTCCATCCAGACTGATGATTTACCTGGAACTCTTCCAGAAACCCACCTTCCTGAGGGCATTTTTCCAGCCAGTGTCTGGGGCTTAAAACTTCTCCTTTGTCCCTGTCACCTTCCCATCTCTTTGTGCCAGATCCTGAGTGTGTGCACACCCTTGTTTAATTCAGCTACCCATGTATCCTGGACATTTGTGCATTCCAGGTTAATCAGCCCCTGGTCAGTTAAAATGTTCTTTACTCCATTTCATGAGAGAGCACCACTAACTTCTATAGGTAGCAACTTTTCTAGCACTTGGACTTTGAGGACAAATTTGCACATATGTTTTCCTCAATGACGTGCTTTGCACACTGGGGATAATTTAAAGGATCAGACTGTTCAGGCAGGGATTTTCTGCAGTGTAGATTTATGTTGGTATTTAAGGTAGTCATTGCTCATAGCCCTCAGCCTTGGGTTGCAAGGATATTTTCACAAGATACGTGGCATGCTCTTGGCTTGGCTTCGGGGCCATAGGTGACACTTCAAAGCTTGCTAAAAAATATTTTTAAAATATTACAGAATTCTCTCATTATGGGTTTGGTTTTGAATGGAAAATGCAGAATTCGCCTTTTTTTACCTGTGGCTGTAAAATAATCAGAAAAATACTTAGTGAATGCTTACGGATCTACTGCTGTAAGATTGGACTCGATGGACACACCAGTTTGTTTGCATCAATACCAGCTTTTCCCTGCTTATCTGTACTTTTTAATCCTCATGATCTCTTGGGAGTTGGCTTTCACTTCCTAGTAGTGCACCTGGTTGCTGCAGCAGGAAGTTCCTCCAAATGTGTCACCTGACACTCTCCCACCTGGCCTTCGTGTGTGCTTGATCCTCCTTTTCTGCCAGGAGGCAACAGGAGGAGGAGGGATAAAGCCCTGCAGGAGATAAAGCAGTTTTGGGCTGTGTGGGAGTGGGCTGGTCTGGCCATGGGTGGTTGGGTCGAGCAGGTTCTGGTGGCACAACAACAGCCTGGCAGTGCTGAGGAGCCAGTCCAGGGACCCTTCCTGACCCCCACCTGTCAGCAAAGACTCTTCAGTCACCTTAACAGGAGTGGTGAGCACACAAACGGGCCTGACAGCTCATTACATCCCGGCTATCTTTTGTTTGTTGGCCAACAAATATTTGCTTTATACTTTAAAGTTGTGCATCCTGCCTGCAGAGCCTCTCCGGATCTGGATGCAGTTGTTGGATCAGAGGTGGAACAGGGGCTGTAGTGTGGGGTACAGCTGTAGGGTTACACATGGTCCTGGGCAGGCAGGGCTCCTGCTAGTCTGCTTGGAGCACAGGCAGCTTCCTTTTCTTAGGTGGGTATTGTGGGCTGCAATATTTTGAGGCTGTATTCCTGAGAGCGAGCATTTCCCTGGGTCTTGGCTCAGCAGAGGTTTAATTTAACACTTTTTCAAAGTATGGGGACAGCTCAGCCTGAGGCATTTCCAGGTGCAGATGAGATTAATTTGCTTATCTTACTTGAGGGCAGGTATTTGTGCAGGGGAGGTACCAGAGTCAGGATGTTAAAACACAAAGAAGTCAAATGTTCCTCTGTTCCTCCCCTGTTGTGCGAGCTTGTTTGCATTAAAACACCCGTCTGGCAGATCTGCTGCAGGAGCCTTCCCTCCATCTCCTCCTCCTCCTCCTTCATGATTAGCTTTGTTGGGGGCCAAGAAGCCACCGATGAATTGTGACTGGAAAGCACTGAACTTTGAGGGGAGATGAAAAAAATCCCTCGAAACATTTGCGGCCCTGGCAGCGTGTCCGTGGGTCGCCGATGGGGTTTATCTTCTGACATCATGAGGATCTCTGACATTTCTAGCTTAGAAACAATAACTCGCCTTATCCGTCGTCATGTTTTTCTAATTAAAGACAAAGCTTGGTAAATATTTTTTAAATGATTGAATTTCCCAAGTATGGGAAACACATGTCGGGAGTCAGGCTGGCTGCGTCCGATGCGCCTTTTCCCACCGCGTCCCTCGGAGCATGCGAGTGCAAATACAGATTTAGAGCTGTGGGTGACAGGTTTATCTGGGATGATTGGCAAGGATTTATAAACCAGGAGGGGATTTACTTTGCTCTCCCTCCCTTCTCTTCCCCCTTCTTCCCCCTCCTCCCCGACCCTCGTCTCAGAAATAGGAAATTGGGATCACATTAAACCCTAATTGGTTTGGCTCCAGCACTAGTTCGGTGGCTGCCAAATAGTTAATTTATTGCGTGAGAGTTTGGCCATGTGTTGAGAGGCAAATTTGCTTGAAGCAAGGCATCTCTGTAAACTATACATCCATTCCTGTGCCAGGTCCTGTTTACAGCATCTCCAGAGTGGGGTGCAGGGGTTGCTTTCCGTGGCCATCCCGGCAGGACAGCGCGGGGGGACCCTGCCGTCCCGCCTCCCTCGCTCCCCTGCCAAAACGCTTTCAGGAATTGTTGCCTAAAAGAGCTTAAAGTGGTTTTAGCTGGACTTGGCGCTCGATGTTTGGGAACTGCCAGCCAGATAAGACGTGGGAGGCTCTCAGGAGAGTAAATGCATCTGTTTGGGAGATAGCAGCAGGCCTGGGCTGTCACCGCGGAGCGGGGCCAGGTGGGGATCCCCGGGGGTGGCAAGATGGCTTTTCCTGGATTTGTGAGCAGGGCAAGTGGGAGGCTGGCATATCTGGCCATCCCACTGAAGTCCTCCTTGTTCCTGCCCGTCTCCGTGAGGCCGCTTGGACTGGTGGCTGTCGGACATCCCGGATTAGTTGTCACTTGCTCACAGACCCGTGGCATCTAGTGGTGTTTGGCTCCTGTGAAGTTTTCCAGAAGATGGGCTCCAGCAGAAGAGTTTGCAGAGGTTTGCAGGACAGGCAGCCCTTGCTGAGGCCATCACTGCCTTCCCCGGCACTTGACAGGGAATTATTTGAATTTAAGAGGATACTGCAGCCAGAGTTAAAGACTCACTGCCAGCGTGTCTCCAGTGTGGAGTATGATTTGAAAGAGGCTGTGTAAGGAATAAATCCACGGCTGTGGCATTTTATTTCGTTCCTCGCTGAGTTAAATAACAAACTTTGTGTAAGTGAGCTGCTTCCAGCTCCGAGGCAACAGAATTATCACCGCCGTGCTCAGCAGAGCCCTTTCTGTGTCAGCTGCTATTTCCATTGTGAACTTGATACCTGAAGGCTCAATATTGTGACCCTTTAATTTTCAGCTGCTGAAGCGTCCCCTGCGAGCTGGCTAAAGGGGAAGAGCTCAGAGGGGAACTCGCAATGGTTATGCAGTGGGAGCAGTGTTTCTTTGGGTATTTCTTAAGTGCTGAGTGTTTAGGAGAAATTGATAGGTAGTAGCAAAGCACATTTAGCAGTACTTTTCCTTCTGTAGCTCTCGCTTCCTGGGATGTAATAAAATCCATTAAGTTCTATTTATGATCAAAGGCCCAGTATAGTAATAGTTTTATTTGGATAATTATGGCTGTTCTACCAATAATGAAAATACTGCACACTTCCAAATACTGCAGTGTTTAGAGGGATACAGGGTTGGCACAGCCAAGTGTTTGCCAGTTTTGCTAAGGAGTCAGAGAGATACCAGTTCAAAAAAACTCAGAACAAGCTAAGTCCCAGTAGGAAGGCATGTTCTGCCCATGGTGCCACATTGGGCTATGCTGCCCTGGCTTTTCCAGCCATCCATGGAGGTGCAGCAGGGCCAGGCAGATCAGAAGGGGACAAACTAGACAGGTGTAGGAAGGAAATGTGGTGGTTTGTCTTGGAGAGAACCATTTTACCTGCAGGTCTGAAGGCAGGTTGAACATTCAGCTGGGAGCAGCCACTCCCCACTTGAGCATCTCCTGCCTCGTTTGAAATGCAGCCACTTCTGGGATGAGCTGCTGTAATTACTTTAAAGCACATCGTACTTCCACCACTTTTGGCAGGAAGGAAGGAGGAATACTGTGCTCCATCGCCAGACAAAATAGAAATCAACAATTGGGATTTTTCTCAAAGAGCAGATCTATCTTCTCTGCCATTAAATCTGAGTTGGATGGGAGCCTTGTACCCATTTTGCTTTCCTGGTGTGAGTGTGTCGTTCTGCAGCTCACAGCCCATGTTCATGGGAAGATTTAAAGCAGCAAATTCTAGCCAGGAATTCTTTCTAGCACTTTGCTTTCCTTCTGCTGTTTGCCTCCCTCTTCACACTACAGATTCTGATGGATCACCTTCCACAGTGAGTAAGGAGACATGCTGTACTTCACGTGGTGCTGGGAAACTGTGTCAGTCTCAGAAATGTTCTTCCAGAGAGGCACTGCCACTCCTGAACCAGCACGGTCAGGGACTGTGTCATACAGGCAGTGCCTTGTTCTTATCACTCCCATATCAGCCACTGCAAATCAGCTCCACCTGGAATTGTGGGTGCATCACCTGCATCCATTTACTGGTATTTATTCACCCCTCTGCTGCAAAACACCTGATTTCAAATTACTGCCCTTGGCCCACCTGAGTTTCCACATTCCAGAATACACTGGTGGTGTCCTTTTATCCCCCCAGGGGATGATTTTTTTCCAAGAAAGCTTGGTTTTCCCTCTTTATCTAGGTGTACTGAGCACCTAGGAGTTAATTTAATGCAATCTTCTGAGGGAGAGTCTTGGTTTTGCACTGGCACTTGTTGGACTGTTTTCTTCTTGAATATATTTGTCTTGTTGTACAACCCTTTTTTTTCCTGTGTTGTATTGATTTTAGCAAGAGGGAGAATAAAACTCCTTTGTGCATGTGAATAAGCAAATAACTATCAGAGCACACAAAGTGTTGAGCCGGTGATTTTTAGATATTTCTTGATTTGTCCTCTACCAGTTTTATTTAAGTTTTCAGTCACTGCAGTTACTGTGTTCATCAGGTTTTATTTCCCATTTAATAATTACAGCAGTTTCCCTCGAGCCTGTACCTCTAATTAAGAAATCTAAGTTTGAGATAAAATTAATGGAATGAAATTTGTTATGTTTTTATGGTGAAATATGCTCAAAATAGACTCAGACACTGTTCCTGAATGTTGTTTACCACTTCTTGATCTTCCATCAGAGCTTGGGACTATCCTGGTGGTATAAGGACAGTTGAGCACCAAAGATCAGGATCTGACCCATGCAGGAATTCTTGCCTTCAGTCTCACAGGTACCAAACAAGATGGTTTGGTTGGCACAGAATCTCCACTTTTCCCTTGTGAGTGTGTAAGGATTGCCTTATTTTCCACCAGCACTGCACTTTTACTGTCCTGCTGCTGCTCCTGCTGGTCTGAGGTGGCCCTGGAAACGCTGGAGAACCTGTCAGCACCACTCAGAGCTGGTCCAGCTTCAGATGGACTCTGGGCAGGTATGACCCAGTTGCCATCCGGGCTCTGAAAGCCCCTTTTGGTGAAGGACAAGCCAGTGGACAGCTCTCCCTGTGTACATGCAGCACAGCAGGAATTCAGATCTGTCCAAAAGGCTGTGCTGCTCCAAGCAGCAGCTCCGTGCATGGAGATGCACCTCTTCACACCTGTTTTATAACACAGGAGCAAAATATTCAGGGCAGCTAAATAGTTTATAGCCCGACAAACAAATTCTGGCAGTGGGAGCATGAGTTTCCATCTCATTAAGCTGTTGGCAAAGCCCTGGTAATTCCAGTCACTGATACAGGACAGGAATTATCCCTCAATACAACTGGTCATGTCAGGTCAGAGCATCACTGCTTTTTCTCAGCAGTTGTGTGTTTGTACTTGAGGGGAAAAGAAAGTGTTGAAATGTCAGTTCATTGGGTTCTTCTCCAGTGCTGGAACAAGGTCTTGTGAGGTCAGAAAAAAGTGTCTGTGGATTTCTACACCTAAGTTCTAATGAGGAATTGTTCTCAATTTTTTTTATTTTTTTCATACAAAACCTGACACAGATTCCCAGTTTGGCAGAGGCTCCAAGGTTTATCTTGGAGCTCAGCAGCTGTGCTGCAGCCCAGGTTGGCTCTGACGCAGTTCCTGCCATCTCCCAGCTCTTTGTTGGGCTGTAGGAAATTACTGGACCTTTGGAGCCACTGACTTGGGGCAGCTCAGCTATATCATGGCCATTTCCATTTGGGGAGGTGTGCAGTGAGTTGGAGAAAAGGAGTGGGGGATGATGGTGTCCTCTGGCTCCTGTGGCAGGCAGAGGATGAGGTATTTTTTTGATGGAGTGGCACACATGTCCAGAGGTATGGGAAGTTTGCCTCCAGCACTGTTACAGATTTTATGGTGTCTTGCAAACAAGAGGCAGCAGTTTGCTCTCCCTGCCACGTGTTACCTTCCACAACTTCAGACAGCCACATGCAAAATTCATTTTAGAGGTCAGTCATCCAGTCCCAGAGACTAAGGAATGTTGTAGTGGGGCTTTTATAAGATTTATATGCTTTATCAAAGGCCCTATAGTTTTCTCATTAAAGCAGGATTATCCTGCTGGGATTAGCTGTTCTGCATGGGTGAGGAAGACAGGCACTCTGCATTTTCATAGTAAGCTGCTCCTGCCTGCAGAGATGCACTGAGACCCGGGAGAGCAGGGGACTCAGGAGACACAGGGATGCAGGTGTTTGGAAACGGGGCCCGAGAGGGGCTTTTACAATTGTTGGCTTGATTTGACTTGACTTCTTAACATGCAGGAAAATGGCAGCAGGCTGCACCTCCAGCACTCCTTCCCATGCAAACATCCCAGTGCTGAGACTCGTCCTGGCATTTAACAGCCTCCTCGGAGCGAACCTCAGGGAGTGAATTTGCAGCTTTTCCATATGCCGAAGCAAACAGGCAGGGAAACCTTTTAATTTGCACAAGGATCTTCTATAGTCAATACAAGTTGACCCTGCAGGCTTTCTGGAACAGATTCCTGTCAGTTTGGTCTCACAAAATTTAAGATTTAATTTAACCCTTAAATTATCTCCCTTTCCCCCAACGTTTTATTACATAGACTCCGAGAGTGGTTGGGTTGGAAGGGACCTTAAAGATCATCCTGTTCCAAACCCCTGCTGTGGGCAGGGACACCTTCCCCTGTCCTAGGTTGCAGAGAACCCATTGCAAGCTGGACTTACTCATTTATCATGGATTTTTTTTTGCTGTGTGACTACAATACTAAATTCAGCTCAAGTCACTTGAAAATTACTGCTAAGTAACAAACAGCTTCTTTTGCTGGTGCAAAAGAATGTGTGGAGCCTGTTGGGAAGTGGGTTTGGGGTTTTTTTTAATGCACTGTCTGCCTCTCCAGTTTGTAGCCTTACAGTTATATACCCTTGTGTTCTTAATATAAATATTGCCATCACTGGCCAAGAACTTGGAGGAAAATGGTGCAAGGAAATGCTGAAGCAGCACTGCTAACCAGGTAGTTGTATGACACTGCTGCTTAGTGGTAAGGAATCTCCAAGAAGAATGAACTGTTGGACTAAAAGCCTGCTCAGACTGCAGTATTGACTTGAAGAGAGGTGTTACTTGACTGCTGTAAAAATCCCTTAAAAAACAGCCCTCGTACTTCTCTTGCTCTGCTCATCATGACATTCCCTAGAGGATGGGTATTTATCAAATGTTTTTCTAGAGCAGTGAATTTCCAAGCATTTACCAGGTCAGACATCAGCAGTGAATAGGACAAGGGTCTTCCTTCCTGTCCCAAGTGAGCCTCCTGCCAGCCTGGAGCCCATCAGGGAGCCTGGGCTCACCTGCAGCTGCTGTGCTGGTTGGGGTGGTGCAGCCCAAAGCTGCTGTAAAGGTACAATCATTGGAGCATCTAGTGGTGCTCTGCTCTGAGTAGGACCTGTACTGGATTTAGCATTTTTTTCCCCACATCTTCACGAGGTTTTTGGTGGCTGGTCAGTGCAAAGCTGCCCAGCTGAGCTTTTCAGGTTCCCTGGGCTTAAAGGGGGCAGATGATTAACCACAAACACAGCACTTAGAGCCCTGATACAGCCTTAAATAGAGCAGGAGCTGCTGGAACTCTGATCTGCCCTGCAGCAGGGCAGGGCTGTGGCTCACCAGGTGTTTGCCTTCAAGTGCAGCTGCTCCATCTGCAGAACCAGGTGGAGATGTTTGGGACGTGGGGAAAACACAGCTGGGAAAAGTTAAGAACAGCCCCAGGAGGTGCTGGCTCACCTGGGCAGAGCAGACCCTAGAGCAGGGTCATGGGCAATAAACTCAGCTTCACCTCAGCCACAGCCCTGCGTAGCATTGATGAAATGAAAAGGAAGTAAACCTGTGTTTGTGAAGATCTAGTTCTGTTGTTTCCCACCCCCCCAGCAGTAACAGCCAAATCGAATTGGCTGTTCCCAGAATGGTGCAGTTTAACTGCCTCTGCTATCAACCCCACTTAAGAGGAGTTTTGCTGATGAATCTCTCTTTTTTTATCTCCTGCTCCAGCTTTTTACTGTTGTTTTTTAAGTTGTCTCATTGTTCTCCTTGATTTTTTTTTTTTTTTTTACTGTTAGTCATGGTGTAGAAGATTAAGATTTTGACAGCTTTTGAAGTTCCAAGTTTAGTAAATGTGAAGTTTGGATTGAAGGTAGTTGTTTTCTTGCTTTTTCCTCTCTGTGCATGTAAATTAACTTCACCCTACAGGTGTTGAGGCTCTCCTGGCTCTTGAAGTTGTCTGAACAGGTATATCCACTGTGTGGGGTGGAACACACCTGCATGCCTTGATGGGATGCTTTCACCAGATGCTCCTTTCAGCCTATTGCAAAATCTTCCCTTTGAACTTCCATCCTCCTGCACAGGGATGGTGACACCTGGATGTGAAATGCTTACAGGCAGCTCCTCAGTAATGGCTCCTGCTAAGGACTTAGGGTGGAAAAATAAGTTTTGGGACCTTTGCATGATTTTCTCATCTCTCTGATTCTACTGGGAATTTTGTTCTTAGTGCTGCTGTTTGATGTGGAAAGAGCTCAGATACTCAGGGAATGAGACATGCAGCTCTGAGCTCTGGGGGGATCACCCTAAATCTGTGCTGGGGACACCTGTGAGTGCAAGGGCTGGGGACAGCTGTGGTGGTGTTGGAAGGGTCTGATGCCTGCACCCATTCTGAGTTTCCTCTTCAGCTTGGTTGTTCTGAGTTTCTGCATGTTAGATCCTGGAAGTTGGTAAGGCTGGGTAGGTTGAATGCTTTGTCAGCTTGGTTTTCTCCAGCCCTTTCTCTAGGGAGAAGCCAAGCGTGACTTTTTGAGACTTGGTTTTCTGTACCTGTTGAGTGTTGTTGTGTGAGTTTGTTTCAGAAAGAACTTGTGATTGGATCATCCTTCTGTTGGAAAATGTCCATGTGTCAGGGCAGAAACTTTCATTGGGAGCAGTATGTTCTCAGGAGATCAGATACCACCCTAAGCACTCCATATCTGTCTTCACTAAACTATACAGTGTGGCCTAAATAAATATTTAGTGATTTGGGTCTTTGGCATCCTGGTAGAACTCTGGCTGCTTGACCTTTGGCTGTCCTCATGTCCTCTTGTTTTGTGTAATTTTGGAACAAATATTGGAGTTTTTAGTTTGGTTTCAGTTTTGTGGGAGTTTTTTTCTTTCTTTTTTTGGTGGGGGGGTGTTTTTGTTTTTTTAATAACCCTATGAAACGGGACAATTTTAAATTCAGGTTTCACAAGATAGGGCTGTTTAGACCCAGGGCTCCAGCTTGTGAAGGCAATAACCAAAGTCCCTAAGCTCTATCTGAGCGTGGGGATGGATGGATGGATCTTGGTGGATCCATCAGCAGCACCAGACACTCTGTTAATGCCTTTACTGGGAGAGGAGGGCCCACCCCAGTGTGACCAGCTGAGCTTGGCTGTGACTCTTGGAGGAACAGTGTAATGGGAATGACAGGAGAGTTGGGCCAGAGGAGAAGAATTCATGTTAGCCTGAATATAGCTTTTCATCCTCTTAAAATTCTTCTGCTTCTTTGAAGTGTGAATCCCAGATGCTACAAAAGTATTTTTCCAGACACGGCTGTGCTGTCTTGCTGTGCATTTTCCACCAAATTGCTGGATTACTGTTCTCCTTCTGGCCTTCAGTTTTCTTTCTTTTTTTTTTTTTTTTTTTTCATAGCTTTATCTATTTGTCTGTATGTTTTACATGGCTGAAACTCATTCCTGTCTCCCATACCCATCTGAGCACTGCCCCATGAGGCAGCCTTCCCACCAGGCTGTGGTGGAGGAGAGGAATGCTGGCGTTTTTTCCAGGAAACTTGTAAACATGAACTTCCTGTTGACACGAGCTGTAAATCTGCAAATAGGCTCTGCTTCCGGCAGGAGGGGAAGGTAATAAAATTTCAGGTCCTTGTTCACTATGCCTGGTCCTCCTTGAGCTGCATCCAAGCACTGTGGAGGCAGTGGCAGCACAGAGATCCTGCTGATTGCTCTGTACCTCTGGAAATTAGTCTTTCCTTTTGTTTTTTTTTCCTCCTTCAGGCACCCAAGCACAGATGCAATGCTAATGGAAGCCAGTTGGAGAATGTCAAAACCCTGGTGACTCCAAGATGATGCTTCATTGCTTATTTTCCCCTTTCCTTTCTCACTGCCTCTCTCACTACTGAGCCATTCTTCAGTTTTGGGGAGTTAACTGTGTTACATCCACACCAGGCATTTTGGGATAATGACCTGGCCCTAATGGCAGCTACTGGCAGGGCATACCAGTAAGTTCCCCCATGCCACACGTTTTTGGGAGGCTGATGCATGCTTTAATTCTGGGAGGGTAACAGGGTCAGGTAGCACACACCTGAGCTTGCTCAGCAGGTTCCATGGGCTGCCAGTGCTTGGGAGGACTGTGATGATTTTCAGGATCAGCTCTTGGGGTTGCTGGGGATGCTCTGTGCTGTAGGGGAAGGGAGATGGAGGCAGACGAGGAGCCTGGAGATGGTGGAAACAGTGGGGAAGGGAAGCAAAAAGAAGGCAAAAAAGTAGATTTAAAAAAAAAGAGAGATTAAAAGCACGGTAGTGGAAACAAAAAAAGGATACAGAAAGGAAGGAGTGATTACAGGACATGGCAACAAGGGGCAACAGGCAGGATAAAAGGAGACTCTGGATGGACTCTCCTAATAAGCATGCCATTAATTATGGTGCTGTCCTGCGGCACACGGAGCTATGGATGATGTGCAGCGCTGTGCCCTGAGCCCTGGCCGGGCTGGGCCGGGCCATGCCCTGAGCCCTCCCCGGCACTGTGCCCTGAGCAGGCCGGGCCGTGCCCTGAGCCCTGGCCATGCACTGTGCCCTGAGCCCAGCGCCGTGCCCTGAGCCCGGGCCGGGCCGTGCCCTGAGCCCTCCCCGGCACTGTGCCCTGAGCAGGCCGGGCCGTGCCCTGAGCCCTGGCCATGCACTGTGCCCTGAGCCCAGCGCCGTGCCCTGAGCCCGGGCCGGGCCGTGCCCTGAGCCCTGGCCATGCACTGTGCCCTGAGCCCAGCGCCGTGCCCTGAGCCCAGCCCAGCGCTGTGCCCTGAGCCCAGCCCAGCACTGTGCCCTGAGCCCTGGCCGGGCCCGCTGTGCTTTGGCCGCCTGCCCCAGCCCAGCGCAGCCTGGGCTGCTCCGCCGGGACGGGAGGCACATGGCAGCGGTGAAAGGGGAGCCTCTCGCCCTCCCTGAGCCTGGGTGGGCGTGCTGGGCCTTTCGTAAACTAATCGCTCCCAGCAGTGCTCCTAAATCAGACTTTGTGGAGCCGGGAGCGCAGCGCTGGAATGCCGGGCCAGGCGCAAAGGGCTGAGCTGGGCTCTTTCTTCTTTTTTCTCTCCCCTAAGCCAGCATTTGTTAGGTCTAAGGGGTCAGCGGAAAGCAGGAGAAGGGAGCTGGCAAAGACAAATGGGTAAAAAATAAATGTAGGAAAAACTAGCAAAAACCACGTTTGAAATGTGTTTTTTGTGGTTGGTTAGGGGTGGAAGGAAGGGAGCCCTGCTCGGTGCTAAACCTGCAAAGCCAACTGGGATGCTACTGGGAAAGCTTGCTTAAAATCCTCAGCTGGTGGTTTTGCTGGGTGCAATGAACAAAACAACTTTTTTTTTTTCAAGGGAGACTGGAATTGGGATATTTTAAATCAAGGTTACCAGGTTAGTGACAGCTAATTAATGCGAAAAGAGCCCTCCCTGGGTGACTCTATGGTGGGGAGGTACCACTTTCCTCCTCCAAAGCACCGGGAAAGGAGCAGAGCTCCAGCAGCCCTCACAGATGTGCAGTCCCAGGGCCTGGAGCAGAGGGAGGCTCAGGGTGAAACTGGGAAAAAAAGGCTTCTATTAAAAAGTCTGAGATAAAGAAGGAAAAGCCATTCTCGGGAGAAGAGCCAGAGCTTGTGGCAGGGAAGGCACCAGAGGAGGGAGGTGCTGGAAGCAAACCAGGATGTAGTGAGCCTGCTGTAGGGAAGGGGTTTGGGATCCATAATGTGCATTTTTGTTGCTCACAGTGGTCCCTGGAATGAGGCAAAAAACCCAAATCCTGCTGCTTTGTAAGGCTTTAACCTGTGTTTGCTTAATTATAAATATCCATATCTGGTGGTGAGGGGCACTGGGAGCCCAGAGTAGGGTGCCTGGTCAAACCTCACCTGAAGAGGGGAGGATGTTGGCTTCCAAAGCTTGTCTGCATCATAAACAGCTGCTAAAGAGGTTGGTCCTGCAAGAAGTGGGGCAAAACTGTCAGATGAAGGCACGAAATCGGGTTTTCTAAAGTAGTGGAGAGGTGGCTGAGAGCTGCAGCAGAGCTCCATCCACACAGCTTCCAGTACAGCAATGCTCCTGGTCTGGATGTTGGGCAACTAAAGTTGAGAATCACCAAAATGACAATTGGAGGGGAGTGGATGTATGTATTTGAACAAATCTCTGTAATCAAAAGGCACTGCTATTGATCTGGAAAATACTGTCAAGCTGCAGGGCTGTTGGACTAGAATTAATCCTCTGCAGGCTGGATTTTACTCTCTCCAAATAGGATTACTCATTTTTTCCATATTTCTGTGTTTGGTTTAAATACCCGTGACAGCCACAGAAGCTTGGATTTCTAATCAGAGCAAGGGTGTTAGATTTAGGAATTGGTTTGTTGTTTTGGAGGGGATATTTTTGCATAGGACATCAGTTCCTACGTGTTTTTTCTTTACATATGTGGCTGTGGGAATAAAGCATCATGTGCTTAGGTGGTGTCCCCTCCCTTAATGGGTGGCCAGGAGTAGTTTCAGCAACTTTGTCAGTTGTGTTTAATTCAGGTGCCCAGAGAAGCTGTAGCTGCCTGTGGATCCCTGGAAGTGTCCAAGGCCAGGTTGGACACTGGGGCTTGGAGCACCCTGGGCTAGTGGAAGGTGTCCCTGGCAGGGAGTGGAACAAGTTGAGCTTCAAGGTCCCTTCCAACCCAAACCTTTCTCCATGATTCTGTGACAAATTAAGCTTGTTAACATAATCTGCCATGTGCTAATTCAAATAATGGATGTATTGAAAAGAGGATGTTTGTTAAATGTGATAAATTTGCCAGGAATGGAGAAGTCTAATGTTTGTTTTGGGGGGTTGAGCTTGAACTCAAGTCACTGAGTGTCCCTTGCAACCTCATCAGCATCACTTCAAAGAGAGCAGTCCCTTCTTGGCTCCACTGTCATGTAAGGCATAAAGAAGGCAATAAAATGTTTGACTTTCCTGCCAGACCTGAGCCTGGAGGAGGAGGAGGATCCCAATTGGTTTCCATCAGATTCCAGTTAGCATGAATTTACGGTTTCTACTTAGCCTGATAAATGGCTTTGGCTGCCTTAGTGCATTTGGATTTATTTTTCTGTGCAATGGAAAGTGGTCAGCTTAAAAAGGCAAAGGCTTTCCAGGGTTGCCTTGAATTCAAGTGAAGCTTCTTTCTGAGGTAAGAACACAGCAGGCAAAAGATAAAGCCGAAGCACATCATGAATTATCTGTGGAATAGCAGAAAAATCAGAAGCAGTTTGGGTCTCTTGTGCTCACTGTGGCAATGGGCTGTGATAGGCATAAAAATTCCACTGCAAACTGGAAAAATTCTTCAGATTTCCTTGCTTTCCTCAGAAACCACACTGAGCAGCAGGTATCAATAGCTCCCAGTGTTCAAACTTTGCTTGCATCGTTCTTTCCATGGAACATTCCCAGGAGAAGAAAGCAGAAGCAGATTAGCATGGTGAGCTGGGGAAAGCAGTTCTCCCTGTGCTGCCTGCAGTTCTGCTTCCTTCTGCTATGCTGGTGATGTCTGGGTTACAAAATCTGCTTCAATGCATATTTAGGAGCAGACAAGCCTCTTGGGAACAGTGAGGGGGGTCAGTAGATGACATGTGGATGGGCTCCCTGTCCCAGGTTGGATGGGGGTTGGAGCAACCTGTAACCCTGGCACAGCGTGCCCAGAGAAGCTGTGGCTGCCCCTGGATCCTTTGAAGTGTCCATGGTCAGGTTCAACATTGAGGCTTGGAGCAACCTGGGGTAATAAAAGGTGTTCTTTCCCATGGCAGGGGGTGGAATGAGATGAGCTTAAAGTCCCCTCCAACCCAAACCACTGTGGGATTTTGTGATTCTATACTTCACAGACATGCCTCTGCTAGTGGTGAGCTCAGGGATGAGCTGTGGGGACAGGTCATGCTTTGGGTGAGCTGAGACAAGCATCATGTGCAAGACACAATCCATGAGCCTTTCAAAGGAGGTTTGGCAATGGCTTCCACTCAGGACACCCTGGTGTCCATAGTTTCTATACCTGGAAAACCCAAAAGCACACATCCATTTCTCACTCTAATGAGGTCTGGCATATTCCTGCCAAAATATGGGAAGAAGTGAGGATGTCTTCCCTGAGGATGGTGGGGGTTTGGTAGACACTGGGCTGTGGACACCGTGAGGAAGAGTTGTGTATCTTTTCATAAAGATTTATAAAGTCGTTGTAACTATACTTAAATACTTGCAGTGACCTGAGTTCTTGATATTTCAAAGTGCTTTAGGTTGTAAAAACACTAAAGAGATTTTTTTGGCCATGGGTTGACAAAGGATAGTTAGAACCCAGTTGTCACGTTTGTGGACAGCTTTTGTTTGTGTGGAGTGTTACAAGCTGTTTGGGTCCTTAAGCTGAAGTGTGATTAAAAAAGCAGGCGAGGGAATACCTCGTGCTGGTTACCTATTTCACATAAAGCCTCCCAGCCCCAGGATCTCTGCTGTGCTTTCTGAGGGTACTTCTCTCATGGTTTTGACCCTAAGACCTGACAGAACCCAGGCTGCATCTCTTGAGCATCTGCTGTTCATCATCCAGCATCCCCCCCTCTGTCACACACACACCAAAGTCAGCTTTGGAGATCCCTGCCCAGCTTCAGGCTGGTTTGGGGATGTTGGGACAGGGCTGCACAGGGAGCAGTGATGTGTGATGCTGGATTAATGCTGGGAGCACAGGGCTGCATCCATCTGCCTGGTACCATCTCCACTGGGGACAGAGCTGCAACATGAGCTTCCTTCTTAGAAGACATCAGAGAATCCACATGAGAGCCACCGCTGTCTTCACGACCCGGCCGGGGACGGCTCCTGTTGGGGACCTCACAGCGTGAGGTGCCAGGGAGACAACCATGAGATGCAAGTCCATAGGAAAATTAACTTCATTAGTTCTGGTGTTGGTGGAGCTGCTTGGGTTGTGCCTCCCTTCATTGTCTGTGTAATTTAGAGATGGTTTTTCCATCTCAGCTTATGAAATATTGAGAGCTTCAGTATTTTGCGCAACCTCCATCAGAAGTGTCAGAAGCCCCAGTGAGCTGAACTTTCCAAACTTAAATGTTTTATTGATGTGCCTTGCCAGCAGCCCCTCCAGTGAGGACTGGGGTGCTGGAAGAAGGGGTGCTGGGAGGCACTGTTGGATCTGCCTGTTCCCAACCTGTTTTGCTGCCTGAGCATCATCTCATGGGATGCTCCAGGTGTTTGCCTGCTGATACTTGAATGTGATTCACTTCTTTTTTCCTGACTGAAGCATGTGGAATTGCTGCTCTTGGGTGAAGTTTGGAGGAGGGAGAGCTGCTGTAAACCCATATTTCTTCTGCCTGCAGCCAGGCTGCTCTTCTCAGAGTGATGTGTTTGCCCAGCCAGGGAAGCAGCAGCTTCATGTGCTCCTCCAGCAGCCCAAAGTCTCCTGCCCAAACTGCCCCCCATTATCATGCAGCATCCTGCCTGTACTGGGAGGCCTGTGCTCTGCAGGAGGAGATCGTGGCCCCTGTTCATGATCTCATGCCGTGCCTGCTTGCAGAATGCTTTTTAATGCTTCCTTTAAAGCAGTTTTCTCCCTTTACAGCTTTTTCCCCTCCCAAGGGGAAGCAGAGGTACCTTAAACTAATTAGGAATAAGCAGCAGAGAAGCCAGGGTGAGGTGAGATGCCGAGGGGCAGTACCTCCAGAAGGTTTATAGCACTTAGCAGTAGCCTGCCAGAGCACTGGGAGTTTCATAAAAAGGAGCATTTTGCTGCCTGTGAACAAATAACTGTCCCGTCATGCCTCCCCCAACTGTGGAGAATTTGGCATGTATGATTTCTGGTCTTTTGAAAGAGCAGCATCCCCCAGCTTGGGCAGTGGCAGGCTGAACTGGGAAAGTATTGAGGTCCCTGGTTCTCAAAAAAAAGTAGCTGGAGAGAAAGGTGGTGTTGAGTGCAGAGATTTGGAAAGGATCAAGACCTGAACCTCTCAGCTGCACGGGCTGGAGTGGTGGGTCCCTCCTGAGATCTTAAAACGTGCCTGTGCATGGTCTGCAGGCACAATGCAGACATTGCTGCTCCTGCTGGGGTGGTTTGAGGGAACAGGGTGTGCAGCAGGATGGTTTGGGCAGCCTGGGGGGGTGGCTGTCCCTGCTCGGGGCAGTGCCCGGCAGCCAGGCACGGCGTGGCCGGGAATGCTGCTGTGTAAATCCGTGTTTGCCCAGCGCCCGGCTGGCGGTGAATGGTGCCGGGCTGATGGGATTAGTCAGGGGCCTGCAGTTAATATGTGCTGTTCACGCCGCACCTCGGGGAGCAGCCTGTCAGGATTACCAGGAGCCTTGGAGGTGGCAGAGCCGCGTCTGTGCATTAATGGCAGGGGGAATGGGCCAGAGGGTTCCTGCTCCGAGCCTCCCTCGCTGCTCTGACATCTCTGCTGGAGTTTACTCCCGGTATAAAACATTTCGGATTTACATTTTCCTTGAACACTTCCTCTTCGAGCCGGGTAGTATGTTACACATTTAATTGCTCTTCCTTTGAATTTTCCACTCCGTGTTTGGTACCCTTGCAACATCAGTATCTTGTTATCTTGTTGTTGCTTCTAATTGCTAACACATGCCAGCTTTTCCAGCGCCGCAAACTCTGGCACTGGGCTTGGAGAAGGGGGAGGTCGCAGCGAAGATTTACGTGCATGGGGAAACCTTCGGAAAATTAATCCTCCGGTGTAGCCAAGAGCTCATCCCGATTTCCAAAGGCAGGGCTGAGCCAGAGGTGCCGCACAAGGCAGGGCTGCTTTGGGGAGCTGCTGCTCCTCGCTGCCTCGCTGTCGCTGCCGGCCATAAACAAATTCCGTGTATTTAACAAGTTAATGTCAGGCGGGCGGCGAGGCGCTGGTAGGTGTGTGCCTGGTGACATCAGCTGGCGAGCAGCCTGGCAGCAGCGCGGCGCAGGCAGGGAGCAGGCAGCGAGCCGAGGGTGTGTGCCTCTAAGCTGGGTATTCTGGCAAGGTGGAGAGCTGGTCTGTTTGGCAGGACCTTCCCATCTGGGATCCATCTGTGTTTCCCTGGAATCGGACAGGCGGCTCCAGGCAGTGAGAAATCGCAGATGTGCGGGACCTGACACATGTCCAGCTAATGAAAGGAGAAGGCAGGCTGGGCTCCGGCTGCGCTCGAAGATCACGGGCGGAGGAGGAGGAAGAGCGCTTTTCTTTCTGTTGGAAAGAAACGAGGTGTATTGCACGGCAGCTGGATCCTCGCAACCTTGCTGGGTAGGGTAAGCGAGGAACGGGATTATTTCGAAGCAGCGCTCGGCGTGCCCGGGGCCGCGGGGGATGCTCGGGGGGATGCTCAGCCCCGGTGCCCCGGCAAGGTTTGGGGAGCCCTTGGGTTGTGCAGGGCTGGGCAGAGCCCCCAGCTCGGGAGCAGGGACAGGGACAGGGTGGGAGCGGCGGCCGCAGCGCTTTGCCAGCCTTGCCTCGGTCCTCTGCAGTGCTGGGGAAAACTTCAATAGCCCAGCCGGCTGCATGCGAGGATTCTGCAGCTGAAAAAACACTAAACTCTCTCTGAGGAGAGCTGCGGTACAGCTCGTTCTGGGTTGCTATGGAATGGTTTTGGTTTTTTTTTTTTTTTTTAAGACTTCCCCCCACCCCCCATCCATGAGCAGAGGGCTGGGATTTGGTGTTTTCTGGGGAAATGGCAAAGCAGGAAGGGTTTTGTGTATTTTAGCAGAACGTGTTTTTCTGCTGTGCCTAGGTTTACTCTGGTTTCTGCATGCTGGTATTGAAACTGGAGGCGGGGGGGGGTAAACTGCAGAGGTGGATTTCTTCCATTGGCTCCCAAATTTCCTTAATTTCCCCATGTTTTCAGGGCTTCTCTGCATTGTGGCAGAGGCTGCTCCCTTTTTGTCTTTGCACTCCTTGAGCAGCAACTGATGCTCCCAGCATCTAAATCTCCCAGATCAATCTTGTGATACCAGAACACACCTCCCGTATATCTGTTCACTGATGGGCTGTTGACATGCTGTATTTTCTCTTTTTTTATTGTAATCCTTGGATCTTGCATATTTAGTTTAAACCTGCCCTTTTCCCCTCTCCCTGTCTTCTGGGAGGGGTTCAGCAGTTGAAATTATTCCTCTGACCTTCTGGTGTAGCTTGTTGTAAAGATCCTTTGGTTGCATGTTTAAGCTGCTCCCACAAATATTACCAGCTTTTTCTACCCCCTACACCACTCAGCTCTTGTGCAATGATATTCAGTCCATTTTATGTGCTGGAGAAATCCTACCCAGGTACAGGAGATGCACCAAAATCAGCACTCAAAGTTTGGGGAGCTGAAATGTGGCTGAGCATCGCTTGCTATCAGGATGGAAAGAGAGAGAGGAATATTTGCTGCCTGGTGCAGGATGATTCCCTTTGGTGTTACTTTGTCCGGGTTAGCTTCAAACATGCCAAATGATGGGGTTTCCTGAGGGAGAGCCTGGCTGGGCTCCCTGGCAGCATGCTTGGGCTGCAGCTCTATGCTCCACCACTTTGGCCACTCCATGGGCCACCTTAAGGTTTTCCCTCTTTTGCAGCATGTAAGCATTTGGGTAGAGGCTTTTAAAAATACTATATATTATAAATCTGCTTCTAGAGACATGCCAAACACCTCCTGTGTGTCCCTGGAGAGGGGACAGGAGTGCGTGCCCTGCAGTGTCTCAAAATGCACCAACACAAAGAGGTTTGAAACTCCAAAAATGTCCACCAAAGCCATACAGGGTGTGATGATACCTAGGAGCAAAGAGCTGTGCTCCTCTGCTGCTGCTCTTCCCGAATTTGTGGAGGCAGTGCAGGGTGTTGGAGCAGCTGCTCCTGCGGTCTCCTTGCGGGTCGAGCCCTGATTAAGCAAACGGAAGTTCTGCCGGCATCAGGGCAGCACAATTTGGCCATTAAACAACTAATTTGGTAGAGTCTTGCTCAAGCCCTGCAGGAAACTTTCTTTTTTTTTAACTCGGGCTTTGTTTTTAAAAAGGATTTTGGGTGCCTGGTGAGCTGAGTGCTTAGATGAGAGATGGTTGTATTTTGGAAAAGAGGGGGGCTTGAAACTCTGTTGCCTGTCCTAATAATTTTATAGAAATTGTGCAGGACATCTAAGTGAAGACACTTTATTTCCCCCTTGCTGTTGTCTGCTGGATGACATGATTTTCACTATTAATATGGAAAAGATGTTTAGTCTGATACTTGGAGCTACCTAGGCTTCACCCAAATGTCTGTGTGCCCTTCACAGCCAGGCAGCCCAGCACATCCAGCAGTTAGAAAAACACACAAATAATGCAAAACTCAGACTCCAGTGTGGGAAACAAGGAAAAGGGAGCAAAGCAAAGGCAGTTTGAGCAAATACTGCCAACAGGAAAGTGCAGCTAAGCCAAGGAAAGGATTTGAAGGGTTTGAGGAAGGAGCAGAATTGCTAAAGGCAAGGAGAATAAATCGTTAATCTGAGAACTCTATTACACAGGGAATGCCCCGAGGAAAAGAGCAGAAACTCCATTTAATAGTGAAAAGGCCAAACCAGTGCTGCCAAGCCAGGCTCTGCTCTGCCCAGGGACTGGAGCCACAGCCCCTGCTTACTTCCAAGATGCTGCTATTTTTGCAACTTGCATCTGCCGGTGTTGCAGAGGCTTGTTTCAACCCGCCAAAGCCAAGGGAGCTTTGCTTCACATGAAGCCTGGGCCAGGCAGTTGGGTTTGGGTTTTTTTTCTGGTTTATTCTCCTCAGTCTCACAGGACTGGTGTCCCCAAGAGAGCGGGGTTTCACTTAATGCTGCCTCTCCTGTCACATTGAGTCTGAGTCCCAAGTGATTTTACTGCTGCTTTACAGAGCTTTGTCTTGCATCGCCCACGGTGGATTTGGGCTTGTAGAGGTTATTACTGGTTTGACAGGTTTGTGTGGTTTGACTGCAGGAGCTGAGTTTTGAAGTCAATCAACCCTCCAGTCCCCAGATTGACCCATAAATGCAGTAGCCACCAGCAGCATTTAGCAGGAGGCAGCGCTCTCCCACGGTTATGGATGGGATGGGGGAGCCAGGTGGGCTCTTGTTTTTTCCAGATCTGTTTTTTTAAGGTTTGGACAAAAAATAAGATTTGTTTGGACAAAAAATAAGATTTGTTTGACGTATATGTGTGATGTTTATAGTATAGCTGAGGAGCTGAACACAGTCGTTTGAGGACTTGGGCACATGCAGCAGATTTAAGTCAATGCTGTTTTTAAATCTGAGCAGGAGATGGTCATGATCTGTTGCCTGTTGGCCATTATAAGAGCTGGCTTTTCCATACTTGTTCTGGGCTGGATTGTAAGCTTGCCTTTATCTAGTGACTATTTCCATATCTGATTGCTCGTTAGGAGCTAGGTATGAAATGTGTTTCGACAGACACTCCAGAGCAGTCCCTGGGGGCAGCGTCACTGCAGGTCTCTGGGACTCTGTTCAACTTTTATTTTTATGATGGAGACTGCCTTAATTCATGCAGCGTTCAGGGAACGGCTGGAAAAAGCTTTGTTTAGAGTGGGAGCAGCAGCCAGGAAGAAATGGTGAGCGGTGATCCCACAGTTAAAGTGCAGCACGGAGAGGCTTGGGTTCAGTTCCTGGGTCTGCAAGCAATTTTCTGAGGCAGGACCTTGACCTTAGCACGGCTTTGTGTGTCAGCAGCTTATGTCCGACAGGACAATAGCGATTTCAGAGGTTTCAAAGCATTTTAAAGTGTAACTATCATGCCTTTTATTGGGCTGGGCAGTGGCATTTTTATAAGCTAAGCTTAAGGTTTTAGAATAATGCGTATTGAATTTCCTCGGCGCGCTCCCGGCCGCGGGATTCCCATCTCTGGTGGCAGCAGCAGCACTCGGGCTATTGAAGGAGGACAGTCACAGGTGGCCAGGAGACAATTCAGAACAAGCAGCACTTGCAGATCGTCGAAGCCAAGAGTCAGTTTTCCTTTCTGGCCTTGGCTGTGCCGGCGGGATGCGATTGGGATGCGATTGGGATGCTGGCGGGATGTGATCGGGATGCGATTGGGATGTGACTGGGATGCCGGCGGGATGCAGTGTGACCATCCCTCCCCAGAGCAGCCCTGGGCAGCGGCAGGAGCGTGGCCAGCCGTGGCAGAGGGAGCCGAGGCAGGCTGCAGCCGGACCTGTTGCAGGCTGTGCTTGCGGGGGAGCGGCATTGTGCGAGCAGATGTGCGGGCGCTGCCGCGCTCGGTGCGCTGCCCGCAGCGCCAGGTGCAGCCATTGTTCCGCTGCTCCCATTCAGCGCCCGCGGCTGCCCGCGCCCGCATTGTTCCTGCAGGAAATTAGCATTAAAAACCCATCCCAAACCCCCACGTCCCTCAACTGCAGGTGACTGTTATTGGCCCCAGCTGCCACCCTTGTGCTTGATTACTTCCATATGGGGCTGTGGCAAGATGTAGGATCTGCTTATTGATTTTTTTTTTTTTTTAATATCTTTCCCCTTTTTTTTATTCCCACCCCACACAGACCCTTCAGCTTCAACAAAACCCTGAAATCTATTAAGCCCCCGATAGGCTCCGGTTGCTGTTACAACTGGGATGAACATTTTACAAGCAAAGCTAATTACACCCTCTCTGCTTTCTTCCTTTCTTCAGCCCCCACCCCATAAATGTAAAATAACCAGAGGGCAATTGGTAGTAAATTAAATCTTTGCAGTGTCCTGAGAGGAGGTTTCCTTGCTAGCAGGAAGAAGACTGCTGGGCTTTAGATGTTTTGTTATTTAGGTTTGGGCTTGTTTCTTGGGTTTTTTTTTTTTTCTTTTTTTCTTTACTAGAAAATGAGAAAGTCTGGCATACTGCTGTGACACACCTATTAAAGGGACACACAGATCCCAGCCTGGGTCTGGATAGAAAAGGAAACCATAATTAAACAAGTGGGATGTTAATTTGTGAGTGTAGTCAGCTGTTGAGAGGAGCCAAGGAGAAACTCCATGCCAACTGAGAGTTACAAATTTCTAGGAACAATGTGATTTTCTCCTGGTAATATTTATTTACAGGGCAGCAGGTTCTGTGAAAGTCCAAACCTCCCAAAATATTCCCTGAGGTAGTGCTGGCATGGAGCACCCTGGGTTTTCCTCAAGACAAGAGGTAGTAGGAGGAGAGAGGGAGGGAGGGAGCATCCCTTGCTGCCCTACCTGTGCCTGGGAAGTGCACCTGCTGTTCAGAGGCACAGAGCATCTCCTGTGACGTGGGACTAGCCCACACAGCCCTGACCCCCTTTGTGCCAGGCAGGAATAGAGGAGAGTGTCAGAGCTTCCCTCTGTGCCCTAGCAGCCTGGGTGTCAAAGCCCTGGCCCAGGCTGGTGGGTCACACCTCTCTGTAGAAATGCTGGGTTTCCCTTACCCAGCTGGGATCACTAAAGGTTGCGCTTGGTGGGGTTAGCGTTGGGTGGGGTTTGAGTTGGGTGGGGTTAGCATTGGGTGGGGTTTGAGTTGGGTGGGGTTTGAGTTGGGTGGGGTTAGCATTGGGTGGGGTTTGTGTTAGGTGGGGTTAGCGTTGGTGGGGTTTGCACTGCTGGGGTTAGCGTTGGGTGGGGTTTGCGTTGGTGGGGTTAGCGTTGGGTTTGCATTTGAGGTTTGCGTTGGGTTTGCGTTTGGTGGGGTTTGTGTTGGGTTTGCACTCGGCTTGCGCTGGTGGGGTTTGCGCTGCTGGGGTTTGTGCTGGAGGCTCCTGACAGAGCAGCTCATGAGGGCATGGTGGCCCATGGAGCACCATGGAGATGTTCCTGCTTCTCTCTGGGCCTTGGAGGGTACGGAAGGTGAGAGCCTACCAGAGCCTCAGCTGTTAGAGCTTGGGAGGCCATTCCTCAGGGAATCATCACCTTTCATTTCTTGGTGGTGCCGCAGCAGCCCTTCCACAGGATCTCTCTTGTTCTTGCTGGTGATGCACTGAGCAGTTTGTGCTGAGACCTGGCAGGGCAGTGTGGCATGGTGCTGCAGTGTCCCATCATGGTACAGATGCAGGAAAGCAAACCCCTAGCTGGAAATGATCCTAGAAATGCCCCTCTCTGCTCACAAAGAGACATGCAAGATACATTCATAGTGTAGAATGACATTTTATTCAGCAGAGTCTCCTGGCTAGTCTGGAATTAGACACTACACTGAGAATTTGCTCAGATACAAAAGTCTTTAGGGACAGCTGGAGCCTGGTTGGTTGATCTGAACATTACAAATGCAAACTTACTTATGGATGGGGAGTGGACTTGCCCTGAGGCTTTGTGTCTCAGCATTGGTGCTCCCACCATTTGTCCACACTGACCTTCACCATGAGTTCCATCCTCCCTTTGACAGGTGGCACCTGCCAATGTAGATGGGGAGGATTTAAAATAAAAATTCTGGTTGTTATCTGAGAATATTATTCAGCAGGTTTATTTACTGCATGTCCCTCTTTCCTGATCCAGACCTCTCCTGGCTTGGCTGCCTGGCATGGACCACCCAGATCTTCCTGGGAAGCATCCATGCAGGTGCAGTGGTGGGGAAGGCAGTGAATTTTAGAATTATAAAACAATTCCAGCTTGCAGGGTTGCTGTCCAGCCTGGGGAGAGCCACCAGGTACAGAGGGTCAGAAGGTGCATGAAGGAGGCAAGGGAACTTCATGGAATATCTCGAGCGATTTTCCTCAGGCTTGTTTTAAACCCTTCAAAGTCAAATCTCAAACTTAGGGGGTTTCTTCTCCCTAATTAAATTAACAGGCCATATGGTGTTTACTGTGAGCGCCTGCAATATGGAAGGAGCTACCTCCTGGATCACTTTCTTTTTTCAAAAGCTGCTGCTTTACCTGATGTCACTGTTCTGAAATGTTCTTTTCAGCAGCAGGCGCAAGGGGTTATTTCTGCCACCTCAGTGCTGTTGGTGTCACCTTCTGATCCCAGGGTTGAGCTGAACCATAACCTGTTTCTGCAGCTTTCTTTGGTTTTTCTTGGTTTTTCTTAGGCTGTTTAGCTGCTTAGTGGGGTGTATGTATAAGTCAGGGGTTTTTTCATCCTTTTTCACATGCAGGTGATGATTCTTGTTCTTGGAGCTGAGGAGAATAGAAAACAACTCAGGGTGGGTTTTTTGGGGGGTGCTGGTGTTTTCTTTTAACAACTGCTACCATTTTTTTAATTGAAGGTAGCATGACCATCTCAGGAATATGTGAAACTGCAAGTTTTGTGGAGTTTTGTTCTTTACTGATGGGCTGGTTTTAAAGAACTTACTTTACATGTGCTGCTTTTATTTTTGCATGAAATGTGGAGGAGGAAGTGAAGACCTCGAGGAAGAAAAATCATTGGGTTTTTATAAGATCCTTGCACTTAGCTGTACAGGAAATAGGGTAAGAATCTCTAAAGTTGTAGGAGAAGTCAAGGAATGGAAAGTCTCGGGTTTTGCTGTCTGTTTTGAGCTGCCCTCACTCATTTGGTAGGGTTTTTTGGCAATCATCATTGTTGTGTGTGAGTGCACTTGCTGTGAGCTCACCCTGCATCTCTCCAGTGGTGTAACTTAACCTGTCTCTGCAATTTTTGACTTGTTGGTGCATCTTTTCCATAGGGGCTGGGTGACCCTTCATCTCCAGCCAGTCTCAGCTTGTTGTGGGGTGTGTGAGCTCCCAGGAACAGATCCATTTGTGGCCGCTGAAAACACCCTGCCACATTAGCATATTCCTGCAACGTATGCTCCAAGGGTGTTTCTTTGCAGAGAAGCCTCTCTAAAGATAGCATCGTGAAGTTCTGTGTTGTCAACCAGGGACACTTGATCTAAAAAACAACATTTGATACACAGACAAGGTTTGCAAGTGCCATCTGGATTCTGGGAGATGAGCTAGGTTGTCTATGTTTTGCATACACTCACCAGGAAAAAAAAAAGAAGTGTGTGCAGGCAGATGAATTCTTCAGAATCACCTGAGCAGAACTGTTTAGTCCACATGAGTGTCCTCAGTGACATGGGACACCTGTGTAATGCCATACCACTGGGTATCATGTCCCTCTGGACCTTCTTTGGGTGCTGGAAATAATTCAGTAGTTCAGTGATACATTATTGAAACCCAGGTGGAATCAACTGAAATTCTCTCACACCAGTAATATTTTAATCTCCTTTCCAGCATACTGCAAGGCAGAACCTGCAATGGGTGCAAAGCCCTGCAGAAATATGGGCATCTTTTTAGGGAGGTGGGGATGCAGGGAACGCAGATGTCTTTGTTTGGCTTCAGTTCTGCCTGGTGGAGAGGCTGTCCTCAAACCCACGCCAGCTCTGAGAGAAACCTGAACACCATGAAACCCTAAAGTAGCCCTAAAGGGTTGAACAGCAAACTCCCTGCCCACATCTTCTCAGGGACATGTAGCTTATAGAATGTGTTTTCCTTCAGGGCCTATTTCTTGACTTTCTAGTTATCCTCTCATATGCAAATCTAATTTGCCTAATGGGCTGGTGAGTGTAATTGAAAGGCAGCCTGCACTTACACGATAGTGAAAAGTCTCACCTGTGCCCAGGCACAGATGGGGCTCTGCCTCACTGCTGCATCATTAGAGGAAATTTATAGGCACTGTGTCACAGGCTTTGCTGTGACCAGGGGAGGAAAATGGCAGTTTAGAACAAACTTGGGGGTTTGCTGGCTTGTTTTGTGCCCTGGTCTCGCTCACAATTTTGGTAATTGAGCTTTTTGGGGTTTTGTCTTTCCCTGTGCTCCAGTTGATGTGGAGCAGGTTAATGCAGGTTACTGGTAACTACTTGAGGACAACCCTAAGAATGATGAATTGGGAAGTTTTATCTGTGCTGGGCTGCTGTGTAATGGGTTGAAAGCAAGTGCAGCAGCAGCTGAGGCCAGCCCTCACTCTCCAGTCCCTGTGCATCACTGAATGTCCAGAGGTTATTCCCCACTTCTGCTGCCCATGAGAGGGAGGGGAAGGAGGCACAGCAGAAACAGTCACTGCTGTGCATCCATCTCTGCTGGGATCATTCCCTGAACAGACCAAGAAGTTGTGGATTCCCCATCCCTGCTAGTGTTCACATTCCAGTTGGACAGGGCTTGGAGTAACCTGGTCTGGTGGAAGGTGTCCAGGGGCTTGGAACAGAGTGATCTTTAAGGTCCCTTCCAACCCAAACCATTCCATGATTCTTAATAGTGAATTTTGATGGTTCTCCTGTCCATCCTGATCTCTCTGTGCCTGGACTCTGCAGGAGATGCTGGCTCATGGGGCTCCAGATATGTTGGGGCCCCTCTACATCATCAGGCCCCTACACCCCTAAATGCATTCCTCCTGTGTTTCCAGCTCTGGGGCATGGTGGAAATTTCCCACAAGCTGGTCAGGCTTGGGGCACAGAGGAAGAGCCATTTGTGTAGTGGTGTGAGGAGTGTTTTTAAGAGGCAGAATTGTCATCTTGGCAGGGCTCCTGTGTGTGCCATTGATGGCAGGGACTATTAGCTGGGCAGCACTGAATGCACTTAGCGCCCAAGTGAATGAAGTGAGCTCTCCACAGAGCTGGGGAGTCATTAGTGAGGCTTGGCTACCTCAGCAGTATCAGCAGGGCAGGGAGAGGGGTGTTGGTGTGGGCAGCACTGCCAGCACCGTGCCAGGGCTGCCTGGCAAAGCCACCCTGGCTGTGGGGCAGGAGACTCTCCTGGGTCCCATTGGGAGGGACCACAGCGTGGCCTCTGGTCCCACATCCCTGCTCCAGCTGGGTCATCCCAGAGCATGTGGCACAGGCTTGTGTCCAGACAGTTCTGCAGTAACTCCAGTGAGGGAGATACTTGCCCTCCCTGGGCAATCCCAAACACTAAAGAATTTTCACGTTTAGGTGTAACTTCCTGGGCATCAATTCCTGCCCATTCCTCTTGTCCCACAGAGCAGAGTCTGGTCCCTGCTCTGACCCTTCCCTGCAGACACTGACAGAGGGATGGAGTCCCCTCTGGCACTTGGAGGAGGTTGTAAATAATGAGGATGAAAGAGATTTCCCAAATCTTTCCCAAGTTCCTCTTTGATTTCCTGAACAACTTGCCCAGTTTTGGATAAAGTCTGGTTGAGCTTTAGCCCCAGTGCTGGCTGGCAGTGCTGAGTTCCTGCTCCTCAGCCTCCATCTGGAGAAGGGAGACTCTGTGTTAGACTCTGCTTTATATTTGGAAATGGTATGACTTCAGACACCCAAGGGGGATGTTTTTCTGTATCCTTCCTTGATTGCTTCATTTTGGGTTTGTGGTAGAACTTGGTTAGTGGTTTGTTTTGCACTGGATTTGATTTCTGTTTTGTTTTTGCTAAAATGACCATCGTTTTCATCTAAACTGGCCCCTCTGACTATGAGCTGCTGGACTGCTTCCTTCTCCAGATGGTCAGGATTTGTACCTGTTCTGTGCTTAACAAACAGGTTTGTTGTTAGTTTTAGGGGTTTTTTTCCTAGTTTAATATAAGCTCTTGTAATAGCTTTGGGTGTCCTTGGTATTATTTGCGCTTCTCTGTGGTCACATTGGTTGTTATGGATTAAATGTGGTTTTTTGCCTTGAGATCTCACTTCTTTCAGAAGTGACCTTGCTTTTTTTAATTGCTGTTATTTACAGTTATTGGTAGTGGTGCTTGAGCTGCTGGCACTGCTGCTTTGTGTCTGCCTGGTATGCAGAGACTTTTTATCCCAGTTTGCATTTTACTCATTTGGAGTACTCTCTGCTCACTGGATACCCCTACTCTTAAACCCCAGACCTGTGTTCCTGTTCTCATTAGCCCAGATCCCCGTGTGTTCAGTGATATTCATGGTGCTCTAAGAAATCCAGATTTGCTCAGTACTGGTAGTTTTCTGATGTCAGTGCTGATTTTAAATTTGATTTATAGTGTTGGGGACCAAAGCATCAAGCAGCACTGTTTGGAAGATGGAGGACAGCAAGAGGGATGTCTTCTTAAATGTTTTTAAAGCTTGACTTTAAACTCTTCCTGTATGTCTTTAGTAATCAGTTTTAAAGCTCCCAAATCTTCAGTCACTAGGTGATTTTAAGGTGGATTTGAATTCATCCTTTTATTTCAAAAGATCTAATGATTTTTTGAGGCTGTTCCTCTTCTTCCTTGTATTGCTTGGATTTCTGCGGTGCTGCAGGGTGTCTTGCCCTGCTGTGCAGACCCCTGGGGTGTGTCAGTGTGGGATGGGGACCTGCCCAAGTCATGGACAATGCCTGTGTTTGTTGTACCCAGTGAGGCAGGATCACTGTGGAGGTCCAATCCGATCTCAGGATGCCTGGGAGAAAGAACACAGGCAGGGCAGTCTCTCCCAAAGGAGCTGCTGTGGCTGAAGGATTTCTGGGTTCTCTGATGACAAAAAGCTGGAGTAAACCTTGCTGCCCTCATAGCAATCTGTGGGATTTGTACAGACCACGTGCATCCCTGTAGGAACTTGTCCTGTATGTGGCCAAACTTACTCCCAGCAGCTAACTGGGAGCAGAGACACAGGGGTGGGCAGGATCTGAAGTGCCAGGAGCTGTGGGATTGGGATCTGGACTCACTGTAGTAAGGGGTAGCACATCATCCCTCAGCTTCTTGGGGTTAAAAATGCAGCAGGCAGTGCAGTGGGATGGGATCCCATCTGCTCAATGGGCTGCTTTTCTCAAAGGAAACTCCCAAAATTATTGTCCTTGGAGAGACAGGGATTCATCCTGCAGTGAGCAGAGCAGGACTGCTTGTGGGAAGCCTTCAGCAAAGGGGCTCACTATACTGACCCAGAAACAGCATCCTTCTCAACACCTCCTAAATTTCTCATTTCCTAGAAAATGTCCTCCTTTGCCACAACTTTTCCTCCTGAAACTGAGAGCTGGGATGTAAAACACCAGGCAGTAGGAAAGGAGGCTCGCTGACCCCATGACCATCACTCCTGGGATGAAGCAGACTCACAGTGCAGAAGCTGAGGAGGGGTTCTCCCAGGGAAGCCGTGGGCATGGCAGACCTGCAGTGCTCAGCTGGATTTCCTGGAGCAGCTCAGCAGGGAGAAAGGCAGTGCTGCAGGCCAGGAGCTGTGGCCTCACTGCGTGTGCTGCTGGCAGCTCCTGCTGGGATCTGCTCTCTGCACATTGCCCTTTCCTCAGCTGTCATGGTAAAGTCAGGCAGGGAGGAGGCTCAGGGTCTGAAATGGAGTGGTGGTGGGATAATTTTGTGGCGTAAATCTCTTAAAATGGATTTTTAAACCACAAATGCTGCTCGGACACCTCTAATTGCAGCATCTGTGCGAGAGGCTCTTGTGAGAAGCAGCAGAGCAGCCAGAACCCCCTGGGAACGGTCCCCTTGGATGGGAGAACCCTGAAACCTTCCCTGAGGCTCCTGCAGAGCCGTTCCTGAGAAGCCCAGCAAGGACTGCAGAGGTGGTGGCCCTGTGCTGGATCCTCCATGGGGAGCTGTGCATTCCCTGCGCAGTTCCTTGGGTCATTCCTAGGAGCCTGCTCCAGCAGCTCTGCTTTTCCCAAGCCTGTTTAAATCAGTGGATGCATTCCCGTTGACTGTTCCAAGCTGCAGAGAGCCCCTTGGAGCTAATTAGTAATTAGAGGATGCCAATTAACCACGGTTCCCCAGGCTCTGGTGCTTTGCTGGTACTGCTGGGTCGGAGAAGGAGGGAACAAAATGGAGCCCAGTGCGAATGTGTTTCATCTGGAGAGCAGGAGAAGGGTGGAGCTGCTTGTTAAATGGCCAGCAATCCAAGTTTTAAAAGGATTTATGAGGGCTAGATAAAATCATGTCCTAAAGGCTGTCTCGAAGCCTCTGTTAAGGTGGAAAATGCTTTCTAAACTTAGAGCTTGTTTCACTATGTTTCCCCTCTTTTGGACCTCCCAAAATTTTACAGGTACAAAAGTTCCAGCTTTATTTACTCCATGGTATTTAGCCTAAGCAGAATGAAAAACAGATTTACGCTCTCAAAATTACAGTGCTCAGCTGTTCTTCTGTATAACCTGTGGATTATATGCCTGCCTACCTTTGGAAATGTAGTCCCTAAATGGTGGCAGAATTTGAGGGAAACAGGCTTTTGCTGCCATTGCCAGGGGACACTTGATCATTCAACCATGAGTTTGCCACTTGTTGGATCACTTCTTACTCTCTGGTGTAAACTTGGTGTTCACTGGACCCCAGAGAGGTGAATCCATGGCCTTGATGCTCTTGGGCAGGGCATCATTTGGGAGTGTAACCCCTTAAAGCCAACTCTTAATTTTTCTATCAAAAAAGCAGATGAGAGGGTAAAAGTGCTGCGTTTATTTTTTTTAAATACGAACATAATTAACTCAATTCTTGCTTTCACGCTACACAGCATTTCCAGTAAATAAAACCCAAGCTCTCTTTTGCCCTGACATCTCATTTCCCCACGTGTAGAAGCACCACAAAATAATGATGAAATAAAAAATGCCAGTCTTTGATAGCTGTTGCTGCAAGCCTTTCTCCATGGTGTCCCTTCTGTACGTGTTGTGTCTGGGCTCTGCCGGCCTCGGGAGCTGTTAATCTTCCTGGTGTTTTCTTCCCTGCGGCAAATGAGACACAGATGTTCCCATCTGGAAACTTTGCTCCTGCCACCGTTGTTTCCAGTCAGAGCTTTGGAGAGCAGTGCAGCAGGCTGAGACTTTAAGAACTAATTTTTTGCCGTGATTGTGATAATTGCCTGTTTGATATCTGTAACTGCTTTCATTTTTCATTCCCAGTGCTTTAGCCCAAGGAGTAAATAGTGTGGAGGAGGAAATATTTCTTAATATTGTTATGGGAGTGGGTGATTTAAAAAAAAAATCTTGATTCTGTAATGTTAAATGGAACAAGGAATTAATGAAAAATTACCGAAATACTTATCAGTAACTAAGCAAATGAACTAGTGAGCAACTCTGGTTTTGCTGAACAAGTGCCCTGTCCCAGGTTATAACCCAGCCAAAGGGGTGGTTTGGGGAGGCTGTGTGACTCCCCTCAATCCCTAAAGTGCTTCCTAGCCTAAGACTGCAATGCTGGCCTTGGTTTCCAGGAATGTATTCCTCTGGGCTATATTCCAGGGTGGCTGTCTCTGATGAGGGCAGAGCAGTCAGCCAGTGAGGATGAGGAGGGTTCTGTGCCCTGGGACACCATGGGCTCCCTGGCAGAGCTCACAGCATCCCTTTGAGACAGTGATGAGAAAAAGCTGTGGCCAGGGACATCAAGGGATGAACTTGGGTTCCCAAAATTTATTTGTAGGAAATTTGTAGGCTGTGGTGTGGTGGCTAAAGCAGCAACAGCTCTTGGGTGGAAATGGCTGTCAGGGTAACTATTGCCTGCCTCCTTCATGGAAAAGAGAGCAGGAGAGTGAGGATTACCACAACAGGGTGGTGTCTGTTCCTGTAGAAGTGAGATGACCAGAATTTGGGGGCTTGGTGTACAAGAGCTGTGGGGTGTGTTGGATGTGATAGTTTGTGGGGTGAATCCCACATCCAGGGTTTGGTCCTGGCCTGAGTCCCTGGCCCAGGGGAGAGCAGAGCTCAGGGGGCAGGAGTGCCATGCAGGCAGGTTTGTGCTGCTGGGTCTGCCATGGCCATGGCACAGGCAGAGCGGGAGCTGCAGCCCCTTGTGTGGCTGGGAACTGCTCCGAAATCCAACCTGTGCTACCGCTGAGTTCGTAGAGCCAGGCACATTAATAGGATTTTATAAAAATCACTGAAGGGCAAGACAGATAAAGATCTGCAGTCTGCCTTCAGGAATAAATTATTAATCTTATTTCCCTTATTAACTGCTTTCTGGACTGCTTGTGAACGATAACATACTTTGCTCTTTCAAGTTCTTCTATCTGAGTTTCACATTGAATTGAGATTTAAAGTGAAACAGCTGTGTGTGGGAGAGGACTAGATGGCAATGGAGATACACGCGTTTATTTTTGATTTATAAAATGCCTATCCCAGGCTCAGCAGCTCCCTCCTGTGTGATGCAAGGCTCTCCTGAGAGGTGCTGAGCCCTCTCCACTCCCACAGCATCTTACAGCTCAGGAGCTGGGATGTGCCATAAAACAGAGCTAAACAGGGTAAAAATAGGCTGATCACATGGAGTGGAGGAAATATCTGTACAGTGACATGAGTTACCCACTGCCACTGATGCTGGAGTAGCATCTTGGCCAGCTCCATGGCATGGGGGGAACAGGATGGAGAGACCTTGTGTGACCAGCCCTTGCTGGTGACCTGGTTATGCCACACACTCCTGTCCCCCAGTGCTGGTTGTAAATCACCTTTTGTTGACTTGAGCAAAGAGAGACCTCTAGGAACCACTCCACAAACCAATAAATGTCAGTATTTGTAGAGAGAAGTCATCTTGACTGCAGACCTTCCAGTGTCTCACCCTCCAAAGTGGGACAGACCCAACCATCCTTTTTTTCTGAAAGCTGCTGTGTTGGCTGCCTTGTTCCTGGTGCTTATCTTCAGTCTTCCCTCTCCATTGCTTTTTGATGCAGCAATGCTGCAAAAAGATAAAACATTACTTTTCCCTCGACGATGTGATTTGAGTTTGCACTTGGGGGAAGCTGTCTGGAAGCAGGTGAGGGAGGGAATTGCAGTGGAGAAGGAGTAAATGGCATCTTCTGGAAGCCTGAGTAATGATGCTCTTGCTTTGCATGTAGATCACTTCTCATCTGCATGCCTTGGAGAACTGCAAAGGTGCTCTACAGATGGCTTAGAGCCATCAAGGGGAGGGAAAGGCAACCTTGGAGCGGAGGAAAGATGTTAATAAAATTTAAATGTAATTCTTCCCATTTCTCAGTTCCTAAATGTGAAAAATATTAGCTTGGTGGAGACTGAAAACAGATGGTGAGCAGTTGGAGCAGATAAGCATGTTATTCAAAATAAACATTCGCCAAAGCTGGGGAGGTGGCGAACCATATTTCATTTCACCCTATTTACATTATCAGGTCAGGTTACACTGATGCTGCCTCTAGTCTGCATTCAGACGATCAACAGGGACCCTGTGAGAGCCAACTGCAGCACTCCTCCTCTCTGGGGACAGCAGGGCTGGCATGGCTGGGCTTGGGCATTTCCCTGGCCTGTCCCCCAGCATGAGACATGGAGCTGCTTGCAGAATTACAGAATAGTTTGTGTCAGAGGGGGCTGTTAAAGGTCTGTCCCTCCTTCACTTCCCTCTTTCCAGTGGCCTCTCTATCCATTTAGCCAGCTTTGGCACTGCTTTATCTGAAACCAGGGATTCTGGTCTGTGTAAATGGTGGGGAAAGAACTTCCAAGGACTGCTTGTAGGAAGGGTCATTTTGCTGACTTGTAGACAATCTATAATTCACAGATCATATAATAATAGATTAATATCATTCATAGTTTCATATAATTCACTGAACCTCTAGCCCCAGTGCTCACCTGAGGTGTCAGGGCCAGTGGAAAGAGATGTGGCTGGAGGGTGGCTGATCTCCCCTGCTTTGAGGGATGTTTTGGGATGGTCTGGATCACCTTTGGGGTGTCTGTTTGTCCCCTGGCTCTGGAATAAGCTCAGACCTGGCTTGTGGGTGACCAAAGAATTTCTCCTTCTGGGCCTGACCTTGGCTGTTGTTACTGGGACAGTTTTGCAGTCACTTGCTCTCAAGAGGGAGGTGTGAATTTGGGGGTTTTAACTTTTTGGGGTGAGGAGAGGCTTTTTAGGTTATGAATGTTGAAAACGTCTGCTTTGATTAAACCTCCTCTTTCTGTCTGAAATCATTACTTGCTTTCCCTCCTGAGACTGAACTACTGTGCAAACTCTTGTACACAGCCTTTTACTAAAAAAATACCTTTGTTAATTTTCAGGTTTGCAATGTAACTACTTAGTGGTAAAAGCTTGGTTGACAAGGTCTAATTTGGAGCCTGTTCTCTGTCCTGCAAGCTGCCAAAGGGAAAAGCAAACCCTTACCTGGGTATAGCTGCTGGTGTGGCAGGACAGCCTCATATTTCATGTGGATTTCTCTTATTTCTTCCAAGATATTTCATGGTTTGACTTCTGCAAAAAGCTGGAGAGCTCAAGTCTGCCACGTGAGTTGGTGAGACAGTTCTGACTCTTTGCAGTTTATTTACAAATGAGAGCTCCAAAATCACTCCAGGGCAGGCAGGTTCATCCTTCCTCCTTAACTCTCGTGCCATGGAATCAAGGGGAATCCTCTCTGTGCATCAGGAATGGCTTGAAGAGATCACTCAGGGAGGTGACTGGATTCAATTGTGCCCATGCAGACACTGCAGTGTAAATTCATATAAAACATCCCCATTTTCTGCTCTGTAGCAGTGGCTCTTCCTCTCTTCCCTTGGTCTCAGCAAATCCATGGCACTGTCAGGCAATCTAGATCAAGGCTTTCTCTTGAGCAGAGTGGAGCACCTCTTGATACTGCCTTGAATTATATTTTGAACTTTGGGAAGAGGATGAGGAGGAGACCATTTGTGTCTGTCTGCCTCACTCTCATTTTTCTCCACTTCCTTATCTTGCTTTTTTGGGGAAGGTAACATCCAGTTCTCCTCATACACTGTTTTTACTTATTTTTCATCACTTAGTTTATTCTCTAATTGCCAAAGGAATTTAAGGATTAATTTAAATTCCAGTGTACTTGAGATACTCCCTAACTTGTTGCTGTTTTTTTCTTCTTCTGCCTCTTCCCTTTTCTGAAGCCCACAGGCATGAAGAGATTAATAAAGCAGCTTCTTTATACAGTTTATAGTGCAAGTAAACACTGGGGTTACCTCTCACAGCAACACTCTTTGTACTAAACACCCTAGGTGGAAGACTTTTTAAAGAAAATGAATAGGATGAGATCTGTCTGGAGTTGGTGTTGAAACTGCCCCTCTGAAATGTGCTGTTGGAGAGCTGGGACTGCAGGAGTGGCACCTCTCTGAGAATCCATTGAGACCCCAGATTTTCTCTTGCCATCTCATCCCGTTGTCTCACTTTGCTCTTTCTCCTCTCCAGAAAGGAAAATCATCAGCTGCACTTGATGCTGACATATGTTCCTCTTTAATTTGTTCCGCCAGGATGGGAAGTGGAGCAGTGAAGGAAATCTGGTGCACACCAACAGCCAGAGAGGAGGCAGATGAACCCGGGGAGGGAGGGGGAGCTCCAGGTGCAGTCACAGCTCTGGGCTCTCTGCTCTCTTGCACACCTGGGCTCCTTAAATGGGACACACAGATATCTAGGGCAGGAGCACAGGCTGGTCTGTGCCCAGCTCAGCCGTGAGCTGAGATCTGGAGTTCAGCACTGTGAAATCTGCGCTGCACAGCCCGCCACTGCTGGGAGGAGATGGAATTCCTGCATGGAGCCAAGACTCAAACAGCATCTCATTGGGTTTCATTTTCTCTGAGTCACCCTCCCATGGGGAATTCCAGTATGTCTGAGGCTGGGGAAGAGCTCTCCCACCCAGGTGTCCAGGTCGCTGCTGCCTTTTTCCCTGGTCACCCTGGACAGGTCACTGCAAAGTTTGGACAATTGGCAGCTTGGCAGCCAAAAAGTTGTGCCATAAACGTGTCTGTCCTGCTCCTTCAGGCACTGCTTGGGAAGTAACAAAAGCATTTGTGTTTCTAATCCAGGTGAGGTTTGGAAGGAGGAGTTTTTGATTCCAGTTTGGGCAGGTATCTTGCTCTGTGCTTGGAACATTCAATCATTGACAACAATTATTCTTATTAGAGTATCATCCAAAATCTCTGATGGCATTTGACTCTTTAGGTGACACAGCTGAGTGACTTGCAGATGTTTTGAGGAGCATCTCAGCATCCTCCCTGTGCATCTGGAGGCAGTGCTAAAAAGCTGCTCTTGGTGAGCCAGTAAATATTTCCAAGTGGTGGAAGTGAAAGAATGAGACCAGGAAGGCAGCCTTTCTTCAGGGAGCAGTTCACTGGCTCAATTTTAGCCCCAGGTCAACACAAAGCTAACTCAAGCCCTTAGTCACAGCCTGGTTTGCTCAGATGATTCTCATTAAATGGACATGTTTAGGCTAAAAATGAAAAGCTTCAGAAAGATGGTTTTTATCTGCATTTATAGATGCCCTAGGTCATTAGCAGGAAGCTTTTAAATTTAACAATCCTGTTTGCTTCTTATCTGTTGTAGTGGGCTTGGAAAGGAAAGTGTTGGCTTCTTGTGGGCTTCAGTGTCTCACACAGTAGCTGGGTTTTTTTGGGGGGTTATAAATTCTATGCAAAATTTATCTCCCTCCTTGTAAATTCAGCAAATTAGTTCTGCTTTCTTAATGCGCCCTAGGAGGAACCTTTTAGGAAGGAATAAGAGAAGACTTAAGGATTTCATGCTCTCCAGAGTATGGCAGTATCAGGTTGGCCATGTACACCTGGGAGAGGGGGTTTCATGGGAAGAGGGAGGAGGCAGATGGGTGACAGTGGGTCCCTGGATGGTCATCAGACAGCTGACACAGAGTGCTGGAGAGGCACAATTAGTGCTGTTTTGATAGAAAAATTTGGGTCATTCAGCAGTGTGTCCCTTCCTTACCTGGGAGAGGGAACTCATACTTTTTGTGGTAGAATTACCCTTAACTGTATGTGCAAAATCTCAGTTTTGCTGCATTTATTTAGAGAGGATAGAAAGTCAGGAGGTTTTCCGTGCTCTTGCTGATAAACTCACCTGCTGGAATAGGTGCTGACATCTATAAATAATGTCATGTTCCTACATCAAAGCATGGTTATTCATCTGAATATCATATTCATGCATGGGAATGACAGGGAGAGTCTGCACATCAGGGTTCAGTTGTATGGAAGCTGGACCACATGTACAGTAGTTTGCAATATGGGATTAATGTAGTTATTATATATTAAAATTAATAGTCTTTTCCCATGACTTCAATATCTCCCCACTTCATGAAAGCAAAGCCTAGAATTTTTTCGTTTTCTTGAAAGCAGACTTAGATAAATGAAGACACAAATGTTCTGGGACGTGGGTTTTGTAGCAATTCCAACCCAAGTTATTCCACCTGTACTGACAGGGCAGGAAAACATGGATTTTCAGTGTGTATCATCCCTGTTTCCCTTCCTGCAAACAGCAAAAAGAAATGCTGGGAATAACAAAGTTCATTTGTTACCTCCTGGCATTCCCCATGACTTGCCATAAGGAAAATAAATGAGGCAGCTCAGTGGCAGAGCAGGTGCTGGGGCTGACAGAGCAGATCCCAGGCAGCAGCACAAGGGCTCAGGTGCCAGTTTGTGTTTTCTCTGCTCTTGAAAGCAGCGTTTTTGTTGTTGGGAGTAGAGAAGTAGCAGGTTTGGGTTGTATTTCAGTGCAGAATTTTGCTACCTATTCAGTGCTCTATGGGAATGCAGCATTTAATGGCTTTGCCCGGGCTCAAAAGCTGAGTTTCTTGCAGCTGACAGATATTGGTAAGAACTGTGGATAACAAATTAAATGGTAATGGTCCCGAGCCCAGCTTGCATCACTGGAGAGGTGGAAGTTGAGTTGAGCTCTGTCACAGCCTGAGCTGGGGTGCAGCTGGACGTGCTGGGGACCTGGCTGTGTTTGTGGGTGGGACAAGCTGCTCACATCTCCTTAGTGAGTTAATTGAGCGAGGGGAGTGGCAGCTTGAAGAGAGGAGAGTGGGGATCTCATCCCAGAGGGGTGATTTCTCTGGGGTCATGGACACTGGAGATGCTGGCAGTGCAATACAGAGCACCCCTGGAATGGGGCTGGCTCCCACAGGAGCTGTGCTTTGGAGATTCTTAGACTTTGTCTGCTGAGGTGTCTGCATTTTAAAAAACAAAAATACCTCAAAACACCCCTCTCAGAAGTAAAAAAACATTAGGATGTTTCTTCCTTTTTGTCTTGTGAAGCTGATGCCAGCAACTGGAGCTGGGAGTGTGGTCACACTGTTCCCCTGAGCTGGGACATCCCTCAAGGATGGAAAGGAAGCTGCAGTTTGAGTTGGTGATAGATTAGACACAAATACTGCACACAGGAGTGGGGTGTGAGTAGCTGATATCAGCTCACCTCTACAGCCCCAGGCCCATTCCAGTCACTTCTGGCACAACCCAAATCCACATGACTTGTTGCAGGGCTCCCAGAGGTTGGGATTCCTCTGGAAAGGCTCAGCGAGATGAGTGTGGGCACATCTGGGGAGTGTCAGAGAGATCTTAAACAGGGGCAAAGCAAACTGACAGAAACACTTTGAACAGCATCTTTGGGCATGAGGGGTGAGGAGATGGAGTCTGAGACTGGGGTGGTGAGCACAGACACCACGGGCATGACCGTGGGCCCAGCAGAGCAGCGTGGGAGCCCTGCGTGACTTCCCCAGCTCTTATCTTCACCCCTGCACTGTTCCTGGCGTGCTGGGCGGGGAAATGCGTGTTGGTGACTGTCACTAAGCCTTGCCACCTTCTCTTGGTACAGTTGCTGGTGAGAAGAGGGTGCCAGTGATGCCCGGATCGCCCGTGGAAGTGAAGATCCAGTCCAGGTCCTCTCCTCCCAACATGCCACCGCTGCCCCCCGTGAACCCTGGCGGCCCCCGGCCCGTGTCCTTCACTCCAGCTGCACGTAAGGGAATGCTGGGGGTCCCCAGGAGCAGCTCTGGGCAGGAGGGAAGGCTCTGCTCATGGAACTCACTGGGATGTCCCAGCCAGGGAGCAGCTCTGGGCAGGAGGGAAGGCTGTGCTCATGGAACTCACTGGGATGTCCCAGCCATCAGCCGGGGCACGGCGGGTGATGCAGCCTGGGAGGGAGGGAGGGAGGGAGTGGGGACTGGGGCAGTGCTGCAGTTCTGTAGTGCATGCAGCACATAAAACAAGGTGTGTTATCCCCCTTTGCCTGCTGCCTGCTCCTGGTGCTGCTGCCTTGAGTCTTTCCCTTCGCAGGTGCAGCCTTGATTTCCACCATAAACTCCTTAAGAAATTGAATCTTTTATCAGGTCAGCTTCAAGCAAGCCAAGAGCTGAGCTTTCCTCTTTATCTTTTGGAGGAGTTAATTCCCACTCTGCTCTATCTCACTTTGCAGACACCATTCCTGCAGCTGAGATTAGAAAGTTTTTCTTTTTTTTTAATTTCCCAGCCTTGAAAATTCCTTGCTGTCCATCCAGATTCTCTTTTCTCCATCTTCTCTTTATAATCTTTCCTATTAAGCCACAGTCAGTCCTGATCCTGCCCAGCTGTAGCACAGCCTTGCACCCACTTCTAACTGAGTGCTGCTCAGAGGTGACTTCATGGATGGGAAGGACCTTCAGCCTTTTTTTACAGCCTAGAAAGGGTCTTTTTTTTTTTCCTTCTTTAGCCAACATTTAAGCCATTTAATGTCTTTTTAAAAGCATTGTTCCAGAGCAAAGCTGCTTTACTTTGTTAGGCATGGAGTTATCTGACCCCCACACATGGCATGTACATATTTTCCATGCTCTCCTCACCCCTTTTCCCTGCACAGGATGTTCCCTAGCTGGTTCTGCGTTGCTGTGCTGTCCATGACAGTGTCTGGGCTATCTCAGAGTTCCATGCTGGCAGTGGGATTTGGAGATTTCCAGCCCAGCCTCCTGGAGGACACACTGTGATGTGCTGCGTGGTGCTGGCAGCAGCACTAATCACCGGGTTATCCCGCCAGACACATTGTCCCCATCTTTATGTGCTCAGGCGTTTTTAATGGCTCTCCTTTTGCTCAGGCAGAAAAAGACCATTAGCAAAGTGACAGAAATTAATTTTTCCAATGAGGATGCTTGGCACGCTGTTAAGGGCCAAGAAGCCTGAATCTGCCGATTGCAGATGACTTAATTGCCTCTTTCCAAGATAGATGAGAGATGCGACCTGTGGTGGAGTTCCTCCTTGCTCTTTCATTTCTCAGTTGCACCAGAGGGTCTTGGTCACTCAGTGGGGGTGTGACCTGCCCTGTCAAAGCCCATGGCTTGGGCAGGTGAGGTGGAGCACTGAAATAAAGCCATGCCTATAGATCACTAACACAGGCTTGGAGAAGCAACAAAACCTTTCACTGTGTAGGACCTCAGGCAGAATTTAAGAGTAGCCTTAGATGAGAACTCTGTTTCCAGGACTGTTATCATCCTGTCCCCAAACCTGCAATCCCACTGCTCTTGGTGCACTGCCTCGCTTGTTCCAGCGCTGTTCTCTCACCTGGAAGTGGAGGTGGCAGCCTGGCTGTGTGGTGTGTGGTGGAGCAGGTCCTGGTGATGTGCAGGATCAGATAACTGCCAGCTGCCCTGCGGTGGTGCCGTTGGCAGAGGGTCAGGAGGGGGGAACCCAGAAACACAGAGCGCAGTTACGGGGCTGTGTCTAACGGCAACCCGACCCCTGGCACCCCCTGTGCACCCTCCTTGGCAGCCTCTCCTGAGGTGCCCCACAGCCCCAGGGGTGTCTCATCTCCTCTTTCTGCTGAGGTATTAATAGAGCCCGTTGCTCTCCCCAGACTTTCATCTGAAAGAATAAGAGGAAGTGAAATAGAGAAGGGGGAAAGTGCCTCAGCTGTGGCTGCCGGAGAGCACGGAGCTGCACAACCCTTGCTGTTTGAGAGGAGCTTCTCTTGGCAACTTCACCCTATCTATAACCCTTTTATAGTGAAATAAAGGCCTTTATGAGTAATTGCCAGAAAGGCCTTGCCTTTCACACAGCTCTGGTGTACTCTGTGGAGCTGTACCTGTGGGTACATCCTGATGTCCCTGTTGCTTTGCTGCTTTGGGAGTGTGAACGGGAGTTTTTCAGCTTACTTTGCTCCATAAAACAAGGCATGAACTTGCATTGCCTGTGCACCTCCATCCTCTCAGTGCTGGCCTTCACCTTCATCTCATCATCTGTCTGTGAGGGCTGTCACCCCTTGGTTAGCAGGAACCACCTTTGATGGTCTCTGTAGCCTTATCTTTCCTTGCATCTTAACTGACTCTGGTTAAGTTTCCCTCCTGTGCTCACCACGAAGGTCCAGGTGTGTGGAGCCTTTCCAGCCTCTGACCCTGGATGCCCCAGAGTGGTTTAACTGTTCAAGCACCTCCTGTCTTCTCTGAAAAACCCCTCACTGGGTTCACCAGGATTTGGTATGATCCTTGTGAAGCTGCAGCAGAAATTTTGGCATCTTTTCTCACAAGTTTCTGCTCCTCCCACAGGCAAGGGGCAGCTCTACCAGGTGGTTTCAGGACTTCTCTGAACACCATCACTTGAAATGGTTTTTGTACCTTGTGGCTCCCTTGTCAGCACTTAAATCCATAAAGGATTCAGGGCTGGGTTTTTAAGGATAAACCCAGTAGATCAGCTATGACTCTATTTCCAGTGATATGCTTTTCACTCTGAAATTCTGGGTTTATATTGAGCTGGGGACCCAGTGCACAGCTGCTCATCAGACAGGGCTCAACATTGCACAACCACAGTGTGGGGATGTCAACAATTTATCCTAATCCCTTGCTGAGTTCCTGGACTTGCAGCCCTTCAGTCTGTTTCAACATGCTCACCAGTTACAGGAGGCAAAGTTGCAGATGGGAGCAGGTTGGAAAAAACAACTGTGTTTGCGAAACTCCCTGAGAATCCCCAGGGAGGGATGGCAGGCTCAGGGCAGGGTCTGTCAGCCCTCCTCAGACAAGGTGGAGCCACCTGAGCTGCCCCTCAGCAGCAGCAGCCTCCTGGCTGGAGGCTGGATCCACTTCAGCAGCAGAGCACAGGGATGTGCCCATCTGGTGCTCAGCATGGCTTCTGTGTCCCCTTTGCAGTGCCCAACGGAATAAACCATTCCCCCCCGACGCTGAACGGGGCCCCATCCCCACCCCAGAGGTTCAGCAACGGCCCTTCCTCATCCTCCTCCTCCTCACTGACCAACCAGCAGCTCCCAGCCACGTGTGGGGCCCGGCAGCTCAGCAAGCTGAAGCGCTTCCTCACCACCCTGCAGCAGTTTGGGAATGACATTTCACCCGAGATCGGGGAGAAGGTCCGGACCCTTGTTCTGGCACTCGTGGTAAGTCCTGCACCATCCCAGGCTGCCTGCCTTTTCCCACATCCTGGCACACAATTGTCTGTTTGCATCTTTGCTGAGCAAGACTCCTATGTTTGTGCTTCTTGAGAAACTCAATGACTTTTTTCTTGCCTTTGCTATGTTTCAAAAAGCTGTTGGTCCAGTAGCTTAGGCGTGAGCTTGTGTGCAGCTAAACTGAAGGAAACCTGGAAGGAATTGGACAAAACTTTTCTGTAAATCCTGGAATCACAGAATGGTTTGATTGGGACCTTAAAGATCATCTCATCCTTACCCCTGCCATGAGAATACCCTTCATACCCGAGTGAACAGGTCTTGCTGCAGAATAGTATCCAACATTTGTGTTTATACAGAATAACTGGGAGAAATGCTGTCCAGTGCATTAGATATGATACTTCACATGCATGACAAAGGCATGGAGTGACAGGACAAGAGGGAATGGCTTTAAACTGAAAAAGAGGAGTTTTGGATTGCGTATTAGGAAGAAATTCTTCCCTGTGAGGGTGGGCAGGCCCTGGCACAGGGTGCCCAGAGCAGCTGTGGCTGCCCCTGGATCTCTGGCAGTGTCCAAGGCCAGGTTGGACATGTGTTGGAGCAACCTGGGATAGTGGAAAGAGTCCCTGCCCATGGCAGGGGTGGAATGAGATGGCCTTTAAGGATGCTTTCAACCCAAACCATTCTGTGAGCTTGGACTGAGGCCCTGGAGCCCTGGGCAGCTGTGGTCCCTTAGGGCACCCAGTGGGGCTCCTGTACTGACCTCTGCTTTTTGGCACATTTTCTTTTGAGAGTCACCAGGCACTGAAGGGAGCTAGACTGCAGCAGCCTGGGCCACTTCTGCTTCCAAGGCTGGCAGCAAACCTGAGTCTGTCCATGTCCTCAGGGTCACTCCCAGGGCTTAAGCACTGGATATAAAATGCTACTTCTGCATTTATATAGCGCATTTAATTCCATGGATGTAGGGGAGTACCTTAGCCTGCCCTTTTGGGAAGGGAAGGAGAAGCTGTCCAGGACCCTTTGGCTGTTGTTCTCACCCTAGACTGTGCTTATTGCTGCAGAGGTCAGTGTTGTACATGCAGATTATCAAATGCTGCTGTCCCAGGGATTCCCCAGCCTGAGCAGCCCTGGGGGAGGCAGAGCTGGACCAGGAGAGGACCACAGTGAACAGAAGGCTGATGGGACTCCATGGATAGGTTAGATAAGGAGAACTGAAAGGGAGGAAGGGGAGGAATGTGTGTAGTTTTGAGCAGCTGGGATCAAAGTCTGACTCTTCACAGCCTGCTCCAGCATGCAGTAGATGCCAGCTGGGTATGCCAGCTGGGTCCTGCTGCCCTGGAGTCAGCCTCTGCCTCCCACCCTGGAGCTGGGGGATGCTGAGCCAGGCAGCTCCCACCCCTCTCCTAGTGCAGCATTCCTGCTCCACTGGTCTGAGCCTTGCTGACTGCATCCAGCAGGATCCAATGCAAACACTGTCAGTCCTGGAGTGGCAGATGCTGTCTCCCTCCCAGTTCTGTTCGTTTGGAGACATTTCCCACATGTCTAAAATAAGAGAAAATTGTCATTTCATTTCTTAATTTCTTTTCTCAGAATTCAACGGTGACAATCGAGGAATTTCACTGCAAGCTGCAAGAGGCGACCAACTTCCCCCTCCGGCCGTTTGTGATCCCCTTCCTGAAGGTGACAGGGAGCTACTGGGGCTTGCTGACACTCCTTGTGCCTGCCTGTGCCTCTTGGCAGTGTGACATTGCTGGGAAAGCTCTCCTTGCAAGCACCACAGCAATTCTGCTGGAGTCCAAGTCAGACTGCACAGAGCATAGCGCTGGCCGTGTGGGACTGGCTGACGTTGTGCCGTGTGCCACATATGTCTGCTTGTGTGCTGGAGATAAAGGAGGCAAACCAAGCTCAATGTGGCAGCTTCTGAGCCTGTAATCTTATTTGCAAATGTTCAGATCTAGAATGTTTGAAGTGCTGGCACACGGAGTCTGCCTGGGATGGTTCAGTCACAGAATTGCAGAATGGTTTGGGATGGAAGGGACCTTAAAGCCCATCTCACTCCAGCCCCTGCCAGGGCAGGGACACCTTCCACTAGACCAGGTTGCTCCAAGCCCTGCCCAACCTGGCCTTGAGCACTTCCAGGGATGGAGATTCCACAACATCTCTGGGTAACCAGATGCTGGAAGCACAAAGTGCTTCCTGTAACACTTGGATTTTGGGTCCACCGACGTCAGGCTCCTGGGAAAATACAAGTAAATCTCACAGTGCAGACACCAGGAGCTGGAGGATCCTGAGTAGGGGTCAAGGGCCACAAGTGTTACTGCTCTGAGGTATTAATGAAACCCAAACCTTTTGGAACAACTGGAAACCCCTGCCCTGCTGTAATGCAATCCTGTGCTTGTTTTCCAGGCCAACCTCCCTCTGCTGCAGCGGGAGCTGCTGCACTGTGCCCGTGCTGCCAAGCAAACGCCCTCCCAGTACCTGGCACAGCACGAGCACATCCTGCTCAACACCAACACCACGTCCCCTGCTGACTCCTCTGAGCTGCTCATCGAGGTCAATGGCAATGGCAAGAGGCACAGTCCAGACAGGTGAAAAACAGCTTTTGTCTCTGCTCAGCTGTTGAAGTTGTGACTTCTGTTTTATCTTTGCTGCTGACAAAGCTTTAAGCAGCATCCAGGATCTTATCACTCCCAACAACTATTCTGGCTGTTCTAAGACTCCAATGACTGCTCCTACTGTACTGTGAATTCAGGTTGAGTTCCTCTTTCAGGCAGGTTCCGTCCCAGAGGGACTTTTGGGTAGTGCTGAAAAGCCTGAGCCAGAGAGCTGAGCAGCTTCCCACCCCCAAGGCAAAGAACAGAGGCATTGGCAGGGCTGGGAAGGATGCGCTTCATTTTCACCACGTTTTATTCCAAGATAAAAGTTGTTATGCAATTATGTGGAGCATGCCTCAAATTTATAAAAACTGTGAAATTTTAATTTGGTCATGCTCAGAGAGATGAATCACAACACTCAGGCATCCTGAACCCTTTTCTTTGATGGGGTCACTTTGTGCATCACCTCAGAAACTGAGCACATTTATTTGAGTTCCCTGCATTTACCCCATGGTAAAATCATTGCTGCCCAAACCTTGCTGATTCTGAATCTGCATCTTTCTAGGTACATTTATGGGATGCTAAGGAAAGCCTGTCTCTGCTGTTGTGATTTCAGGAGGGAAGACAGCAGCTTTGAGAGGGAACCACTGCCGACAGAGCCTCCGGCCAAGAGGGTTTGCACCATCAGCCCCGCGCCCCGGCACAGCCCTGCCCTCACCATCCCCCTGATGAACCCCAGTGGGCAGTTCCACCCCACCCCACCACCCCTCCAGCACTACACCTTGGAAGATATTGCCACCTCCCACCTCTACAGGGACCCCAACAAGATGTTGGAGCACAGAGAGATCCGGGACAGGCACGGCGGGCTTGGTGAGAGTCTGGAGGGCTCCTCATTGAGCTTTGGTGTTGGTCTCTGCTTGGCCACTCGTACCCAAACATGTGTGATGCTGGACATGTCCTCACAGCTGAGTTTTTGCAGGGAGTTCAGAGGAAACAACTCCCCATGGGAAGTTACAAACAGGAAGATTGAGAGTTTGTATTTCTCTGTATCATGAGCTGGAGTCACTGAGGGGTGAGGAGGAAGGACTGGGTGTGTGAGTTGAGTGTAGCCAATGCAGCAGGCAGGAAGAGAGGACAGGGAAATAGAAATTAACTTTTCCAAAATCTCCAAAGCAAGAGAGCAGAGATTGACCCCCTGCCCTGTTTTTCCAAGGGATGTGTGGGAGGTGTATGATGTGTTTCCAACACAACAGCCTGAATCACAGACTCTGAGCTGCTGTGACTTTATAACAGGAGAACCAGCTCCACAAGCAGGTCAGAGCTGGAGCCACAAGTGGATTGGTAGCACTTCTCAGATAATGGAGCAGACAGGGATAAAAAAACACCAGCATGGAATTACCCCTGTAGAGCTGCCACCTGGAGACGTGTTTTAAAATCCCAGCTGTGTAGAGCTGGAAGTGGAGCTCTTTATTCTTGCTTTGGGGCCACTTCTCTTTGCACTGGCCCATCTAATCCCTGTGTGGCTTGGCTTGTTGCAGGGCTGAATGGAGGCTACCAGGACGAGCTGGTGGATCACCGCCTGACAGAGCGGGAGTGGGCGGATGAGTGGAAGCATCTCGATCACGTAAGGAACTCCAGGGGCTGTGGGAAGCTCTGTGGGAAGCAGCACCCCAGTGTTCCACCTGCTTCACTTGGTGATTTCCTTGTTGAAACCATATCCAGGCTCTCCTGGTGACTGGTGGAGGAACAAGCAGGTGGAGGAGGGCTGAGAGGAGCTGTAGCACTTTCCTGTCAGGTTTCTCTGCCCATGGTCAGTGGAAACTAAAATCAATATGGATGAAGTGTCTGGAGCTGGGGAGCTGCTCCTGCAGGGCATGGCCAGGTGCTGCCATGGCTGGCTGAGCAACCAAACCCAGCCTTATCCCCACTGGGATCTCTTCTGCCCCAGCCCTGGCCAGCACAAGTGCACAGGTGTGCTAAGTGCAGTCAGGATATGGACTAAAAAAAGGAGTAAATCTATCATTACTGTATTTTAAGACTTTTTTTCCCCTGAGGTGCCAGCTTTTTATGGACCAAAAAAGGCACCAACAAGACCTGGTGCTTCTGGCAGATTTTATGCTGAGCTTTTTCCTTCTGAGCAAGGCAGCTCCTCCAAGCACTTCACTGCTGTTTCCCTCAAAGAGATGGGATTAAAATTCAGCTTTGATCATAAATGCAGAGAGACCTCATGGTCTAAAGCTAATGGGTTTTTTGAAGGGGATGGGGTTGGGGTGGAACAGAGGCCCTGTATCTGAATATTTGGAGTAAGGCTGTGACTGTGGAGCACTGACACCAGGATCACAACCAACCCTAATTCTGTAGGAAAGTGGTGGAGCTTTCCTCTCTGCTTTTAGGATCACAGTCAGGAGGTGTTGAGCTACCTGCTACTGTATCCTTGGGCATGGCAATGCCAAACCCTGGGAAAGCACCTTGCTTTTGTCTCAGCTGCTGGGATGGTCCCTCCAGGGCGAAACCCTGCGTGACTGCGACCCCTTCCTTCCGCAGGCCCTGAACTGCATCATGGAGATGGTGGAGAAGACGCGGCGCTCCATGGCGGTGCTGCGGCGCTGCCAGGAGGCCGACAGGGAGGAACTCAACTACTGGAAACGGCGCTGCTCCGAGACGGCCGAGCCGCGCAAGGCGGGCGCCGAGCTGCTGAGCCGCCAGCACAGCCCCGCCAGCGCCGACTCCGTGGGCAGCGGTGAGCAGGGCTGGGGGCACGCAGGGCTGGGCACGCAGGGCTGGGCACGCAGGGCTGGGCACGCTGTCCAGCCTGGGATAGGTTTGGTTAAGCACTGCTCAAGTGGTTTTCTCAAGGAGAAAAAGAGAGGCAAAACAGGAAGCGGCTTTTGACAATGTCTAAAGGCGGCTTTGCTCACCCGTTGTCACTGCTGGCCAAAGTTGGGCCAAAGCTGATAAAACCCAGAGGGAAAAGGGGGAGAGGTGTTAGTCTCCACCACTGTTCCCCTTCCAGTCCCTCTTGCCTGAAGGATTTTAAATGTCAAGGTCTATTTATTCTAAAAATATCCAAGGCTTTTGTAAGTGTAATAGCTACCTGTGTTACTAATTCTATTTTTGTATTATGAGTCAACTTTATCAAAGCTGACTAGTTTCACCCTCCAGTATGCAAGGCTTTGACCCTATAGAAAAAACAAGTCTAAAATGCTGATTTATTTCAATGTGATTCTGATTTCCATCCTAACAAACCCACTGCAAATCAAGTTCTGGGGAAAAAACCCTCTGATTATTCAGTAATAGAAATGGATTTCTTCTGGCAAGAATAAATGTCAATTTGATGTATATTCTACTTGTTTGTATACAAAATACAGAGTGAGTCTTCCTTCAAGTTGCTCCAGTTGCCACAGGCTCCAGCCTGAGGAGCAGTGGGTGTGTGTGACAGCCTGGGGGGCACAGTCAGCTTTTAGCCCTTCTATATTTAAGTATATCATGACTAATACACTTCCAGCCCTGTGTTGTTAAATGTGATATAATTTAAAATTTTGATGTAAATTTGGAATGCTGTTGCTTTCTCCCCTTGTGGGACCTAGGGGTAATTTTCAAGCTCTATTGCTCTTGTGAAAAGGTGCAGTTAAGCATCAAGCAGCATCTCCAGGTGTCTTGGAGGACAGTTTGTCCACCAGTTCAAGCCTTTGAATTGCCCTGGGATTGGGAAGTGCTGTGCTTAATATAAACTGCTGGTCTGCAGATTGATGCTCACAGCCTCTGGACAGTGCAGAGGTTGGATAACATACATTTATAAGCATTTCCTGTTGTTTTAGAGTACCAGGAGATAGGTTATACAGTGTCATAAATTATGCAAGGTGCTAATTAAATGCTGTAATTTATCATCTGAGTGTTTGAGGAATGGCTTTAACCGTAGGAATCCTCTGCTTTGAGTTTGAGCTGGTCAATCCTTCCCTGCCCTGTGGTGTCCTGAGCTACCACTGGGCACATGAGCAGCAGCTGGGTGTGGTATGAGGCTTTGCCAACCTTTCCCTGTGTCCCTTACTCCAGCAGATTCCCTGCGGGAGTTCAGCAGCAGGTCGGGACCGGGCTACGTCACGGAGGAGATTTGGAAAAAAGCCGGTGAGTGTTTGCGGTGACCCCAGCCGGGGATCCTGCCCGGGCTAAACACAGATGCTGCAGATTTGCTGTCAGAAACAGCAGGAGCCCAGCTGCAGGAACGCCCAAGGATGTGCACATCTGGCTGCCAACATCCCACCCTGGCTTTTCCACAGGGCTCTGGGCTCCTGTGGGGCTGAGCCCAGCCTCGCTGCTCCTGGGAGCGGTCAGGGTGCTGGTGCTGGGAACAGCTGCTGGAACCTTGTTTCTCTGGGAGGCTCTCCATTCCCAGGGTGGGTAGGTGAGGCTGCTCTTTCCTTCCAGAAGAAGCTGTGAACGAGGTGAAGCGGCAGGCCATGTCGGAGGTGCAGAAGGCGGTGGCCGAGGCGGAGCAGAAGGCGTTTGAGATGATCGCGTCGGAGCGCGCGCGCATGGAGCAGACCATCGCCGACGCCAAGCGCCAGGCCACCGAGGATGCCTTCCTCGTCATCAACGAGCAGGAGGAGTCCACTGAGGTGAGCTGCCAGGGCACAGCCTGGGAAGGGCTTACCAAGGCTGCAGAGTACCCCCCCTTTTCACAGAATCATGGATCACACAGTGGGTTGGGTTGGAAGAGACCGCAAAGATCAGCTCAGTCCATCTCACCTTCACTAAACCAGGGTGCTCCAAGCTCCATCTAATCTTTTTTTTTTTAGAAGTCTCTCTCCAATCAATAACTAAAGCAATGCACCAATATAATCAAAAATCCTTTTTAGATTTTGCTGGCAGGGAATCAGCCTGAACAATGTCTGTGGACACGTGTGTGTGCAACCACTGGGTACCCTGAGCTGGGCTCAGTATAATGGCCAGGGATTTAGTGGGATTGAAAGAGGTGTAGAAGCCAAGAGAAAAGGATGCTGGTGCATGCAGCAGTTTACCTCAGAAATTATGGTGGGGTACTTGATCTTTGCAGAAAAGAAATTGCTGTTTCTGGGCTTGAAAATAGGGCAGGGCAGAAGCTAGGCTGCAGGAAAAGCTCCTGCAGATTCCTGGTGGTCTGTACCTCACTTGCATGTTGGAAAAGAAGGGATGGCTCTTGGTTTGTCACAGCCAGTGACATGTGCTGAATGGGTGCCTCAGACAATCTCTTTTTACTCTTCCATCATCAGTTACCCTCCCTGTTGCTTAACAGGAAGTTCACTTGGTAGAGCTTTTGAGATTTTGGGCAAGGGGAATCACATGGGTCATTCCTGCACTACCACATCCCATCCACCTGGGCTTTGCTCCATATTTTAATTTCTCTACACGTACAAGAGCAGAGGATTTATGTCTGCTGAGGAGAAATCTGATGGAACTATGCTGTTCATGTCTGCTGGGTTGTGGGGGCAGCAGCTCCATCCCCTCCCCCTAGTGGTTTTCAGCTCAACTGGGGCTTGGGAATAATTCCATGGCCAGAACCATGGAATTATTAGGTGTCATTCCAGAGAATTATGTGCATCCTGAAATTCCCAATGAAATTGCTGAGGGTTGAATGCACCAGTCACATGGTGGGAGTGGGTGGAACTGCTCAGGAAACCAAGGAATGAGGCAAGTAGTGATTTCTCCATAGGGGAATTAGCAGAGGAGTGTCCTCCTCCTCCAGCTGTGCTGAGGAGCAGTCTGGGACCTTGGGAGCTGCTGAGCACCCCTGTGCAAGCCCTAGAGCCCTTGTCAAAAAGCTGTCCTGTGTTCTGGCACATCTTGTAACCTTTGCAACACAGTTGAAAAACAGTTGAAGTGTAAACAGCTGCAAAGCAGTGACCCAGTTTTCCAAGAACTACCACATCCTTTTTTAGGGGCCTTTTGGTCCCAAGTCATGCTTCTCCTGGAAGGTGGAGGACCCTTGGGGACACACAGGCTCTGGAGCAGCTCACTCCAAAGTGAACTGGCCAGGTGCTTCACTGCCTACAAATCATCCCTGTGAGCTGGTGGCTGCAGTGCTGAGCCTGGCAGTGGGAATCTCCCAGCCCTTCCCCACAACAGGGCTGCCTGGAACAGCCCAGCATCTCCCACCACCCCGCACCCACAGCTCTTGGATGGTGGCACAGCAGCAGTGTCTCCACAAAGGCCAGCTCTGCCAGAGGCTGCATTCCCACAGCTGAGCCTGCCCTCCCCAGGATGTTTGCTACGCCCTGGTCCAGCTGCAGGGAAGCTGCTCCGCCGTTCCTCCCCTCCCTGGAGCAGCTGTGGCCACCGCTCCGGGCTGGCCGCTCGCCCCGCGCTCCGGGGGAAGCAGTGGCACCCCGGGAGCCACCAGCTGACACCTCTCCCCGTGGCCAGAGGGGCTTTGCTCTGCTTCCAGATTGAGGCTCAGGCTCTGGCAGTGCTTCCACCTGGCTGGGAGGCTTTCAAATGAGCATTTGCTTTTCCAAATTGGCCTGCTCCAACCTCTTGTGCAGGGAGGCAGGGTGCGGAGCAAATGGTGCCTGTGCAGCGCGCCGTGATCCCTGCGGAGAGCGCTTGGCTGGGAGCGAGACCGAAATAGAGCTGCTTAAAACAGGAAATAAAAAGGCCCAATAGCAGCATCTGCAGCGTGTTTTTCAGTCCATGCCTGCTGTTTGCTCTCTGCATTCGGGTGGGTCTCGGGGAAAGGATGTGCCTGGAGCAGTGTGACAGCGGCTGTGGGCAAAGAGCATGGGGTTAGAACCATTGGCAAAGAGCTGGGGAATAGCAGGAATTCATGGATTGCTCATTTCAATATTCCCAAATGTGGGCCAGAGGGGATGAACAGTCCCCTCCAGACTCAGCACCGTGCTGTAGCTCTTAGGGAAACTAAAGCCCTTTCGAGCACATTGTCTTTGGTTTTGCAGAGCTGCTGGAACTGCGGCCGCAAGGCCAGCGAGACGTGCAGCGGCTGCAACATCGCGCGGTACTGCGGCTCCTTCTGCCAGCACAAGGACTGGGAGAGGCACCACCGCATCTGTGGGCAAGGCCTGCACGGCCAGAGCAAGACCCTGGCCCTGCCCACGGGCCGGGTGGCAGCAGCAGCCAAGAGCCTCGATGGCATCCCCAGCCCTGCCCTGGAGAAGACCTCGGCCACCACCTCGCGCTCCTCCACGCCGGCGTCTGTGACAGCCATAGACACGAACGGACTCTAGGAGGGAGGGTTTGCTTCACTCTGCTGGATGAGTTCCCTGGGTTTTTTTAAGCTGAAAACCTTCCCCCCGCAGCAACTGTTACCACCTGACACACTCTGGCTTTGCCCTCCCATCCTGCCTTCTCCTCTGTGGTTCGTGAACGGGGCTGAGCCGAGCCTGCAGCATCTCTCTGCTCCTCTCAGGGGGACACCAGAGCAGCATCAGGACCTGGGGGACACTGGGGGACACTGGGCACCTGCTTGGGGAACCTGGACTGGGGGAGAGCACTGGCACACGCCAGAGATGCTAAGAGTGGTGCCCAAGCAGGGAGCCCTGTCCTTGTGGCATGCTCGTTTCCCAAGGTCTCAGAGCCACCACTGCTTCCTTCTGCCACCTTTCCTCCTTGCTATCCAATGGTTTTTCCCTGCTCCCAGACAGCTGTGCCTCAGGTGGCCCTGTGGGCCAGTTGTTGCTATGAACAGACCAGAGCCAATCTCATCCTCTGTGCAATGGCAAAAGCTGAGCCCACTTCTCCTGCCTCCAGGCTGGCAGCTGAGGGTTGCAGAGGGGGAGGAGAGGATTTGTCTGCTCTAACACAAGTGGCAGTGGCAGGGAGGTACTGCTGGATGGCTGGATTTCATCCTGCTCTGTGGTGAGGCAGACAGTTGGGTGTTTGTGCTGGGGGAACACGTGCAGAGCAGATCTGGGCTAGGTGCAGGTGCCCTTTCCACCTGGGGGCCGTTGTTTTGGTTTTTCACTGCCTGGAAGCTGCTGGTTTGGGAGTTCCTGCTGTTGTTTTTGAGCCCAAGGATCGTCCCTGGTGTGAGGGATTGTTTACAGCCTATGCTCTCCACACACATCAGCCACACCAGTAAAAGAAATGCAGGACTGGGTGTCCTGTGGCAATTCTTATCCCCAGCTCCAGGGGGTTCCTGCAGTGCTGCACCCAGGGATGTGCATCCACCTTCAGAGATTGTCCCAAAGACAGGGCTGAGAGTGAGGTTCTGTGGGGATGGGGCCAGCCTGGACAGAGCTGTCCATGGCAGAGTCCCTGCTGTGGTGTGCCAGGAGGGACTGGAGGGGCTCAGGCCATGCAGGCTGTGACAGCAGGGCTGTCTCAGGGCTGTCACAGAGGCTGGCAGTGGCACTGCCCGTGGGAGGGAGGGCATGTGCCCTGCAGGAGCTACTCCCAGCTCCCACAGCCACACAGAGGCTCTGGAAATCCATCTCTTCAGCAGGGCCGTGCCTCCCTGGCTGTGTGTGCTACTGCTGGGCTGGAGCCCAATGAGGCAAGCAATTCCCAGGTTATTTTGGGTCACTTTTTCACTTGGAGGTGAATAATGGAGCTGTAATGAGTTGTCCCAGTGCTCTGGGGTGAGCAGGGGACCTGCTGCTCCAGCCTTGACCCCTCGGGAAGGCTCCTTGGGAAGCTGCTGTTGTGGGATAGAGCTGCTGATGCCCTGTCTGCAAGGTTTTATTTTAAAAAGCCACGAGGTCTCCGGTGTTGAAGACAGCTCCAGTGGCCCTGGGGATGTCTCCTCTGTGTCCCCAGGAGTGCTGGAGCCCAGCACAGGCACTGGCCTTGAGGCAGCTCCCTGTGAGCGTGGCACTGGAGCCACCCTGACCTGCAGCAGCCCATCCTCAGGCTGTTCAGGACAGCCAGGAAGGGATTTCCTGCTCTGAGGGGACAGGGACACATTTGGAACAGCCTCAGGTCAATCCCACGTGGTTGTCATCCCTCCTCACCTGCAGCCCCAGCCCCATGCTGTGGGTCGTGGTGGCAGTGCCAGGGTGGGGTGGGAAGGGAGAGCAGGGGAGGGCTGGAAGGAATTGCTTGTAAATAGATTGTCTTCCATAATTCTCATGCAACACTGATGGCCATGTATTAAAATTAACCCCAGTGTAAATGAATGAAATACTAACAGTCATGATTAGAATGATTGCTTCTTTCTTTTTTGTTGGATTTTTTTTTAAAGATGGAATGATAAATGTGAACTTGGGGTGTGGGAAGACATTGGGTTGAGGTTTCTATTTTTTTTGACATTTAATTCTGTAATAGAAATTTGTTACTTCATTCCTGTGCATAACTTATTTAATGTCCTGTATAAAGGAACCCAAACTGTTACAGATGTATTTAGTTTGTTCTACTCAAAAGTAGTCAATAAAAAGACTATATTCATCCTCCAGCTCCCCCTTCTCTCTGGGAAGGGGCAGAAGTTTTCAGCAGTGCTCAGGCAGCTCTTGGGGTTTTTGGGGAATGCTGCCACACCTTGGCCATGGGACTTCTAGGGACAAAATTCCCTCCCCTGTGGTGGTGATGCTGTGGGCAAAGCCTGGGAGCAAGAGCAGGCAGAGCTGGAGCCTCAGTGATTTCTTTGAGTTTATAGTTCAGTGTGTTGTTTTCTGAGCATTTTTAAAATGATCTTTGTTTCTGTGAGCACAGAGCAGCCTGCAGGGTCACAGCTGTCACAGCTGGCTGCCACTGCCAGCCCTGTGCCCCTCAGCCATGCCCCCTGCCCACACCTGGCTTCTTCTGAGGATTTTGGTCTCTGGGCTGCTGCAAACATTAATCCAGTGGGGAAGAAACCCAAACCAGAGGGGTGAACCCACAGGGGGCTGGGGAGGCAGCTCAGGAACCCCAAACCTGTGCCTGCTGCAGCTCTGCCTCTGTGGCTGCCCCAGTGCCCCTCTCCAACCCCCCCTTCCTGATGGCCCACGGTGCTGCTGTGGCTCCAGCACATCCCCCAGTCCCTTGTTTGTCACTCCCAGGGCAGGAATGTGGCCCTGGGCACAGCAGCTGCCCCAGGATCACAGCAACTCCTGGCTTTGGCCAGGCACAGCAGCAGGTATGGATAATCAGGTGAACAACTGGGTGCTTGGAGCATGGGAACAGGGACAGGCTCTGCCACTGCATCCCTGGGAGGGGCATTTGTGGTTTGGGTCCTGAGCCTGGCCTGGGCTGGGGTCTGACAGTGTCCAGCCAGGCTGCAGCAGCAGCTGCTGTTCCTCCAACCCTGATCCCATCTCTGCAGGTTGCTCCTGGCATCAGCCAGGTCCCCCCCTGGCACCCCAAACCCAGGCAGCTTCTGTTGGAGCAAAACAGGGACCCTAAAACCCAGAGAAGCCCTCCTGTGCCAGGGGTGACACCGTGTCAAAGAGTGTCTGAGGGGTCCCCAGGGTGGAGCTGCACCCACTGCCCCTTCAGGCACAGATTTTACTGACTGCAGCCAGGCCCTGGGGGAGAAACACCATTAATGTTTCTGGTGGAACAGCACCCACAGGGAGTGGGAGAAGAGGTTGGGGGTGGTAGCAGGTCCCAGGGGACTGACGATTGGGGGTGCTGGGGACAGGCAGGGGCAAGAGGATGATGTTTGCCATGCCAGGAGGGTGGCTGGTGTCCCTCCTGCCCCCTGTGCCCTCCCACTCCCTCCACAGGTAGTGCACATGTGACAATGTATTTTTTCCCTGCTTAGCAGAGGATCTGCTGCTACAGCACCACCAAGGAAACCCCCAGTACCAGCCCTGGAGCAGGTGGGATCTGCTCCAGCCTTCCTTCCTCATTTAGTGCCCCCCACCCCAGACCCCTCCATGAACTCAGCTCCAGCTTCTGGCACCACTGCCCGGTGCCAACACTGATTTATGGGAACTGAGGAAGCAACAGAGCCTGGAGCCACCCTGGCCTGTCCTGGGAGTGGGATGTGCTGGGGACAGGTTCAGCCATGGGCACAGCTGGTGGGGCAGAAAGTCAGTCTCAAAGCTCCAGCACAAGCTGCCATAGTGGCAGCACATGATCTGGTACACCTTGCCAGAAGCACTTCATGAGATATTTTTTCCCTATAAACCACTTCACAATCTGTATCAGGGCACCTGGCTCCCTGGGTAGGATGTCCCAGCTGGTCAGTGCCATTTCCCCTGGGCAGCCTCAGAGCAGGAGGAACAGGAGCTGAGTGCAAGAGGGACTGAGAGCTCCTGGGATGCAGCACCAGCCCAGAGCTCCCCCAAGGGCCAGGCTGCCCTCCCCACACACGGCTCCCCCAGGCAGGTCCGACACTGTCTTAGGAGCAGGATAAATAAATAAATTAACATGAAAAGAGCAAAGGAGCAAAACACTGGCAGGGCCGAGAGCAGGCAGCCCCCGCTGGCCACAGGAGGGAATGGAGGGACAGGGAGGTGACAAAGGGGACAGCTGTGCCCAGGGCTCCACATCCTCCCGCATGCTGGTGGTGTCCTGGAGACGCTGCCCCGGGTCAGTTGTTGTTCATGATCCACCAGGAAGCTGGGAAGAGAGGGAAAGCAGGGAGGTGAGAGCAGTGTCAAACTGGGAATGGGGGTTTGGGCTGGCAGAGATGGGCACCTGACCCTGCAGTGCTCTAAAGCTCTCCAGGCAGGGAGCATGGCCATGGCATGGCCTGGAGAGGGGTGATCCCCTGGAACTGTGGCACCTTCTGCAGGACAGCCCTGGGAATGTGCTCAGTGGGGCTGGAAGCTGGGAGCAGCACCAGCAGTGCAGGGTTCAGTCCAAATTAGTCCATGCATTATGGACTAATATTTCACAAGAACCTGAAATGATCCCTGAAAGCAAACTGGGGCTTCATTTGGTTCCCAGTTCCCACACCTGGTCCCATTTGTGTGTGCACGTTCCTTCCCCTGTCCCAGCACTGGGTGTAACCCTGGATGCAGCCTGACCCAGGAGCAGCAGCGCTTTGCAGAGCAGGTTCAGGGCTCAGGTGAAATACAAAACGAGGCACCAGGTGTATTTGGGACAGGACTCAGCTTATCTGCTCCCCAGGCAGCGTCCCTGCTCCTGGCTGTCCTCAGCACCCTTGGGCAGGGGACCCAGCTCACACAGCCAAACCTGCTGGGGACAGCAGGTCTCACCCTGCCTTGAAAAACCTCATTTAGGTCACCCCAAACCAATCTTCCGCTCTGAAGGGAGCCCCAGTGCCTGTTCCTGCCCTGCTCCCACCTGTGCACACACCCAGGGCAGGACTGAGCACCCCTCACCTGGGAAGAGCATGGTGGTCAGCAGCTCCGGGGACTCCAGCAGGCTGAGGATGGACTGCTGGAAGGTCTTGCTGCAGCTGGACTGCAAGTGGCTGTAAAACAGGGTGTAGGGTCAGGGGGATGTGGTGCTGGGAGCCTCTGCCCACACACAGGGACAGGGCAACTTCTGCACCCCCAGCACCAGCCCCTGCTCCTGCCCTGCTCCCCAGATCCTTTATCGGGGTGTTCACCCCTGTGAGCTACAAATGGCCCCAGGGCACACAGGGCAGAGCAGTGGGACAGGCTGGGCAAGGAAAGGGAACCCCCTTGAGCCCCCAGCGCCACACATGGACCTGTCCCACCTTCTCCACGAGGTGACGTCCTGCCAGAACTCGTACAGGATGAAGCACGCCTCGTCCGACAGCTTGCAGGCAGAGACGCTGTGGGGACAGAGTGACCCTCAGCTGGGGCTGCCCAGGCTGGCATGGCCCTGGCATGGCCCTGGCATGGCCCTGGCATGGTGTGGCCACGTGTACCCCAGCAGCCTGGGATACATCAGCCTCAGCACAGGGCTCCCAAAGCACAATTTGGGGTATTCACAGTTTGTGAACAGCTCCAGAGGATCCTGAACCCAAATCCTGCTTCACAGCTCCTGTGTCCAGGTGCCAGAGGAGCTTTACAGCTCTTACTGCAGTTTTTGCTGCTGCCCAGGAGCCAGCACGTTCTGTCTTTTATTATTTCTCACTCCTCCCTAGCACTGACACAGCTCATCCTGCCAGCCCTTGGAGTAGGTGTGTGTCACTTGTCACCCTTCAAATGGGGGGAAACTGAGGCACAGGGGTGGGAGCTGAGCTCACAGCACAAACCCACAGCTCTCTGCCCCCAAAGTGATGCTTCCACATCCAGGAGAATCTCGGGCTGCCCCCAGCCCGCGGGCAGGTGGGTGGGGAGCAGCAGGGGCAGCAGAGCAGTGCTCAGGGTGCAGGGCCAGGGGAAGCAGCAGGGGCAGCAGTGCAGTGCTCGGGGTGCAGGGCCAGGGGAAGCAGCAGGGGCAGCAGTGCAGTGCTCGGGGTGCAGGGCCAGGGGAAGCAGCTGGGCTGGGCTGCAGCAGCAGCAGCTCCAGCTGAGGATGAGCCTCTCCTGCAGCTGCTGGCAAGGGGACCAAGCCCCAGGGGGACAGCACAGCATGTCATCCAGCAGCTCTGAGGCTGCATCCTCTGCTCCAAAAGGAGCTTTGTGATTCCCTGGAGTGACCCAGGCCCATGGAGTCTCCCCAGGCTCGGCTCCAGCTTTCTGCTTACGTGGAGAGCCAGCCCACGCAGCCACCCCGCTGTGCCCACAAATAGCCCTGATGACAAAAAAAGCCCATCAATTCCAAAGAAAAAGCCTCCCATTCTCTCCACCGCACGTGTCACAGCGAGCATCTTCCTTTTGTTTGGACTGAAAATGTGAATTTGTGCTGTTGGAAGTGAAGAGCTGAAAAAGGACACTTGAAATGCAAACAGCTCGAACATTCCCTGCTGGAAGTGGCCTGGAGTGTCCGTGGGAGAGGGGAAGGGAGCAGCTGTGCCACCAGGGCCAGCCTGGCACTGCCACATCCCTGCAGGCAGAGCAGGGCTCTGGGGCAGCCTTGGCCTCACCAGGGGCAGCTCCAGGTGCTCATGGAGCTTCCCACACATTGTCCATAAATCACTGCCCTGCAGGAGCTCTGCCCTTCACCTTCCCATGGCTTTCGAGTCCCTCAGTGCTGGAGGAGCTCGTGCATTCATTTACAGGAACAAGCCCCAGCCACTCCTGCTGGCATAAACCAGTGCATAAACCAGGCACTGGCTCTTACTGGGAATACCTGCAGCAGATGTGATGTTACTGCTGCAGCCTTGACACTCCTGCCCTGGCCAGCACACAAAACACTCCACACAAACCCGTGTCCTTGTGTTAGAACCCCCATTTCTGGGGGAGCCACCCCCAGAGCACCCCAGAGCACCCCCAGAGCATCCCCAGAGCTCACCCAGAGCACCCCCAGAGCACCCCGAGAGCATCCCCAGAGCACCCCCAGAGCTCACCCAGAGCACCCCCAGAGCACCCCCAGGGCATCCCCAGAGCATCCCCAGAGCTCACCCAGAGCTCACCCAGAGCACCCCCAGAGCACCCCACTCACTGCAGGCAGCTGCTGTGCCCGGCCGTGCCCTCGGTGTAGGAGCGGAACGCCTGCCGGAACTCCTCGATGCTGCTCGTGGCCACCGAGATCTGCCTCTTGGCCACCAGGATGTGCTGCCGAGGGACAGGGGTGTCAGGGGTTGGCCTGTTCCCCCCCTGCCCTCCCTGCTCCCCCTTTGTGCAGTGCTGGGGGACTGGCTCTGGCACCACCGTGCTGGGGACAGTGGGGACACGAAGCGGCTCTGTCCCACCCGGACAGGTTGTCTTTGCAGGGACCACACACAGGAGATGCTCATCCCCCAGGAGGGGGTCCTGTTTTGGGGCTGCTGCAGAAAGGGGGAGCCCCGTGTCTGTGAGCACTCAGAGCACTCCTGGGGGATTTGGGCTCCTTCCTCTGCGCCGGCTGTGGGCACTGCCCGGGGCTGGCAGGGACAGGAGGGAGCTGCATTTGTCCCCTGGATGGTCCCACAGCCCTGAATCCCAGCCTGCTCCATCAGCAGGTCACAGCAGAGCTCCCCCAGGCAGCATGAGAGAGGGGTCCCTGCAAACCACAGGGACAGGGACAGGCACAGGGACAGGCACAGGGACAGGGACTTACTGCATCCTGTCCTTTGCACATGGCTTCCTCCTTCAGCGGCTCCAGGCGTGGGCTCTGCATTCCACCAGGGGAAAACCAGAGTTACTGGGAGAGCTCTGCAGCAGGAGGGGCACTAACCCAGAGGACAGCTCCAGGGACATTCCCTGTGGCACCTGCGGAGGGCAGGGCTGTGCCTGCACATCTGTGGGGCCAGAGGGGCGCAGAGCTGGGAGGGAAGGGTGGCTCTGCAGATGCAGGGCTGGGGCTGGTGCAGCTCTGTGACAATGCCAGGGCTGAAGAGGGGGGCTGCTGGCACAGGGGGAGGGTCCCAGCCCTGATCTGGCCATGCCCAGGTGTGGAGCAGCCCCTTGGGCACACACCTTGCACTCCAGTTTCTCGATGAGCTGCTGGAGCCTGTTGATCTGAGCCATCCACTGGCTGTTGTTCTCGACACAAACACCTGCATGGCAAAGGGCACAGAGATGTCATCCAAAAAAAGCTCAGTTTTGTTATGGCCAAAGCTTACTCAAGACCCAAAACCCACAAAATCTTCTAAACCTCTGATTTTATCCAAAAAACTTGATTTTTTTCCTACTGCCTGAGAGATACAACATCCCTCAGAAGCTCCAGCTGGCATCTCAGATGCTCCAGACCCCATCCTGGAGAGGCCCTCATTGCCCAGTGCTGCTGGACACGTGGCACTTGGGGACATGGGTTAGTGGTGGCCTTGGCAGTGCTGGGAAATGGTTGGACTCAATCCTGCAGATCTTTTCCCACCTTACTGATTCTGTGATTCTGTTCTATGATTCCCACACCCCCTCCAGGCTCCAGCAGAGCACAAATAGCCTGAGGGACAGCAGGTACCTGTTGTCAGCATCCCAGAGTAGGGGTCTGTTGGGGACAGGCACAGGTTCTTCTGTCCCCTGCGCCCACACCGCCTCCCTGGCCTCAGGGCAACCGAAGCCTCAGATTTCTTTATCTCCTTTCTGGAATTAAAAAAAAAAAAAATGCAAAAGGAGGGGTTGAAGTCATTCCTAGAGGTGTCAACTCCACACCAGGCTGGGAAAGGGCAGATCCCAGTCGCAGATGTCCCTCCCAGTGAGGAGGGGCTGGGGACAGCGGTGCCAGCAGGTCCCACCTGTCCCGTCCCGCCTGCACCTCCACCGTGTCCACAGCACACTCGAGGGACGCCTGCAGGGACTGCAGCTGGTGCATGGTTTCCCGCAGCAGGAACCGGGTCAGGAACTGCTCCATCTTCGAGGCAGTCTCGTACCTCTGGGGGAGAGGGGAGAGCATCTGTCAGAGAGCAAAACCACACCTGAAAGGAGCTGTCCCTTAAATAAAACAAACAGGACGGATTTCACTCAAATTTTAATTATCACCACAAGTGACACTTCAGGGCAGAAATGATGCTGTGGGGCAGGAGAACCCTCGGGGGGCATTGCTTGTGAGATCACAACAGGAATGCAGCCACGGTTCCATGGGCACACCAGCCCTGGCACTGCCAGCTCCAGGAGTCGTGCAGGAGGGCACGTGGGCACAAGCCACAAGGTAAAGTCTCTCTCAAGGTAAAGGTCACTCTTACAAGGTAAAGGTCACTCTCAGGGACAGCCCCCAGCCCCAGGGAGGGCTCCAGGGCTGGCACAGCATTCCCTGTGCCCCTGCTCACACACTGCTCTGCTCACTCCAAGGCTCCAGGCTGAGAGCCTGTGGTGGCCCCTGGGTGCTGGCAGCTCCTTGCAGGGACCCCCATAGCCCAGGGGCTGGCTGTGTGCCCTCTCTGCCCAGGAAAACAGTGCCAAGCCTGTCTGCTTCCATGGGAGATTCACTGAATTTCTGATTTACACTGGGGGGGTGTAAAAGTGGGTCCAGAGAGGCACATGATAACATGTGAGAATTTGTCTGGGGAGAACAAAGGGGTCACCTGGCCTGGAGGGTGCCCAGAGAATGGGTCCAGAGGCACACCATGCCACAGGAGCAGGTCTGGGGGGCACAGAGAGACAGGGAAGTGCCTAGACACACACAGAGGCACCCCAAACTCCTTCCTTTCTCTGCCAGCTGGGATCACAGATCCTCTCTGCTCCTCTCCATGGACTGTGGGCTCTGCACTATGGGCAGCAGCATTCATAGAATCATAGGATGTTGAGGGATTGGAACGGACCTTGGAGATCATCCAGTACCAATCACCCCCTCTGTGGGCAGGGACACCTTCCCCTATCCCAGGCTGCTCCAAGCTGATCCAGCCTGGCCTTGGACACTTCCAGGGATCCAGGGGCAGCCACAGCTGCTCTGGGCACCCTGTGCCAGGGCCTGCCCACCCTCACAGTACAGAACCTCTTGCTAATATCCAACACAAATTTTCCCTCTTTCAGTTTGATCCCATTCCCCCTTGTCCTGTCCCTACAGCTCCTGACAAAGGGTCACTCTCTGGCTTCCCTGCAGCCCCTTCACATCCTGGAAAGGTGCTGGGAGGTCTCCACACAACCTTCTCTTCTCCAGCCTCAACAGCCCCAACTTTGTCAGCCTTTCCCTGCAGGGAAGGTGCTCCAGTGCCCTCAGTGATTCCATGGCCTGCTCTGAACCTTCTCCAACAGTTACATATCCTTCTTATGCTGGGGAAACACAAATAGTGCATAATATTCCAAATGGGGTCTCACAAGAGCAGAGCAGATGGGGAGAATCACTTCTTTTTCTTTTTACCGGCTGGCCACACTCCTTTAGATGCAGCCCAGGTCCAAGCACTCAACTTTCCTGTCCAGTGTCCACTTACTTCCTTAAAAACACCTGAAGTTGTGTCCTTGCACTGTCACAAAACCTCTGGGCATGGAGACAAGGTGCCCAAGGAGGGATGCTCAGTGAGACAGGGAGTGAGGAGACAGGAGGGAAGGCTGTGCCATACCCAGGCACTTAGAGCACACACTGCAGTCCTGCAGCAGGGCTGAGCCAGCCCCCCTTGCAGAGAGGTGCCTGAGCCGGGTTTGCCCTCACAAGACCCCTCCTGTTCCTCCGCAGGCTCTTCCTCCGTGCTCAGCATCCCCGTGGAGCTCCAGCCATGCTGAAGCGCGCAGTGGTCATAGACAGCGGCAGCTGCTTCACCCGGGGGGGCTTTGCAGGCCAGGAGCGGCCGCAGTGCGTGCTGAGGACAGTGCTGGTGCAGCCCTGCAGTGCAGGCACCCCGAGGGATGGCCAGCAGCCCTCCCCTGCCCCGGAGAGCCCGGCAGGCTTCGCCGCAGACCCCCGCTCCTACCCGCTCAAGTACGGCGTGGTTGAGGACTGGGACGGCATGAGAACCCTGTGGAGGCACCTCCTGTGCTGCTGCCTCAAAGTGCTGCCCGAGGAGCACCCGGTGCTGCTGGCAGAATCGCCGTCCTGCCCCGCCAGCGACAGGCAGAAGGCGGCCGAGGTGCTGTTCGAGAGTTTCGGGGTGCCCGCCCTGCACGTGGCCAACACGGGGTTCCTGTCGCTCTGCGCCCACGGCAGAGTCACCGGGCTGGCCGTGGAGGCGGGGGCAGCCATGTCCCACGTCACCCCCGTGTGTGCAGGCCAGACCCTGAGGAAGGGCACCCGCTGCCTGGGGGTGGCCGGGGACCACCTGTCCGGGCACCTGCACCGGCTGCTGCTGCAGAGCCCCACCGAGCTCTCGGTGCTGCAGGCCCTGACCAAGAAGGTGCTGACCAAGCTGAAGGAGCAATGCTGCTACGTGTCCCTGGACTACGAGGGAGACCTGCTGCAGAAAGGCTCCCATCAGCCAGCCCGGTTCCAGACCCCCGACGGGCACTGGATCACGCTGGGCAAGGAGCGTTTCTGCTGCCCGGAGCCGCTGTTCCGGCCGGAGATGCTGCAGCACGGCTGCCCCGGCCTGCCCCAGCTGGCCCGGCAGAGCCTGCACACGGTGCCTGAGCACGCCAGGAAGCACCTGCTGGGGAACATCGTGCTCTCAGGGGGCTCCTCCATGTTTCCTGGCTTTCCCGAGAGGATGTGCTTGGAGCTGAACTTCCTTTTGCAATGCACGGGCACGCGCATCGAGGTGCTGGCCAACCCCAGCAGGGGCTCGGCGGCCTGGGCCGGGGGCTCCATGGCAGCCTCGCTCACCTCCTTCCAGCACACGTGGATGACAAAGGGCGAGTACCAGGAGCACGGGGCTGAGTATGTGCACACGAGATTCCAGTAGAGAGTGGCAGCCATCCCTGTGGCACTGCAGGAGTGACTCTGAAACCCTGCCCTGCTCCGGGCACAGCTGCGGCAGTGCTGACCCAGCCGCTCCTGTGCTGCTGCAGGGGTGCAAAGTCAATTAAATTGCTCCAAAAGAAACAAAGTGCTTCTCACTGACACTCCAGGTTACTGCCTGTCCACCATCTAACAAGGGTGTGTCCCATCAGGCTGGAAAACAATTGGGGCTCATGCTGGGGATCCAGGCCATGCTGAGTGTCTGCTCTGGGTACACTCAGTCAATCCTAATGCTCCAGGCTGCATTTCCCAACTGGAAGTGCAGCTGCCAGGATGAGGAAGGGACCTTCTCCTGCTGTCAGCACTGTGGGACCCCCAAGGAGAGCCACAAGTGTGGGAGGAAGGAGCTGAGCAGGGGAAGGTCCCCACAGCACCTGCACAGCAGCCACTTGCTGCTGGAGGTGATTCCTCATCCTGGCACTGGAACAGGTCAGCACTGGCTGAGGAAGAGGAGCTGAAAACCAGGGAGCTGCCCTCACTCCTTGTCATTTTGGTGTAAAGGTCATTTAGCATTTCAGGGAGCTGATTCAGCTCCCTGAACAGGCATTTTCTCACCTGGCTTTGCTGCTGCCTCGCTGAACTGACTCAGCTCGGCAGATCTAGATTAGAAAGGGATCAGAGGCTGTGAAGGAAGCAGCTGGGGAGCACAGCCCAGCTGTCACAGCACACTCCTGTCCCCATGGCCAGCCCCGTGCCAGCTCCTCAAGGGACACAGAAACCACAGGATGCCCCTGTGAGCACTGGGAGAGACAGGACCAGCAGTGGCAGGTGGAGGAAGGAGCCTCCACACGATGCAGGAGGGCTGGGTGCTCCCCAGGAGCATCCAGCAGGAGAGGTACACCCTTCCTCGACAAGGAGCCAGGCTCAGCAGCATCCCTGCCTTCCCCATGGAGTCCTCGTGTGACCCCAAGGCTGCAGCACCCAGAGCCAGGCTGCCCTCACCCCCAGGCTCCATGAACCATGTCCAAAATCATGTCCAGCAATGCCACCCCATTACTCGGGTCAAATATTTCCAATTCCTGCTGCATTTCTCTCCAGCACACTGAGGATCTGGAATTCCAGCAGCTCTGCACCGAAGGATTTTGTTGTAACCCTTCCACTGCTGGTGCCAAAGAAAGGGAGCAGAGGGGAGGGTCCTGAGCCTCTCGTGGTTTTCTGGTTGCCCTGTGCCACCAGCCCAGTCCAGGAGCTATGTCTGACTGGGTACAGCTGGGTGGGATGGGAAGAGAAGTGGAAAGAGTGGAGAGGATGGATGCTCATCCCCCAAGCTCTGGGCTCATGCTGGAGTCAGCAAAGGATGCTCACAGCCCACCCCCAGCACCAGGGGCCAGGGGGGTGGAGGCTTTCATCTCTGCTGGAAAATGAATCTCATTTTCCTGCCTCAGGAAGAGGGTGGCAGCAACACTACAAGATGTAGCCACAGCAAACTGAGTTCCAGCTCTACACCTCCAGCCTCTCCAGCCAAACATCCCACGTGTTCCCACAAAGCCTTCCTTGCCCACAGCCCCAGAAATGGAGAGCTCAGGGCTGGGGATCCCTGTCCACCCTTCCCCTCCTCATCCCAGGGTGTGCAGGCACTGAAATCCCTGCCAGCACTGCCTCTCTGTGCCTGCCCAACCCCTGCCAGCCTGGACTCATTCCCTGCTTGAAGGGGAACAAGGGACACTCCAGGCTCCCAGGACACAGCTGGAGTGAGCATTGCTCACAGCAGGTGCATTGTTCACCCACCACATAGCCCTGCACAGTCTGTTCTGTGCCAAAAATCCAAATCCAAACGCTGCCATCCCTCTGGCCCCACCGAGGCCCTTCCCCCAGCAAGCAGCCACATGAGGTGTGCTCCCACCTCTGAGGTGTCCTTCCAGCCCTGCCACAGCCTGACACAGACACTTCCCCCCGCCTGGGGCTTGGAGGCTTCTCCCCAAGGACATCACTGCCCTTCCCAGGGCCAGGTTCTGGGAGAAGCCCCAGCCTTGGCTCCCAGCACTCCCCATTGTCTTGGGTTACAATACAGAGTGTGATAAAAGGTATCCATTCTATCACCATCTGCTGAGGGTGGGGGCAGTGATCCTTATCTCCATGGGAGATATTCTGCTAATGGCCCATCCATGGAAACCAGGCAGGGCATTGTTCTTTATCTTTTCTCAACCCATCCTTCCTCCAGCCAGTCATTTTCTGCTCATGGCCATTGAGTCCCACTGTGGGACTGATAAAATTACTGCATCCCATTGGGAGTTGCTCCAGCCAGGGGGAAGAGCCCAACATTTCTTACCAAGATAAAACAGAGGTTTTGGGACACTAAGGGAGCCCCTTTCTCCACTGGACTCCAGAGGGAAACCGGATTTCTCCACATCACCACTGGACCTTTAGAGGGAAACTGCACCTTGTACAGGAGCACTGCTCCAACTGAGCGACATCTGTCACTGCAGGAGGATGCAGCCACCATGGAATGGGACTGCTGCCAACACCCTGCCTGAGAGGGTGTCAAGTTGTACTCTGACTGTGTCAGGGTTTGGAGTTTGTTTCTTTGTAGTGCTGTATTTCTATTTTAATTTCCCTAGTAAAGAACTGTTGTTCCTATTCCCATATCTTTGCCTGAGAGCCTCTTGATTTCAAAATTATAATAATTTGGAGGGAGGGGGTTTACATTCTCCATTTCAAAGAGAAGCTCCTGCCTTTCTCAGCAGACACCTGTCCTCTAAACTAGGACACCCATCCTCTCAGCTTCCACCCTGCATGGCCAAGCCCCACGTCCCCCATGGATGGAGTTTTATGGCAGGAGCAGAGCTGCTCTCACCCACACCACATTCAGCCTGCCATGAGCCCCACAGCTCACCCAGGGCAGTCCCTACACCCCAAAACCAGGCACCAGTGTGGGGTGACAGCCCCCAGAACCCCAGTGCCAGCCCAGTGCTTGGAGGGGACTCAGCTCCAGAGGGTCCCACGGGGACACGGCAGCACTGCCAGCTCCTCCTGCCTTGTCAAACACAGCACAGCAAGGGGAATTGCTGCAGACAAGGATGGAAATAACCACCCCTCAGGACAGCTCCAAATTCTGCTTCACCCTTCAGCATCAATCTGGAAAATTTCCTGCCGGGGAGAAAAAGAACCCAAAGTCCCGCCCCCATCACACTCCTCATTTTGGGGCAAAAAACCCAAATTCTCCCATCAGATGTTGCACAGAGCTCAAACCCTCTGTTATCAGAGGTCCAATAAACTCACCAAGCACAGCATTTTCGGCTCATGGCAAAGCCCCATGGCTGGGAGTCACAAAGGAAACAACTCAGCAAGCACAAGACTAGGAATTTTGGTGGTGCACTGGTATTTCAGCCAGATGAAAATCACCAAGTTGCCAAGAGCCGCTGTGATTCTGCTTTTGAATTTCTTAGGGTGATAGTTAAGCTCAGGACAGAATGGAATGGGTGGCCACATAATTCCTGTCAAAGGATGAATAAGGTTGCCTGGCCATATTGATATTTATGTGAGGGTTTGCAATGTTTGCACACTGGAGACTGGAAGATTTTAGCATACAGACCCCCTGTGAGAGACATCAGGCTGTTTTCTGAGGCACTTCCACTGTTCACCTCCTACCCTGATGCAATTATACTGCAAACATGAAGTTGAGCCACAAAATAAGGTGTAATTAGCACACTACAGCACAGCTATCAAATTATATTTTACAAATAAGTGGGAATGACAGAATGTGGAGGGAAAAAACGCTCTCTTTTTGGCAAGGCATATTTTCTTCAGCATGTTCCTAGCAGCCCAGTGAGGAAGGATGGAGACAAGGGAACCCCTAATGGTTTGATTTCCTCCTGCTGACCTGGAGATCCACAGAAACAAGCACGAGCAGGTTTGCTGCTCTCACACACACAAAACTTCTGCAGAAACTGCAGTCACACAGGACAAACCCAGCTGGAACTGCCCACACTTCACCCCAGGGCTCTCCTGACAAGGAGCAGATCGAGGAGCCTGCCAGGCAGGAGACAGCTGGGACACAGCCCAGTGATCCATGCCAGGTATCCTGGCCCGCAGGGGCACGCACAGAGCTGGGAACATTCAATCCCAAAAAGGCTTTTGGCAGCACTGCCTCAAACCACAGTTCCCAAATACCCCCATGGCACATTCCCTCTGAGCCTTGATTTCTTTATTTCCCTCCTGGCTGTAGCTCACTGCCATGTCTGAGCAGTCCCCAGGGAGCTGCCCAGGCTGTTTTCCTGCTCATTTTCACATTTCCAGCTGTGGGTCCCTGCAGGATGCAGGGCTGAGCAGCCCTGTGGCTGCAGCACTGAGGAGCTACTGGAGATGGATCATGCCCTAACCAAGAGATGCTGTGCTGAGACATGGCTCAAGCCAGAGATCTCCTCCTCCTCCTCCTCCTTCTTCCTGCCAGCTGGACATCACTGCCTGCTCCAGAGTCAGGCAAAGGCCTCATGCAGATCCTCTAGCAGGGCTCCTCCAGTTTTCTCAGTGCACAAGCAGCTCCCTGGGACGAAAATTCATTGGGTTCTTCCATGAGGGTGCTCTCTGTGCCAAAGTGGGGCTCCCAGAGCTCAGAGAGGTGTTTGAAACACAAGAATTGAGGGGCAGGTGCAATATGGCACATCTGCTCTCTGCCCTGGCTCCCAGAGGTGTGAACTTTGGCTAAAATCCAGCCCACTAACCCCACAGCATAATCATAACTCTAGCTGGAGTCTGTCTCTGGAAATACAAAAATGGGATAAATGCAGGTCCCAGCAGGCAGGAATGCAGCATTTATCACCTCTGGCAGCCTCCAGCAGTGGCAGCTGTCCCACAGCCCTGCAGGAGCCCTGCCCACTCCTGCCTGCTCTCCAGAGCAGAGCCCAGCACACCAGGGAAGGGCAGGGAAGGGATTCCCAGGAGGATCAATAGCTGCACTGGGGCACTTCAGGGCTGGGATCAGAGCACCTGATCAGCACAGACCCTTCCTGGGGTTCAGCACTGCTGGGAACACTGGGCTGCCCTGGCTCCAGGCAGAGCCAAACAGGTGGAGAAATGACTCCATCAAATTTTGCTTCAACAGGAAAAACCTGCTTCACTTTTCCAGGGAACAGCAGAGCTATGGAGGGAGGAAAGCCTCACACCAACAGTGACTGTGCTGCCCTTTGGAGAATTACAATACTATACACATTCATTACCTAAAAAACAGAACAGAAAGGAACTGAAATAAAGCACAGCTCTCTGGAGAGGATTCCTCCTCTCCCTCTGGACTTATATTTAATAACTGTGAGTGGGACCAGGGACCTGAACCAATGAGAAAATGCATTTTCAGGAGATTCCCTCTCCTGTCATGACATTTCCACACAGACAGGGAGACCCTGCTGAGGTGGCTCTGGCCAGAGGGAAACTCAGAGAGAGACTGACACTACAGAGGCACAAAGAGCACTCTGCTGAGTGTGGGACTGCTCCTCCTTTTCCTCTCTGACTGACCAAGAGGTCAGAGGAGCGTTCACACGGGTGATGTCCCTCATCTGCTTCGAACAAAGTGAGAGGAATGATGGATTTGTCTTTACAAACAAGCTGTGGGTCTGCTGGTAGATCAGACTAGCACTGAGAGATAAAAGAAACAATGGGAAGGATTCCACTGATTGATGAATGGAACAAGATACTTGCCTTTACAAACAAACTGTAGGTCTGCTGATAAATGAAATTGGATATTGAAACATGAAAGAAACAACAGGGAAAAACTATGAATTCTATTAAGAATTAAAAATTAAAAGGGAGGGTTATACATTAGAGGGGAATCTCAAGTATCAGTAGTTCTGGGAAGTCTGTGCCTCTCAAGTACCTCAGCCAATGGGAAAAGAGAGAGGGAAATGTGGCCAGGAAAATATTATATAAGGGAGGTTGTGTCCTCCAAAAATTGGAGAGATGCCAGGGGAATGCCCCATGGCCTCTGCCTTTATTAGAATAAAGCAAAAGGGACTCCTCTGTCTCCTTTTTGGACATAAACCTCTGGTGTTTGTGGATCAATTTTCCTGACACAAGATTTACTCTTCCCCTCTGCACCCTCCAGGCTGTGTGGCTGCAGCGCTGCCTGCACATGCAGACACCCCTTGATTTGAGGGGTTTGCTGCCTCCAACCCCCAGATTTCACACTAAGGAGCAGCTGAGCTCAGCACAGATCCAATTCACTCCCAGCTGCTCTCCCCAGTGCCATCCTTACCAGCTTGGTTTTGTCCATGGCTGCCAGCACGGCAGCGTTGAGGGTTTCCAGGGCGGAGAGCACATTCCTGTATTCCCCGAGGTACGCCGAGAAATAATCTGCAGCAGGACAGGACACACGGTCAGCTGGCTGAGCACCTCCATCCCTGCTCCCCACACACAGCCACAGCTGCAAGGGGGGCATTCCCCTCCCTTCCCAGAATCATTCTCCCACTTGGACTGAAATGAGAAATCTTTCCCTATCCCCTTGGGAAAATCCATGCTGGGATCCAGCCATGGGACCCCTGATGCCACCCAGCCCTGCCCAGGACACACAACCTCAGCACACACACCTGGGGAGGGGGAGCTCTCCAGGGCAGGAATTTCCTGACTTACCACACAACTTCTCCGTGTCCACGTTGCTGCAAGAAACACAAAAAAGCTCCCATTAGATAGTGGGGCTGGTGTGGGGGGAACAGTGGTGCTGAGCAGGGGTTTGGGGGCTTGGCTTGAGTCCCAGTGGATTTACTGCTTGTTCATGTATTTTCAGAAGCTGCAATAGGAAAATAAGGAGCTGCACAGGTTCAGATCCAGCAGCTCAGGAGCCATGCAGCACCCAGGGGCTGAAAGAGCAGGAAAATCTGCTCCACCAACATCTCCTGGAGCTGGAGTGTGCTGGGAGAGCATCTGTGACAACAGAGTGGGGTTGGGATGGAGATGCCCCACAGCCCTGGCTGGCCAGCTGGGTTGGCAGCCCCATTTCTGAGCCCTGGAACTGCTTCTTCAACCCAAGCTCTTCCCCCATCCAGCCAGGCTCCCTCTGTTTATCCCTGACCTCAGCCCAGGTTCTCCCGTGGCACCAGACCCCCTCCTCTCCCCTTTGCCCCCTCCAGCCGCTCTTCCCTCGCTCAGAGCCCAGGTGATGTGGGGCTGTCTGCAGGCTCCCAGGGGCTGGATGACCTCACAGCCCTCCTGAGTGGCTGCTCCTGCCCTGAAGGACGATAAAGCACTTGAATCTGGCTCCAAAAATCTGGAGGCAGGGCCAGACCCCCACCCTTTTCACTAACACAGAGCACTGCACTGCACAATCCACCCTGGCATCCCTGCAGGGCTTGCACAGGTCCTGGGGCTGCTAAAGGAGCTGCTGGGGTGGAGGGGGAGGAGGAAATGCTCAAAACCAGCCCCGGGTTTTGGGATGGGTCTGCATGGGGCTGTAGGATCTGCCCAGGTGGCCAAAGCCATGGAGGCAGAGCTGCTCTCAATGCCCAGCATCACCCAGAGCCTGCAGGGACAGACCCCAGGATGTCATTTATTCAAATCAGCCTCTGCTCAAGGCATTCTGCTACCTCAAAATCCCCAAATGATTACAACCATTTTTAATCCTGATTGGGAAAGTAGAAGAGAGCCCCAAAGAGAGCTTTTGAAGTGTTTTTTAAGTGTTTAAGTGCTGTCACACATGGAGGAATCGGTGGTACCTGCAGTTTGCCAGGCTCCAAGAACAAGGAATGCTGCAGTGCTGCTGCCCAGGGAGTGGAAAACCACAGCCACATCCCCCCTCTGACACTGCTCACAGGGCAAAGGGACAAAAACACCCCCATGGCAAATTAGAGGACAGTCTGTGAAGTGTCCAAAATGCCATTTAAGGTGAGATAATTAAGTCAAAATCCTCTCACAGCTTTTCCCGAGACATCAAAGGCTGGTTCCTGTCTCACTTCCTTCTGGGCTTCTACTGAGAGCACTTTACCAGTAGTGGTGGTTCAGAGCATGAGAACATTTTGGTGTGAGGGGTGGCAGAGCCAGGGCAGGGCACTGCAGAGCCTGTCTCTGTGAGTGCCTCTGGAGCTCTGCAGGCACAGAGAGGAGCAGTGTGAGGCTGGCACTCAGCTCAGCTATTTTAAACACGCAGGAGCTGAGTTAGGGAGGGCTCTGTGCACTGACCTGGCACTTTCAAAGGTGGATAAAAAAATCCTGTTTCCCTTGAGACTCAATACAGATAAACCTGCAAAGCCACAGCCCCTCTTCCTGTCAGCTCCACTCCATCCAAGTTTGCTGATCCCATCTCTGGGCAGCTCTGCTAGACAGACACACTGAGGTTTGGAGCAGCAGTGCGCATTGGAAAAAGGTTTTGCTCCTTGTGAACTTTTCCCCTTTATTTCTGGCAGCTGTGTGGAGCCTGCAGAGCTGCTGCAGTGCTGCAAGAGCCCTGGCACTGCAGCATGCACAGCACAGCCTGCCAGCCCTGTGCCCCAGAGCTGCAGGGAAACACTGGCTCCCACCGGAGGGAAGGGGAAAGTCACCGAGCAGGGGATGTGAGCACCTCGGGCACTTGTCACTCAGGCATTCCTACTGGTCCCAGTGAGCACCTGGGGCTGGGACTGGTTTCAGCAGGAACAAGGAGCCCCCAGCTCAACCCACTGCCAGTTCCCAGCTCAGCTCCAGCACGGTGTGACAAAGAGTTGCCATCAGCTCCCACCCTGTGGCTTCTAAGGTCATTAATAACTCTTTAGATCTTGGCTGCTTGCTACTTAAAAAGAAATGTTAACTAATCAATCACTAAACCACTGAACACTGAACCAATCAATGACGTCTCATGGCAAAAATCATCCTTCTGGAGCTGTCCAGGAAGATCTGGTCCCTTCCCTCCCTGGTGCAGCCTGTTCCATCAGCAGCCCTGCACAGGAACCTCTCCCCACGTCCCACAGCAGCCTCAGAGCACAGGCAGGGTGGGACAGACAAACCCCAGGGCTGCTGGGGCCATTCTCATTCCAGCAGAACTAATTCACACAAAAACCAGGTGGAGCTCATGGACAGGATGTGCACACCAAATCCTGACCCATCCTGCAGGGCTGCCAGGGGCAGCAGGATTTCCTCTGCTCCTCTCTGCCATTCCCACTCCACGAGAAGAGCCATCCTCTGCCTCCAAAGCACTCATCCTGAGACTCTCCACATTTCCCATCGCTGTATTTTGACTGTGCTCAAACCACTGATTAACTGTAATTAAGCCTGAACTGATGATGGAGGATCTTGTCATCATTATGCTGTTGGGATTTTGTCAGAATGTGCCTGGAATTTATGCAGGAAAACAGCAATCAGCTGCAGAAAAGCAGACGGGATTTTTTTTATTTTTATCATTTATCATGTTGGGAACCTCCACTGCCATCACAGATCTGGTTTCCAAACCTTTCTCATGTGACAAAGACTGTTTCAGTCATTCTCCATCCTCAGGGATTGGCAGATGCTGTGGCTCTGAGTCTCTGAGTAAAGAGAGAGGAGGGAATTCCCTCAAATCCCTTCTTCCAGACAATCACAGGCTTAAGGTTATTTCCACTGAGAGACTTAAAGAAGCACCAGGCCAGCACTTCCACCCCTTGTGGCTCCAGGTTAAAGGCTCTGAGCAATCTGCACCCAGTTCCTGAACAGCCTCATGGAAAGATGGATTTTCCAAACCTTCTTTTTCTAAATTTTCCCAACAGGTGCAGGACAGAAGGACAGGTAAAAGCAAACAGCACTTCCCTGGGCAGGTTTCACAGTGCAGGCATTCAACCCCTGAAATTCTGGATTCAGCTGTGGAGCTCTCACACCTCCAAAACCATCAGTCTCTTCTCACCCACATTTCAGAGGATCAGAATGCTCTTTCCCAGGAAGGTGAACCTCACTGTGCCACTGCCAGAGCTGGTGTGGAGCTCTGGAGCAGCCAAACAAAACCAGGACCTGCTGTTGGACAGCTGCCATCCAGAGCTGAATCTGGTTTCAATATAAACTTTTAAATGTCACAGAATTAAAGTGAGGGGATACTTTACACCAAAATGGAACCATTTTCTGAAATAGAGAACAAAAACAGCCTCATGTGGAAATGCAGAATCTGAAGTGAGCCCAGCAGAGGTGTGTGATGCACAGGCCCCAGCATCCCACCTGAGAGCCAGAGGGGTGGGAGGTGGAGAGAGGAGAGCATGGGGCTCTCTGGAAGGAGAATAAGAAATGTGGGAAAATTCTGAAATATTCATGTTCCCAGCTGTCAGCTCTGGGGCCCAGGGGAGCAGCTGCACATTCCAGGGATGGGTGAGGGTCAGGATGGGTCTGGGCAGTGCTGGCACAGAGGTCTCTGTTACTGCCCCTCCTTGGGTCAGGCTGGCAGGAAACACAAATTCCAGCCTAGACATGACAAACATCACCAAACCCACCTGCTGGATTAAGGGTGAAACTTCCCCAGCAGCACAAAAGCTTCAGGACACAAAAGCAGCACCCCAGATACGCTTGGAGAACTTGGAGCTGCTTTCCAGCTCTTCAGTCTGGCAGCACATTTTGAAATATTAAGTTCTTGACAGTGCAAGGAAGAAGCCCAGGGGAGAAGGGCAGTCCAGCCCCCAGCATGGGGACAGCAGGACACCAGCACAGCCCTCACAGGACACCAAATCCTGCACAGCCCAAAGCCCAGGTTTCCTACATTTGCTTAAAGCCACTGAAGGCAGGAATTTGGAAACAGCTCTGAGGGTCCCTTGGTGGCAAGAAGAGAACAAAGCCAAGGCTCCTGCCCTGCTAACAGGTGCCACATTGCCACAGCCCCTCGTTAGGGGACGAGCTGTGGGGGCACTGCTGCAGCCACAGCTCCCCGGGCAGCACTGGCCAGTCAGGGCCTCAGCTGCTCCACACAGATGGAACAAACCCTGAAGGCAGGAGAGCTTCCCTGCTCAGCTTTGAGCTGGGTTAAAGCTCCCAGCTTGGCTGCACCTTGTGTTTGCCAGGGGTGTTGTTACTCCAAGATCACCCGAAATGGAGTGAGAGGAAAGGAGCATTTCCAGAGGAAAGGGAACACTCACTGCCAGCTTCCTGGGATCACAGCCCAAGGAGACAGAGGTGTTTTCAGGAGACACTTCCTGCTGCCCATATCCACAAGCCCAACCAGTAGGACAGGCAGCAGCCAGGCTCCAAGGAAAGCAGCACAAGGCTGCCCACACCTGTCCACTCCTCTGCCCATCCCTGCAGTGGGAACTAAACCCAGCTCCAGCAGCACTGGAGTCCATCATTCCCACTGCCCCAGTCCTGGCTGTCTGCTCTTGGTGGCATTTGGTGGCTGTTGGCATCTCAGTGTGAAAAGAGCCCTCAGTGGCACTGCCCTGGCTTCCTGCAGAGCCCTGGGACCAGCGTGTGCAGCTCAGGCAGCCCCAAATTTCCTCACCCTGGCAGGGACCTGTGCCCTGGTCAAGGGTTTTAGACGTGCAGGAGATGCTGGGGAAGCCAAACCTGCCACCCAGCCCCTTGTCCCCAGCAGCACCCAGGGTTTGGACAGAACCCAGCCATGCAATTCAGCAGCACCCAGTTCCTCCCAGTGCCAGGACAGACTCATCCACAGCAACCAGCTGAGCATAGAGACCCCAGTGACACCAAAAATACCCAAAAAGATGGGACCTGAGCCCAACAGACCCCTGTGGATAGCACCACTCATGAAGAGATCAGAGCTAAACACAATTCCTCCTCCTGCTCTTTGGGGCTTTGTTTTTTTTACAAGTAGCTGGCCTAAATTCCCGTTACACGCACCAGGCCCACTTGTGGTGGGAAGCAGCTCTTACATAAGTGAGAAGCAGTTCCCTGAGTCAGCAGTGGCAGAGTCTGTGACTTTGCACAGTCTGTGCCATGTCCCCACACCACCACATGGTCCTGCAGACACACACCCTGCTCCATGGGCTGGCTATTCCTGGACTGCATTTTCCAAACCAAAAGAATGGCATTTTCTGGAACTGCAGTAAATCCCATGGCTGCTCTCAAAATGTCTGAGTGCTCTCAGCACCAGGGCTCGCTGCTGGTGCTCTAAGGCTTTGAACACCTGCCTGTGGCAAGAGGTGGGTTTGTCTCACCCTGACTATTTATCACACCCGCCTCCAAGCGTCCTCCAGCTCCACTCAGGCAGTTTTAGCTTCTCCTGCGTTGCCACCACGGTACTCACTCTGAGTGACGCCTGTCAATGCCACTGAACAACTCCCACAGCTCCTCCGAGCTCAGGATGCCATCAGAGAAATAGTTCTTGAACTCCTCAAATGACAGCTTCCCATCATCTGCATTCAGATAAAAGGAAGAGTAATTATATATCTGTGGAAAGCAGCATCCCGACCCCGGCCATGCTCCGGGGGCATGTGGGACAGCTGGGTGTGTTCTGTATGGAAATTACAGCACAAATCTCCCTGGGAAGGTGGCCCACCAGCCCAGCAAAAACGGGAGTGCTGCTGGAACTGCAGGTGGGAATTCCAACCCTTCCCAAAAGGCCCCATCGTGGTGTTCTTGGAAATGCATGCAGACTGTCCAAGAACAAACAGCATCAGATTTTCATGGAAAGAAAGTGATCTCCATTGACTCAAGAGCTTTTTCCTTCCTCTCTGTGGAGGATTTCAGCTCCTGGGCTGCATTGTGATCTGCAATAAAAGCACCTCCTTGTGATTTTGGACCTCTTGGTTCATGGGTGCTGGATTAAAAACTGGGAAGCAGAGCCTAACTCCCAAATGCCAGGGGCTCCAGGGGGACCCAGAAACAGGATCATCCAACCAGGAGCACCTGTAAAACCCTGGACTGAGCACAGAGACAGAACCAGTCCTGGGAGGGACCGAGCAGAAGCCTGGCAGCCCCTGGGCAGGAGAAGGGCTTGGAAGGGGCTGTGTCCTGCAGGATGCAGGATGGGGAATTGGGGGAGCCCAATCCCCAGGCTCTGCCAAGGCTTTGGGGTCCAGGGAAAGCAGAAAAGCATTGTTCACCCTCCCTCTTTCAGGCAAACCTCCCAGTGGGAAGGAGCCACGCTGCTTCAGCCAGAGCCAGGCAGGGAGGGGGAGGCAGAAGCTGGAACAAAGCACTCACCGTTCTTGTCGGCTCGCCGGAAAATCTGCAAGACAAAACACAGCAGGACTCAGTGTGGCAGCAGGGAGAGAAGGGCAGCTGAACAGTGAGTGAGGCTGGCAGCACCCAGCACCACGGAAAATCACCTCCAGGAGCTCAGGGAGCCGTGGAGAAGCCCCAGCTGCTGGGACTGCACAGGCTGCTCTGGGAAATTCCCCTTTGCCAATGATTAAACCCATTTCTTGCCTCTAATGCACAGAGCCCTTGGCTGAGCAAGCCCCACACTCACAGCAAGCACATTTTAGAGAACACAGAAGTGAAGCAGAAAGGATTTTGCTTCATCCTTGTGATAGTAACTGTTTAATTTTTCAGTCCATTTAAATGGAAGAACATTAGGTATAAACCCTGTCGGTAAGGAAGCACTTTGTGCATCACCAACACTCAAACCCCTGCTCTGAGCAGCAGCTCCTGCCCTGAGCTTTGTAAGCACAGCCCTTCCTGCAACACCTCGGTGTGCACACACTCTGTAATGAATTATTAGTGAATTAATTAATCTGTAACTGCTTCTGCCTCAGAGCACAGCTGGAGAGCTGCTCCAGTTCAGGGTCTCAACACAGATTCCCAGCCATGAGGCTTCTCCCATGACCCAGAAGAAAGCTGGGGCTGCTCAGCCCTGCCTGGATCTGTTTCACCAGTAATTATTGCAAGGTCTGTGAGGAACAGCATCACTTCCAAAGCCTGGGAACATTTTCCCACACCAAAATGTATGAGGTTTTGTCTAGCACATCCTAATGGAATCAATTACAGAAAACTGTCTATGTGGCAACTATCCTTTATATCATCCTAGGTGATGAAGGAATCTGCAGGCCTGAAAAAAAGATTAGGAAAGAAAAAGGGTCGGGAATGGAGAGAGAACTTTTCTTGCCCACACCCCACCCCAGAGCAGCCCTGCTGTCCCTCTGCCCCCAGCTCCTCCTGCAGCACCAGCTCTGCAGGGTCTCACATCCAGCCCTGACATCTCCCTGAGAAACTGCTCCGAGGTAAAGTAAGAGCTGCCCAGGAAAACCCCTGGCTAGCAACTGGGCAGAGGCTTTTCTAGTGCTGGAGCTCCCTGGTTCCTTCCCCAAAAAGGACCAGAAGCAGGGCAGGGAGAGCTCCTTGGAGGATCCTCCTCTGAGCAAAGGGAGCTGCTCCTGCCCCCAGCTGCTGCAGGAAGGAGGCTGCCTTGGGCTGAGCAGCATTAGGTAACCATCCCCCGGGATTCCAGCTGGCCAGACTGCTGCCCTGGCAGGAAAGTGGGGCAGGCACTCCCTGAGAACCACACAGGACCTGCTGGATGCACTTTGGAGCTGAGATGGGAACCTGCAGCTCCCAAACAGTGGTGATTTCTCTGGATTTCAAAGCAAAGCTTTCTCCAGGCTAATGGGCTCCTTGTGGGGTCTCACAGCTGCAAGGGCAGCCCCTGTGGGTACCACATGTCCATGCTACCCTGCCATGGACTTTCTGCCAAGGGAGAAGCTTCATCCTGCAGAGCTCTGTGTCATCAGAGGGACACATGGCTCGTGCAATGACACCTCTATGGCTCCAGGTGTCACAGAGGCCACCCAGCTCATCCCAGGGGCCGTCAAGAGTCACCCAGGCACTGGGTGCAGATTTGAACGAGGGCAAACATTTCCCACTGGCAGGTTGGCCTTGCTCAGCAGGGTTTATCTGTGGGCTCAGAGGGAGAACACAATTTCAGGGAAGATCCCCTGGGGTTGAGAAGGTCTCTAATCCGGGGTGAGCCCATCTGGGTTCAGCAGGAGCCTCAGCAAACAGAGGGGATGCCTCTCCCTCACACACAAGGCTCAGTGAGTTACACGAGCCAGTGCACACACGACAGCTGCCTGGAGCTCAAAATGAACATGGCACGAGCAGGGAGCTGTGAGTGCCCCCCGAGGCAGGGCCATGTCTGCTGCAGAGCCCCTGGAACGGCAGGGATCCACACTGCCTGCAGCCTGGCTGAGCCAGGACCCAGCTCAGCCCAGCACAACCAGTACAGAGCCACCTCCATGCCCCACAGGGCCAATCCTGTCCCCTCCCTGGGCACAGGCACACACTCTGCAATGGCAGCACTGTCCCCAGTGCCAACAGCAGCCCTGGGACAAAGCCAGGGAAAAGTGATGCAAAGCCAGGCTGGGAGTGGGATTAGGTCTGCACGGGCTGCTGGAGGGCCCTACAAGCAATCCCTGTCTTGCCTCAGGGCGGACTGGCAGCCTCAGAGGCACAGGGGCACTGCCTGGAGCCCGGGATGTTTCCCTCAGCCCTCGGGCTTGTGTCCAAGCAGCCGCAGCCAGGACTGAGAGAAGAGGCACTGAAACAGCATTTATTTACAGAATGAGCCCCACAAGTACCCGAGAAGGAAGGAGATTATAGGATTTCTTTCTCTCTGCCTGCACGTCTGGAAGCAACCGCGGCTGCTGGGGAGGGGACAGCTGCCCTGGGGACAATGCACCCATCGATCCAGGGCAGGCTAAGGCAGGCTGGCCAGGCACCAGAGCTCCGTCCTTCCTGAAGCTCCTGTATCCCCGGAGGGCAGCGAGCAAGCGCCAGGCACCAGCCTAGGGACAAATGTCCCTGAGGCTTGAGATGCTGCTCAGGGCGATGGCAGCACTGCGGTTCGTACCGCACCTGCAGCTGAGCGTCTCGGGCAAAGCCCTCCTCCTCCTCCTCCTCCTCACTTCTCCAAAGGCAGGAGATGTGCAGGCAGGTCCCAGGGGAAGCAGGGGATGTGTGGTGGGGAGGCGGGCGGGGCTCCTGCCCTGCTGCCGTGGGATGCTCACCCCGAGCAGCCTGGGGGCAGCTGGACACCGGCCAAGTGCCCAGAGCCAAAAGTGCCGAGATTAAACTCACCTGCCAAGCTCTGGAGCAAAGGTGGGAGCAAAGGAGTCACAGGGTAGAGGAAGAGAAGCCGTCAGAACCCGGAAAGCAGCTGCTAGCGTTGTTAACATTTCCCATTTTAATTGCTTTAATGACACCCTGAGGGATGGATGTGCGACTCAACGAGTGCCCTGAGGAGCTGAGCTGGAACACAGCTGTCACCACCCGCCCCCTCCTGCCCATCTTCCCTCAGACAAGTAATTAGTGCGGTTAATGATGCTGGCTGGAGAGCCTGGCAGCCCGAACCCCCCGGGCAGGAGAGAGACCCTGACCCCCAGCTGGCAGCTGCGAGCAGCACCACGGCCGAGGGAGCCGCGCTGCCCTGCTGGGGATGCCAGGAGCTCTTGGACTGGACCAGACGTGGCATTCACCCTCCCAAAGTGCTGCCTGGGATCTGATGTTCCCCTCCTCTGGGATGGACTGGGACACGGGGGTGAAGCTGTATCGGGACAAGACGGAGATGCCAGCTGGGAGATGCCAGCTGGCACCGACCTGGGCTGTGCAGGTGCCCGGGCACCACCAGCCCTCATCCTTAACCCTCGCCATCCTTAACCTTCTCCTCCTCGGCGGCAGGGCAGGGGCAGCACCTCTGCCCCCACATCTCCTTGGTCCACAGGGTGACAGAGCGCAGTGGTGCCAGACACATGGCAATGCCAGGGCTCTCGACCAGGGAGATTTGGGCGCTGTCCCGACTCAGCTCACGGGAGGCACTCCGGAGCAGGAGGTGCTCCAGAGCTGGGCTCTGACCCGGGCTGTGCCACTGGCCTTGGCAGGTGGCCGGGATGCTCTGCCTGCCCCGGAGCCTCTCACAGCAGCAGCACGGCCTGGCGGGGATGCGGCGTGACAGGAGGAACTGTGCCAGCATCTCTGAACACAAAGACAGCCACCACCTGCATTTTCCACTCCCCCGTGCCGCCCACAGCCGCCAGGATGCCCGGGCGACCTCTAGCCCTTACGGAGCATCCTCCTGCAGAGCCCCGGCGCGTCGGGAGCGGGCAGGGACAGGGGCTGCACCCAGGGGCAGCGCTCTGTCGGATCCCGTGGCTGTGAACAGCTCCAGGGAACCTTCCACAGCGTTCTGCCAGACACAGCTCCCGCTCCGGGAGTCACGACAGCCAGCTCTGGATGAGGCGTGGGCTGTTTCCAGCCACCCAGAGGCCCAGCGTTCAGCAGGAGGACACGACATCATTATTTAAGCCATCACGACCACGCACAGCTCGGGGCTGGCAGGGGCGCAGAGCCTCTGGCGCATCCCTCGGGCCGGTTCCTCCGGGAAGGAGCCGGAGCCTCACCCTCACCCCGACGCCCACACGGGCGGCTCCCGGGGCTGGGCAGGGGTGCGGGGGTCCCGCCCGCGGTACTCACGTCGTGGAAGATGGGCAGCGGCTGGCGGTGGGGCTTGGGGCCGCGATCTGCCGAGAGCAGGCACACGGCCAGGAGCTCGGCACACGACATCATGGTCCCGCCGGGCGCGGTGCTGCGGGCACCGGGGAGCGGAGCGGTGCCGGAGGGTGCAGTGCCTTAGGGCGCTGCGGTGCCGTGGAGCGGTGCTGTAGGGATGGGTTCGGTGCGGTACCGCAGGGCACGGAGCGGTGCTGTAAGCACGGGTTCGGTGCGGTACCGCGGGGTGCAGTGCGGTGCGGTAGGACGCGGTGCGGTGCCTTAGGGCACGGCTCGGTGCGGTACCGTAGAGATGGGCTTGGTGCAGAAGGAATGGCCTCGGTGCGGTAAGGATGGTTTGGTTCGGTGCCGTAGGATCGGCTCGGTGCGGTAGGGACGGGTTCGGTGCGGTGCTGTAGGGATGGGTTCGGCTCTCTTGTGTTCGGCAGGGGTGGTTCTGCCCGGCTCGGTCGGTTCGGTTCGGTTCGGCTCGGTCCGTGCACAGGTCGCACCCCGCCGATCCCGACTCAGCCGAGCGGCTCCGCCGCCCCAGCCAACTTTGGCTGCGCGGAGGCCCCGCCCCCGCCGCCATCCGATTGGTCACGGGCCGTGATTGGCACCAGAAACCACCAATGTTCTTGGCGGAGGGGCGGGGCCGGGCCGCGCTGGGTCCCGGTGCCCGCTCGCCCTGGGCTGGTCCCAGTCGAACCCAGTACAGCCCAGTGCGCTCCCACTCGTGGGTTGTGTGGCCATCCCTGAGTGTCCCAGTGTCACCACAGGTCTCAGTGTAGTCGCTGTTGGCCCCATAGGAGCGCTGGGTGCCTCAGCTGGCACTAGGGTGGTTCTACACTGATGATGGATGGCCCCAGTTTGATCGTTGTTGACCCCACCTGAGGCCCCAAGTGGTCCCAGTTTGACCATGACTGGTCCCAGTTTGGTTGCTGCCAGTCCCACTGCAGCCCTGATCACACCAATGTGGCCCCAGCTGGTTCCAGTTGAGCCATGGGTGGTCCCAGTGTGGTTGCTATTGCCCCCAGGGTAGTCCCAGATGGCCCCGAGGCTGCCCCAGTTTGACCATGGGTGGTTGAAGTGTGGTCATAGCTGGCCCTAGCATAGCCCTGGTTATCCCACTGTGGCCCCAGTTGGTCCCAGTCTGATTACAGGTGGTCCTGCTGTGGTTTTGGTGGCCCTGGAGTGGTCTCTTGACACCCAGGGTGGTTCCAAATGAGTTCCTGGTGGCACAGACTCCTCCATGCCCACAGTGCCAGGCAGCCTCTGCTCCGTGCTCCTTCCCTCTGGGGCAACATGCTGAGACTGCAGTACTTCCAGAGATGTGAAACCCCCTGCCCCAGCAGGCTGGGGGAGATGAGGAGGAGGAGCTGTCCCCATCTCTTGCTGGCACAGGCACGTGGGAGCTTGTGCCCGCATTCCAGGATTTCCCTTACTGAGAAAGGGGCATGATCCAGTTCTGCTTGGATTTTGCAAAATCCCAGACAGGCTTTGCCTCCCTCACCAACACCTCTGCTTTCACATGGAGCTCTCCAGGACACTGAATGCTGAGCTCAGCTCTGCTTCTGATCCAAGCTCCTTCCCCACCCCAATGTGACCGAGCTGCAGCACATGGAGCTCACTCAGCTCCTGCTCCCTTGGGGATAATGTGCTCCAAGCTGAGCCCATGGCATCACAGCTATTTTTACCATCTCCCAGCTGTTCCAGGTGTATGCAAGGCAAATGAAGTGGAAAAAGTGCACCTGGGCCCTGGCAGGGGCATCCAAGGGCTCCGGGGTGCACATGCACTCACCACACTTGGCACAGGGCAGTCCCCAGGGAGGCAGCAAGGTCCGAGGGCTGGAGCTGTTGAGTGTGGCCATCATCAAATCCAACTGAAATGGGAGCAGGAACAAAACACAGACAAGGGGTGCAGCAAGGACAGGAGAATCACCTTGACAGGGGCATGAAAGGCGTTTGGGTGATGGTGAGGCTCTGCCATGGATCAAAATCCCCCCCTTGGAAGGGTTTCCCACACTCCTATCTGCTCCAAAAATCCACATTTGATGCTCAATGGGACCCCTCAGAGTCAGCATGAGTTTCCATGAGGGAAGGAGCAGCCTGAGAGCGAGGATGAAGTTCAGGGCAAAACTGCTGATGGCAGGAGATAACAGGATGTAACAGATGCTTCCAACTTCACAGGTGCTTCCAGAAAAACATGGCAGGGAAGAGGGACATGGCCCTGGCTGTGGGGGACACCAGGGCTATGCTCTGCTCCCCAGCACCTCAAAGAGGTGGATTTAAAGGAAGCACCCACTCAACAGCATCCCAGAAATAAACGATGCTGCTCTTCACCTCCCCAAGTTCCTTCTGTGTGGAAGAAAAGGAGAGATTTTTGGAAGTGGAAATAGGGAAGCATGGGGTGGGATACAGAGATGGAGCAGAACACCTCTGCCTACAGAGATCCCAGCCCCTACAGGACCCTCTGAGGGGGATTAGGTTAATGGGGGGGCACCTAATGCCATGGCCAGCCTGTCCCAGAGCTCATCCCACCGTGCAGCTCTCCTGACTCCCCCAGATCCCAACCCTACAGCACAAGGACAGCAGACCCCAGGGCTGCCTGGGCTCAGCACCGTGGCCAGATCCTGCACAGCATTTTCCAGTGCCAGTGGAGTCACCACTGCAGCCCAACAGCACCCCAGGGCTGGATGGACATGGTCCCTGTGGGGGTCACACTGCCTGGGAGTGAGAGCTGAGAGCCCATGGAGCAGGCAGGATGTGTGCATGGTGCCTTCACCTGACAGAGAAAAGCATCTTGGAGCAGATAAATAAAACCAGGCAGTGCCTGGGGCTGCTTCCCAATGCTGCCATGTGCTCTTCCAAAGCAGCTACCATCAGCTCCTTCTCCAGAGAACTGAAATAGCAGGAGGGAAGCCCTTCAGCTGCATCATGAATCATCCTGGGAGGCAGAGTGGTTATTTTTGCGGTGCTGTGGCTCACGTGGAGCTGCCAATGCAGCCCCCAGGGCCGGGCTGGGCTGTGCTGCTGCAGTGGGACACAGCCCTGTCCCTGCCTGGGCTGTGCTGCTGCAGTGGGACACAGCCCTGTCCCTGCCTGGGCTGCTCCCATGGGTGTTGGGAGTCCCAGGAGGTTCCCTAGGAGGGCAGTGTGATGGTGATGCCATCAGTTTGCCTTCACTCAGGGGAAACAGGCAGAGCTGTGCTGCTGCTGGGGGCTGGCTGGCTCTGGGAACAGCCCTGTGGAGCTCAGGATGTCAGTGTAAGTCCTCTCCCCTCTCCCTGTGTCTCCTGGCTCCCACAAAAACCATTGCCTGTGTTGGGGTGGCAGCACTGCAGATCACCATCAGCATCCATCACAGACAGAACTGAGCAGAGGAGAGATGGATGAGGAGGAGTTGGCATATGGCTGGACTGGGCACCCTGCAGGAACTCATAAAACCTCCAGCACTGCCACCTCAGGTGACAAACACCGGCAATGGAGGACACAGCAGGCGGGGACCCAGGTCTGTGCCCTCCCTCCTGGTCCCCACCCTCCTGCCCTGCTGTGGGGCGGGAGTCCCATGGATCAGAGCAGCAGGAATGCTGCTCCAGTGTCATGGTCTGAAAAAGCCCCATCAGAAGGGGTGACACACACCCCTGTCACACCCATGACAGCCTCTGTGTGACACTGCCCTGCTGTTTGGAGCTGGCAGGGCCCTGGCTGGCCGTGCTGCCCTGCTTTGGAGGGCTGGGAAAGCTGGGAAGGGGAATGGAGTGTGGAGCTGAGCTGTGGGCTTTGGCACCCTCACCTGCACACTGCCATCCACACGTGTCCAGCTGTAAGAACAACCCAGGGGCAGCACAGGCAGCCAGGGATCCCTCAGGTGAGGGGATAGAGGCACAGGGATGCAGGCAGGAGGCCAGGCAGTGGTGGTGGGCTCTCTGTGCCACCCAGCTCCCACCAGCAGCCTGGCCTGAGCCTGGGATCCCATTCCCTGCCAGTGCAGGGTGAGTTTACATAACATGGTCAGGGTGAAATATTTATCAGGCTGTTTAAAGGAAAACCAGGCAGGAGGCTGGGCAGGAGGAGGGGAAAAGTGCACAAACACGGGCAGGAAGTAGCACACCCATGGCTGCCACTGTGGCAGTGGCCACGGCCCTGCTGAGCCCCATCCTGGCTGCTGGGGTGGCCCTGGCAACTCCAAGCATCCCTCCCTGGGGGTCCCCAATGTCCCTCAGCCCTGGAGTGCTGCAGAGGGAGTCAGGGTCGGGGCTGCTGCTGGCAGACAGCGTGTCCCCAGCGAGCAAGGACACGGGGACCTCGAACTTTGGGCCAGAAACTGGTGCCAGCAGGTGCCTTGAGGCAGCACCAAGAGCTGGGGTGAACAGGGCAAGCTGGGAACTCAGGGGATGAAGTGGCACAGCTGCCCCAAAACCAGGGGGAAGGTGGGAACGGGACCAGGCAGGAGAGGAGAGGGAGAGGGGCCAAATGGGGACAGGGACTGTTGAAAGGAAACACTATCCAAATCCATCATCCCATCTTCCTGCAGCACAGCCTCTTTGGAGGAGCAGGGAGAGCAGGATCAGGCACAGATCCCATCCTGTGTGGGACCAAGGACTAAAGCACCTCTTGCAGTCCCAGGTATGGACATGGCTGGTCATGTATTTCAAGTTCAAAGTGGAAAACAGACCACAAAATAACCCCAAACCTCTTGGTTTCTCAGCTGAGGTCCCCCCACCTGTCACACCCCCCTCAGGCACCTGAGCACAGCCAAAGGGCAGTCAGTAGAAACCTTTATTAAACACAAAGCTCAGAGGAACACAAGCTTGTTAAATGGCAGTAAAAGTGAAAGTGCATCTCCAGCTCGGCCCAGGGGGACCCCAGGACCCCCCCATCTCCTCTCCCAGCCCCAGTGGCCCAGGACTGGGGAGCCTCAGCCAAAAGGCTGAAGGGCTGCACAGGGAGGGGAAGGAAAGCCTGGAGACAGCATTGAGTGCTCACCTGCAGAGACGCTTCCCCTGGACACCTCTGTGTCCCCTGAGGGGACACACACACGGTCCCAGGGCCACCAGCCCCACCCAGCCTCATCCCTGCTCCCACAGCCACCTGCCACAGCCATGGCCCTGCCAGCCTTGGTTTGGACACAAGCAAAGCCAGGATGTGCTGGTGAGACCCTGGTGGACCCTGTCTGTCCCACCAGCACCAGCACTGTCCTTCTGCTCCCTCCTGCCCCCTCCATGTCCTGGGAGAGCTCCACATGCCATAAATAATAAATAAATACCCCACACTCAGCCAGGCTGTGGGCACCCCCACACAAGGGGACAGCCCTGGCCCAGCACCCCCATCTCAACCACCCCCTCCCAGCACAACAAAAACTCTCAGCACCCCCACTCTGCTGTACAGCCCCACCCCCAAACCCCCATGGAAATGAAACGCTGTCCCCAGGGGACAATAATAAATTAATCAAATCCTTAATCTATACACAGGACTGCTTAAAGCTCTGGAATGGGCTCCTGGGGGGCACTGGCTCTGCCCTGGGCAGTTCCCCCTGATCAGGGCCCTGTTGGGGGGGGTCCCCCGAGATGGGAACCCCACCCTGGCATCCTCCTTGTGGGGCTGGAGCTGGGGATGCCACTGGCCCCCACCGGGCTGGGGGGATAAAGAGAAAATATTGCAAAAAGGGATGGGGAAGGAACAGCGGGTGCTGGAGCCAGAGGAGCTGCCCTGCCCACCCTGCCAGGGCTGCCCCCTCCCCTGGCAGCTCCCCCCAGCAGCTGGGCGGGCACAGCTTCAGAAGTCCAAGGGGGTGAAGTCCCCAAAGTTGCAGTCGAAGAGCTCGCTGATACCCTCGCCCTCCTCCAGCCCAAAGTGATAGTCCTGGGCCTGTGGCGGTGACAGGTTGATGAACTCATCGGCCAAGAAGCCCACCAAGTCCTCCTCCCTGCTCTGCTGCTCCAGCAGGATGTCCATGGAGGCCAGTGGAGACAGGCTCTCCTCCTCCTCCGGGCTCTTGCTGGGCAGCGTGCTCGGCCCTGGCAGCAGCGTTTCTGTGGGGATGGAAAGCAGCTGTAAACCCCACAGTACTCCCTAAATAAACCCCAAAAAGCTTTTCTAACTATGGAGATCCTGCCTTCCCACCTCCCTGCCTTGCTGTGGTCCCTGAGCAGCATCCCAGCTCTTTGCTTGTGCCAGCAGCAGAGGGGCTGATGAGAGTCACTGTGACATCCCACAGCCCCCTGGTGTCCCCAGCCCCACCTTGTTCTCCAGGCAGCAGTGGCATGTTCACATCCTGGGCAGGATGCAGGAGCAGGGCGGCTCTGGGCTGGGAATGGCTGGGAGAAGAGTCCTCTGCAGGGGCTTTGAAGGGGCTCTTGACAGGGCTACAGACCCCTGAGCTGTCCTCAGGGCAGAGGAACACATCGATGGGGCCCTGGGTGCTTCGCACAGAGACCTGGAACGCCTGGGGGAGGGGACAGGAGTGAGACAAGGCAGCACAAGGATGCCCAGGGAACACCAGGCTGTCCAGGGAGGGCAGAGGAGGAGCAGAGCGTGACCCCAGCTCACCTCTGCTGGGTCTGAGACCTGCAGCTGGGTCTCTGGGGGGGCTTTGATAACCATCACCATTTGCTCCGCGGGGTCCACAATGCTGCGGAGGTCCTGGCAGGTCACATAGGCTGCGGTGGGGCGGGTCAAGGAAGGGAAAAGGGGATGTGGGCTGGGAAACACCCTGCCTGTGACACTGGGGCTCAACCACAGCCACCACCCAGCCAGCCCCACCCTAGAACCAAAGGATATTGCTGGTTGGCGGGGTCCTCGGTGAGCAGGCGCAGCTGCACCGTGCACATCTGGATGAGGTCATCCAGCTGCCGCTCGGCTGCCTGCAGCTCCCGCAGCTCCTTCTCCAGCAGCCGGTGCTGGCCTGGCGCTCCCACGCTGGCCTGGCTGCCCCTGGGGAGCACCATGTCCATCAGGAGTCAACCCCCACAGCTTCCTCTGCCCCACCGAGGCCAGGCCACATCCCCACCCCACAGCCAGGGAACTGGTCCTGCAGGGATTTTGCAGCAGACCACTCCCCAAGGCTGGATGCAGCCCCCCCCACTCCCCTGGATGATTTGGGGAGCCCCAGGGGGACTTGCAGGTGATATCAACACTGGTCAGGAGCCTCGTGCCATTGAGCATAGCCCTCCCTACAGGGGGCCACCACGTAGCCTGCAGCAGAAGCTCTGGTGACTCTACCCTGAAATTCTCCACCCAAGTAAGAACCTCTTCCACCCAGAGTCTGGCCCAGACAGCTCCCCCACCCCAGGGAACAGCCAGGCACAGCCCCATGAGCCAGGGGACATACAGCCACTGGATGTGGTTCTTGGACTTCTTGGTGATGAGCTGTATGCCCTCCAGGACATTGGTGATGTCGTAGATGCGCCTCTTCTGCACCTTCAGGACCTCGGCTGCCCAGTTGAGATCCACCACACCATCTGGGGACTGGCTCAGCAGCTCCAGGAAGCGCTTGGTGGTGAGGTTCAGGGAGGTTTCATAGCGGGACTTCTCTCCAGGAGACTTTGCCCCTGCCAGGCGTGGAGGACAAGTGTCATTTAGCCACAAGGGAAACCCAGAGCTGAAGCTGAAAGGTCACAAAACCTGCCTCACTTGCAGGTGGCTTGTGGACTAGTGACCAGGACTGGCACCCCAAACCCAATCTGTTTTCTCAGGGCAATGGGGTGATCTGCCCAAATCCCCTGTAGGAAGGGTGTTGACCACAACTGTGACTGAGACACCGAGTGGTGGCAGGCTCAGGGGGGAGATAACAGCAGCTCCACCTGGGACACTGCACGACACCATGCTGGCACCTACAGCTCCATCTCACAGGGAGGGGACAGAACCAGTGTGATGGCCAGCAGATGGGCAGGACAACCATGCCACCAGCACAGGGCACAGCAGTGGGTGCAGAGAGTGGGCAGAAGCAGGCCAGCCTCAGGAAGAGCCCATCCAGACCGACACAAAGGGACTGGAAGAACCTACAGGGTTGAGCCTGGGAGCACAGTGGGGCTGCTGGACCTCTGCTCTGAGCTGGGCTGGCAAGGGGGGCCAGGGGGAGTGGAGCTGGTACCTTTAGCAGGGTTCCTGGCCTTGCCCCGGCTCACTGGCAAACTCTCTGCTATGTACTGGTGATCTGTCTCCAAATTCAGCTTCCTCTTCACCTGCAAGGGATGGGGTCAGCAGAGAGACAGCCACCCCCGAGGCTCCCTTCCCCTGTTAGGAACCCCCCAGCACTATGGGGTGCAGACACCCCAGATCCCAGCAGGAAAGAGTTGGCAGGAGCTGTCACACACGCCGGTGGGGATGGGGGCTGTCCCAGCCGCGGGGGCCTTGCAGGGAGCACCCCAAAGCCGGCGTGGGCCGTGGGTGGGGAGGCAAAGCACGGCCCGGCGCCTGGGCCTGCGGCTTCCGGAGCGGCGGCGGGGCAGGGCCGGCCCGGCAGGTGCTGCGTGGCACGGCCCGGCCGTACAGCCTGGCACAGCCGGGGACACCGGGCACGGGCGGACACGGAGCAGGGCACGGCATATGGCACAGCACGGGCACAGCGGGGAGCAGTACGGGCCGGCCCGCTATGGAACCGGGTCCGGTTTGGAGCCCTATCCGGTCCGGAGCCCTGTCCGGTATACAGCACGGCTCGCTGTACAGCCCGGCTCGGTATGGCACGGCTCGCTACACAGCACGGCCCGGTACCCAGCGGGGCCCATTGTACAGCCCGGCTCGGTGTAACCCGGTTGGGTATACGGCCCGGTCGGGACACGGCCGGTTCGACGAGGCCAAACACTGCACAGCCAGGAACACAGCCCGGCCCCGCCGGTCCCCGGAGCCCCCGCCCGGCCCCCGCCCCCTCCCCATCCCACTCGCGGGAGTTACCGGCGGGCGGCCCAGCGCGGGCCGTCTGGGCGCGGCGCCGGGGCGGGCGGGCTGCGGCGTGGCGAAGAGCAGGAGGTCGGTATCGGAGTGGCCGCCGCCCGCGGGCTCCTCGGCGGCGGCGGAGGAGACGATCAGGAGGTGCGGGGAGGCGCTGCCCAGCAGCGCCGCCAGCCCCGCCGCGCCGCCCGCCGCCGCCATGGCTCACATGGCAGCCGGTGCCGCCGGTGCGGCGGGCGGCGCGGCGGGCAGGGTGCGGACAGGGGCGCGGCCCATGGCGGGCACGGGGCCGCTGCGCTCCAGCTCCGGCTCCGTTCGGCTCCGCTCCGCGCCCGCCGCCGGATTGTTCGGCGCGCCGGCCCCGCGCGCCTTTGCGCGCCAAATCCTTTTTGCCGCGAAAAGCGGCGCGAGCCGCCCCGCCGGCCGCCCATTGGCTGCGCCCGCCGCGGCGGGGAGGAGAGGACGCGCTGCCATTGGCTGCGGCGCTCGGGGAGGCGGGCGGTGCCGCGCGGCCATTGGCGGGCGGGGGACGCGCTGACAGGCGGCCAATCAGCGGCGCCGCTCCGGGGCGGCGGCCAATGGGAGCGCGGCTCGGGGACGCGGCGGGGGCGCCGCGTGGGTGCGGCGCGCGGGACGTGTGCCCCCTCCGGGGGTGTCCCCTCCCGTGTCCCTGTTTGTGTTCCCTGTGTCCCGCCGGGGGTGTCTCCCCCCGGGGGTGTCCCCTCCCGTCTCCCTCGTATCCCCCGTGGGGGTGTCCTCTCTCGTGTCCCTGTTTATGTTCCCCATGGGGGTGTCCCTCTCCTGTGTGCCGCCGCGGATTCCTCGCTCCGAACCGGCCCCGGCTCCCGGTGTGCCCACTCGTGGGGATTTTCAGCCTCAGGCAGAGCCGGTCCCGGGCGGGCTCAGCCCCGCCGGGGTAATGGGCTTCCGGCTGCGGGCGCGGCTGCTCCCCGCTCCGGATGGCCCGGGAGGACAGCGGCACGCACCCACGAGCAAAGTTCATCTCGCTCCCCTGCCCTGCGGACTCTGCCCAATCACGGGTGTCACTGTTGGGGAAGAGGATGGCTTTGGGCTCTGCGCGGCTGCCCCCCGTGTGCTCCCCTTCCCCGGGTGTGACAGCACCCCCAGCCTGGCACAGGCCCGTGGCACGCCCCGCAGCAATGCCTTGGGACATCAGCGGGTGCCCAGCTGTGCTGGGGCAGGAGCTCTCCTGTACTGCGGGCCTAGGTGTCTGCAGGATTTTAGTCTAAAAGTGTTGGAACAATGAAGGGATCAGTTCAGGGCTGTCCATCTCCCTTGTTCAAAGCAGCCCCCAGACCATGAAGGAGGCTGTCGGGCAAGTCTGCAGGCGTCAGGCTCAGATGCTGCTGCAGGGGTCCAGCGCGCACGGAAGCACTGGGATGCTGCAATCTGCTCCATCCGTTCGGCGGATGATTCACGGCATTCTGTTTCCAAACACCAAACAGCTGCGGATCTCGGCAGCTCCTTCAGGACTGGCTGATAACCCCTTAGAGGGCAGAGGAAAAGCTCTGCCGGGAGCACAACCTGCCCTTGACCCTGCCAGGCGTTATCTCCGGCCGTGGGACTGTGTGGCTGGCGAGAGGCAGGGACACAGGGGACGCCGATGGAGCTGGGAGTGGCCCCATATGCTGAGGGAGATGAGAGTCCACCCACGAGACACGAGACACGGGACAGGCGGCTCCCAGCACCAGTATCTCCTGCCTGCAGGACACTGATAATCTCCTGCTGCATGAGGAAGCAAAATTAAAAAGGAAAAAAGTACATCCTGCTAATAAAAAGAAAAAAAGCATTTAAAGATCAGGCCTTTTGCAGGGCCCAGTTGTGGGGAAGCTCATGAGGAAAGTGTGGAGTGGGGTCTGAGCCAGCCACCCAAACCATCACTGAGCAGAGGGTTTCACCCCTTTGTGCCCCCCATGAGCTGCCCCACATGTCCCTGCAGGTCTGTGGTCAAGCACAGTGGCCCCAGCCCCCTGGTGCTGCCAGGCAGGGCCGTGAGCCAGCGCTGGCTGCCGGCCCTGCTGCCAACCCTGACCTGCCTGGGATGCAGGAGATGGGCTGTTCTTCCAGCAGTGCGTGGGATGCAGGAGACATTCACAGGGATGAGTTAACTCCTCTGCTGCAGAGCAGATCCTGACATGCAGTGCCCCTGTGCCGGCCTAACAGGTTTCTGGCTTTAAAGGATTTTATGCTGGATACTTTGGCAGTGGCTGCAGTTCTCCTGGGAACAGGGCCGTGATTTCCCTGGATCCCTCCATCCTTAAATACAGCAGCAACATGGTGCATGTCCGTGACCAATCAAATCAACTCGCTGTGCCTCATTTCTTCATCAGCAGAGAGCAAATAGAGACACTGCCTTGCTTAAAGGAAATTAATACAGTTAATTAACACTTGGCCCTTCTAATATTGCAGGCCCCACTCTCCAGAGCCCTTCCACTGCGATATTATCATTACTGCGAAGCATAAGCAACAGTTAGACCAGATGTTTGCACACAGTTAATGCTTCTTCCATCTGGGGAGGGGGACAAGGCAACCCCAGCAGCCGGGCGGGAGCGCATGGCTGGCGGTGCTCTCGCCATCCCTGGGGAGCCTCAGCCCGGCGCTTCCTGGGATGAGGCAGGGTTTAGGACACAGCTGCTGCACCAGCTGCTCCCGCTCGGCGCACAAAGGCTGGCTTCACCCCTCCCCTAATTCATGCAGGAGCTTTTCGGGGGGAGCCGGCTCTGCCCCCTCGCCCGGACTTCTCCAAGGCTTTGAGCGCCGGCGGCGCGAAAGGGGCGGCTGTGCAGACAAATGGAAGGCAAACGCTGTGGGAGAAGGGCGGGCAGGGCTCTCCTTGCATGGGGATGAGGGTAAGCAGATGAATCCCGTCTCCCACACAGCTGCAGCCTCCCCCCGGCCCCCGCAGCCCCGCTAAGGAGTGCAGACGTGCTCCCCAGATTAGCTGTCTGGCAGGTGCTGCTCCCAGATAAAGTCCTGTCTGCACAGCCCTGCTCTGTCCTGGACACCAGCAGGGAGGCTGCAAACTTCAGACACTTCGTGCCCCAGCAGGATTTAGCCCGCGGCAGTGGCTGGGTTTGGTCTCTGCTGGGAAAAGGCTGCAGGTGGAGCTAGAGCTGGTACCTGCGCTGGAACATCACCTGGCAGTGTGCAGGGTGGGAGGAGAGCCGGCAGGATGCAACCTGCACCCATCAGGGTGCTCAGTGGAGGAGCACATTTACTGTCCCTGCATCGCAGCCGGTCCTGCCTCCAGCAGTTCCCACCCGGAATGTGCACATGGCACGAAGGGGAGCAGGGCTTCCCTGGGGTCTCCTGCCAATGTCCCTGTTGTCAGCTCACTGATTTCCTCACAAGATGGTGAGTTGGCAGTGTGGTACAATCTTCCTGTGGTGGGGACAGGCAGCCGGGGACAGCCCAGACCCCCCCAGTTCTGCTGCCCTGACCCTACAGTCCCTTATCTCTGCCACCTGAGCCATCACTTTGTTCTGTGCAAACCAAAGCCATCTTCTGGAAGCACAAACTGAGCGTCTAAAGGTGGCCAGGCAGAAGGGAGCAGCCCTGGTTTAGGTGTTCCTCTCAGAGTCCAGTCCCAAAAGCAGGATCCCTTGCATCTTTACAGATGACACAGCCCTTATTTTCACAGGACACCAGGTCAGCTCCTCTGTTGGAGACTCAGCAATGAGATCTCCTCCTCTCCTGTGGTGGCATCTGTTTTTAAAGCTCACAGCATGCAGTGTCTCTCAGTGGAAGCGATAGGCATGGAGCCCCCTCCCCTCCTGCTCTGCTCTTCACACCCAGCCAGGGCAGCCTTGTCTCATCCTCTGAGCCAAAGCAGCACAAACACTTAAGGCCACTCCATTCCACAAGGCTCTTCCATTTCCTTCACTCAAAACCTATGGAAGGCTGGAGAGGCTGAAGTGTTTCTGGGGAGCCTGGGGGTTACTGAAGAGTGATTTAGGAGTATGCCAGGCTCTAGGTTCTACCTCTCCTTAGTGTCTCCAGCCAGTCCAGGTTAACTTCCCGGCACTCCAGGCATGGTCAGTGGCACTGAGAACCCAAAATGTAGCAGAAGTGTTGGAACATTTTTGCTCTCGTCAGAACAAAACCTGCAGGTCACCAGAGCTTCACTTGGAGCAGAACAAGGGCTCAGACAGAGTATGACACACTGTAAGGAGGAAAAAACACTTCAAAGTAGGACTGGCATCAGTTTGGAGGTGTTAATTTGGCTTTTCATGGGCCCAGGCTGGACACTCCAGCACTTCAGCAGCTACAAAGTTGGAGGTTTGGTCTTACACACACAATTGCTTCATCTGCACTGCCACAGCAGTCACCTCTACAGCACATTCCCTCAACTTTTAGCTTGGAAGAGGCAGCAAAACCATCCATAGGCATCTTTATTTTCTCTATTTGTCATATTTAAAAGAAAAAGGGTGTCAGCCATCCCAATTTGTTTCTGCAGCTGGCATCCTTACCCCTGCAGGAATTAAATCTGATGGTGGGGTCAAAGCAGCACTGGTTGTTGTTTCCAAACTGGTAACACCAGAGCCCAAGCCATGCCAAAACTGCACCTTGTCCATGGCTTCTCTACATCCAGTACTACAGACATGTAATAATCAAGCACTGCATCATAGATTTTAGCTTAAAAAATATGACAGTAAAAAAAGACAAAAAATTAGGATTTTTATTTTTAGAGAAAGCACAGTATTGTCATATTCAAAGAGTGATTATACAGAAATAATTACCACAATTATGTTATACAAGGCAATTTGTAGTGGGCAGAGCTACATCAACAACCCCTGCCCTCTCTTGGTTTTTGTTTAAAAAAAACCAAAGATATTTCTACAAGCATTCTGATCAGTGTCACATAAGTTACCTGAGTTTATGTTCTTTATGCTGTCAGAAAATCAGGGCCTGGATTACACAGCAATTACGAATACAAAATATATATCAAAACCAGAGGTAATAATACCTGTATTATAGAGCTTTTATTTTGTGTTTCTCCCTCCTCATCACCAGAGACATGAAAATTCTTCTAAGTAAAGAAAAAAGTTACCTCCTCCAGCAATCTGGTAGGAACACACAGGTTGAAAACTCAAGATTAACACTCCAAAAATATTAACAGTGGCAGGCAGACACGACGCCTTATTTCCCCTCCTCCCTTATCTTTTAGGTTTCAAAAGCAGCATCAGAAAACACATTCTGCTTCAGGCTGCCATGAGCCAGGGAGACAAACACAACCTGACAAATGGGGAGCAGTGCACGGCTCGGGCTATTATCCAAAGGTCACCTTTGTGCTGATGCAGGGAAAACGAGCTGGGTCCCAGCAGTTCCTCCTGGGTGAGGGATCTGCACAGGGTTCTGCACAGGGATCTGGTTGCTCCAGCAGCACCAGGCAGCCATGGCAGCTCCCAGCTCACTCTGCAGGCCCTGCTTTGGGTCTCTTTAGCAGCCAGGGATCATCTCTGCCCTCCCACCCACACACCTTTAGTAGGAGCCACAGCTGGTCTGTGGGTTAGAGAGGGTTAATAAACCAGGTTTGTTTAGAGAAGTAGTCTTCAACCAAGGCTGTTGGCACAGAGACCAAGAGGAGAAGAAGGAGAAAGTGAAGATAACTAGAAAAAATACCCCACAGCTGTGGAGAGTATTTTTAGAAAGGTCCTGGGAAGAACAGGAGTGGTAAAACTTTCTGCCAATGAATATTATGTTGACTAATTGTGACCAATGATGAAAATGTAAACTGTGTAAAGGGTATAAAAGATGGTGTGTTGTTGTAATAAACAGATCTTAGCCTTCTGAAGTATAGTGTGCCTTCTGGGTGTTGTGCCTGCCTCTCTGTGACACACACCCAGCCTGGTGTAAAGCAGAGCTTGACCTACCCTAGCAGGGCAGGAAAGTCTCACAGCAACAATATCAAAGCTTCTCTGCAGCCTCCCCACCCTGGCACAGGTGCCCAGAGAAGCTGTGGCTGCTCTGGCAGTGTCCAAGGCCAGGCTGGATGGGGCTTGGAGCCTCCTGGGATAGTGGAAGGTGTCCCTGCCATGGCAGGGGGTGGGATGGTCCAACCTAAACCATCCCACAATTCTGTGATAAATGCCCTGAACAGGGCCAGTTCTCTGGTTATTGCACAGACACAGGGATGGTGGCCAGGACAAATCCCACTGTCCCATTCCTCCACCCCTACTCTGCAGCACTGAATAGCCAAACACAAGTTTTGCTTTCAGCAATACCCTCTCCTTCACTGCCAGCATCAAACACAGCCCAGAAATCCTTCCCTAACCCAAATGTCAGGCAGATGTCTCATTTTCACCTTTGTTAAATAATGCAATTGTCCCGGAAAGGGTTCTCCAGCCGTCCCCAGAGCCAGCCCCAGCTCACAAGCTGTCCTCCAAAGGGAAGGGAAGCACAGTGGGTATGCCAGGGCAGCAGGCAGCAGCAGTAAATAACCCTGAGCCTGCTTTGTTCCTTCATAAAATAAATCATTAATGGCCCAGGATAGTCAGTCTGCTTGAAAAGCTCAGGATTGCTGAAAACTTTTGATCAGTTTGATTCATTAACCTTTAAAACTGCCTCTAAGAGAGGTTTAAAATCTGAGGGGGAAACATAATTTTAAACACTTGTTTTATCCAGTGTTCCTTGCTTTTGACAAACTGAACTAAGACTGGGACACTCTGCTCCTCTTTAGAGACACTCAGCATCAGTCAGGTGTCAAGGAAGAAATAACAAGGGAAAATAAAGTTACTGTAGGCAAACAACCCCATGCTCATCTTAAAATTCAAAACCAGTCAGGGCTGGGGGGAGAAAATGGCCCTTCTTTGTGCTCCTTACACTTGGCCATACACAGGTGGCTTCCCAACTGTCTCTTTATTTCTTTTGCTTTTAATGCTAATAAAAAGGGAACCCAAACAGGGCCCTCCATTCCCCACACAAAGCCCTGGGGGAGGGCAGGGAGTGTCACTTACACATCCCAAAAGTCTGCCTCAGACAAATTACTTCTAGTTCACTTCCCTACTACACGCCTGCATTGTTCCAACACCTTGGCAGCAGAAGGGGCTCATCCCCAGCTATCTGGTCCCAGAAAGAGCCATGGGGCTGATGTCATTAAGGAGCTGTCCCAATTACTTCCCTGGGGAAAGCAGTGACTTGCAGCTTAACGTCCTGCCCCAGCACAGCAGGAAAACCAACGGTCAGCCAAGCCCAAGGGCTGTGCTCCCGGGAGGAGCTGGGCTTCCAGGCATGGCAGCTGCCTCCTGGGGCTCCACTACAGATGGCTGCAGGCTAGGGCACAGTTTCCTGAGAAAGGGAGAGATTCCCAAAAGAAAAAGGGCGTTTTGAACCAAGGAGAAGTCATGCTCACTGCTGCCAGGCTGATTGCAGACACTGGTTTTTGGCTGGGATTTATTTTCTAGAGAGGACAGAGAGCAGTGTGAAAAGGTCAGGAAAGGGCACTTGTCCTGCTCATGGACACTGAAGGGCTTCACCAGCAGCCACAGCAGTACAATTCCCAGCACAGGAAGATTATTCCACCTCTAAAGGAACCACAAGCCCTTCTCAGAGAAAGAAATACCAGCTACAAATTTAACAGATCAAAACTTTCTCAGAGACACCCAGCTCACAGAACCTTTTTGCTGCAATAAGTACACATGGTCAAGGATTTGTGAGTTTAATAGTTTTAGGAGGCAATTCCCAAGCCACAGCTGTCAGCTTTCTGAAATCCCATCAAAGCTTGCAGGAATTCACCAATTTTAGCAGAATACCAATGCTCTTATTTGGAACACTATTAAGGCTTCTGACACAAAAAATTGTGATGCTTCAAATACTCAGGAGTGGTGGAAATAAAGATGCTTATAAAGGAATCAGATTTCACCTGTAGCTTCAGCTGTATTGAATCTTTATGCTTCTCTACACAGAGAAAAATATTTAACCAAAAGAAACAAACCAAATTCCTAACTTTACAGCTTTCATGGGGTCTGATGGATGCTCCAATTCCATTATTCAATCCAGACAGTAACAGCAGTTAAGCAGAAGCTAGCAATGAAATTAGAAGTTAAAAGGATCATAGAGAGTTATTGTAACAAAGAAGCATCTTGGTTTTTGGGCATCACATACATCATGGATTTGCATGGACAAAGAAAAGTGGAAAAATAAAGAGCAAAGCAGCACTCTGAATATGAGCTACAGTAATAAAGGAGTTTAGGAGGACAAGGCAAAATTACTTAAGAACAAATTGAGAATTTTTTTCTACTCAGAAGCTCCCTGAAGTTAAATGTACTGTTTCAGCTGTGCCACTGAATAGGAGACATTGCCAGAGCCTGGAGAGTAATAAGTTCAAAAGATGATGAAGAGAGCACCAGCAGGATTATGACATGGGCAGGTCAAGGAAAAGCAAGTGGATACAGGGAAACTGAACCAAATAGTCCCAACTGAGCCAAAAGGGAACAGGGAACTCAATGATTCTCTTGGAAATATCATCACATCAAACCAGTGTGGCGGAATTATTTCAGTGCACATCACTGAGTGAACTGTGTAGTGTTATATGGCAGGTGAGTGCCTTGCACTGTTAGGAATTTAAATTTATTAACTGATTAATTAAATCAGTTTTTGTGCTTTCTCAGCTATCTAGTCAATCTTCTGCCACATCTCAGGGCATGCTGCCCTATCCTGGGGCTCAGAAGAGTGTTTGTGAGAGGAAGATAATTAATAAATTAATTCATGGCCTCGGCCTGGCTCAGCAACAGGCCTGCACAAACTACAGGTACAAAATCAGATTCAAATCTGGTTACTGCCAACATGTGCCACTACTGTGGAGGGCAGATTCTGGACCTCAGAGCACGACCTTGCCATGCTCCACCAAAATAAAAGTGCTTGGCAAATGGTGCTCCCTTGGACACACAAAGTCCCCAGCCTGAGATCCAAGCCCTGGGGTGTAGAGGAGCCCACGTTGTGTAACAGTTTTTGGTATTTAGTTCAAGCAGCTTTTAAAAGCTTTACAAACAAATTTGAAATAATTACAGGTTATTTATTAGTGCACTCTGCAGAGGCCCAGATTCAGCCCAAGTGCAGGAAAGAAACCAAGCAAAAATAGTCTTTCCAAGCCTGACTTACCAGGCTTGTACAAGACAATCCTAACAGTTCTATTCTTACATATTTTATTGTTTCTCTAGGGAAAACTGCAGAACTCTCTCAAGGAGCACACAGCTGTCCTTGTAATAGTTTAAACAGGATTTCCAGCCATCCCCAGCAATGAAGAAATGATGGCCCTGCTTTCAGAGCCCAGCAGGTCCCCCACTCCCTTCACCCTCAATCACACTGCAGTGAGCATAGCAGCAAAGAAGAAAACAGTTCTAAACATTCAGATGAGCCACAGAACATGTTTTCACACTCTCCACTTGGTGTCAGGCTGTCATTTTATAAATATATTTAGTTTTTAAAGAAGAAGCCCCAACACCATACTTGTAGGGAAAATAAGGCCTCTTAAAAAAGACTGCAACAAGTTTCTGTGGGGTGTATGCTAGCTCTAAAAGGAGCCAAAAGACTGATCAGAACATTCTGGCCTGGAGACAAGAGCCAACTCTGCTTGATAGATGTAAATTTAAGAAAAATCACAGGTCAAGAGCAACAGAATAACCTTTTCCCTCAGCTGCTGGGCGGTCTCATCCCATTCTGAGGTGTTTTAGAGTGAAGCACCTACTTGCTGTCCGTCCTTTTGTTGTAAATGAGGAAGTCAGACAGGTCGTGCCACACCTCGCTGTCCTCGTACAGGTAGGTCATGGAGGACTGCAGGGAGGGCTGCAGAGTCTCCCTGTGGTATTCAAAGAGCCACAAGACTGTCCCCCACACCAGGGCAGCCACGAGAGGGAAGGGATCCTGCTTGGGCTGTGGGATGTAGCCCTTTTCCACAGCCAGCCGAGACAGACCAAACAGGATCCGGGACAGCAGGTACATGATGATCTGCAGGAGGAAAACCCAGAGAGCAGGGGGTAAGTACTGAGCACAGCCAGCTCCAGGGATTCAGCAGTGACAATCCAGCCAGGAGGGGTGGGAACAATTCCCCCACTTCAAAGCAAACAGGCTGTAATTTCCCCTCCCAGCAGTCTGCAAAGCCCCAGGTATTGGTGTCTCCTCAAAGCCCTGCTGCTCTGATTTAGCAATCACTTCATGCAACACTTCTATGCAGTTGCATAAGTTCTGTCTCTGCCCAGCTCATGCCACCTCAGATGGTGATAATGGAACAGACCCAGAGCAGTCCTGCCAAGCAGGTGTGAGCTCAGGAGCCTGGACACAGCCTAACTAGCAGCCTGAAGGCCGGGCTTAAGTCGAGCACTTTGGATTCATCTGCAGCTCTGTGTTTTACTCCTCGGTTTGTGACCATGTGTTAACAACCAGCTTTAAATCAAACATCCCCCAGTTTAACCAGTTTAATTGTCAGTTGAACCAGTTTAGTTCAGTGCAGCTCTAACTAATTAAGCTCTACACTCACAACACTTCAGATAGAGTTTAACCCTGCCAGACCAGGAACACACAGGTAGTGACCACAGCTCAGGTGCCAGCTGGGATAACCCCAGCTTTGGGTCACCTGTCTGCCTTCCTATGAACTCACTGCAGCTCTGGAAGCAAACCTGGGCTTCCAGCACTCCAACTGCCCACACTGCTCATGGAGACACACAACCACACCTGGGACTTGAATGCAGAGCAGTCAAAACAGCAATTTGTGCAGAGAACAGGATAAAAGAACAATGCTCTGTGGTCAGAACCACCAGAAACAGGCACTACCAACCCCTTCCTGGCACGCCTGTTGTTTTTCCTGGTCAGAGAAACTTTCAGCAAGTGCCTTTACCTGGCTGTTGATGGGATTGTTGTCACCAAACACCAGCCAGCCTCCAATGCAGGCTGCAAGGAAAGAATGAAATGGGATTTTTTTCCCCTGCAGTCGGGACTGTGCTGCCAGGAGCCCCTTGTAGGTGAACACAAAATAGGCCAGGTTCCTGGAATGAGCGTACGTAGCCTGGGCAATGGATTTCAGCTTCTCCCTTAAACTGAGGGAAACAAACAGACAATTAGGAGAGCTAAAAGGCAGCACTCTGCACTCACTCAGCCTGGTCACTGATGGCTTGGGCATATCAGGAATCCTGGATTGTGTTTAATTTCCTCACTATTCAAACAAGTCTTTAAAAAAAATTTTTTTTCGCTAAATGCAAACCTCTGGCTCTCAAAGAAAGGCATAACATGCACTGCTATAGTCTAAGTTCCCATATTTCAACACAGGACAGAACACTGCTGTTGGCATCTGCTAATTCCCCCTCTGTCCTCTGGTTCTCATCAACCATTCCATGAGTGATTAACTCCATCAATTATATTGATTTGTGTCTGCTTCACTATCAGGACAAGGCTCAGCCATGGCTCACACATCCCTCATCTTTTTAAACCCTCTGGAAATATGAAAAACGGACAACTGAGACAAAAAATATTCCAAACAGCAACACAGAAATGCAGAATTAGGGTTCATACCTCCCACTCTTGAACAGGAAAGTCATCACCAGGGCATGTGGGGCACGGATTTTGGCTCCATAACTGCAAAGGTAGACAGATATTTCACTGAGTTTGTTTTATACCATGAAATGATTGTATTTCTATTCTACTAACAGCCTATTAGAAGCTATTTAGCCAAATATCTATTTTAAGTCAGCCCATCAGCACAGCAAACCGGGAGGAGCCCAGCGGGAGCGAGGCAGGCCCGAAGGTGACCCCAGGTTCAGCTCAGACCGCCCCAAGTGCAGGTGAGGGAGGCGGAATCGCCTCCCCCGCTCCCCGGCACAGCATCCCCGGCCTCCCCACCGAGCGGGGGGCATGGACACCCCGCCGCCCGGGCCCGGCACTCACACGGCGCCGTTGCGGAAGCCCTTGATGACGGCGAGCGCGGCGTGGTAGCGGCGCTGCTGCAGGAGCGCGTTGGCGGCGCGGAGCAGAGCACGGAATGAATCCCCACCGCCCGCCATGGCCCCGCCGGCCATGGCACCCCCTGCACGCCGCTTCCGGGGGCGCGGCCCCGCCCGCCGCTCCCATAGGCTCGCACTCCTGTCAATCACGGCTCTCGGCCAATAAGCGGAACCACCTCACTCTCTCATTGGTGTGCAGAGTCTGTCCTGCAGCCAATGGGGGCCAAGCAAGGCGTCCCGCCCACCCGCTCGGTAAGGGCAGCGGGCGCCGATGTGAGCCCGGCCCGGCACAGCCCGGTCATGGGCTGGGGGTCGCGGCCGCGGCGGCCTCGCCGGAAGCCCGAAGAGGGCAGGGGCAGCCGCCGGGCGGTCCGTGCCCTGGCTGTGCGGACTGTCGCAGTGCCGCCCCGCCGCGCCCCGGGTTGAACACGACCCCCACGCCCCTGGGGCCTCCCCCACCTCTCCCGCGCTGTGGGCCCGTGGCGGGCGGCGGGCGCCCCCTGGCGGCACCGCTACCGCCGCTGCTCCAAGATGGCGCAGGCGATCTTCGAGGCGCTGGAAGGTAACGGGGCCAGACCGGGGCCGCGCCGGGACCTCCCGAGCCGCGGCGACATCCGGGGTGCGCGACCCCCGCTCCTCCGAGCTCCCCCTGTCCGGCGCTGCCGCCTCGCGGGCCGAGGGGCCGCCGCGGGGCCGCCCGTGAGGCCCGGCCCGGCGCGGCGTGTGGCGCTCCCGGTAGCCCCGGGCTGTCTCCCGCGCCGCGGACACAGCTGCAGTCCCTGCCGGCAGCTCCCCGCCGCAGCCCGGGGCTCGCCACGCTGTCCGCGGCTCCCTGCGGCACCACTGTCACCTCCGGTCCCCCGGCCCCGTGCCACCTCCTGCCTGCGCGCCGCGGCATCCCCGTGTGCAGGGTAGCCCTCATGAACCGCAGGCCCTGTGCTCGGTGCACCGCATCCCTGCCCTGCCCCGTGCCGGACGCCCCAGGGCATCCCATGCCCTCCCTGTCCTGTGCCTGCTGCTCTGGGGCACCTCATCCCTACCCTGCCCCTGTGCCTGCTGCTCCTGGACACTCCATCCCATCCCATCCCGTCCCTGGTGCTCCAGGCCATCTCATCCCCTCCCTGCTCCTGTGCCCTGCACATCGGGACATCCCATCACCTATCTCTGTGCCCAGGGAACTGCACCACCTATCCCCAGGGCACCCTCAACACTCCTGTGCCTCGCGGGTCCCTGCACGCTGGGGTCCCCCATCCTCTCCATGCCCCAGGGCTCATGCTGCTGGTCCCACTGCTGTGCCATGCTCTATGCCAGCCCCAGGGGTAGTGCCTGGGTGGGTGCTGGCCCCTGCATGTGTATTTTGAGGGTGACTGTGCTCTTTGGCACAGTGGCTGTTGTGGGTGAATTTGTGCTCAAATGGATCTCACTTCAGTGTTGTGACACTGTTAGAGCCAGGTGCTGTCTGAGGAGGAGGTGCCAAACTGAGGCAGTCTGACACTGGACTGGCTCTTTGGAGAGAAACTTTCATAGCCATTGATTTCCTAAATTGGATTACAAATGTTATTTTTCTTTACATGGGGAGACACCACTGCCTGGAAGGTGTGGCATTGGGATTGTCACCCATGCTTTTGAATATCATTGTGACCACAGCAGCAGAGAGAGGAGCAGAGAATAAATATTTTTCTCTATTTTGTCAGGTTACTTGGTGCGTTTTCCAGCATCCTGTGTAGAATCGGGTCCCTGTTTCCTCTATGCAATCAGCTCCTCATTGTGTTAGTTTCCCTGCAGCATTCCAGACAGAAAAGCTTTTCAGCAAACTGAGAAAGTGTGGGGTTTTTTTAAGCCTGCAGTAACTGGCAGCTTTTAGTGCCTGAGCTTGTTTGTTTTGTCTTGTTGATTGGGTTACAAGTCGATAGTGACACGGCATTCAGAGCAGCCTGGTCTCAGGGTGCTGCAGGGCACAGGTGCATCTTCACCTGTCACTAAAGCACCTGGTACTCCCGTTGGAAAAAAAAAAAAAGCTTTATCACAAGGGCAAGTTAGCACCTGGGTGACATGGACAGTCTTGTTTAATCTCCAGCTGGGAGACATTTGAAAGGGAAGGAAAAAAGCACAGATCAGTAGCCCAGTGCTTTTATCTTCCCCAAATCACTGTGCTTTTGTCAGCTCTGGGCACCTCAGCTCCTGCTGCTGCTAGGAGAGAGGGAGCTAGGTGTTTAAAATTCCATAACTGAAGAGCATCCTGCAGCCTGGTGCTGGCTGTAGGCAGGGCAGCATCGAGCCAGGGCTTTATTCTGGACTCTCTGGATGGCTGTGACTGCCCCCATGTAACCAAGTGACTGCCAGCTTGTCTTCATGGGTTGTTAGCCCTGTCCTCAGGGCTTTCCCTCTGGGAAGTGTCATGGTGTGCAGTTACTCAGTGAAGTGCAGGGGCCCTGAATTGCCAGATCAATATTTCTGTTGTCCTGGACCATTTTTCTCCATCAAGTGGCTGAGTGCAACACTGATGATGTTGCTGCATCATTGTGTTCAGGTCTTGGCCTCTCCTCAGGCTTCTCCCTCCTAGTGGGATCAAGGCAATTCTGTGGCTTTTTCCCTTGGAAGAGCTGACTGTATGCCAGAAGGAATCCCAGTTGTCCAGTGCCAGGCACATCAAGAGTGGCACTGTTTGTGCAATCATAGTTATCCCCTCACTACACTTCACCTGAATTTTTGATCCTTCTTTTCCTTCTAGCTTATTTTTGCTGGAGAAGCTGCTCCATGCTTCTGTGCCTTGGCTGTGCTCAGAAGCCTGCAGTGCTCCCTTTGCAGCTGACCAGAGGATTTTTGTGCAGGAGGAGGTGTGTTTTAGAGCAGGGCTTTGCCTGGAGTGAGGAGATCCTCCCAGCACTGTTCCAGCGGCGTTCTGCCAGCAGGGCTGGCTCCAGCTCTCCCTGCAAGCCAAGGCTTGCAGAACTGGACCTGCAGCTTTGCTGTGCCTCTGTGATCTGTGTGACAGGCTTCCCATAGGCATGGTGGGAATTTGATGGGAGTGTGTGATGTGGGATCTGCTGCCTTCCAGCAGCTGCTTGTGCCCTTGGAGGGTGGTGCTCTGCTCTCTCCCAGGGACACGAGCAGGGTTTGCAGCATCTTCTCAGTGAAAGGATGAAAAAGGCATTCACAGAATCTTAATGTGACATACTTCACACTGGAGATGCAGGAGAAATGAGTATTTAGGGTATCTTTAGAAGGCTGTAGGTTGTATGGGTACTCCCTACCAAGAAGGTAACATTGCAGTTGTTCAGGAGTAATTTTATGAGAAGAGCTTGGGGTGGTGGGTGCTCCTGCTGTGCTGGTCTGTTATGCTGTGGTCTGCTATGGTGCTTCATGGTCTTTCCTGCTACTGAGCAACCTCTCTGCATCTCAGCACAGCCCTCACCTCACTGCTTAGGAGTGATCAGACCAATTGATTTTCCTTTCCTGTGGCACATAATTCTGAGTTCAGAGTCTGGCAGTTTCATTTTACAAAGATCTGGAAGTGAAAAGCCACCTAAGAACCCTGAGAGCTTTCTTCTCTCCCATAGTCCACAAGACATAACATACAACCTTGCTGTGCCATTTGCTTCCTTTGTGAGTTCTGTGTCATAAAAGAGTGATAGGAAGGAATGGTGCATAAAAGTCACCCCTTTTTGCTCTTTATTGTTCTTTGTGTCTGTACATTCAATTTCTAAAAAGAAAGAGCATGCCGTTCTTAATCCACAGTCCTGTACTGCTGGCCAGGTTGTCTCCCTAGATGAGCAGTCCCAATCTTCTGTATTTATCTGGAATATTTAAAAATGTTTTAACTACAGTGGAAAATGTTTATGCCAAAGCAAGTAAGCTGATTGTACCAACAAACCTGACTGGGTGTGTATGCCCTGTATCTGATCAGATCTGGGAATGTTGGCCTTGAAAGCAGGGAGGTGTTTGTGACACTGCTGCTGGGAGGGCTGCTGCACATGAGGGTTTTGTCTGCCCTGAGTCAGTGTCTGTGCTGCATCCCTGGGCAGTTCCACTCAGGCTTCTGCCCTGTGACATCCCCACACTCCCTGTGACTTCTCAGCTCTTTTCATACCCAGTGTTATAAGCATCCTTCCTCTCTACACCAACTGCCTGAAACCAAACCCTCTTTTGGCTTTCCTTGCCCTTCTTCCCTTCTCTTTTTGCACCAGAGGAGTTCTGAAGACAGGTGTGAGTGTTGCTGTTGTGTGGTAGTTGATGCTGTGGAGTGGAGGGTGAGAAGGTGAGAGTGGCTCAGGAGTGAGCTCCCAGTGCCCAAACATGCCCTGTGTGGCTGTGTTCAGTTCACCATCCATGCTTGTGTCTCCTTTCAGGGATGGATAATCAGACAGTGCTGGCTGTGCAGTCCTTACTGGATGGGCAAGGAGGTGTCACAGATCCATCTGCTCCCAGTGTCAACTCCTCCACTGTCATCCAGCCCATGGGTGAGTCCTGGTGCCACTGGGAGAGAGGACAGGGGCAGGAGAGCTGCACATCTGCCCTGCAGTGTGCACAGCTGGCAGAACAGCTGGCTGGGTAGGTGCTGCTATGCTCAGCAGCACCAGGCAGAGCAGGAGGAAGGGACAAGTGCCCAAGCAAGCAGTGATGTTTTTGGAGGCAGTCATGACAACAGAGCTTCCAATAAAGATACAAAGGGAGGGAGAAGCCACTGTCCTCACACCTAGTCCCTGTTACTGTTCATGCTTTTTATTTAATATCCACTCCTTCTCTGGAGAGATCAGGTGCTCCAGTCCTGGAGTATCTGTGTATGAGTGAATATGGGAGCTGGTAATTTATGTGCATGTGGACCCTCAGTGTTGGACTACAGCTTGCTGGGTGGAGGGAGAGTTATCCCCTGAGGAGTTACATTCTGTGTCTCCAGAAATGGTCAACTTCAGGCTATGACTCAGCCAGGGGAACAGCCTTGTGAGTCTGCCTGCATGGAGTGCAAATGGTGTATGGTTTGCTAACCCTGCAGATTTCAGCTGGGACATGTAACTGGGTTGTCTTTCTGCTTCTAACGTCAGATATAGGTGCCAAAATCCAGCAGTGTTGGGGAGGGTGGCTTTAGGATACAAGCTGAGAGTGACTCTGTGTCCTTATCCAAGGTACTTCTTGTGCTTTGTGCAACCTGAGTAATAAAATCTGCCTCAGCCAGCATAATGCTGATGGTTTGGAAGGAGCTGCTTTGACCAAAAGCAGAGGGTGCTACAGGAGCAAGGTCGGTTGTTCCTGTGTTTGGGATGAGAAGACAGACAGTGGGATTAGTGTGTCCCAGGGGGTCAGTGGGGTTTGTGTATGGGACAGGGCTAAGATGGGCTCAGTCACATCACTTTAGGGGATGAGGGACAGCTTGGCCCTTGCAGCTGCTCTCTCCTGATGATGATGTCCTCAGGGTGCTGAGATCAAAGGTGCCTGTTACCCTACACTGTGGCTGCTGGGTGGAGCACTGGGGAATGCAGGAGAAGCCTGAACTTCTGCTCTTCATTGCAGATGATGAGGACGTGTTCCTGTGTGGGAAGTGTAAGAAGCAGTTCAACTCCCTGCCTGCCTTCATGACCCACAAGAGAGAGCAGTGCCAGGGCAGTGCCCCGTCCCTGTCCTCGGTGTCTCTGGCCACCAACAGCGTGTACACCCCGTCCATCACCTCAGTGCAGCAGGCTCCCAGTGCTGGCCGCCAGGTATGGTGCTGCAGCACAGCTCTGCTGCTGGGATTTGGGGCTGGGGGTGGCAGGGTGATGATTTTACATCCAATGGTGCCTCATGACTGAGCTCTATGCTAGGAGGCTCAGCTGTTGTCCCTCTGTTGGCTTTTCACCTTGTGGTTAAATGGGGCCCTGTGCAGTGAGGTGTCCCACAGCAGGAATGTCTGACAGCCTTTTTTCAGGACAGGACAGAAGGGGTTTCATGTTCTGTCTGTGCTGCAGCCAGAGCTGGGCTCCACTGAAGAGCCCCAGGGTCAGAGCCTGGCCACAAGCCTGGGTGTACTCTCACAGTGCTCAGGGCAATGGCTCTTGCTGTCCCCAGGCCATGGTCTGGCTCGTGGGCAGAAGTGGAGGAACTTCATCCCTGCATCCCTTCTCTCTCATTCTTGCAAATAAGCCCACATAATGTGGTGTGATGAATGCTGGGGGAATATCCCCTCTGGAGTAACTTTCATTCCCTGGAGAATTCTCCAGTGTGAGTCTCTGGTGCATGACATATAATGTGCCTGCAGCTGTGGCTTCCAAAGTACTTTCAAACCAACTGCTTTTTGCAAGTTAATGTAGTCACAGTGGATGGTGCTTCTTCCTGCAAACACAGGTTTTTACTTTTTTACTGCCAAAAAATTCAACAGCCTCCCTCCCCTGCTATAACCTGAGTGAAGCCTGAAGAGAGTAGCCTGACATTCACCATCTGAGCCAGAGGAGCTTCCCTGAGTTTTCCACCTTCCCTTGCTGGGGCAACCACCTAGGAGAGGCCTGAACTTGTCCATGACCAGTTTGTCCTGCAGATCATAACCCCTGATGTGACTTGCAGCCAATGGCCACTTTTGTGATATTTTTTCCTCTTTTCTGAAGAACGTTTGTGGAGCTAAGAACTCCCACAGACTCAGCAGGAAGCTGCAGATAATTACTGTGGCTCACTGCTGACCAGAGGCTATGAAAGCACAGACCCTGAGGCTCAGTAAAAGGCAGTATCATTGTTCTTTGGATATTGTTTTGTCCTGTTGCTGTTTAACAGTGTATCTTTCTTTTCTTTCAGCAAATCTCTACGTACATCACAGTTCCCCCATCACCTTTGATTCAGACCCTGGTGCAGGGGAACATCTTGGTCAGTGATGAGGTGCTGATGTCAGCCATGTCTGCTTTCACCTCCTTGGACCAGCCCATGCCAGCAGTGCAGCCCCCAGTGCAGGTAAGGGGCACGTGTGGATTCAAGGAGTTGTGGGTAAAGCTCACCCAATCCAACCCCATGGCCATGGGAGTGACATCTTCCACTACACCAGGTTGCTCCAAGCCCTGTCCAGCCTGGCCTTGAACACTTCCAGGGATATTGCCCACTCTGCTGGAGATGCCTCCCAGGACATGGTTTGCTTTCAGGGCTTCAAGTGCCCACAGCTGGGTCACGTTGGGCTTCTCATGCACCAACACTCCCGAGTCCTTCCCCTCAGGGCTGCCTCAGTCCATTCACTGCTAGCCTGTATCTGTGCTTGGGATCACCCAGACCCAGGTGCAGCACTTTGCAGTTGGTCTTGTTGAGCCTCCTGAGGTTCATACAGACACACCTCTCAAGCCTGTCCAGATCTCTCTGGATGCCTCATTCCTCCCCTCCAGTGTTTTGAGCGCTCCACACAGCTTGGTGTTGCTCACAAACTTGCTTTTTGCTGGATGCTTAGATCTTTGTAGTGTGGTCTCCAGCTTTTTTTGAGCCTCCATATAATGATTGGCTTCTAGGGCCCTTGTCCATAGATTTCCCTCCTCCTGGGAGGGTTGTTTGGGCTCTCCCCAGGCTGGCTGGGCTGTACGTGTTCTTCATGCTCTGAAAATATTCCTTGTAACCAGAAGGATTGAAAGCTTTAAAAGCAGTGGGGCTTGAGGGCTTGTGTTTTGGAGGAGGCAGTATGTACCCACAGGTCATGCCAGGCCTCCAGTATGATCTGGTCCAACCTGCCAGTTGGATGTGCTGTGTTGTGCCAAGACATCACCACTGTTCCTGCAGGCAAATTGGGATGGGGAACGTGTGTGAGGAAGCAGCCCCTCCAGCTCCTGGCTGCTGCATTTCCAACGTGTGGTGTCTCTCTGGTTGCAGAGCAGCATGAGTATGCACGCTGGGGCTGGCTACCTGTCCCAGCCCCCGCCGCCACCACCGCCCCCAGCACCGCCCCCTCCGCAGCCCCCGCCCCCCCCGGCCAGCCTGGGCGCTCCGGGGCAGCCTGGCAGCAGCAGCGGGGTGGTGGAGGTGTACAGTGCCCCTGCTCCCCTGGCAGCATCCAGCACCGTGGAGATCCAGACCCTGGGCATGCAGCCCTACCCGCCCATGGAGGTAAGGCCAGGGCTGCTCCTAAGGATCTGCCCTCAGAGAATCACAGAATGGGTTGGGTTGGAAGGGACCTTAACGCTCATCCCCTGCCTTTGGGATGGACACCTCCCACTGGGCAGGATTCTCCAAGTGCCGTCCAGTCTGGCCTTGAGGAATGTGGTATTGTAGTGTGGGAAGATGGGCTAGGTTATTTCACAGCAATTATTTTCTCTGGGAGAAGGTAGCAAACAGAAGGAGATCAGTAAGATGATGAGGATTCTGAGAACAGGAGAAGCAGCTAAGAGAAACAGAGGACTGGCAGAGAGAGAACCTGAACATTTATTTCTGGTTGGGGCATACTGCATTTGTTGGGAGTGAGAGGGAGCAGAGGTGAGGGGCTCACCTTCTGTAGATTCACAGAGCATCACACTGCACACTTCAGGCTTATGTGGAGAGAAAAATCCAGTCTAAATCTCAATGAGCTTGTCAAGGTGGCTTTTGCTAAAGAATGGCACAGGCCAGGTGGATTTACTGGTGGATCAGCTGTTTGCAGTCTCTGCATTTGCACTGCCCTTCACAGCAGGAGCTGCTGGGTGTGGCTGAGGTTTTACCTGTGTAACTGGCATCTGCTCTGGATGGGGTTGTTGGATAAGTAGTGGTCTGTGTTAATTTATCAGGGTGGGCAGCAGAAATGCCCTTAAACTATCCCTCCAGACTGATCATTCTGTCTCTTAAGTGGTTTTTTGTAATCTTGATGCTGACATAAGCAGCTGTGCTTTGGCACCTGGAGTTTCCTTGTGCCTTCCTTCCCTTCTGCAGTCCTGCCAGGACAGGCAGCAGGACCTGGAGATCCCTGCTTCAGGACTGGTGTGAACTCACAGGGTCAGCAGTGATCCTTCTGCTAACCTGCTCCAGAGGGATAAGAAGCTCTCCCAGGCACGAGACATAGATAAGGGACAAGACAGCTCCCTTGGAGTGTTTCTTTGCTGCCCTGTTCCTGCTAAAATAACTTCTGGATGCTTTTTGATGTTCAGCAGGAGTTTCACACTGGTGCAGGGTGTTAGTTTTGGTTAGAGACACATTGTTGGACTGGTAAACCAGAAATTTGATCCAGTTTGGCAGAAGGCAGCCCAACTGCAGCCTGGTGTGGAGGGAGATGGAAGTTAGGGCATGGTATAATTCTCTGTAGCAAACCTGTTGCACTGATGAACTGCCCTCTCACAGGTACCAAGCCAGTGTGTGGAAAGCCCTGTTTACCCTTCTCCCCCTGTGTACAGCCCTGGGAAACAGGGATTCAAGGCCAAGAGCACCAGTGCTCCCACCTCCCTGGGCAGTGCAGGAGGAGGCTCTGTGGTTGGCTTTGATTCCCCTGCTGCTGCCAAAACTCGCCGCTGCAAGAACGAGAGTGGGCTGCAGGAAGGTGAGTCCCTTCCAGCACCTGCCCTGGGGGTCACTGGGCCTATCCTGAGTGGGCTGCAGGAAGGTGAGTCCCTTCCAGCACCTGCCCTGGGGGTCACTGGGCCTGTCCCAGCTGTACTGCTGGGCCATGGGCTCCCTGAGGGGTGGCATTGACTGTGCAGCTCTGGAGGGAAAACATGATGGTTCACAGCAGAGACAGAGCTGATGCTCTTCCTCTCACTCATGCTGTGTCTTTTCCCAATGCCCAAAGCACCTTTAAGGTTGGTGCTTTGTAGCTGGAAAGGTCCCTGGAAGGCAGTGGTTGTTGCCTGAGGGGGATGCCCTGCCCCAGCAGACTACACTGCTCAGGCGTTGTAGAGTTGGCTCAGGCTGTGTAAATGAATGTTTGTGCCCATGAACACTCCCCAGGCTGGCCAGGCAGGTCTTATCTCTCCATAAACTCTTTATTCTTGGTCCTGGACAGTCATGTCTTGGAGTGAGAGCCTGGTGATGCAGTGGGAACAGGGCTGAGCCACCTGATCTCGTTCTTGTGTGTGATCTCATTCCTCTTCCTTTCAGGCAAACCCAAGTCCCCCAAGCTGAAATGCACATACTGTGACAAGGCCTTTACCAAGAACTTCGACCTGCAGCAGCACATCAGGAGGTAACAGTGCCCTGCCCTGCACACAGCAGAGTGGCTGGGCTGGAGCAGGGCACAGCTCTGCTGAGGGAGTCTGTGCAGTCTGGTTTGTTGTGTCCCAGAATCTGTGCTGCAGTGGGAAGGATCCTTCATTCACCTCAGGATACCTTTTCCCCAGTGACTACAGTGAAGGCTGTATCATGGATGTAATCTTTATGGTGGGACTGGAGGCTCATTTTCCTTGCTGATGAGACCTCGACAGCCAAAAAACCTTGTCACCTGATCACTGGAGTAGCAGCATTCCCATTGCTTGCCTCTGCCCTTCCCTTTCCTCTCCCTCCCTAGCAAGCTGCAGCCTTCCTGTTTGCTGCTGTTAGCAAAGTGTAGGCCAAACTCAGTGTCTATACAGGGAGCTCTAATCAGAGAGTTTTACCCTGGCAGGAGGGGGCTGAAATCTGCAGAGTTTTTTCCCTCAGTGGTCAGCTGGACTTAGAACAGATGGAAGGAACAAGTAGTGGTTTTTGCACCTCTTCCCAGCCTGGACTCTTCACTTTTTCTTGAAGCAGAAGGACAGCGTAGAAAGACCTTTTTGCTATGGACAAAGGAGAGCACATTCAGGCAGATCAGGGCTCTGCAAGCTCGAAGAGGTGTGCAGGAGAGAGAAGAGTGACAGGGAGTAAAAGCCTTGTACCCTTGTAGAAAGTGAGGAGGTCCCCAAGGTCTCTGCAGGAACCCTGACAGGGATGTTGCTGCAGAGCTGTTTCCCTCTCCTGCTTCTTCCTTTGATCCCCTGTCATTCCCAGACCACATGTATTTTGTGTGTGCCCCAGCTTTGTTTCCCCAGGCCTCTCACAATCCATCTCCTGTGGTGAATCAGTTCTCAAAGCCCTTGTTTGGTGGGTCCAGGTGTGATGTGCCAAACCAAGTGCCCAGCACTGTCCTTTGGCAGCCACCTCTCCATGGGCCCTGCCCTGGGGCTGCCTCCTCTCTCCAGCTGCTCACCTGGTACCTTCCTGTTCAGTCACACAGGTGAGAAGCCCTTCCAGTGCATTGTGTGTGGCCGAGCCTTTGCCCAGAAGTCCAACGTGAAGAAGCACATGCAGACCCATAAAGTGTGGCCTCCAGGGCTGGGCTGCACCATCTCCCGCAACTCCATCACTGTGCAGGTCATGGCCCTGAACCCCAGCCAGCCTGAGGATGAGGAGAACACAGGTGTGGTGCCTGGGGATGGTGTGTGTGGGGCAAAGCAAAGTGGTGTGAGGAGGCTGGAGGTCTCTGCACCTCTACAAAGGCAGGGAGGGAGGGGAGCTGTGTGTGCTGTTTGCATTCCTTACACTAAGAGTGGCATTTGCTCGGCTCCAGCTGGAAGCTGCATCATTTCATACCCTCATGGTGGGTTCAGATGCTGGTGGAGACAATGGCTCCAAACTGTGTCCCAGTATGTGCATAAACAGAGCAAGGTGTTCTGTTCACTCCCTGGCAGTTCAGCTTTGGCAGTGCACAAGCCACACCTGACAGCTCTGGCCTAGGGGACAGACAGCTGCTGGTTTAGGACAGCCCAGTGCTCTGGCTTTGCACTGTGCAGTTCATGGCCAGGCTGGATGTGGCCTCAGTGGCCACCTGTAAATACTTGAGGCAGAGAAGGACTCCTTGCTGATGTCTGAATCCCCTTCCTGCTGGTGGCCCCAGACCAGATAGGGGAGGGAATGGAGTGACAATGTAATGTCTGGGACAAGGGACAACTGGAGCTGCTCTTTGTAGGCATCATGGACTGTGAATCCTGGCTAGATCTCCTGTCCTGGGAGTAAATCTCACTCTGGTTCACTTGTGAAGGCTTGTTCTCTGACTGCTCCACAGAGCACAGTTATAGCCCTGGAAAAAGAGAATGGGCTAGGGAGGAGAAGAGGGAGTAGTCAGACCCCTTAATAATCTGTCAACAAATTTGTAAACAGCCCTGTTGGAGAGATTCATCTGATCTGGAGAGTCTGTCTTTGAAAGGGAAGAAGAGCCTGGCCTGCCTGTCTTGGCAGCATGGTGCTTGCAGAGCAGCTTTCAGAGGTGTCTCATGGCAGGCTGTGACTTTCCCTGTCTCCAGGTTTGCCCCAGCCCCCCAGGAATGCGGTGCCCCCACCCCAGGAGCTGAGCCCCTTGGAGGAGAGCGAGGCGGGCAAGCTGGACACCAAGCAGGTTGTCCTGATCGACAGCTCCTACCAGTGCCAGTTCTGCCCCAGCAAGTTCAACACCTACTTCCAGCTCAAATCACACATGACACAGCACAAGAATGAGCAGGTAGGGACAGAGGGGCCTGTGTGGGTAGCAATATTGGGATTGGCTTCATATAATACACTCTTTATTGGGGTCTGTCCTGAGCCTTTTGGTCTGGAGCTGCCAGTTTTTCACATGCAGCTCAGCTCTTAGGGTTGTACCTGTGTGGTCTGGGTGTCTTTGAAAACTTTGAAAACTAAGTGGGAATTCAGCCAAGCAGGTTTGGGTGGCTAGAGAGAAAGCAAAGAAGTGAAGTGTGTCCGGTTCTGGGCCCTTCACTTCCAGAAAGACAGGCTCCAGCACCTCCATGTCTACAGAAGGCAGAAAAGAGCTGGGGAAGGGTTCTAGAGAGTAAGGCAGAGGAAGAATGGCTGAGGCAGCTTGGGGGACTCAGCCTGGAGAAAAGGAGGCTCAGAGGGGGCCTTCTCGTTCTCCACAACTCCCTGACAGGAGGATGCAGCTGACAGGAGTGAGGTTCCTTTCCCACAAGGGACAGGACAAGAGGAAACAGTCTCAAGCTGTGCCAGGGGAGGTTCAGGTTGGACATCAGGAGGAATTTCTTTACAGAGGGGATTGTCAAGCATTAGACTGGGCTGCCCAGGGAAGTGGTGCAGTCATCCTCCCTGGAAGTGTTCAGTAACTGAGTGCACTTGGCACTTTGTGCTGTAGTTTGGTTGGGAAGGTGGTTTTCTGTTCAAAGATTTGACTCACTGACCTTGGAGGTCTTTTCCAACCTTTATGATTCTGTGAAGTCCAAACTTTTCAGTCTAAGTAGCAGCTTTCTGGTCCTGGGACAATCAGTTCTGGGGTGTTGTGGTCCCACTCACTCAAGTGATTTCAGGCCCTCACATCAACACCCCTTTGTCCCACCTTGCTTTCTCAGGGATGTGGCCTGACAGTCTGTGCTTTTTTCCAGAAAGGAAGGCAGTTCTGTCTGTTGGCAGAGGTTTTTCCCAGCTTGTTTCCATGGTGAGCCTCTCTAGTTTTCTACCTTCTCCTAGGTGTACAAATGTGTGGTGAAGACCTGTGCCCAGACCTTCCAGAAGCTGGAGTCCTTCCTCGAGCACATCAAGAGCCACCAGGAGGAGCTGAGTTACCGCTGCCACCTCTGCAGCAAGGACTTCCCCTCGCTGTACGAGCTGGGCGTGCACCAGTACTCGCACAGCCTGCTGCCCCAGCACAGCCCCAAGAAGGACATGGCCGTGTACAAGTACAGTACAATCGCTGCTCACAAGGCTTGTAGGAGTGAGTGGGTGCAGAGCATGCTTGCTGGGGCCTTAGAGGGGACAGGGGGCCCTGTGTCCAGTGGCTGTGGTGCTTTTGGACACCCTGGTGGCACATGGGGGATCCCTCCACCAGACTGCAAGGACCAAGCACTTTGAATGCAGGGAGTCTCTTGGAATGACAGCAAAACGCTGTTGTTGGTTCTGTGGGATGATCCTGTCACTGCAATTCCTCTTATCACCAGTCAAGAGTGAGATGGGCATGGCTGAACGTGCCCTGGGCCGGGTCAGAGAGCCAGGGAAACCCTTCCCAGCCTGTGATTCTCCACCTGCAGGGAAGGGACTGTGGGTGCTGTGCCCAGAAAAAAATTTCCTGTCCCTTCAATGCAAAAGGGTTCATTCAAAAGCTTTTCTGCTAGTGTGGAGGGAAAGTGTGAGGAGTTCCACAAAGAGCTCCACATAACTTTTGGAATGCCCATAAAAATGTTCAGGGAGACTAGGAAGCCTAGGAGATACTGGAGTCACTTAGGAACTTCATGGAATGAATATCTGTTAACTCTTGCCTAGACCATCGTTTCTAGTTATCCTTGCACTACAGAGCTTTGTTCTGCAGCTTGGTAGTGGGGTTCAGATCAGAGCCCTGCTTGAGGAGGTTTTAGTCTGTCCTAGAGAGAAGGGGTTTCACAGCAGGAACAGGGTGAGTACCTTTGTCCTCACTGCTTGATGGTGCCTGTCCTCAGTGCCTGCTGTCAGTCAGCTTTGGCAGAGCCCTTTGACAGAAACACTGCCAGGATGTGTGACCCCTGCCATGCTGTGTCCCCACTCTCGGCTCCTTCTCTGGGGCTGATGTCTTCAAGCAGTGAAGATGGAAGTTTGAAGTGAAGTGAAGTCCTTACCTAAGGCTTGTCTCCATGAGGAAGCAGTGTGGAATATGTGCTCAGATCTGGGTGCTCCCATGGCAGCTTGTGGCAAGTGCACTGGTATTTAAAGGCTTCTCCACCCAACTTTCCAGTATCTTCCTCTCTGAAGGATGCTAAGTGTGAGTGTGAGCTAGCATGTGGGTTGCTGAGGTTTTAGAGCACCTGACTGGTTATTTTCTGTATCAGCTCTGTCAAAGATCACCCTGGAAGCTGACTGGGCTGGGCAGGTCTGCCTGTGGTGTGGGGTTGGCTGCAGTAGCCTCGCTCACACGCTCTGTGCTTTCTCTCCACATGCAGGTGTGTGAAGTGTGTCAATAAATACTCCACCCCAGAAGCCCTGGAGCAGCATCTGCAGACAGCAACGCACAACTTCCCCTGCCCTCACTGCCAGAAGGTGAGTGCTGAGCACAGCCTGAGCCAGGCCTGGACACCTGGCAAGGGCTCTGAGGGGGACAGGAACCCTTGGCTCCATGAGTAGGAGCCTTGGATAACAGATTATGAGGAAGCAAAAAGTGAAGTTAACACTGTGAGGAAGGTAGGAACTCCTTGCCCAGCCCATCCTACTGCTGGATTTGGTGGGAGCCTAGGCCTCCTTCTGGGATGCTGCTCCTCAGCACTGCAGTGTTACACAATTGACAGCAAGGTTTTCAGCTTATGTGTTTCTTTAAAAAGTTCTGGTACTTTTTCTGCTTTGAATTTTTGTTGAAGGTTTTCACAGTGCATCCTTCCTGGGAAAGCAGTGACTGAGCTTCTTGCTCGGGGTGCCCAGAGAAGCTGTGGCTGCCCCATCCCTGGAAGTGTCCAAGGCCAGGTTGGACAGGGCTTGGAGCAACTTGGGATGGTGGAAAGTGTCCCTGCTCACAGCAGGGGTGTTGGGACTGGATGATGTTTAAAGTCCCTTCCAACCCAACCCATTCTATGATTCTTACGTTTTCTATCCTGGCTACACCCCCATGCCAGTTCCATAATGTCCCATGCATGGTGCCGGCTCTGAACCATGTGTTTGTGTTACAGGTGTTCCCCTGTGAGCTGTGTGTTTCTGTTGCAGGGGTTCCCCTCTGAGCTGTGTTTCTGTTGCAGGTGTTCCCCTGTGAGCGGTACCTGCGCCGCCACATCCCCACGCACGGCGGGGGCAGCAAGTTCAAGTGCCAGATCTGCAAGAAGTTCTTCCGGCGGGAGCACTACCTCAAGCTGCATGCCCACATCCACTCGGGTACCCATCCTCTGCTCCCAGTGCTCATCAGCTCTGTGCCACAGTCCTGGCTGCCCTGAGCTTGGGGATACCCCCAGGCCCAGCCCTGCTAGCAGGGATGACAGAGTTGGCTCTGAGCCATTTGTAGTAATGTGGTTTCAGATTGATGGGTTTGGTTCAGCCTTGTGCCCAGCACTGCACTAGCTAGAAATAGGACACACAGGTGGCTTCCCCACCTGCTGTGGTGGCAGAGCTGAGGAATTTGGTGCTGGAGAGCAGGAGCAGTGTGCAGCATGGGTTGTGCCCATCCATTTTTTTTACTTTATTGAGAAGGGGCTGAGGGGAGTTGGGGTTGTTTGCTCTGGAGAAAAGGCTGTGGTGACTCTCTACAACTCCCTGACAGGAGGCTGTAGCCAGATAGAGGTTGGTCTCTTCTCCCAGGCAACCAGTAATAGGACAAGAGGACGCAGCCTTAAGCTGTGCCAGCTTAACCTGAGGAAGTTTAGACTGGACATCAGGAGGAATTTCACAGAAAGGGTGATTGGGCACTGGAATGGGCTGCTCAGGGAAGTGGTGGAGTCACCATCCCTGGAGCTGTTTGAGAAAAGACTGTGGCACTCAGTGCCATGGTCTAGTTGACAAGGTGGTGTTAGGTTATAGGTTGGATTCAATGATTTAGAAGGTCTTTTCCAACCTAATTCTGCATGATTTATCCATAGGGCAGGGAAGTTTATCTTGTGGCACAGCTGGCCTGGTGCCCTGTCCATGGCCAGAGCAGCCTGTGTGGCTGGACTGTCCCTGAGTCCTGGTGTCTCCTCCCCAGGTGAGAAGCCCTTCAAGTGCTCGGTGTGTGACGCAGCGTTCAATCGCAAGGACAAGCTCAAGCGCCACATGCTCATCCACGAGCCCTTCAAGAAGTACAAATGTCCTTTCTCGTATGTAGTGTCTGCACATGACAACGTATCTGGGGTTGGGATGGGGGGAATGTCTCCTGCAGGTATCCTAGGGGACACTGTGGCACCTGCCAGGCTGCGTGGGGAGGTTGGAATGCTGTGTGCTAACTGGGAACCCAAGAGTCCCAATTCTTTGTTACTGACTTCTGTAGGGCCACATTTCATTGCTTCATCAACCCTGTAAAATAACTGCTGCCTTCATGGGAGGCTTGGGGAGCACTAGAAAGAGAAGGAGCGTTATTTGACTACAGAGGTTGCCTGGAGGATGGGCTCTCACTCACTGCCATGTCTCCAAAGGCATATGGCAACATAGGACCTAATGTACAAGCTAGAGGAACCGAGTTTTGGAAGGTGCAGCCCCAAATCCATGGGATAGCCATGGACTTTCTGAGATAGCCAAGACTGACTGGCTTCTCTCTGCTCCAACCAACCTCATACCTCCTTCCAAAATACTTCTGTCTCCAGCTGGGATCTTGAACCTGCTGCATTTCAGAGCATTCCTAGTGAGACACAGACCATGTGTAGTTTAGAAAAAGCCACATGTCCCTGTGGTCAGCCTGTTTAGTCCTTGCCCCTCCCCAGAAAGGCTGAAATAGCGAACTCCTGCTGAGGCTGCACCCAGAGAAACATCTAGGTGCTGCTAAGGAGAAGGGTCATGGTTCTCTTTATGGTGTGGGATCTGTCTATACATTGCTTCTCAGCTGATTCTCACATCTCACCAGCATTTGTTGTTGTTGCAGAAGCCACACAGGCTGCAATAAAGAGTTCAACAGGCCTGACAAGCTGAAGGCTCACATTCTGTCCCATTCAGGTGAGTGGTTGGGGATGCAGTGACTGGGATTCCCTGTGGTGCTGCAGGAGCATGTGGCAGAAGGACTAAGCCTGAGAAATAAGAACCATTTACTAGCTTTAGATTTTTTTTCCTCTCTTTTGCTGCAGGCCTGTTTGAGTGTCTGTTCAGGATTATGTCTAAGCTTTGGGCTGGTTTCTAAGACAATATAATCTGTAGGCAGGGCCTGCTGGTGAGATTCAGGAGCTGAGCTGGATTATTTGGTCTGTTTGCTATCAAATAAATATCCAGAGTGCTCTGTCCACTCCTCCCCATCCCATCTCACATCCAAAAAGAAGATCTCATGGGATTTGATTCCCTTCTTGTGTTCCAAAAATTATACTCCCAATTCTCATAAAGACAAATAATTTATTCCCATTATCTATTCCCATACCCCAGGGAACAATCAGACTTTTATCTCTTGGGGTAAAACTGGACATCTTTCCTTGTGCCCAAAGCCCTGCAGAGTAGGATCAGATGGGATGGGCTATCAGATGTGCAGTCATGGGTTCTTTCAGACTGTACATTCCCGTATTTTGGAGGGGAAAAAAAAGGTGAAAATTATTTACTATAAAAAATTACTATTTTTTATAAATTGTATTATAAAATTACTATTTACTATAAACAATACTTCAAGATTGTTTTACATTTCCATCACAATTACCTGACGTGTTTTTCTGGTGATGTGTTAATGCTCTTACTTGAGGTAAGAATATTTATTTACAGTCTGCAGCTTCCTCCTAAAGGAGAGTGGAGGGACAGGCAGTGATCTCTGCTCTCTGTGACCAGGGATAGGATCTGAGGGAACAGATTGAGCTGTGCCAGGGAGGGTCAGGCTGGAGATGAGGAAAGGTTGTTCCCCAGAGGGTGCTGGCACTGCCCAGGCTCCCCAGGGAACGGGCACGGCCCCGAGGCTGCCAGAGCTCCAGGACAGCGCTGCCAGGGATGCTCAGGATGGGGTTCTGGGGGTGTCTGTGCAGGGACAGGGGCTGGGCTGGCTCATCCTGGGGATTCCTCCCAGCTCAGGATATTTTATGACTTTACAAAGGACTAAAACAATGGTTAAAGACAGCCACTGAAGCTGTAGCCACCTACCCTTTACTGTGTGTGGCACAGTGTCTCCGCCCTTTGATGAGGGAGCACCTCCTTGGAGGAGGAGGTGACGCTGTCCCGCTCCCCCTGGCGGGATGGCTGGGTCTAACTCCGCTCTCCCTCTGTGTGCTCCGTGTGCAGGGATGAAGATCCACAAGTGCCAGTACTGTAACAAGTCCTTCAGCCGCCGCGCCCACATGGTGGAGCACCAGCGCTCGCACACCGGCAACTACAAATACCGCTGCCCCACGTGCAGCAAGGGCTTCACTCGCCACAAGTACATGAGGGACCACAAGTGCCGCCTGGGCTCGCCCAAGGACAAGGAGCTGCAGCTGCGCAAGGCCCAGAAGAAGCGCGTGGTGCGGGGCCGCAAGGCCGGGCTGGCACTGGGGCTGCCCGAGCTCAAGGACGGCGCTGCTGGGGACAGCCCCCCCGAGGGGGGCCCCAACAAAGAGCCCTTCCAGGAGTCAGATGCTGTCCTGTCCATCGTGGTTGGTGGAGCAGGAGCTGCTGACTCGGAGCTGGTCCCTGGGCAGCCCAACAGCATGGCCTCCAACCTGGCCCTGGCAGAGCTGCAGACAGCCTCAGACGGGCCCTGCACCATGCTGGCTGTCCCTGTGTACATCCAGACCTCGGAGTGACAATGCCCAGAGCCACTGTGTGGCTGGGGCTGCTGCTGGCACTGTCCCACTTGGTGCTCAAATTTATCCCAGTGGAAAAGACCAAAGCTCTTCTGGGGAGCTGGATGGATATGGGAGAGAATGGCTTCCATCTCCACTGCTTCTTCCCATCCTTGGGCAGAGGACTGCTTGGAGGCCACTGATGCCTACAAGACAAGTGGCTCCATTATTTCTTGTCCCTCTGCACCATGGGTCAGCTTAGGGCAAGAAAGACAAAGATCCCTGAATCAGGGAAAGAAGGACCATGCAAACTTGCTACAAACAGAGCTGCTGAAATCAGGTGGCTTTGCAAATCACAGCCTCTCCCATCTGTGGTTTTTCTGGCCTAAAAGCTGTATTGCCCAGTATTTGGGTGGCCCTTCTGAGAGCAAACATCCTTCCTAGTGGAAGCAAGTTCATCCTGAGATCCTTTGGGAACACTGTTCAGAAATACCCTGATAGACTTCTGTCTGGTATCTTCTCTCTGTCTCAGTAGAAAGATCACCGTGTCTGTACTGCAAGTTATAAACACCCTGGACCTCACGTGTGGAGTCAGTGTGTGGGAGCCTGTGTGTGTGGGGGGGGCTCTTCTCTCTGGGTGCTGTGCTCTCCATGGTGTTTGCTCATGGTTTTTCCCCAGATCTAGGGATTTCTGAGTGCCTTAGACATCAGTGAGTCAATCCCTGGGAACAGTTAAATGTGACCCCTCTGTTCTGCAAGGGCACTGAGGGCTGGGTGACCTGGCTGGGTTTGCACAGGAAACCTGTGATGCATCCAGGAGCCAATGTTCCAGTGTCAGCTGAACAGGAACTGCCACAGGATGCACTGGCTTTTGGGGAAGGATCTGCACACAGACCTGCACATCCCTGCTGCCTCCAGGTCCTCCTGGGATGTGTCCCCCCATGCTCTGCTCTTCCACTCCTTCCCCCTGCTCCAAGTGTAGGGCAAGCCAAGCCAGGCTTTCCCAGGTGAATTTGTGTGATGAGCTGCTAAGGTGTCTGTGGGTGCAAAGTGCTGCATTCCCATCCTGTTTATCCAGAGGTGGTGCAGGCTTCAGTCAGCCCTGGGCACAGAAATCCTGGCTGAGTCTGGGACTCTATGGCTGTTCTGGCACTGCAGCATTTCTGGTCTGATCCAATCCATTGTTTGACCTCAAGGTGTTCTTTCTCCTTCCTTAAATCTTACAGCCATCTGCAAACTGCTATTTTTATGCTGTGCTCCCTGCCTGCACCATGTAATGATGGGTTACACTGGGACACAGTCACACAGCTCCAGTCTGGATGGGTCCTGCCACCAGTTTACTTTGTTCACTCACTTCCTAACTTACTATTTGCTCATTTTGCTTTTCTCATGATTTTTGTGGGTGGGAGGAAATGGAGCTCAGGGCTTCTGGAGAGGCTGGGAGAAGGGGTTGTTGAGGGTTTACATGAGGTTAAGGAGAAGTCTTGCCCCTGCCTCTTAGAAGGGGGTGGAGAAGGTGGAACCAGACTCCAGAGGTGCACAGGGATGACAGGGGACAGGGATGTGTTGAAATGTGGAAACTTCCAGTACTTAAAGGGGCTTGTGGGAATGCTGGAGAGGGACTTTTCACAGTGGCCTAGAGTGGCAGTACAAGGGGGAGCGGCCTCAAGATGATGGAAAATTTAAATGGGATACTAGGAAGAAATTCTTCCCTGTGAGGGTGCTGAGGCCCTGGCACAGGGTGCCCAGAGCAGCTGTGGCTGCCCCTGGATCCCTGGCAGTGTCCAATACAAGGTTGGATGGGGCTTGGAGCAACCTGGGGTAGTGGAAGGTGTGTCTGCCCATGGCAGGGGATGAAATGAGATGATTTTTGGGGTCTCTTCCAACCCAAACCACTCTCTGATTCCATCATTCTGATTCACTATAAGGAAGGAGGCTGCAGAGAGGTCCTGAGGCCTCATTACCGATTTGCACAGAACATCCTGCCCTGATGTGCTTGGCATGAGCTGGGCTGGGGTTCTTCCTCCTTTGATGTGTCTGTGCTTCTGTGAAAGCTCCTGTCTGCTTTAAAGGACAGTTTATTTACCCACAGTGTTTGTTTTACTCTGCTCTCCCAGAAGGGGAACAGGATCAGGAAATAGTTGGCTAAATATACTTTTCCTGTTTCCCTCCCCTCTGTCCCACACTGTAGCTGTCATTATGTGGTCTGTGCAGTCAGGTCTATTTTGGGGTGGTGATGTGTGTGTGCAGCTCCTTCAGCTCAGAAGCCCTGTCTGGAGCCCTGGCCTGCCCTTCCCCAATGCTGCCTTCCCCCAGCTCAGTGGGATGCTGGAGCCCAGCTGGGTGCACTGGGTGTAACTCAGGGAGTGGGAGCAGAGCCACACAGCTCCTTGTGTGTGACAGTTGAGGGATACCAGGCTGGGGACATCCCATGTAACATAACTGTGGGACATGAGAGCTCAGAGATGCCACTCTGGATGCTGATGTTGATAGTTGTTGAACCAGAACAAGTTTTATCCTGAGCAACATGATTTTCCTCTTAGAGTAAACCTTGGAGTGATTGTCCTCCCTGCCCGGCTCTACTCCAGCTGCCTCAGCTCCTGCAAACTCAGATGTCTACAAGCTCTTCCATTTCCTGCAGGGGAGATTTCTGCCTGAATTTCCTCTGTTTCCCTGGCAGAGCCCTGCCTCCTGGCTGGGATGGATCAGAGGTGCTCAGGGCACTGATTTTCTCCCTGGTTCCATCCTGTGTTCTGGGCACTGCTGTTTCCTTTACAAACCCAGCTCTAGAAGCATCTTGGCATGTTCTGGAAGTTCCCAGGAGAACCCCAGCACCAGAGCCATGCCCTGGAAGAACTGGATCAGAGCATAGGTCTGTGGTGGTCAGTGACAGCAGGCACTTGTGTGGGATGCAGAAAAGGGCCTGTAAAAGCCCTCCCTCCCCCTGTTCTCCTCAGCCTCCTGTGCTGCCAGCTGCAGCTTTCCTGCCCTGGCAGTGTTTCCATCAGCCTCAGTAATTTTTCCTTTCCCAGCTACCTGCTGTGTTAGGGAGATGGAACAGGGCAGGAGCCATTACAGGGCTCTGTTGCTGAACTCCCACCTGAATGTCCTAGGTAGGACCTTCTTTGTGTTTCCCAGAGCAGTGCTTCTCCCTCTTCTACAGGGCACAAAAAAAGCTCTCTTACCCAACAAGCATTTGTTTGGGACATTTTTCCTCTTTTCCATGTGGTGTGTGATATCCCAGCCCTGCTCCAAAGCAGTGATTAACTTTTTTGGGTGATTTCCAGTGACAAACATTATTGTTTAAGTGTTTTGTTAATTAACTCTTGTCAAACCCTGCTGTGACTGGAGAGGAGGTTTATCACTTGTACAGGTGGGTGAAGCCAAGCACAAAGAGAAGTCGAAAGTATCCACTTGGCATCAGGCTGAGGTACTCAAAACTGAACATCCTAATGGGATTTTGTACGTAGGTACTGTGAAATTATGGATTACATCACGGAATTATGTCCACGCTGCCCCCACAGCTCAGAGCATGTGACTCAAAGTGTCCAGGAAATGAGCTCACAGCGAGTCACCACCCATTAAACAGCCCTGCTTGTGGGTATGAATACTTGCTTTTGTACAGTTGGCACGCTAGAAAGGGAAGTTTGAAAGAATAAACTCTCCAAGCCCGGAATAGGTTTGAGGGGTACATGACGGGGAGTCACCCCGGCAGTGGGGCTGGAAGAGGGGACTGGCACTGACAGGAGGCTCTGCTCCCACCTCTGGTCCTGGGCAGTCTCCGGGGTCACTTCAGGGTGTCCAGGGCAGGGAATGGAGCTGGGAAGGGTCTGGAGCACCATGAGCAGCTGGGGGGGCTCAGCCTGGAGAAAAGGAGGCTCAGGGGGACCTTGTGGCTCTGCACAACTCCCTGACAGGAGGGGACAGCCGAGGAGGAATTGGGATCTGCGGACAGGGACAGGAGGAGAGGAAACGGCCTCAGGCTGGGCCAGAGGAGGTTTAGATTGGATATTACACAGAATTTATTGATAGAAATATTGTCAGACATGGGAGCGGGCGGCTCAGGGACGTTTGGAGTCCCCGTCCCTGGAGGAGTCCCAGGAAGGGCTCGGAGCCGGGAACAGGGTGAGGATCGGGCACAGGTTACCCGTCAATGACCTTGCCGGGCTTTTCCAACTTCAATGATGTGACGCTGCCCCCGCGGCTCCCCGGGCCGTCCCCTCCCGCTCCGTCCCCGGTCACAGCCCAGCCCCTCCTCCCCTGCCCGACACCCGCCCCGTGACGTCACACCACCTCTCCGTGACGTCAGCCCCGCTGCGACGTTAGCGCGCCTAGCGCCACTGCCGGGTTCCGTTCGGGAGGCACCGCCTTCCCGGCGTGCCCCGCGCCTCGCTGCAGCCGTGCCTCTATCTCCCAGCAGCCACCGCGCGCGGAGCCCGCCGGCGCGCACGGCTCTAAGGCGCAAGGCACGCTGGGAATTGTAGGCGGTGCGGGGGCGGTGGGGCGAGGCGGGCGGGCGGAGTCGGGCGGTGGCGGCGGCGGCCTCGGGTCTCGGGTCGGGTGCGTACGGGGAGCGGAGCGAGGGGAGCGGGCACCACAACTGCACGGCCTCGGCCCGGCCCCGCGCAGCCATGTCGGGGCTCCTGGGGAAGCTGTTCGGGACGGGCGCCGGCGGGAAGGGCGGCGGGAAGGGCCCGTCCCCGCAGGAGGCGATCCAGCGGCTCCGAGACACGGAGGAGATGCTCAGTAAGAAGCAGGAGTTCCTGGAAAAGAAGATCGAGCAGGAGCTGGCGGCCGCCCGCAAGCACGGCACCAAAAACAAGCGCGGTGAGCGAGGGGGGGCCGGGCCGCGCCGCCTCAACCCGGCAACAGGTCGGGAGGGCCCTGGACAGCGCAGACGCGTCTGTGCCGCGGAGTTTTGTACCGGGGCCTCGGTTTTTATACCTCAGTGCCTTCATCTTGTACCTGCTGCCATTGCCCGATCCCCCAGCGCCCTCTCCGGCGGGACTCGCGCCCCAGCCGTGTTTCCTCACTCCGACACCTCCCTCCCCTTTCCCCGTGGGGATGCCCCGTGTGGGAGTCGCGTCACTGCCTCGCCATTCCCATGTCGCGATTCCCATGTCGCGATAGTGCTCGGCTCCTCCGTGGGGTTCCCTTGCCGTCCCTGCCGCTCTCGCTTTGGGGAGAGGTCAGGGAAATATCAGCGCTGGGTGAGCAGGGCAGCACCGTGCGGTCAGGCCTTGATTTACCCTGCTGCTGTTTTTTAATTCTAACCAACACTGGTCTTTACCAAAACTTGCTTAACTGGCTTTGGCTGAATCTGTGTTTATTTTTGTCAGCTCTTAGCAAAAGTTCTGAGCGTGCTGGGGAGAGCAGGAGTTACAGCTTTAATGTGTGTGTTGTTTGTTCGTGGGATGAAGAACTTCAGGGAGAAAATTGGCCACAATTAGAAAGGATTCTGGAAAACAGAAATCCTGGGAATTTCTGGGTTTCTTCTGGGAATAACTTGGGTTATACTTGTACTTTGTTTTGTGTTCTCATGGAAATATTACTTCTTTTAGAAACAGTGTTTTTCTGGGGTTTATCCCCACTCCTCAGCCCCCTCCAAGAGGCTCTTCCACACACACAGTGCTAAAGCTTATAAATGGAATTGGTGTTTCCCAGGTGGAGCTTGGCTTCCCTGCAGGTCTGGCTGTGTTTTCCAGGCAGTGCTTGACGTGTCTGTGTGTCCGGACATCAGGAAGTTGTCATGTTACACTTTCTAGTGCTCTGAAAACAAACTTCTTCCTTGTTTTAGCTTGGTCGTTAAAAGTTTTTAGGAAAGTCCTGATTTCTGTGTGGATGTTGCTCTCTCTGTGCAGGAGCAGGAGTGGCTCTGCCTGTGGCACACACACGTCTGGCAAGGGTCAATTAGCAGTAATTACCCTGAGGAGTTTGACGTCATTCCTTCAGTCAGCACTTTGAGTCTCCTTCCTGACTCCAGAGCTCTGGTGTGTGGGTGAAGGGGATGGAGCTGGTGCTCAGGGATGTGTCAGAGAGGATCTCAACAGAGCCTGACTTCAGGCTTAACCAAGTCAGTTCTAAATCAAATACATTGCAACAGTTCTAAGGAGTGAGTCTGTGCTGTGATTTTTGGTAATGAGCTTAAAACGAGAACTGAAAGTCTCAGTCTGCAGTTTCTTCATCTTCTGGGTCACACTGGGCCTCTTGAACTTCTGTTCAGCTCTTTATCTCGCTCTGCTGTAAAGCCATCTCTGTGTGCTGCCCTTCAGAACCTCGGGCAGGGGAGGGATTAAATTTCCTTGGGGGTGGAGGAAGGAGGAAAACCTGCCCCTTCCCCGGCAGGGTTCTGGGTCAGACTAACGGAGGGCTTGCAGCAGCATAGGAGCCTGAGGAGTAATTAAAGAGCTGTGAACAGGAGAAGGGGAGGGATGGTTTCTGCTGGAAAACGAAACCACTTTTTCCATTTCTGGAACTGAGAGGCCAACTGTTCCTACTGAGCTGTGAGTTAAGGCAGCTGATTGTCTGTGGCTTGCTGGGAAGTGAATTCCCCTCAGGACACACTCAGTTTTTCTGATTCCTAGTTGTCAGTCATCAGCTGAGCTCCAACAAATTGCATTTTTTAATATCCACATATTGGACTTTTCCCTGTCTGACTTCAGGCTGGTTTATAGTCCATAATCTATGCAACTTTGATGCAAAGTCACTTACATATTTTAACTGAAAATAATAATTCATTGGTTTTATATGGACAGTTTTAGTTTTATATGTGTAATTTTAGTGGAAATACTTTGATATAGTTAATGCTTTCAAGTAAAACTGAACAAAAGATAATTAGCTAGAGATTATTTTAAGTGTTGGATCAACTTTAAAAAAATTAGATTTGAAGAATCCTTAGGCTTAGTTGTCCAAGATTTAATCACTTCCCTCTGGAATCCCTGCTGTTCCTGGAGGATCTCCTGTGGATGGTGCACATTTGTGATCTCAGCTGGGCAGTGCTGCTGATGGTCCTGGGACAGCCACAAGAAGGTGATACAGTGGGGGAGGGAGCTTACCTGGAAGCTTAAAGCCACCTTGGGAAAACGTGGAGTGGCATTTTTGTTGTCCCAGAGGAAAGCTGGGTGTCTGGCACACTCGAGGAAACAAAAGGAAACACCCTCTGCTCCCCAGCACACTGGGTGATTGTTCAGATGCCAAGTGACCCGCTTTCCAAAGGCTCATTCACTCATTCCTGCAGCACTTCTGGAGTCTAAGGAAAGCTTACTCTAAGAAACTTAGAGGCTTCTGGTTCCTGTGCCTGCCCCAAGCACATGCAGGGTTTTATTAATTTATGAACTTATTTTATGTGGGTATTTTTCATAATTGGCATTTAGGGTACCCAGGCTGTGTAATCAGACAACTCAGGAAATTTTGAGGTTATAATAAGGAACTTTATGTATAAATTTCCTCAGTCTGTGTTGTTACTTGGCATGGGAGGCTTTCAACTTGTATGAAAAGTTCTGAGTGTGCTGGGGAGAGCAGCAGTGATGGCTTTAATGTGCTTGCCGTGTTTTGTCCATGGGATGAAAAACTGTCAAGATTAATCATCATTAGAAGGGTTTTTTGAAAACAGGCAAGTTACTCTTTCCTCTTCTGGGAGGAACTTGGGTTATGCTCGTGCTTGGTTTTGTGTTGTCATGGAAATATTCAATCTTTTGAAAACAGAGTGTTCTGGGGTTTGTCCCCACCCCTCTAAGAGCCCTCCCATATTTCAGCTCTACCTCATGAGTGGTGGATTTATTTACTCCTCTCAATGAATTTCTAGAAGCAGCAGCACCACTCCCTAATTTGAACACTGTCAGCCAGTATCTCACTGCATTTTACATCTGCCCTGAAAAGCAGCTTTGCTGTGGCAGAAGCAGAGTGCAGCTGTGAGCCTGATGAGCCCTGTGCTGCTGCTGCCTCCTTTTATTCCGCTCCAGTTTTTCTGTGGCATTGTTGCATCTGGGATGTTTCTCAACGCTCAAACCTCGTGATACAAACCAAGCTGCTCCATCTATTCCAAGGGTTCTGGAGCTCTGGGGTTCAGTGCTCAGTTCAGGGGAGTTTAAGCTGATCCTAATCACTGCTGCTCTGCTGGTTCTGTTCCTGTGGCTGTGCCTGATCACGCAAAGCTGAGCTACCAGAGGAACAAGGGGTTAATTCCTTGAGCTCTGACTACCTTGGGTATAAAAATTCCACAGTCTCTTTCTCCTGGAACCCAAAGCTCAAGATTACAGCAGGGAGAGAAACTCAGTGCTGCCTTAGAGTGGCAGCTTCAGATCTGGAGTGAGTAGATGCAGTTTTGTACCTGCCTGCCACTGATCTTATCTTTCTGTTAGTTAACACCAGGGCCACAAACAATGCAATGGGTGAAATGCCAATATTGTACCAAAATATATTCAGGCTTTAGCAGGAGAGTGACATTTCATGGATTTTCCCTCCACTCTGGTTTCTGTTAGTGAGCAGTTTTTCCTTTCTGATGTCAAAGTTTCTCTTTTCACTACATAAATATAGTATTGGATTTTTTTCTCCACCCAAGTACACAAAATAGATGCAAACCCACTGCTAGATTTCTGCTGTGTGATTCAGCTTTTCCTGGAAAGAGAACACTCCTGTTCTCCACCCAGCACCAAAACCAAACAAACCAGGAGGTTGGGTGCAGGCTGAAGTCCTGACTTTAGGCCCACCTGGGGCTCTCAGTGCTGCCTCAGGATAGAAATCAACTGCTTACATCCCTTTACCTTTTTTAAGCTGTCCCGTCAGGCTGTTGATCTGATTTCCCTGCAGCTGGAGGGTTCTGGTGTCAGAACTGCCCCTGTCAGGGAACCTGCCTGGAATGTCCAGCTGGGACTGGCTGAGTGAGGCTGCTCAGGAGTGGCCCTGCCTGTTCCTCTGTGCTGCTGCTGGTGTTTGTGTGGGCAGGGCATGACTTGGACTAGCTTGCTGAGCCAGAAAAAAACCAACTCTTACAAAAAAAGAGAAAGAAAAGTTGTGTTGCACACTTAACCACACAAATGCTGGAGCTGGCTGGGAGAGGGAGGCAGGAATTTGATGGGAAGGAGGAGGGAGGGCAGTTGTGCCTCTCCTGGCAGCAGTCCCTGCTCAGAGGCACTACCTGTGATAATATCTGAGAGTGACGTGGGATCTCAGCAAGGGACACACGGATCATTAACTGAGTCATGGCAGCAGTGCCTGCAGGATGGCCACGATGGTTTGGGTTAGAATGTTGGGTGCTTCAAAGTCTGGGCAGGAAAGGCAGTGAGGGAGGGGAAAGCTGCAGCCTCAGCTCTGGGCAGGAGCAGAGATTCAGAGGGGCTGGGAGTGCGTGTGTGAGCCTCAGATGTGGTTTAAAGAGGAGTGCTTCTCCTCCCACAATCAAATGTGAGCCTGGTTTTGTTTCCATGAATCATCAGGTGCTGATGGAGGGAAGCAAGAGTCCTGCAGCACCTCCAGTCCCTCTGTGGCCCTCAGCCTGCCCACTCTGTGTTTTAAGTCACAGTCTAATACAAAACTGATGTTTGAGTTCCAGGTGCTTCTCCATAACCCAGGGCTTCATGCAGGAATATTGATGGCATTGCAGGCTTGAGTCCTTCATATTCTCCTGAGGTCAAAGAGATGAGCATTCACTACCTGGCTTGGGAAAAGTGATAATTGCTCTTTTAAATTAGATCTTAAAAAACAAGAGGAACTTTCTCCTTTGGATTCTACCCTACCTGCATTTAGCAGATGTTTTTGGAGACAAAACTCTCTGGTATAAAACAGTTTGGGAGCAGTGGTGGGATTCACAAACACCTTTTTAAAAACTACTTTTTAAAGTGGCATAAAAAACCCCTAAACCCTGTTATTCTACCAGATAAGATTTGGTAACTGTATTTGATGCAATACATCCTTCCTGTGTTCCTGTAGTCTGTGAAGAGGGAAACCTGGCATGTTTGCAGCTACTAACTTTGTGTTTGTTCTCTCAAAATGTATTAGATGTTGGATTCTAGAATCTCATTAAACTCCAACCCTAATCACTGAATCCTGCTCCAGGGCTCCTAGGCTAATTCAAAAATTATAATTTGCAGGTGATTCAAATTGTCAATTTTGTTTAATCCTCTTTTACTTAGACTTGTGCTGAGTTGTGGAGAGTTTATCTGGACTGGGATGCTGTTGAGATTTGCATTTGTATCATTCAGGTCTCTCTGTAGATCCCTTATTGCTCCCAAAAAACCAAAATTGCATTGCCATTTCTGTGTTTTGGGTATGTGATGTTTGTCCCAGAGACATTGGGTTGTGGCCTGATTTTTGCAGCCAGCAAAGTGTAGACATGAGTGGGGTTTAAAGTAAGATCTTGTCATTTACTCACACCACTTAAAAATGGATGATTTTTGCAAAACTAAAAGCTGGAGCAGCTCTCATCCTTGACTTGCCATCAAGTTTGCAGCCAGATGTCCAGCAAACTGGAACTCCTGGCACAAAGTGTGTGAAACAAACAGGATGCACTTGGAGAATCCTAAATAGGGCAGGCATCAAGGTTGGCAGACTTTTGCCTTTCCCTGAGACAGCCCAAGGCTGCAGCAGAGCTGGTGATAAGGAGGTTGGTTCTGCTCTGAATCATCCCCCTGAGTCTTGGAGCAGGGATCCACTTCTGGGACAGGCTGGGAGAGCTGGGCGTGTTCACCTGGAGAGGTGAGGGCTCTGAGGAGCCCCTTCCAGGGCCTAAAGGGGCTCCAGGAGAGCTGGAGAGGGACTGGGGTCTGCTTGGCAGGATAAGGGGGAATGGTTTCACACTGACAGTGGGATATTGGGAAGGAATTTTTCCCTATGAGTGTGGACAGGCCCTGGCCCAGGGTGCCCAGAGAAGCTGTGGCTGCCCCTGGATCCCTGTAAGTGTCCAAGGCCAGGCTGGACAGGGCTTGGAGCAGCGTGGGACAGTGAACACCCATGGCAGGGGTGGCACTGGGTGAGCTTTAAGGTTCTTCTCAACCCAAACCACTGGGATTCCATGGAACCTTCCTTGTGGCCAGTACCAAGGGCAGTGCAGTGGGCACAGTGACCCAGCACTGGTGGGACACAGTAGAGCACAAGTTCCCTGTGTGAAGCTCAGTGCCAGGCTGTGGCAAAGGCAGTACCAGTTCTGTCCATGATGTCCTTCCATCTGGTTCACTGGTGAGATGAAGCCTTGCCCATTACCAGTTTCTAGGAGCTAACACAGTTATGGGATTATTATGTGGACAGCTGTTGTCTTGCAGCTCTCAACTGGTGGCAGTGAATGATGGAAGTTTGGAGGTGTCCAAATAACCAGTATGACATCTGTCCTGCATTTACTGGGATGTGGTGGGATGTGCTCTGTTGTTCCTGTGGTGGGGTGTGTCACCAAACATCCACACTGTGTGTGCTCCTCATGGCTTGGCAGAATCTCACCCAGATTTAGGAATTCTGTGTTGGCTTCAGGTGGGTGTACAGAGGTTGCTCAGATGTAGTGGAACTGAGAAATGTCAGTGACAGGAGCATCAGTGGTATTCAAACACTGGAGGTGATTTTGGTTGATTATGAAATAAAACAAATTAATAGAAAGCAAACTTCATTGTGGGCTTCCTGGGAGCTGTGCACAGTCCCTGCAGCTCCAGTGAAGATGGTGCTTCCTGGAAATGGCCTGGCAGCCTCTCCATGTGGGCTCTGCCTGTGCCCTGTCCTGGGAGGACAGTGAGCTGCAGAAAGGGTTTTTTGTGGGTGCTTCCCTGGCAGCTCCCAGGAGGAACAGAGTTTATTGCTTAACTGGCTCTGGAGCTGATCCTGGCCTCAGAGCATGGGATTGCCATTAAAAATTGCAATTCAGCCCTGAAGAAGTACTGCAGTGCTGCCACTGGAGTGTTTGGAGGTTGAGTCATGAAGTACAAACGTTTTAGAAATAAATGTGGTTTGTCTTATTTGCTTTATGACTTTGGGCTTTCTAAAGGTTTGTGTTCTCAGCTTTTCCCCCTTAATCAGTGTTGGAATCTCAGCATTCACAAAAAAAGTACTTTTTCACCTCTCAAAATATCTCATCTGGGGAAGTTAGGCTGTTAAGAAAAATGCTAAATATTATGACAGCATCAATGAAATTCTTAGACTTGGCAATGCTCTATTAATAATGGTCCAAGGCTAGAAAATGCCTGATGGATTCCCAGGCAGTCACTCTTTTAATTCCCCAGGAATGAAGTGTGCCATCTTTTGAGTTTTGTGCATTAATTACAAGAACACTATTCAGTTTAGTTTGTTTGGGGTTTTTTTCTAAGAGAAAACAGCATTTTGAGATAAAGAGCTATTTCTATTCCTGCAAAGTTGAACCTGATGCCTTTCTGGCAGGGATTCAAAGAAGAGAGAATTCTCTTTAAACAGAGAATTACCTTCAAGAAAAGGTTACCTTCAGCAACCACAAAATAAAGAAGAAAAGCCATAAAGAGTATTTGCAGGCTGTGAGAATCTCAGGGATACCTTAAGGAACATACATTTGTCATCCTAAAAGTTTAAACTTTGCTTGAGTACTGAACAATTATCTCATCAGAATTTTGTGTGTATCAAAGAAGGTGCAGATTTTTAACTGGTAAAGTTAGTGGCAGTTGGAAAGAGTAAGAGAGGATAATTTACTCAGGCAGCCTTAGAAAATACCTAATTTAATTTGGAAAGAAGAAATGGACACTGGAAATTGGGAAATGCAGTGCAAGCTTTGCTTCCAGAGGGTGGATCAGATTTCAAGGAATGGTTTGAAACTTCAGGCCTGGATATTTTTGGCTGAACCAGCATTTCTTAGACTCATTCCAGCTCCTGGGTGGAACAAAGCTGTCTCTGTAACTTGGATTTCTTGTTCCTGGTTTTCTCATTTGAACTTCAAGGCTCACTCTAGATTACTTTTTCTCTTATTCTTATTTTCCTTTTTTTTTTTTTTTTTTTTTTTGACAAAACTGTCCCAGGATTGCCTGGAGATTATTTTACAGAGGATTATTGACCAGAGGAGTGTTGCCTTGGCATTCAAGGGACAGAGGAACCCCCTCTGGGCTGTGGATGGGGAACAAGATCAGCAGTCCATGGTGCAGGGGCTGAGCTGATGCTCTGATAGAGCCAGGGTGGGGTGAAGGTGCTGCTTCCTCTTGTGTTTGGGTGTTGCTGTATCACAGCCCTTGATTGCTGCTCTACAGATGCTTTTTTCTTTATCTCTTTGGTTTTTTCCTTCTGTACTTGTATAGATTTTTAGGGCAGGAGTGTTGATTGTTTTGTTTCATCTCTTGCACAATAGACTAAATGTTCTGGCACCATTGTGCTCAAGAGGAGGTGGTAATCTTGTATTTTAAAAGATTAGGCAGAAACCTTCTTGTGTTCTCTGCCTGGGTTTGGGCGCTTTATTGAAATAGTTTTAATCAGTCATAATCTCTGAGCTGGGAATAGTTGCCTTCCTTTGAGGGCAGGGTTTGGAAACTTCATTAGAGATTTAATAAACAGGCAGAAGAAGACAAGGGAAGGACCAAGCCATAACTCTGCCCATGATTCCTTGCTAGAAGTGCACATTTCCCAAAAGAAAGGTGCAGGAGGCTGCTGCAGATAGGCCCTGGCATCAGGGACAAATGTGGATCATGACTTTTAGACCTGAACATATCCCTGAGACAGCAGAGCTCTCAGGAGGTGATCCTCACAGGAAAGGAACCGTGCTGCTGTGCACAGGATCAGCCCTAGAACTGATGAGGATTTATTTATAACCATCCTTTGTGTCCCAACCACTTGGGCCCCACAGTGCTTAAAATCACACCTGGCTTTTTGGACCTCTGACATTTTGTGTTCTGAGACTCACCTGGGATGAGCCTTCCTTGGTGTGATGGATGCCTTTGTATTGAACAAAACAATTAAACTGGTTAACAGTTCCTGGAGCCATCAAACCTCTGCAGAAAAGTTCTGACTCAAGGCAAAACTCAAAGTTTGGTCAGTCTGTAGTGACCACACATGTGCTCATAGCATTGGGAGATAATTTGTCAGTGGCTTTAAATTCCCTTCTTAGAGTTTTTTTTTGAGATCTCCTAGGTAGTTTGCCAGATCTCAGTAGTGAGCGAGGAGCAGTTGTGCCCAGGATGAAGCTGCTCACTGCAGGCAAGGCAGGCAATTACTGCTTCCACCTCCAGTGCCCCTTGTTTATCCCATTCCAAGGACAGCCAGGATGTTGTTCCTGATTACATTTGCTGCTGAGGCGAGTGCCAGGAAGATGGAATGGTATTTTCAGAAGCAGCAAAAATAATGCCACTTCTTTCTGCAGAGCAATTTATAGATGGATGCACAGGGTAACGTGCTCAATGCTCTTCCACCATTAAATTGATTATCTCACTCCTGTTTAGTGCCTGGGCTTGCAGCTCCAGGGGCCAAGGCAGCCCAATTTGGGCAGCTCCTCTGCAGCTCTGCACTCTTTATTATTTGGTGTGGCTGACATTTGGTGCACATTATTTTCTGGAACCTTCTCATGCCGTATTAATATTGCTGCTGTCCCTGTGCCCTGGCACCTCTGCTGCTGCCATCTCTGCCAGAGGGAATGCAGGAATTAGCTGTGACATGAAGTTGTTTTTCCCCTCGGCTGGAGTAATCAGAGCCATTAACTGCAGTGTTTTCCCTCTATTTTAGGTGTCAGTGTGAGTTTTGGGAGGGTTTTGCAGAGGCAGGAGCCCCCTGCACTGTGTGGGGATAAATCCTGTGGCATCACCAACACCTGGACCTTGGGCAGGTGGATTTCTGAATTCAGTGAAACTCCTGAGTTCTATTCCCAGTGCTCTTTGCTCCTCTCAAGCTGAAATGTGTTTTTGCCAGTGAAACTTGAAGTTCCAATTATGTAGAGAAAACCTTGTTCTTCCAGGTTTTTATCTTCTGATCTACTCTCTTCTGCTAATGATATTTAAAATCATTATTTCCACAGCATAGCTGTGTAGATAAATATCCCAGGAACACTGCCTGTCCTGCCAGTGTGTAAGGAATATTTGTTTGCAGAAGGGCTGTTCATTTTTAACAAAACTACTGACATTCATAGTCAATTTTTCCTCTCTGAATGCAATACCATGTAGTAAAATTATAATTTTATTATCCTGCAAGCTGCTTATCTCAGTGAACATTCATCTCATTTGACTAACAAACTGCTGTAAATATTGCAAAGAAAAACATTAAACTTACAACAGTTCATTTAATAATAATAATTTGCCTATACACAGGTTAAAATAATTCAAAATACATCACATTCTTACAGATAGCATTTCTGGAGGACAAAGTGAAATTATCTGGGTGAGCAGTCATGTTTTGCTGACTGATCTGCTGACAGAGGAGGAGAGTCTGGCTGAATGACTCTGCTCTTTTTATTTCTGGGTGTTCATTAGTCAGGATAGTGACACGAGTTCCTGCTCTCCCTTGTGTTGGGGAGCTGGGTGCTGTCAGGGTGACATCCCAGTGAAACCCTGCATTCTTGGGAATCACCCTGATCAAACTGGAGGTGCAGAACTGGAATTGCTAGCAGTGGGGGTTACCGAAGTTCAAATAAATAGAAAATGAAAACAGAATTCTGCAGTTCAGTCAAAGACTGGAAATAAAAAAACCCAACCAACCAACAGCCAATGACAAACCATCTCCCAAAAAACCCAAACCAAACCAAAAAGCAGAGGAAAGAATAGTTTTTTATGTGTAAAAAATTTTGAAAATCATTATTTGAATGTAGTTTCAGTCATGTTTTACATTCAAGAAATTGAAGCAGCCAGCCCAGATCTCACTGGACTCAGCTGCAGTTCTATTCCTGTCTGGAATTTGGTGTTTTCTTTGTGAGAGTTCCTCTGTAAAAAGGAACTGCAGAGATCACAGTCTGATGCTCATTAACAGAGAAATTTTCCATTCCTTTGCCAATGGAAAAGGGGCAGTAAACTATTGATACCCATTTGAGCTGGTCAGGGCTCTGTGGAGCAATCTTTTTAAATAAAAACTGCCTCCAACATCCCTGTCACAGCTGATAATAAAGACAATTAATATAGCAAAATGTCATCTGGAGAAAGGCACTTTGAGCCTACTCACTGTGTCCTGATTGATGGCAGAAGTCACCCAGGTAGTTTTAAATGCATTACCTTTAATTATTATTATAATAATTGTATGTGAATATATCTAACTGCTTTCCCCCATACATATGTATTATCTGAAAGCTTTATTACAACTCAGATAAAGTGCAGCTAAGGTTTGTTATCTGCTGTTTGGTTGGTTTTTTTTAAAGAGGATCTTTAGTATTGCACATTGCCTTACAAGTTAAAACACCCACTGTGCCTGGTGAGGAGTGTCTAAAACACTCTTTAGTGGCAAGTTCTTGCTGTTGTTGTGTGAGAACTGCCCATGGAATGATCAGATGTTTCTGCTGTCACTGAGGGCTGTATTAAATGTTAAATCCCCTCTTCCAGCAGCTGCTGCTGGTGGTTTTTAATGTCACAGGGATATTGCAGAGTGAGTTCAGCCACTGATCCAGCTGAACCTCTGGGTATCAGGCCCTGTGCAGGAGCTGCTGAGGCTGGCCCAGCCATCTGCAAATCTTGCATGGCTTTTGCTCTGAGATAAGGAGTTTGTCCCACTGCTGGAAAGCTGAGATCAGCTGTTCCTAGAAAATGGTGCTGGGTGATCTCTCCAACAGTGAACTCTGCCTGGCCAGGGGATAAAAGCTTTTAACTTAGTGTATGGTCACAGGTCCTGCTGAAGCAGTTCCACAGTAATTAAAGCTGGCTATAAATTGCATTTCTGCCTCTGTAATTACTGCCTTGGAAGCAGTAAAGGCATAATTGGGGGTGTGGGTGCTGAGGAGAGCCTGTGCCATGGCTGTTTGATGTGATAGCAGCCTGTGAGAAGGGCACAGAGAGGCCCTGTCCCACTCTGATTTCAAACACACCCAGTTCTTGCACGTGCATCATACTACAGGACATTTGTATCCCACTGTCTCTGCTTCTTACTTATTTCTGATTTTGGAAAAAGGGTTTTTTTGAGAAAAAGAGCCAGTGTAATTCCCTTCAGATAAAGTTTTTATAGCTTTGACTTTAATAAAAACTTAAAAACATGTTATTCTGATAACATTTCAGTAGACCTTTGCCCTTAGGAAGGAGAGGAGAAAAGAAATATCCTCCTTGGTCTGAAGGGGGGGAAACAGAAAATACCATAAATCCATGTTAAGTTTAGGGGCAGTGCAGTTCTGGTGCACGAGGTGTGGGTGGGAATGGGAGGGGCAGGGTTACCCAACAATCCTGATAGGAACTTGTGATCCTTCACAATGATTCTTGCAACGTTTGGTGTCTGAGCAGCTTGTTTTAAACAGCATGAAATGCAGACAAACTGCATTTTTTCATTTCATTTAACTGTTCTCAGAGGAAGCTGGAGTGGGGAGCTGTACATAAATTGTAGCACTTTACTTGGCTTTGTATAATGTTATATAATGCTATAAAATCATTGGTTTTGTCAGTAATTCTCCATGAGGTGCAAAATTCTCAATAAAGAATGTCCCCTTGTTCTCAGGCATTTCCCCAGCATCTGTCACTATATAAACACAACTATTATCAGTTTTTATCTTTCTGAGTAAGAAAAGTTTACATATACTTAATTAAACCATTAGTGCAGAATGAACCAGCCTAAATATCCCAGCAATGTGTTACTCATCACTTTATGATCTGGCAATAAAGCTGGAATGTTTGGGATATTTGTGCTGTGCCTCGTTCTGCAGAGCAAACATTGTCCTTTGAAAACCCCCTGTTCTCTGTCCTGTCAAACACAGGGATGTTGGACTGACCCCAAAACTGGGGAGATTTAGTGGCCACTGGAGAGAAAGTCAGTGCAGAGGCTTGTTTTGGGACCTGAGCTTCTTTTGGAACAGCTCAGCTGGTTTTGCTGGCTTCTCCTGAATAATCCTGAGCTACTTTGTGTGCTTGGCATCTGTAGCTGGACCTTCCCATAAAAAGTGCTTTTTTTGCTCTCTAACACATTAGTTAATTAGAAATCAACCAAATACAGCATATTCATAGCCAGTTGCAGAGCTGAAGCTCTGTTTAGAACTTTCAGGACTTTCTCTTGCAGGACTTTCAGCATCTCAGGTGCCAAAACACCCGGGGTGCCTGTGAGCTCCATCAGCTTTTAGGAGAGCAGCCTCTTTGTGTGTGCTGCACAAACATATTCATCACAAACCTGAGTTACCAGCCCTCTGGAAGGGGAGATAAGGGAAACTGTCTCTTGCCAGGATTTCCTACTCCTTGTTTCCTGCTCTCCTCAAAAAATTCTGCTTGGAAATAATGCCTCTCTGAGATTCAAGATTTAAAGCTTTTATTTGCCACTGTTCCTGGTGTGACTGAGCTTTTGGGAGGGCCAAGCCTGATTTTTAGCAGTGCTGATCCCGTGTCACATGAAGTGGTTTCTGCTGTGAGACTCTCAGAGATCAGAGCACTGAAGAAATGAAGTGTGTGGCTGAGTGCAGGAACTGAGGCTGTTGGAGCAGCAGCTTGGGGCTGAGGTGAGGTTTGAAGTACCTGGGCTATTGTGTGAGCAGGGCTCTCATGGAGAGGACAGGTCAGTCCAGAGCAGGGGGGGAGTGGCAATGCCATGAGGGGAAGCTGTGCTTGTGTCTTGCTCCACGTGACACCAGGTGTTTGTTGCTCCAAGCCCTGTCCAGCCTGGCTTTGGGCACTTGCAGGGTTGTGGCATTGCCCACAGCTCTGTGTAAAGGTGGTTCATGTTCCCTGTCAGTGTTCCAGGAATGGCCATGCCCATGATTGCTGTCCAGGTGTCTTGGCTGTGGGCTGTTGTCACCTGCTGGGTGCTCCCTGTGTGGGTGGGGTGGGTAGAGCAGGTTGGACCAGTCCTCCCACACTGACCCCAGGGCTGGGAGCTGTCCTGGATGGGCTCCCTGCACAGCCCACGTTGTACCAGTGCTCACAAGCAGCACATTGCTCAAACCACCTTCACTGAGGGCTTCTCTCAGCTCAGGCTGTTGTGTGGACACCTTCCAGGAGGAGTAACACAAAGCACACATAAATACCAACATTTTTAGAATGTGTATTTCACATTAAAGTGCAAAGCTGAGGGATTCTTGGATTGGAACAAGCTGCTTCTCCCAGGGGCGCAGCAGAAGGGGGGACCTGCAGCAGCACAAAGACCTCAGCAGCAGCACTGCCTCCTGTGATGGGGTGAGGGTGAACAAGAGTGGTTTTGGTGGATGAGCTTGGACATTGAAGCTTTCTGTTTGTTGTAGCATGGTCTGTGTCTGTGGTGTGGTAGGACTGAGTCTCTGGGCTGTCATCCTGCTGTGACAGGTGGTGGCCATGAGGCAGCAGCCACCTGTAAACAGCTTTTTTGAAGGAGGCAAATCAAGGCTTGGGCAGCACAGTTTATCTGGGAAGAATGGCCAGCAACCACTAGAACATGTTCAGTATTTCTCTGTGCTGAGTGACATTGGTGCAAAGTGTGGATGGATCTCATCAGTGCCACCCTGTCCTTTGCTTGCAGCTGCCCTGCAGGCCCTGAAGCGCAAGAAGAGGTATGAGAAGCAGCTGGCACAGATAGATGGCACGCTATCAACAATTGAATTCCAGAGGGAAGCCCTGGAGAATGCCAACACCAACACTGAAGTGCTTAAGAACATGGGTTTTGCTGCTAAGGCTATGAAAGCTGCTCATGACAACATGTAAGTTCCTCCCTCCTGCATCTTTGCACGGGATCTGTAGTTTGGTATTTATTAGAGCTGCTGAATGCCAGGTGTTTCAAACCAGAGGTGGAGCTGGAGCAGCAAAACCACCTTTTGAAAGGCTCTCACTTAAATTAAAATTGAACAAAATACACAAATATTGATGCTTCCTCAGTTTACAACTGTATTATTTTCTACATTTGTCCAAAAGCTGGGTAGCACCAGAAAATGGGAGCCTGGAACAGTTACAGATCTATCTTACAGCAGCCAGAATTTTAAGCCTCAAGCGAGGGTCTTAGAACTTGTTTTTCTGCAGTGGAGTTGGTGTATGTAGCAGTAATTAAAGGTAAAACTGCATTATGGGAGTGTTGTGCTTGCTCTACAAGCAAATATTGTGGATGTAATAATGCTGAATCAGGGAAGAGAGCAAATTATTAGTATCAGTGGTGCAGAACAAAACCTCTCCCTGATGTCTGTATAACTGCTGGGAGCTAAGCTTGCAGGGAAAAATTGAAAATACATCTATAATTGTATTGAGATCAGGGGGATAAAACCCAGACTTGCATGCAAAGTGTATTTTGGAAGTGTCTCTGTAGTGTGGCACTTCTACAGAACCCAGGAAATGCAGTGTCGATTGGGAAGGTGCCTGCTGGTACTGAATTTTTCCTTTCTTTTCCAGGGACATTGATAAAGTAGATGAATTAATGCAGGACATTGCAGAACAGCAAGAGCTGGCAGATGAGATCTCCACAGCCATCTCCAAGCCAGTAGGATTTGGGGAGGAATTTGATGAGGTATGGCTTTCACTTTGCTTCTGTTTGTACCAGTGAGTCATGGAATCCTCTGGCTTGGGAAGCCTTGGGATCAGGGAGTCCAACCACTGACCCAGCAGTGCCAGCCCCATCACTGATCCTGAGCACCACATCTGCATGGCTTGGAAATCCCTCTAGGAGTTGTGACCTCTAGGAGTTTTCTCTGGAGATCTGCACCTTGTGTGCCTGGGTGCAGGGCTGGGCTGTGAAATCTCTCCTGGTGGTGGCTGTGACCTGGACTTTGTGTTCAGAATGGTCTGGATGGCCTGACCTGAGAATATTTGGACTTGGATTTCTCCTTCTCTTCTCTGCTTCCCCCACCCTCCAAGAGATCAAGTACAAGAATGTCCTAGTTTGGAGGACAGGTGTCTGCTGAGAAAGGCAGGAGCCTGTCTTGAAATTATCTCCAAATTATTATAATTTTGAAATCAAGCAGCTCTCAGGCAAAGATATGGGAATTAGGAATAACAGTTCTTTACTAGGGAAACTAAAATAGAAATACAGCACTACAAAGAAACAAACTGCAAACCCTGACACAGTCAGAGTACAGCCTGACACCCCATCAGGCAGGGTGTTGGCAGCAGTCCCATTCCATGGTGGCTGCATCCTCCTGCAGTGACAGATGTGGCTCAGTTGGAGCAGTGCTCCTGTACAAGGTGCAGTTTCCCTCTAAAGGTCCAGTGGTGATGTGGAGAAATCCGGTTTTCCTCTGGAGTCCAGTGGAGAAAGGGGCTCCCTTAGTGTCCCAAAACCTCTGTTTTTATCTTGGTAAGAAATGTTGGGCTCTTCCCCCTGGCTGGAGCAACTCCCAATGGGATGCAGTAATTTTATCAGTCCCACAGTGGGACTCAATGGCCATGAGCAGAAAATGACTGGCTGGAGGAAGGATGGGTTGTGAAAAGATAAAGAACAATGCCCTGCCTGGTTTCAATGGATGGCCCATTAGCAGAATATCTCCCATGAAGATCAGGATCATTGCCCCCACCCTCAACAGATGGTGATAGAATAGATACCTTTCATCACACCGTGTATTGTAACCCAAGTATAGGAATCATCACATCAGAATCAGACTCCTCATCTCCTCACTTTGCTCTGATCCTGTGCATTTGTGCTATTTTCTTTAATAATATGATCAGCTATATCTGACTGTTAATAAATATGACTTAAAGTTCCTTCTTTTTTCTGTTTTTCTCCTTGAAATCCTAGGATGAGCTCATGGCAGAACTAGAGGAACTAGAACAAGAAGAACTAGACAAAAACTTGCTGGAAATCAGTGGTCCGGAGACAGTACCACTACCAAATGTGCCCTCAATATCAATACCCTCCAAGCCAGGTATGGATCAACCCTCACTGAAACATCCTGGGTCACTAAAAGTGTGCTTGTTCATCTGCCAGCTCCTTGGATTTGGGAGATCTGGCTGCAGGCAGCACAGACATTTTGCTTGGAATTGCTTTCTGAATCCCAAATCACAGCCAGTGCTATTTCTCTGTGAGGGGCACCTGCCTTGCAGAAGCAGCACAAAAACCACTCCCTGTCCCAGCAGCAGCTGTTTTCTGCTCCAGCTCATCCAGGTTTTCTGCAGCCTGGATGATGCTCAGGGGGCAGTGGAGGTGTGGGAGAAGGGATTTTTTCCAGGTGCTGCTGGGCCAACAAGAAAGAAATCTTGACAAGACACCCTGAGGTTGTAAAAGGGAGGTCAGAGTAAATTAACTCGTAAAATCATTGAAGTTGGAAAAGACCTCCGGGGTCATCCAGCTCCAGGCAGTTCACATTGCCCCATGGATCCATCCTTCATTGCTGCTGCTTTGGGTTTTAATTTCCTCCCTGCTTTTCTGGCCTTTGGGAGGATCTTCCCTTGCAGTCCCAAAGTCAGGATCATCCCAGTCCTAGAGTACACACAGCCAGGGGATGTGAGCTGGTGTGAGGATTTTACCTGCAGGCTGGACAAGAAATGTTTATATTTACACAGATGGTTCAAAGCTGCTCTTAAATGTGAACTGATGCCCCTTGTATGAGCACACCCATGGAATTCAGCTGAGCTGGGACACCTCTGGCAGCACTAATGGGAAATGAAGCTTTGCAAGCCCATTTTGCTGAATCTGCCTGACTATGATGAATAACTTGTAGACTTTGCAGCTCTGTTTCATGTCCTTACTTGGAAAAGGAAAAAAAAGTCCAAAAAAGCAGTGGATGAAAATAATCCCAATTGATCAGTGTCTGTAATTACCCTGCTGCCTTTCCAGGCTGGGAGGGGTGTGGGAAGCAGCAGCACTGGCAGAGCAGGTTCTCTTTGTGCTCCTTGTGTGTTACTCTGCTTTTATTCTGACACCACTGGTTTTGTGTGTTCCTGGTTGTGTTTTGCCAGGCAGAATTGCTGAGCAGAGTTGGTGAGAGGGAGGGAATTCTATCAGAATATCTGAAATCTGAGACTTTATCAGATTCAGGAGAAATCGATTCAATGAACCAGTGCATTGCCTTTTTATTGCCTGGCTGCTTTAATGAGGTTGGTTCTCTAAATAAAACACAGTGCCTTGGACCCAATTCTTCTCTGCATTTTGTGACTACACACAAGAGGTGTTCTAATTGTGGACATATTTAAGGAGCTACACAGCATAACATTTAGGAAACTCCCCAAAATAATATAAATTGTGTACAATTTTGGTAGTAAAAGCTGCAAGCATAAAGCTCAGTGTTTCACAGGATTTAAGCTAAGCTGCTTTTGGATGGAAATGAGAATTCCATTAATTCCATTAATGTATTTAAGTGGGACTTTTTGCTTCAATAAAGCTGCCTCCAAGGCTGGCACTTGGGAAAACTGAGATTCTGGGGTGGTGTTAGGTGGGGATTTTGTGTGGGTTTATTTTTTGAACTGGAATTGTTTTTCACTTAAAACTGACTTAACGCTGGGATTAAAAGTTTGTTTGTGATTACCCTGGCCAGACTTCCAAAGGGAATGCTGTCCCTAATGGTTCAGGTTCATGTGTAATCATCTTTTTGGAATAATAATGTTTCTTTTGAGGTAGAGCTGACTCTGTAACCTCCTTTTTATCCATTGAAGGGAAGATGACCACAAGCTTTCCTGCTTTCCCAGCTCTCAGGAGCTGTCTGCATTTTGGCTTTAAACAGTCTGAATGAGGAATTTTGTTGTTGGTGGGGTCAGGAGAAATTCAGGCAGAATCTGTTTTTGTTTAATGGAGGCTGGAGGAGCTTAATATAGAAAATCAAATTCCAGCCTTGTACAAATGAGGGGTCTGGAGCTTGGAGCTGACTCAGTTTTCCTGATGTAAACATTTCTTCTGGAATGACACAAACCACTTGGACCAGGAATTGTTTCACTCTTTTTTTTTTTTTTTTTTACATTTTCCAGAATTATTGCAGTTATTTGTGGGTTCAAAGCTTTTTTGCTGAGTTAATGGAAACTGGACTTGTCAGGTTTTGACAAAGAGCAGCATTTTCTGCCCTGGAACAACCAGGAAGGAGGAGAGGGCAGTGTCCAGGCTGCTCCCTCCCATCCACACCCACACCCACCCTGTTCCCAGGGGTCTGCAGCCCCTGCACATCCTGCACCTGACCCAAACACCTCCATTCTTGCATTCACAGTACTCAGTGATGGGATAAGGAATTTATTTTTGATGGGGAAGAGATTAATACTGGAGACATCAGATGAGTTTTTGTAAGAAGCTGCATTCCTCTGAAACAGGCTTGGAAATCATGGAAAAATCCCACTTTAACTTTCATGCCCACTGCCCTTCCTGTGGGAGCTGCTGTCTTTTTGCACTCAGAGTGGGACTGTCAGGAAGTTCAGCCCATGCCTGCTCTTTCAGCAAAGCCCCTTTTACTTCAGTTCAAAAAGGTTTTGTGTATTTTTTGATCACAGCTGGCCTTAGGTGCTTCATTTACAGTAATTTCACGATTATAAGCCACACCATTTTAACTGAAATTTTGGTCTGAACCCAAAGTGCGGCTTATAAGCAGGTGCGGCTTATATATGGACAAAGAATGAAAAGTTGCTGTTTTAGTTTGGAGGACAGGTGCCTGCTGAGAAAGGCAGGAGCTTCTCTTTGAAATGGAGAATGTAAATCCCCTCCCTCCAAATTATTATAATTTTGAAATCAAGGGGCTTTCAGGCAAAGGTATGGGAATTAGGAATAACAGTTCTTTTCTAGGGAAATTAAAATAGAAATACAGTACTACAAAGAAACAAACTCCAAACCCTGACACAGTCAGAGTACAGCCTGACACCCGTCAGGCAGGGTGTTGGCAGCAGTCCCATTCCATGGTGGGTGCATCCTCCTGCAGTGACAGATGTGGCTCAGTTGGAGCAGTGCTCCTGTACAAGGTGCAGTTTCCCTCCGGAGCTCCAGTGGTGATGTGGAGAAATCCGGTTTTCCTCTGGAGTCCAGTGGAGAAAGGGGCTCCCTTAGTGTCCCAAAACCTCTGTTTTATCTTGGTAAGAAATGCTGGGCTCTTCCCCCTGGCTGGAGCAACTCCCAATGGGATGCAGTAATTTTATCAGTCCCACAGTGGGACTCAATGGCCATGAGCAGAAAATGACTGGCTGGAGGAAGGATGGGTTGTGAAAAGATAAAGAACAATGCCCTGCCTGGTTTCAATGGATGGCCCATTAGCAGAATATCTGCCGTTGAGATAAGGATCACTGCCCCCACCCTCAACAGACAGTGATAGAACAGATACCTTTAATCACACTCTATATTGTAATGTGTGGTTTATAATCAGGTGTGGCTTATGTATGGACAAAGAACGAAAAGTTGCTGAAACCCAGAAGTGCGGCTTATACTCAGTGCGGCTTATAATCGTGAAATTACTGTGCTGGTTTGTCAGTGGCACAGAGGCCACTGGGTTCTATCAAGATTCCCCACTCACTTCTTCTCTTTTGTGATTTTGCAGCCAAGAAGAAAGAGGAAGAAGAGGATGATGACATGAAAGAGCTGGAAGCTTGGGCAGGAACCATGTAACCACAGCAGCCCCTGGCTGGAAAAAAGACTTTGGTTACCTATTCTGGGTGCAAATGTGTTTTGTTGAGGAGAAAGCATAAGCAAAATGTCTTTATCTTTAATTTTAACCCAGAGCAGTGGGAACTGCATTGCTGTTTTCTGCATAGCATGGAAAAAAGTCTGCCCAGAGGAGAGAAGGGGGAGCAGGGGAATTGCCTGCTGTCGATACGGTTGAATTTCTGTAGAAAAGGTATTTGCAAATCAAACTCTCAGCTTTGGGACTGTGCTCCTGCCACTGCTGGATCTTCATCTTCAATTTGGGCCATATATTGAATTGAAATAAGCTGAAAAACACTCTGTAATTCTAAGTCAGTTTAAGTGTGTCTAGGAGTCTTGTAAGGCATTTAAAAACCAGGAAAAGTCGTAAGCCCCCATCGGCTTCTTTATTGTGTTTTAGGTGCAAGAATGCTTTAGGTTTTTAGTTCTTTGCCAGTTCTATTTATATCCCTTGATGCTGTGTGGCCAGCCCTGTGTCTGTCACCGCAACGACGTCGTCACTGTGCCCATTTTAATTGGTGAGAATGATCTGCAGTTGATCCACACTCTCTTGGAAGTAGGGAAGGTTTCAAGTTCAGTTGTACATTTTTCTACATAGCACTACAATGTTTATTGCTTTTTTGTGATAATTGATAACCCATTCAGATACATGCACACAATTATTTTAATTAAGAAACTACTATGGATTGCACTGTATTAAATATCTCAATTAATTTTCACCTGTGGCTGCTGTGGTCAATCCTGTGTCATGTTTAAGTGATCTGGCTGTAGTTTAGGTGTAGTTTGGCCTCTTTCTGCATGAGGGGCATCTACTCTAAAGCCTGCTGAGCTATGGTTGGGCTCTGCTCCCAGGGAACAGGGGACAGGATGGGAGGGAACAACCTCAGGCTGGACATCAGGAGGAATTTCTTCATGGAAGGGATTGTCAGGCCTTGCAAGGGCCTGCCCAGGGAAGTGGTGGAGTCCCCATCCCTGGAGATACTCAAGAAACAACTGGATGTGGCACTCAGTGCTGTGGCTGGTGACATGGTGGGTATCAGTGTTGGACTCAATGACCTTGGAGATCTTTCCCAGCCTCAGTGATCCTGGAATTCTGTTCTCTGTGAAAGTCCCCACACTAAGGAGAAATCAGCTGAATTAAGTTCAAAGCAAGAGGTTTAGGGACAGAGCTGAGGCCCTTGGCTTTGTTTTTCAGCATGGAAATGACCTCTCCTGTGCACTGTGCTAACAGATGTTGTTAAAGCAGCTCTGTTTTATTCTAGGCATTACAGGGGAGCATCTCCACTGCAGTCAAGTGTCCAAGGAGCATTGAGGGGGAGCTGGGAGGGGAAAGCCCAACCCCATCAGCAGGGTTAATGCTGTGCTCCTGCTGTGGGAGCTGAGGAACTGGGAGGGCAGAGGCAGCCCTGGCAGCCCAGCTGTGCCCTGGGCCAGCTCAGCTTTGCCCAAACACAGCCTGCCCTGCACAGCAGGGGAAATGCAGCAGGGAGTGTGTGCTGGGCTTCCTGCTTACTCTGAGAGATGGCAACCTCAGCCCCTACAGCCTCTTCTTTCTTTGTCCTTTTAATAAATGATGAATAAATTAATCCTTCAGTTTAGGAGTATGTCTGAGCACTGACCACCTTTCTGCTTTGGCTGTCACTGAATTCCTTACCCCCTGCTTAGTGAACAGCTGCAATGGTCACAGTGAACACTTTGCTCCTTGCTCAGAGTGGTTCTGAGGACAGAACTTCCCTGTCCAGAGCACCAAGGGGCAGTGGGGAGGGAGCAGCTGTGCCTGCCAGCAGTTTCTGTAGCTGCCACTCAATTCCTCTCAGTCCCTTTTCCTGGGAAAACCACTCCAGTTCCTGCTGGGAAACTCAGCTCAATTAACTTGCCCACAACAGCTCGAGTTGCAGCTGTGCCAGTGTTTTCTTGAGCTGTTAAAGGAGGCAAGCAGAAATCTTGGATCCAGGAGTGTTCAGTTTAAGGAAAACCCTTGTCTTTTCCTCTGGGGAAGGTGGAAAGCATTGTCACTGTTGTGTGTGTGTGTGTATCAGCATGATTCATTTAAAGCAGGGTGAAAAGTTGGGGCTGCCCCTGGATCCCTGGCAGTGTCCAAGGCCAGGCTGGATGGGTTTGGAGCACCCTGGGACAGTGGGAGGTGTCCCTGGCTGTGGCAGGGGTGGCACTGGATGGGCTTTAAGTCCCTTCCAGCCCAAACCCATCTGGGATTCTGTGAAAATACATCCCTGCTTTTCCCTTGGAATACTTTCAGTACAGAGAGAATTGTGCAGGTGGAGAAGCCAGGACTTGGCATTTGTACTGGGATCCAAGGGAGGCACAACACTGGGAGGGACAGGGAAGTGATTTGTGTTTGTGCTGCACGTTTGGGCTGGGGGAATCAGGAAGGAGATCCCTCCTGGGTGGCTGCTCAAGGCTCAGAGTCCACTGACACTGAGGATCTGTGTTTGTACCTTTGGAACAGGGTGAACACTCACAGAACGCTTGGAAAAGCTGGGCCAGAGGTGGATAAACTGAGAATGAATAAACCTGAACTGACATCACCCCTAGGGCTGGAGAGCCCTCATGGTGTGCAGCAGCTCGGGGACTGTTCCCTCCAGGAATAATGAGAATCCATAGCTCTGCCCAGTACTGCTCTGTCACATTGATCTCCAGCTGGATCTTTACCTTTCCAGGTGGATAAATGGCTCTCCTGTGTGCCTTTCCTGCTCTGCTCTCCAGGAGATCCTCTTCTGGGACTGTTCTAAGTCATGGACATTAAACTTCAGTGGAATGCTAAAGAGGCAGGGAATGGGGGGCTCCATCAGCCACTGGGGAGGCAAATTGCTGCTCAGTTGTTTCACTGGTGAGTTGTTAATGCATGTGTGGGTAAGCAGAGGGCTAGTAATGGGTTAGTAGTGGGTTCTGGGGAGGTGCTTGGTGCTGAGAGCTCTCTGGAGAGCCTTTGGCCTCACATGGAAGCATGTGGGTACAGGAGCATGCCAGGGAGGCTCTCAGGATGCACTGGGGAAATGTCCTCACTAAAATCTATCACCTGCAATTTGGTACTTAAAGCATTTGAGGGAAAGCACAACTTCTCCAGAAAATGCCATCAGATCCCAGATCCTTTGCTCAGGAGTGAGAGGTCGTGGCTGCCAGTGCCATAAATCAGGTGCCTTCCCCCACTGCCACATTCCCCTACCTGTGACACCTCACCCTGGCACCTGCTCCTGCTCTGGGGCCAGCTGACCTTGTTTCACTGCAGCTCTCACAGCAGCACATCCCATCCCTGGCTCACCCAAGGATGCACCTGCTCCCAGCCTGCCCAGCCCTAACTGGGGCTCTGGAGTCCTGCAGCTATCCCAGGGCTGGGCTGTGCTGCAGGGCTGATGGGGCCATGGTGCTGCTGTGGGATGTGCAGCTGGGAGCCCCTGCCTTGCTTGCTCTGGAGGGAGGCTGAGGGACAGAACTGGTGGCCTGGAGGTCACAGCCTGGGCTAAGCTGCTTGTGCTTCTCTCTTCCTGCTCTCCCTGCCTCAGACCTGCCCCCTCTGCTAAACCCCACCACAGAATCCCACTGGGCACTCTGGTGATGCTGCAGCTCCTGCATGGCCAGGCACAGCCCCAGTGCCACATCCCAGGGTGCTGGGGACACCCCTGTCACTCTGGGCTGCTGGTGAGGGTGTGACAGCTCAGGGCATCCAAGCAGCAGAGAGGGCTGGGGACCCCCCAGCTGCACTGGGGCTGCCTGGCTGTGGGTTCTCCAGGGTGCTTCCATCCCTCCACAGCTCCCCTGGGATGCACTCCCCACTCTGGGGTGCCCCCAGTGTGTCCCACCCTGCTGGCTCCTGCTGGGATTGGCTCCAGCCCCACAGGTGCCAACAGCAGTGGCCACTCTCTCCAATCCCTTTGCAGAGGTGTGTTTAAGTCTCATTCCCTTCATTAAAAGCACCTGGCTGACTGAAGGCCCTGAGTGCAGCATGTTTATGGAATTAGTCTGTAAGGATGAGTTTATTCCCACTCAAGAGGTGTAACACCCCTAATTGATAGAACAGGTGAATCCCTTTATTAGGGCCTGCTGAGAGGACCCTCGGGTCAGCATTTGTGTGTGAGCCCAGTGCTCCCTCCCCTGCTCATTATTTTTATCATTATTATGGTTTTTATGACAAAATTGCACAGCTCATCTGGAAAGCTCTTGCCCTTCTAAATCCCGCTTTCTGCTCAGCCCTGTAGCAAAGAAAAGAGCTCTCCACTTTCAAACATCAAGGTCCATTAAATCAAAGTGATGCTTTCCAAATCCTGTGGCTCTCAGTGGCCCAGCCCCATCCCCTCCCTCCTTCCTTCCCTCCCCTGGCTTCAGGCCTTCAGCTCAGCTGAACACTCCCAGTCTGCTCAGCTGGCAGGACTCTGAGGACACGTTTTAGGCCATTATCAGAGGTTTTCCTTCCTTGTCTGTGCTATGGGAACCTGGTGACCTCCTCCTCTGTCACCTCAGACCTGTGACCGAGAGTTTCCCCCACTGGCTGTCCCTGGGGAGGGAAGGAAGGGTGGATCCAGCTGGGTCTGCAGCTGGTTCATGTCACCCTCCTGCTGTCCTTGGGGCTCTCCTGCCCTTTGCTGAACTGTTCACCTGCTCTTGGTGCCATCCTCCTCCATAACCAGCTCCCTGTGTGTGATGGGAGGAGGTTTCAGAGGGATTTGGTCAGCAGGAAACAGGGACATGATGTGCAGGGTTTGGGCAGATCTTTCCCATCCACAGTGAGTTCTCCAAAACCTTTGCAGCTCCTGGGACTCCCCTGTGGGCATTAGGGAGGAGATGGCTTTGGGATAAGGTAGAACTGAGGTTTCTAGGGCTTTTTAGGGTGGTGGGTTAGCAGCACCCTGGCTTCAGGATCCCAGGCACCAGTGGGGTTTAGACTGGGCTGTCCAGCAGAGACACAGCCCAAAAGCTTGTGCTGCTGCCCTGCCTTGGCCCATCACCTCTGCTGTGCTTGCAGAATCCTCAGATTCGTTTACGAAGTGATCTTAAATCCCATCCAGTCCCACCCCCTGCCATGGCAGGGACACCTGCCGTGGTCTCAGACTATCCAAGCCCTGTCTAACCTGGCCTTGGAGACTGCCAGGGATCCAGGGGCAGCCACAGCTGCTCTGTGCCAGGGCCTGCCCACCCTCCCAGGAAGGATTCCTGCCCGTATCCCCTCCCCATGCTGGCTCAGCCCTGCAGTGACACCCAAACTCCTCTCCAAGCCATGCTGGAGCACAGCACAGTCCCTGCAATTCCCACTCGAACACTTGGAGGCAAAATTGTCCTTTCTGGGAAGCAGACGTGGGACACTGGGATGCCTCCCTGCTGTGGGGGTGCTGGCACAGCTGGTGGCCCAGCAGAGGCTCCTGCCCACCCTTCCAGGCTCTTCCCGAGATTTGGGGATCACTAACCCAGCTCGTGGGCACAAGCCACTTGTCCTGAATGCAGGCCCTGTCCCGGGGTGCTCTGCCAGCCCGGTGATGCTCATGCTGAAGGTGATGGGGGGCACAGGTGACGCTGCTGAGCCCACCCTGACAAGGTCACCCACACCCCAAATAACAGTGGCTCATCACCCAGCATCCCACTTCCCTGGAAAACCATCTCCCAACAAACCACCTTCTGTGTCTCTCTCCTGAGCATCATTACACTTCTTTTAATTTGAGACCACTATTTCCCTGCTGTGACGGGGTCACTGGCTGCCGGCTTTTAATAAAAACATTTTCCCCCACTTGAATTTTCAGCTCCCTTTTCCCCAAGGGAAAGCCCAGCCCCTGAAGGGCTCCAGTCCATGTTTGCAGCCCCTCAGCCGCTCTCTTGGGCACCCAGAGCCTCAGGGCAGGTCCCATCCCTCCGGCTGAGGTTTGGGGATGCTCTGGGTGCCCAGATGTGCATCCAGAGCCAGGACAGCTCAGGATATCCCGGCTATTCAGCGCAGCCCAGGATATTCTGGGAGAGCACAGCGGAGGAAAAGCTTCTCCGAGAGGGATTTGCCAGCAGAGGGCAATGCCGGGATGGGTTTCCCACTGCTCAGTTCAGCGCTGCAGCAGCTCCAGCGTGGCAGGACGAAGGTGACAGATGTGGGGGTCGCAGCCCCCAGAGTGCCCAGCACAGCCTGTCCCTGCGCCAGGGCTGGAGGGGACAGCGGGAGCTGCCACCCTCTGACACGGGCAGCAGGGCTGGGGTGTCCCAAACCTGGTGATGCTGAGTGCTGGGACAGCTCACACACACCGGGCTGGGCTTCCTGCTTAGAGCTGGGCTTGGCAAGGCCGGGCTCAGGGCTGGACTCGATCATCCTGGGAGTGTTTTCCAGCCGAAGGGATTCTGTGATTCCCAGTGCCAGAGTCCTGGGGTCAGGCGCGGCCTCTCCTGGCTCTCATCCTCACTTGTGCCATGGATGGTTTGGGATCAGCTCCACCTGACCAGCAATGACATGGAGAAAAAATGCAGAACACCCTTATTTATTTATTGCTACAGGGAGCAACTCTGCCTGGCATGCAAGTTAAAATACAAAATTAAAGTTAAAATACAAAGAAGAGGGAGAAAATTTGAAAAAAAAAAAAAAAAAAAGAGCATTGAGTTGAACAGCTGGTGATGCCTCAGTAGCCCCCTCCACGAGCTTTCACAGCACTTCCCAATCCAATATCTGACATCATTCTTCAGCCTCCTTCAGTTCAGTTTCACCTCAGTCCTGAGCAAATATTGACAAATCTCATAATCCCATGAGCACAGTCCTAGAGAACTCCCTTTTGTTTGCAGGGAGCTTGGTACCCTCCATATCCCCTGGCCAGGAGCCAAGGGGCAGAATTAAATTGCAGGAGCAAAAGGACAGGTTCAGAAGGGCTGTGTGTGCATGAGGACAGGCAGGAGGCCACCAAAGGGACACTGGAGCAGGCTGTGTGACAGAGCCCAAAGAAAGGCTGCTCCATTCCACACCAAGGCAGGGCCTCTCACAGCCCCACAAAACACAAGACCCTTTTGGTTTTATCCTTCTGCAGGTAACAAAGTCAAAAGCCAAGGGCTCACCTGCATCTTTGCCTGACCTGCTCCTGTGCGCCCAGCACCACACCCTGCCTGCTGCACACCCTGCACACTCCCCTGTTGGGGTCAGTTCCAACAAAAGTCCAAATGACCACAGTTTAAGGCTGTGGGAAAACCCTCAGTAGTGGTGAGTACAAAAGCACCCCTAGAATCCTCCAGTTCCAGTATGTTGATCATTGCCAGAAAGTTCTCTGCTTCCCCTGTTCTCACTGGCTCCTTTTTGCTGCAATAACATTAATATTCCTAGTTGCCCTTCTCTATTGGATCCCTTCCCTAAACTCCACCCTAATTCCACCCCTCCTCCAAGTGTGTAAATACTCCTGACATGCCCTAACACCTGCTTTTGGCCATTTGCCCTTGTATGTGGATCGAGCCTCTCTGTACCATCTTTCCCAGTTTGTTCAGTATAAACTGTTCGGCATGCTGATTGTTATTTTCTAGTATTAAAGTTTTTTAGTTTCCCAACAATCAGGTTGGATTTTCTTTCTATATGAAATTGCAGAGTACAGTGAAGCCTCCAGCCCAAATTGCCAGGCTAGGAATGATCAGAGGCTACACTCACCAAAACCCAAAACCCACTCACAAAAACACCATAACTAGCTTCCCCTTCCCAAAACTGATCTGTTGGCATTAGCTCAAATAAAAGAGTAGATGACCACAGCTTAAGACCACAAGAAACCCCTTGCAGTGAGGGTGAGTAAAAACATCACCCCCAGAATCCTCCTGTTCAGTATTAACAATTGCCAGAAAGTTCCCTGTTCTCCTTACTGTCATTGGTTCTTTCTTGGTGCAAATGTTTTAATATTCCTTATTAAAATCCTTCCTTATTGGATCCCCTCCCGAGACTCCACCCTAACTTCTCCCCTCTTCAAAATTATAAATACCCCTGTTTTGCCCTGCTTGCAGTTTGTTGTTTTTGTATTATTGAAGCTTTTAGTTCCTGAACAATCGGCTTAGGCTTTCTTTCTGCACAAATTCACGGAGTTCCATGAAGCCACCGATCCTGATATCCAGGCTAAAATTGGCATTGGCTTCACTGAATCATCTCCTGTCTTTCACATCCCAGGACAATTCAATCTCTGCCTCTTCCTAAGCTCTTTTCCTACAAATCACTGATCAAAAATGTTGCCCAGGGCTTCCTCCACCAGAAACATCCACACCTGGAAGAGATACCAGGGGCATTGTTAAACCCTCCACAAATGCCCCACAGGCAGCCAGGATTACCAGCCTTCCATCTCTGTGACTCAGGCTCCCTGCACTGCTCCTGTTTATGTTCTCCTCCTCTTTCCAAACCTTTGGGAAGCACAGAGCTCCCAGGCTTTGGCAATCCCAAGGCCAGTGCCTCCCATGGGTTGCTGGACACCCCCATGGCTGATACCCCCTGTTGTTCCCAGGGAAGGTGTTGAGTGCCAGATGAAGCCACGAAGTTGCTGAGGGCACTGGAGCACCTTCCCTGCAGGGAAAGGCTGGGAAAGTTGGGGCTGTTGAGGCTGGAGAAGAGAAGGTTGTGTGGAGACCTCCCAGCACCTTTCCAGGGTGTGAAGGGGCTGCAGGGAAGCCAGAGTGACCCTTTGTCAGGAGCTGTAGGGACAGGACAAGGGGGAATGGGATCAGACTGAGGCAGTGGGTTTAGATTGGATGATGGGAGGAAATTGTTCACTGTGAGGGTGTTGGGGCCTGGCCCAGGCTGTGCAGAGAGGCTGTGGATGCCCCGTCCCTGGGAACATTCAAGGCCAGGTTTGATGGGGGCTGAGCAGCCTGGTCTGCTGGGAGGCTGCTCAGGTTGGAATGAGATGATCTTCAGGGCCCCTTCAAAGACAAACCACTCAAGGATTTGATCATTCTACAACCCCTGTCCACCCCTGCAGAGTGGCCCTGGCATTCTGGTGATACCACAGCTCCCAGAGTGTTCCAGATGGCACTGCCAGGAGCTGGAAACAGGCACAGCACACCCTTCACCTGCTGCCAGTGGTCACCTGTCACCTGCTCCCTGATCCACCCATCAGTTCTGAGCTGTTCCTGCTGTCTGGACTGAAGCACCAATCCCAGCAGGATGAGCACTCCTGTCCCAGTGAAGGCACAGTGCCATTCCAGGGAGGGGACACCCCTGACTGCCCAGGCAGGCTGGAGCAAAGTGATGCTGGTGTGGGACAGAGACTCCCTCTGAGGCATCTCCCTGATACAGACACAGAGACACCCAAGAGGACCTGGAAGTGGATGTGAGGATGGATATGGAAGAGAGCATGGAAGGGGATGTAGAAGAGAATGAAGAGCAGATGGAGGCTAAGGTAGCAGTGAGATGCGGGAGATGATGGAAGTTGATACGGAGGATGAGATGGAGAACATGGAGGTGGATGAGGAGGATGAGGAGGAGCCCATGATCCTGGGATGAAGACCAAGCCCAGCAGCAGGACAGGCAGGTGCTGGCCATGCCCTGCCCACAGGCACAGTGGGTCCCTGCAGCCAGGCTGGGGCTGGGCTGGGTGGCCCTGCTCAGGGACACGGTGCCCTGGGGAGCCCTGGATTCTGGTGGCACAAGCAGCACCTCCAGCCTGCCCTGCACTGGCTTTGGGACACACAAATTCTGTCCCAGTGCCTGGGGCCTGGCTCCCAGCCCCAGCTGGGCTCAGTGCTGGTGGCAGAGTCCTGCTCTGCCAGCGTGTGCCAGCCTGGGGGCACAGGGAACAGCCCTCAGGGCTGGAGTGGCCTCGTGCTGCTTCCTTCTGTTCTAGGTATAACAGAGATGCTGGACACAGTCCCTCCTGTATAAGTTCTATAAACTGTAGTTAGTTCTTCTGCAAATATGTTTCTTAGATTGCGCTTGCTTTATAGGTCCTTTTACTGTAAATACATTTCATAGGTTGTTATAAAGATTCTTATAATGTAAATACATTCTGTAGTTCATTGTTGTTCCCGCTGTTCTGTAGATAAATTGTCCTTTTGTCACAGCCCAGCTCTCTGCATTGGGCACAGGCAGTGTTTGCACAGTTGTGGTCTCCACTTGCTCTGGGTTCCTGGGGCTGGAGGTCCCTGGGGTCCCTGTGCAAGGGGGTCCCACTGACAGGTCCCACTCTCCCTGTGGTTGCTCTGCACACATCTGGTGTCTGTAGGGGCAAATCCCAGCGGGCCCTGGCCCATGGCAGCCTGTAAGGGAGCAGGGCCGAGCCTGCATGGCCCTGCAGAGCCTCAGCCACGGTCCCTCCCTGCATGTCCCTGGTGCTGCCGGGGCTGCCTGGCTGCGGCCCTGGGCCAGCCCAGGAGGGACTCTCGGTACAGGCTCAGGCTCCAGGAAGCCTGGGGACATCAGGGCTGTGTGGGCACCCAGGGTGCTGCAGGCCCGGCCTCAGCTGCAGGGAGCCAGCGTGGCACGGCTGCTGTGTCCCCGTGGGCAGCGTTTGCTTTGGAGCCTGTGCTTGTGGGAGCACAGGGAGCTCCGAGCTGAGGGGGGCACGGAGCCACGGCCTGGCCCTGCCGCCATTGCAGCCGCTATGGGCTGAGGGCCGGGGCAAGCGGAGCCCTGGGGTCTGCTCCTGACAGATCCCCTCAGACTCTGAGATCTGCTCCTGACAGATCCCCTCAGACTCCGAGATCTGCTCCTGACAGAGCCCCTCAGACTCTGGGGTCTGCTCCTGACAGATCCCCTCAGACTCCGAGATCTGCTCCTGACAGAGCCCCTCAGACTCTGGGCTCTGCTCCTGACAGATCCCTTCAGGCTCCGAGATCTGCTCCTGACAGAGCCCTTCAGGCTCTGGGCTCTGCTCCTGACAGAGCCCCTCAGACTCTGGGCTCTGCTCCTGACAGATCCTCTCTGGCTCTGGGATCTGCTCCTGACAGATCCTCTCTGGCTCTGGGATCTGCTCCTGACAGATCCTCTCTGGCTCTGGGCTCTGCTCCTGACAGAGCCCCTCAGACTCTGGGCTCTGCTCCTGACAGATCCTCTCTGGCTCTGGTATCTGCTCCTGATACATCCCCTCAGACCCTGGGGCCTGCTCCTGACAGAGCCCTTCAGACTCTGGGATCTGCTCCTGACAGAGCCCTTCAGACTCTGGGATCTGCTCCTGACAGAGCCCCTCAGGCTCTGGGCTCTGCTCCTGACAGATCCCCTCAGGCTCTGGGCTCTGCTCCTGACAGATCCCTTCAGGATCTGGGCTCTGCTCCTGACAGATCCTCTCAGACTCTGGGGTCTGCTCCTGACAGATCCCCTCAGACTCTGGGATCTGCTCCTGACAGATCCTCTCTGGCTCTGGGATCTGCTCCTGACAGATCCCCTCAGACTCCACCAGGAACTGCTGCTGGCAGCAGGACTGCCCAGTGCAGTCCTCATTCCTTTCATTTTATCCCTCAGTATCCAAGTGCCCTTAGTTCCTCTCCAGGGATAACACAAAATTCCCCGCTGGAGCCCATGAAGCTGCAGCCCCTCCCAGGCACATTCCTGCCCCAGCTCTGGGGTCCTGATCATGGGAAGGAGCTGGAGCTGTTGGAGGGATGCTGAGCAGGCCCTGGAGATGCTGCAGGGGCTGGAGCCCCTCTGCTCTGAGGGAAGGCTGAGAGTTGGGGTTGCTCAGCTGGGAGGAGAGAAGGCTCCGGGGAGAGCTCACTGCAGCCTCCCTGGCTGGGGCTGGGCATGAGGGTGTCCCTGGGCATGCATGAATCCTGGCCCAGCCCTCTCCTCAAGTAGAAAAGAGAAAAAAAATTAAATGTGCAAAGGAAAGGGGGGAAAGGTGTTTATTTGTGTATCAAGAACTTGGGGTGAAAAAATGAACCAGGTGTCCTCAGGTCCTTTGTGTGATGCAAAGGATAGGCACAATGAATCCAGGTACTCATTAGCTGTGGAATCCCTGTGTTTCCTTGGAGGGCAGTGCTGATGAGAGAGGAATTACAGATTTGTCTTTACAAACGAGCTGTGGGTCTGCTGGTAGATCAGACTAGCACTGAGAGATAAAAGAAACAATGGGATGGATTCCACTGATTGATGAATGGAAAAAGATACTTGCCTTTACAAACAAACTGTAGGTCTGTTGATAAATGAAATTGGATATTGAAACATGAAAGAAGCAATGGGAAAAAACTATGAATTCTACAAGAATTAAAACTTAAAAGGGAGTGTTATACATTAGAAAGGAATCTCAGGTATCAGTAGTTCTGGGAAGTCTGTGCCTCTCAAGTACCTCAGCCAATGGGGAAAGAGAGCGGGAAATGTAGCCAGGAAAATAGGATAAAAAGGAGGCTGCATCCTCCAAAAATCTGAGATCCCAGGAGAATGCCCCATGGCCTCTCCCTTTATTTGAATAAAGCAAAAGGGACTCCTCTGTCTCCTTTTTGGACATAAACCTCTGGTGCTTGTGGATCAATTTTCCTGACACTGAGAACAGTCAGATGCCCATGTTGGGGACACCAGCCCCAAGTGCTCCAGGGCTTTCCGAGGTTTGGGAGCATTTTTCCTGCAGCATGTTTCCATGCTGGCCGCTTCCAGGCCATTTCCCCTCTCCCAGGCAGGGCATCAGAGGGGTTTAATGCAAGTTGTGATAAAATGTCTCTGTCTTTACCCACAGCCATAAACTAATCAAGGAAAGATGAGCTCCTGGCAAAAATTATTGGATCACTTCGGACTTCAGGCTTTAATTTTTATCAAACTTCGATTTTCATCAGGATTTAGTTTTATTCAGATAATCTGACTTTTAGGAGATAGATCAAGCTTTAATTTTTATCAGACAGGAGCTGCTAGTGAAAGCTCCATGCACTGATCATGGATGGGTTCTGGTGAGGGTGATGGGCCTGAGCCTTGTGGGTGTCTCACTGCATTCCCTGGCTCAGACAAGCTGCTGTTGGTCCAAGCATCCTGAACCAGAATCCTGTTGAGGAGAAAGGTTTACAGGAAAACAAGTTTCAATATAACCTTTAAGTGCTCATTATAAATGTTGAGAAGAGTTGCTGAATGGTCCCTGCTCTCCAGGTAAAGCTAGAAGGGGCTTTTAAGCATTGAGCTGAGAATCTCAGATTGGCTGGAGGACAATGGCCAGAACTGGACACTGCCCACCAAGGCAGGAGAGGACCGTGCCCTCACATCCCGTAAGGAAACCCTGGAGGCTGTGCTGACCCTCTGCCAGGATTCCCTGGGGCTGCTCTGCCTGAACTCCTCCCCTGGCTGTGCTTGTCCTGCCTCCATCCTCCCGTGGTTGTGCTCCCAGAGGGGTGTTTGTGAGGGGCTGTTGGAAAAGCAGATTAATGAGCAAGACATTGAGAATTAAACCAATCCAAATCCATACACTAAGCAGGGCTGCTGTCAAGTGCTGTTCCCGAGGGAGATAATATCCCTTCCCCCTTAATTTCTTAGTAAATCCATTATGATTAATGCTATTACAGTGGGAACACTATTATTATAAATACATGGGTGATGGCAGAGCTGCAGCATTAATAACGCTGGGTATTACTTAACTAATTAGCTGCTGTTTTTGATAGGACTCTTAGCCAGCTGCATTAAGCTGAGCCTTGCATTGCAGCTTCTCTAGCTGTCTCTGCTGCAAGGACACAAAATGAGAAGCATCTCCTTCCTTCTGGCCAAAAGCCACCTGTGTGTGGCACTGCCACTCAGCCAAGCTCCCTGTGGGTTGGTGGCACCTGTGGAAAGTCTGGGACACTGCTGTTGGAGTCCTGTGGTGTTGGAGAGCAGCAACAAGGGAAGGAGGGAATGGAAGCAGGACCTGGCACCTCCACAGGCTGCCCATGCAGGGGTCACCAGAGGCCACTGCAGCCCATGGGGACAGGGCCAGCTTGGGAATATTTTCATCCCTCCTTGTGGCCTCATGGCTTCAGAGATTCTGGGAAGGACTTTTGACACCTTCTTTGCTGCTTTTCATAGATCTGTGGAATCATTAAGGTTGGAAAAGCCCTCTGTGGTCATTGAGTACCAGGTGTTCTCCCAGCACTGCCAGGCCCTCACTGAACTATCCCAAGTGCCCCAGGCACAGGGATTTCACATTCTTCCAGGGATGGACACTCCACCTGCCCTGGGCAGCTGTCCCAGTGTTTGACAGCCCTTTCCATGAAGAAATTTTCCCTGACATCCAACCTAAACCTCCCCTGGTGGAACTCGAGGCCAACTCCTTCTGTCCTCTGGCTTGTTGGGAGATTGACTCCCACCAGGTTCCACCATCCTGCAGGAAAGGAATCAGCAGGAGCCCCCCTTAGCTGGGGGGTGGCTCTGCCTTTTGCTGCTCCTGCCTTTGTGCCCTGCTGTCCCTTTGCTGTCCCCAGGGGATGCAGAGGCTCTTTCCCCTCCTCCATCCCCATCCCCCGCTGCTCCTGACACAAACTGGCCAGAGGGCTCTTTCATGCCTTCAAATTAACACCTACTTAAAATTCCAGCACAAATACATTTTTAATTTCCTTAATTAAAATTATTTCCTCGTTAGAGCTGAATAATGGGATTTGAAGCGTAGAAGTAACGGGGTGTGCCAGGCTGCATGATGAGCACAGTGAGGTCCTGGGAGTGATGGGATCATGTCTCATGTTTAGGGACCCAGAATGAGCCAGAGCTCAGCATCCCTCACACCTCCAGTGAGTAAGATTCACCCAAGTGGCAGCTTAAAATGATATCCCAGCAGTGGTTTTCCAAAGGTTGAGGGTGATGATTGCTCCCACTGCCTCCTCTACAGCCCAAAATGTCACCCAAAGGGAATGCTGAGGGGGCTGATCCCTTCTTACCATGGGGGACTTTGGGAGTCGGGGTCTGGGGTGAACATGGAGGAAAATCATACCAGGACCCCAACATGAGATGGGGTGACCTCCTCCCTGTGTGCTGCTTTACCCCAAGGTGCCTCTGCCCAGATAACTCTGGGGTTTGGCTTTGCAGGGGTTCTCAGCCTGGGAGCTGTGCTGGTGGGATGCTGGAGAGCCGTGTGCTGGGGCTCTGGTGACAGGGGAGGAAAAGGGAGAATACATGATGGTGACGATGAGCTAAAGTGCATTTAATGAGCTCCTGCTGCCCTTACACACCCCACTGCCGGGGCTCACGGATGGGAGATTGTGTAGCAAAGAGATGGATTAGTCCCACTTGGATCTGACTAAGAGACTACTCAGTGAAAGCAAGATTTCCAACTCCAAATCTCCAAACCCTCTCTGCTGTTTCTATCTGGATGCCTCCTACCCCTTCCCAAACTCTCCCCTCTGGTGTATTTTGGAGGTTTTAATGTATTTATTTAAATTAATAATAATTTACCCATTAAAATGCTGCAGATCAGTGGGTTCTTCCTGAAGGAGGAGCGTGTTTGGCTCTGGAGGGTTCATTAGCTGCACGTTGGGATTGGGAGGTGCTATGCACAGAATGATTTATACACATCTCTGCCACTCGAGCCAATCCAGCCTAGAATAATTCAAAACCAATTCCATAAATCACTTATTAATTATTACTGAAGTATTTATGCAGCAGAGATGTCTTCCTATGAATTGTTGGGGTTTTTTTTACCACCATTTTCTGCACGGACAAAAAAAAAATGACTCTTGTGCATCCTGAGTGCAAGAAGATCCAAATCTTGGGAGTTGCCCTGCTCTGCCTGGCTGGGGTTTGAGCAGAGCCTCTCACTGCAGCCCCAAGCCTGACCACAGCGTGTGTGCCTGCTCCCTGAGTAATGAGCAGGTATCCTAATTAATCCTCATTTCCAGCAGCAGCCCGAAGGAGCTGCAGGATGAGCACGGTGCCATTTGATGCAGATGAACTGTGCTTTGGTGGGAATTCAATTACACAGCTTCTCCTTGCTGAACATAATGCATTTGGACGATACAGTAGTTCTGGTGTTAATGAGATGCATTTTCACTGCTGTGAAGTCTGTATTTCTCCCTGCACTTAGTGCACAGCATCTACATTAATTACAGTTCCAGTGGAGAAAAACCCACAGAGTTACTACCTGCATTTTCCTCCTGGTAATAGCAGTTTCCTTGCATGGCCAGGAACATTATGGATTCACTTCTCAGCCACATTTTATACCAAACAACTTGATTGTGATAGCAGGGAGAAAACAACTCTGCTTCCCTTTGGCTGCTCAGGCTGTGCTGTAAAAGGGTCATTTCGAGGGGGGATGGGTCAGATACATTCAAGTCAGAACATCCTCGGAATAAAAGCATTTCTGGAAGTTGTTTTAAGAGGGGTTTGTGAGATATATGGAACTCAAGGCCAAATTAAACCAGCAAGTGATGGGCCCACACAAAATGGAGCATCCCCCTGGGGTGGGGGGCTGTAGGGCACTCCCCAGCCCTGGAGCCAGCACAGGAAACCACATTTATTTTATTCCAAGGAATGGACACATTTGTGCTTTGATTTCTTTTTCGATTTTGGGAGTTTTCAAGCTCCCAAGCCTGGCAGCATGGAATTTCCCTGCTATGTCTCCAGGACTTGTGCATTGGGGGATATCCCACTGTGTGCTGCAAAACCCCACATTCTGACCACAGATTTTGTCACCCTCCCTGGAAGTGTTTAAAAAACCAAGTATTTGGGGCACTTGGCCATACAGTTTAGTGGGAATGGTGGTGTTTGGTTAAAAGTTGGACTTGATGATCTTGGAGGTATTTTCTTACTTTGATGATCCTGTGATTCCATGGGAAGCTGAGCAGTTGTAAGATGTGTAAAGCAGGAGTTCCCAGCGAATAGCACTGCAGAGATATTTGATAAAAAAGTGAGCAAAAGTATTGCAGCACATTGTATAAATCACTCTGTGATCTTCATTAAACACCCCTGCCTCCTCACCTGTTAATAGCTGCAAATCCCTTGTAGCTTCTTTAATGCATCATGGCAATTGGCATGGAAACAACTAACAGTTATTAACAGTCATTTCTGTTAATCATTCTTATCATTATTCAGGTATTTACACATCTCCCTTTGTTTGAATCTCCCCTCCTCTCAGGAGTTGAAACTCCCTGATTATTGGGTGTGGTTACAAATATAATGACATGCACAAAGTCTTGGCTTTGCTGAGGAACAGCTGTGCAGGAGGAGGGGAAAACACTGTGGGGCTGTTGTGGTGGGCATGGATGGCAGAGGGGCTTTAGGGAAAGGGCTTGCATGGAGCACTGGGGAGAGAGAGATCCTTGGTCACTGTGTCCAGCTGAGTGTATCTGGGGAAAAAGCAGTGAGAAGGATCTCATCCCACTTTTTCCTTCATTCCTTTGAAAATTAACATTGCCCTTTCCCCAAAAAGGCTTCTTTATTTTTTTTTTTTCATCCCTTTTGATACTGGTGTTTAAAACAAAACCAGGAGCTCACCCTCTCACGCTCATGGTGCAGGTCCCCGTTTGCTCACAGCTTCCAGCAAGAATTTCAGGGGACACCACCTTTTTCTGGGGCTCTGAGCACTTCTGGTGTGGTGAAGGCTTTCAAAGACAATGGAGCAGGTGTCAAGATGTGAAAAGTCTGAATCCTTCTGAAAACCAGAGCTGTGTTTCAGCCACTGGAGCCCTTTCTGCTGTTTCAGAGATTGCTGCTTGTGAGCAGCACCTTTTGCAGCCCCAAATACTTCCAAATCAGAAACTAACCGGAGGATTTTAAAAAAGAGAGAATCCAAAAAATAGAGAATTCCTGTCAGGATCCTCTACAATCCCTGTTATAAATGTACCTGAACTGTGTTTTTATGGTGTCACCTGCAGCAGCAACAGCTGCAAATGGACTCATTTACTGGTGGGGGAATCGTGAAGTGCAAGTTGTAAATGGGTTAACTGCACTGCCTAATTAGTGGCTTGTTTTCATTTTCTTCTACCTTCACTCAGAGTCAGGATTAGAAACACAAAGGAGATGAATTTCTCGTATTCAGATTTGGTTGTTTATTAAATCTTCTCTAAAGTACAGAGAGTTCTGGAACACTTCTGGCTACCAGCTAAAAGTGAGCAAAATGGAGCTGGATCTAGCTGGTTACAAGGTATTTTAAAGCTAAACAGTCCAATAGAGAATTAAGACCTGTATTATTTTTACTTTTAACCCAATAACCAAACTCCTGTGACCCTCAGGGCAGCACTGACTGTCCAACCAAAAACTACTGCCTGAAACTAGGAAGAAGGAAGAAGACAGAAAGAGCCAACTCCCAAGAACCTTCATCATGTCCCACATCTATTACTGTATTCTAAAACCCCCAAATTCCAAACCCTTCACCATGTGATATTACACACTTTTATTCTAACTGCATGCCCATGACTTTAACTCCATCACTCACATTTGGAGCCTTCTCCAAGGCCTCAGGTCACAGCAGTGTTCTCCTGGGGGTCAGAGCCAGAAAGCACAGAAAGCTCAAGACTCCCAGGTTTCTGGGTTCCAACACATGTTTCTGGAAATCCTGTGAGTGCAGGAGCCAGAGCTTCCCCAGCTGCGGAGACAGGAATAAAGCCAGGGAGCCTTGCACTAGATGGAGCTCCAGGACAGCTGGCTCTCCTCGGGGCCCAGCTCCCACCCTGCCCAGCCCTGCTGGGCACAGGACACAGGGGCTGCTGCAGGGGACATCAGTGACCACCCTGCCCATCCCAGCAAATCCCCCAGAATGCCTTTAGCTGATGTTGTTTGGTGCCTCCAGGCTGGTTTGGGTGTCTGCAAGAACAAAAAAGTCTCAAGAATGTGAAATAGCAGCTGCTCCTTCCCTCCTCCCTCCCCTTGGGCAGCCCTGTGCTGAGGCAGAACATCCCATCCTCCTGGCAATCGGGACAGAGAAGTGCTGGGAGGTCTTGCCCTCAGCTCACCTGCTGCTGGCTGAATCTGGAGGAATTTACTTGAGGGTAGAGATTTCTCTGCTTCTTTAAATAAAACTTGCTGGCAGGTTCTGGTGGTTCAAATTTCCCTTAAGTCTGGCTTAGTAGACACCTATGGAGGTTTAATTGGAGCTAATAGGAAGTGCTGGGTTTGGTAATTAGGGAGAAATGAATGGAAATGCAGCAGATGAATGGTTATGGTGGAGCTCTTCAATATTTCTGAAGCTCTTGGGCTCTCAGTGAGATCCTGCACTTCAGGCAGGAGTAGTTTTACTAAAAATTCCACTTATAAATGGTACTAAAGCCTCCAAAATGTTGACTGTGGTTATTTTTGTAGCTCTTCTGAGTACAGTGCAACTGAGGGGCTCTAGAAATCGAAGCATTGTATACTAAGTGAAGGTGTTGAGCTGTACAGAGATCCAGATACCTGCTGTTGGAATGGGGTATCTGTGCTTTAAGGAGTATCTGGTGTTCAGTATGGCCCCTCAGTAGGAGAGTGGGACTGGATAAAGCAGGTTTTGCTCTCTGAGAGATCAGATGTTCCTGTGGGGAACAGGGAACTGTGTTCAGCCAAAGCTCTGCTTCCAGGGAAGGCTTGAAGCCCAGCTCTGGGTTATTTTTTAGATGAAACTTCATTAATTTTGTGGCTGTTTTTGTGTGCCACTGAAAACTTTTATGGAAACATGGGAACTATGTCCTGGCTGAGGATGGGGGAGGAGGGAGCTGCTCCTTCGAGTGAGGGCTGGTCACCTCACCCCTGGAGCTGGCTCTGAGCACATCTGGGTGATCTCCCTGTGGGTGCTGGGAAATAGGAGCCAGAGGGGCTTTTGAATTTGGACCAAAAGCTGAGTGCCTGTGCCTGGGCTGGGAGTTTGCTCAGATCCTGTCCTGCTGCAGGTGGGTGTAGGGATGGGCAGGCCTGGAGCACCTCTGCTCTGTAGAGACAGACCTGGAGAGCTGGGCAGGTTCAGCCTAGAGAAGGTCCTGGGGAGTCCTCAGAGCCCCTCCCCATGTCTGAAGTGGTTTATAAAAAAGAGGAAGAGGGGCTTTTCATACGGGCACACACTGACAGGACAAGGGGAATGGTTTTAAACTAAGGAGGACAAGCTTAGATGGGATATTGGGAAGAAATTTTTTACTCTGTGTGGGGAGGCCCTGGCACAGGTTGTCTGGGCTGCCCCTGCATCCCTGGCAGTGCCCAAGGCCACGTTGGACAGGGCTTGGAGCACCCTGGGACAGTGGGAGGTGTCCCTGCCATGGCAGGGGTGGCACTGGGTGAGCTTTAAGTCCCTTCCAACCCAAACCAGGGATCCAAATCTGGGATTCCAAGATCTATTTCTGATCTGTGAGCACATCTGTCTTTATTGAGCTTTTGCTGGGAATTGGGTGTGAAGCCCAGCCCTGTGCCCTAAGCCATCCCAGGCTCTCGAATCCCTCCCACCTTCTCCCCACAAACACAGGTCCTCAGGGTGTTTGTTGCTCAGAGCCCCCAGGCATCTGCTCAGCCTGCCTGAACTTTTCTGTTCATTCTCCTTGCCAGTCTCCTGCTCTGAGGATCTCAGCTGGGAGGAGACAGTGCCTTGCAAATGCCATATGCCCAGGATTGTGCCTCTGTGCTTTCCCACAGGCACTAAAATCTCATAAGCAACCTGCTCGGACACGATTGCCAGCCCTGCTTCACTCAGCAGAGGGGAATGGAGATTTGCAGCTATTTCAGAGAGGCTGCCTTGCTTTTGGTTCTTTTTGTGAGATTAATTGAACCATGACAAGTTTTCTGGCTCACCAGCTCCAGAGCTGTGGCCCTAGGAATTCTTCCTCTTCTCCTTCTTGGAAGCAGATGGCAATTTATTCCATAGGATGTTGGAATAATGTGTGTTTGTGTGCCTCTGTGTTTGGATGGTCAATAGGGAGCAGTCCATCTTCATGTGATTTTAAATATCGTGGAGGACCCAAATGCACAGAGCTGCACTTGGGGACTTTCTGTAGATTTGTGATCCTTTTCAGAGGAGTTGAGGCCATAAAACAGTGACTGGAATTCAGGGGACCATAAATAACATATTTTCATCTGTGACAGCTCTAACTTTGCTTGACTTTTGTTCGTGTTCTTTAGAGGGAATATGGACACATTTGGGTTATTTAAACAGTCTGGAAGCTCCAGGATGGGATGGCAGAAGGAGTTCTGATAATGCAATAAAATGCACAAGGTTTGGAAAGCAGCTGAGTGTCCTCTGGAAGAAAAAAATGTTATTTTTAGGCCTTTCTAGTGGTTTATTTATGGAGGGAGCTCCTGCACTCTGGAATGGAGCTGTGCTGGTGGGAAGAGCATCTCTGCCTTCCTGGGAAAGTCAAGTGCCATGTTTTAATGGTTTTTGGTGGTGACTGTGGGTGAAGGTCAGGTTTTCCATGGTTCAGAGCTGAAAATCTGTTTTCCATAGTCTCAGAGATGGAGAAGAGATGGAAAGTATGAGATGGGTCTAAGATAAGCCCAGCTCTAGCACTTCTTCCTCCTCTACAAGGTCAGCTCTCTATTTTGGGTTTTTAGGGAGTCAAATCATACATATGAATTACTTCTTGTACAAAGTTTTTGATTGTCAACAGAGTGATTTGTGAATAAATGTTTTTATTACTTGGCTGGCTCCATGGATGGATGAATAATATCCATCAAATAAATTATTCATCCCTTTCTCTCCTTGCCATCATCAGATAAATTCCTTGTGATTTATATTTGTTCATTATTCATCTGGCTATGAGAAGCAGACATATTAGAGATGGGTTAGGAGCTAAATCTGCTCTGTGGAAGCCAGGAGGGGAGCTCTGGTTGATATTGGGGTCTATATCCACACAAACCTCACCCCATGCAGTCCCAGTGCCCTTGGAGAGGCTCCATGGGTGAGGAGAGACCCCAGGGCTGAGCTGAGGGCAGAGCCCTCATTCCTGACAGGAATCTGCTGTGATTGACAGTGGAGAGGAGGGGATGGCCAGGCTCTGGGGCACTCTGTGCAGTGTCCTTCCTTCCTTCCTTCCTTCCTTCCTTCCTTCCTTCCTTCCTTCCTTCCTTCCTTCCTTCCTTCCTTCCTTCCTTCCTTCCTTCCTTCCTTCCTTCCTTCCTTCCTTCCTTCCTTCCTTCCTTCCTTCCTTCCTTCCTTCCTTCCTTCCTTCCTTCCTTCCTTCCTTCCTTCCTTCCTTCCTTCCTTCCTTCCTTCCTTCCTTCCTTCCTTCCTTCCTTCCTTCCTTCCTTCCTTCCTTCCTTCCTTCCTTCCTTCCTTCCTTCCTTCCTTCCTTCCTTCCTTCCTTCCTTCCTTCCTTCCTTCCTTCCTTCCTTCCTTCCTTCCTTCCTTCCTTCCTTCCTTCCTTCCTTCCTTCCTTCCTTCCTTCCTTCCTTCCTTCCTTCCTTCCTTCCTTCCTTCCTTCCTTCCTTCCTTCCTTCCTTCCTTCCTTCCTTCCTTCCTTCCTTCCTTCCTTCCTTCCTTCCTTCCTTCCTTCCTTCCTTCCTTCCTTCCTTCCTTCCTTCCTTCCTTCCTTCCTTCCTTCCTTCCTTCCTTCCTTCCTTCCTTCCTTCCTTCCTTCCTTCCTTCCTTCCTTCCTTCCTTCCTTCCTTCCTTCCTTCCTTCCTTCCTTCCTTCCTTCCTTCCTTCCTTCCTTCCTTCCTTCCTTCCTTCCTTCCTTCCTTCCTTCCTTCCTTCCTTCCTTCCTTCCTTCCTTCCTTCCTTCCTTCCTTCCTTCCTTCCTTCCTTCCTTCCTTCCTTCCTTCCTTCCTTCCTTCCTTCCTTCCTTCCTTCCTTCCTTCCTTCCTTCCTTCCTTCCTTCCTTCCTTCCTTCCTTCCTTCCTTCCTTCCTTCCTTCCTTCCTTCCTTCCTTCCTTCCTTCCTTCCTTCCTTCCTTCCTTCCTTCCTTCCTTCCTTCCTTCCTTCCTTCCTTCCTTCCTTCCTTCCTTCCTTCCTTCCTTCCTTCCTTCCTTCCTTCCTTCCTTCCTTCCTTCCTTCCTTCCTTCCTTCCTTCCTTCCTTCCTTCCTTCCTTCCTTCCTTCCTTCCTTCCTTCCTTCCTTCCTTCCTTCCTTCCTTCCTTCCTTCCTTCCTTCCTTCCTTCCTTCCTTCCTTCCTTCCTTCCTTCCTTCCTTCCTTCCTTCCTTCCTTCCTTCCTTCCTTCCTTCCTTCCTTCCTTCCTTCCTTCCTTCCTTCCTTCCTTCCTTCCTTCCTTCCTTCCTTCCTTCCTTCCTTCCTTCCTTCCTTCCTTCCTTCCTTCCTTCCTTCCTTCCTTCCTTCCTTCCTTCCTTCCTTCCTTCCTTCCTTCCTTCCTTCCTTCCTTCCTTCCTTCCTTCCTTCCTTCCTTCCTTCCTTCCTTCCTTCCTTCCTTCCTTCCTTCCTTCCTTCCTTCCTTCCTTCCTTCCTTCCTTCCTTCCTTCCTTCCTTCCTTCCTTCCTCCCTCCCTCCCTCCCTCCCTCCCTCCCTCCCTCCCTCCCTCCCTCCCTCCCTCCCTCCCTCCCTCCCTCCCTCCCTCCCTCCCTCCCTCCCTCCCTCCCTCCCTCCCTCCCTTCCTCCCTCCCTCCCTCCCTCCCTCCCTTCCTCCCTCCCTTCCTTCCCTCCTTCCCTCCTTCCTTCATCCAGCGCAGGGATGGGGGAAGATTTTCCACCAGTGCCAGAGGAGGAATGGAGGGGAAAGGAATTAATTTGGCTCCTCTACAAGAAGCAGCAAAGAAAACCATCACATAGAAGCCAACTGTGGGGACAGAGATCAGCTGCTCCTACTCACAAGTGACTTGATTTATTCATCTGATTTTCAAGTGTTTTGCTCTCAAAACTGAACCATTTTCAAGCTTTTGTGATTTTTTTTTTTCTGAAAAGTGCATCTATGGTTATTTTCCTTTTAAACCACTGGGGAAAGCATCTTTCAATTCCCAAAAACACCCCAAAAAAGACAATATTTTCTTCAAACCATTTTCTGTCTCAAACACTTCAGGCAGACACAAACTACAGAAAGTTTCACCTTTAAATAGTGAAGAGCTGGAAAATTCCCTGGAATTGAAAAGCAGAGGTGATAACAGATCGTGTTTGTATCCTAAACTCGAGGATGCTGTGCCAGAGCCGGCTGATCCCTCGGAGGGGTTTGGAGCCAGCCCTGGAACACCAGGAAAGCTTTGATTTTTCATTCCCAACATCCAATACAAACACAAACCCTGGGATGCAGCTGAAGAGAAGGAATGACAATGCAGGGAGAAGCTCTGTGTGTGAGGGGATGAAGGGAAGCACATCCTCTGCAGGGAGGAGGAGGAGGAGGAGGAGGAGGAGGAGGAGGAGGGAGGTGCTCAGGGTTTCTCCCCCTGCTTCCCAGCCCACCACAGCCCATGCTGCTCCTCTCAGTGTGCTGTGCTGCAGAGCTGAGCCCAGGGATGCTCTGGGATGATCCCATCCCTCCCAGAATACCACACAGCAATGCCCCACACAGGTTTTGTGTCTGTTATGTGCAGGATCCACTTCAATGATCCACTCAGCTGCTGCAATCCGTGTGTTCCCTAAAGAAAGAGAGTCCCAAATAAACAGAACATGGCAGGGAACTTTCCTGCCTGAAGGATGTATTGGAGTATAATTTGTGGAGTGATTGATGTATTTTATTTTTAATAATATTTTCCCCCTCTTGCCAGCTTTCTTGTCCAGGGGACACATCAATCTTTGAGCCCTTTCCAATTCAGAATTGTATTTCAGCAGGAATGGTTTGCCTTGCCCACCTGGGTGGGAGTGGGAAGGGGAAGGAGCAGGGTTTGCTCTGCTTCTTTTGTTTGGTCTGGCCTTGGAATTTGGGTGCCAGGGAATGCAGGAGCTCTCACTCAGCCTGAGGGGGATCCTGATGGCTGATCCACTAAAACTTGGTGCTGGAGAGGCTGTGATAGACTTTTGCACAAAATTGAGCTCTTTAAAGCTCAGCAGGTTTTGGGAGGGATTGTGGGGGACAAGAGTGTCCTGAGCCTCAGTCAGGGAGCTCAACTCTTGCTTGGATTTCCTCAGGTTGGTTTTTATTTATTTCTTTTTCTCCTGCTTTTCCCCCCTCCATCCATGGCAAATAAAGCTCTTTGGCACCAATAACTTGGAGTTATGTGTAGGATGGAGGGGGAGAGGAGTGTCCCACTGGCTGCTGTGTCCAGGAGTGCCCATGTCACCAGCTGGATCCATGGCATGTGAGTGGCTGGGCTTGGGATTCTCTTTGTGCCGCCTCCCTGGTGCCCCAGATCCATTTTTCAGCTGGGATTTGCTGAAGTTTGCACATCCCTGCTCTTCCCAGGGGCCACAGGGAGCAGAGGTGTGTGGGGAGGGAGGGAAAGCATGGGTGAAAGCAGCACTGGCAATGTTTGAGGTACCTGATGTGAGCACCCCTTCACAGAATCCCAGGATTTGGGTTGGAAAAGATCTCCAAGGTCACAGAGTCCCAGATGTACCTGATCCCCAGCCCAGAGCACTGAGTGTCACATCCAGCCCTTGGACACCTCCAGAGATGGGGACTCCAAACCTCCCTGGGCACCCATTCCAGTGCCTGACCACCCTTTCCAGGAAAAAAATCCTTCTGGATATCCACCCTGAGCCTCCCCAGCCCAGCCTGAGGCCGTTCCCTCTCCTTCTGTCCCTGTCCCTGTTCCCTGTTCCCAAATCCCCCCCGGCTGTCCCCTCCTGTCAGGGAGTTGTGCAGAGCCACAAGGGCCCCCTGAGCCTCCTTTTCTCCAGGCTCAGCCCCTTTCCAGCTCCCTCAGCCCCTCCTGGGGCTCCAGACCCTTCCCTGGACACTGCAGCCCCTCAGTGCCTTTCCTGTGAACTGGGCACAGCAGTCGAGGTGCCCCAGCAGTGCCAGCACAGGGGACAATCCCTGTCCTAGTGCTCGTGGTCACTCTGTTTTGGCTACAAGCCAGCATTGCTCTCCCTGCCCACCTGGGCTCGTGTCCTGTTGCTGTCACCAGCCCAGGTCCCTGCCCAGCCATTCTGCCCCAGCCTGGAGCACTGCAGGGGTGCTGGCCAAAGAGCAGGGACCCTTCCTGCTGTCCTTCCATGCCCTGTCAGCAGTGTGACAGAGCTGGGCAGACACCCCACGGGCCTGGGGTGGCTTGGTGTCTGTGGCTGTGCAGAGCCTGGGGACACCTGCAGGGCAGCACAGCTGGCACTGCCTGCCCTGCTTCTGCTGCCTCCTGGCTCTGCTGGGCTCCATCACATCTGCCTGGGTCCTTGGGATGGGGTCAGCACACAGAGCCAGGGCTGGGATGGCAGCTGTGAGCCTGGGTCCCCTTAAATCAACAGCACAAATCTCCCAGAGCTGCATAAGCAGGGAGGATTTCCTGCAGGTGCTGCAGCACTGCAGAATGAACTCACCCTGGTCAGAACCTGCCTGTGCACAGGAATTGCCATTGGTGTAACAAATCAACTTGTTCTGCAGAGCTGAATTTTGTTGTTGTTGAGTTTTGGTGTTGTTTTGGTTTTTGGTGTTAGTTTTTGTTTTGTTTTGTTTTGTTTTGTTTTGTTTTTGAGGTGGGGAATATTGAGTTCTCAGCATTTGCAGTGTTTGTCCAAAAACATGGAAAATTCCATCCTCCCATGAAGCTGTGAGAGCACAGCACTCCTCTGGCTTCCCCAGTATTTCCTGGAGCTGTCCGGGGTTCTGGCAGGAGCTTGGGAACTGCATCTTGGGCATTCCCTGCACTGAGCATTCACTGCATTGCTGGGCCCTTGGGATACAGGAGTGACACTGAAAAGATTTGGACTGGGAAAATCACCCTCTGCTCAAGGCTGCCTGCAGTCTTAGCCCATTACAGCAGTTTACTGGGATATATTTAGATGAAAATCCCATTGGTCACCTCAAATTAAGCAGCAGGCAGTTGCAGTTCTCTGTGCTTAGCTGCTGCATCTCCTGCAAGTGTTTAAATCCATCCCATGGATGCAGGCTGGGAGCTGGGAGGATGAAGCCTGGCAGGGGCAGCTGTTCACGAGTCCCTGCTGATGGAGAGGAGCAGATCTCTCTCTCCCAGGGAGCTGTGAGAGGGGCAGGGATGTCCCTCACCCACCTTGGGGCTGGTGTCTCTGGAAAAGCAGGATTTTCCAGCCTGTTGCTTCCAGAGTCCTTTCACCTGTGAGTGCTTTGTAGGAATATCACCTCCTCTGTGTTAGAATAAAGGGGATTATTGAATTATAATAAATTATATTAATAACTTATATGAATATAATATATATTCATCTATAATATACAATATATATTATATTATTTCTATTATATTTGATTCTATTATATTCTAATTTTTATATTATATTAATTATATTATATTAACATCAATATAATTTGTATGAATAAATACAATAATTATGTTTATATGAAAGGGCAGCTGGTGTCAGGATGGGCTGGGTGGCCTTGGCAAGGTGACTTTGGGGCACTCACACCTCCTGCTGCTGGGCCAGGCTGTAGGAATTGCCTGGCTCTGGGTATGTGTAGAGGTCCTTAAATCAACAGATTGTTGTTCCACCACTCGTGCCCCCTCTCAGCAGCTCCCAGGCAGCCCTTGGTGCCCTCCTGGCAGGGAATTTCCCCTGGGCAGCAGGGATTTGGGGGCAGCAGGGATTTGGGGGCAGCAGGGATTTGGGGGCAGCCCACGGAGATGTTTCTCATCCTGCCTTGCAAGGCTCAGGGCAGAGCTGCCCAGGGGCTGCTGCTCTGGCTCTGCAGTGCATTACAAGATTTTAGACTTTTTTTTTGGCACCCAAGGAAGTGGCAGAGGTTGGCCAGGCTGGGGATGCTGAGGCAGCTTTCCCTCAGGCAGACCCTGGGGCTGCTCCTGGACAAACATCATTTTCTTTTGGCTACAAAGGGCTCTTCCCACACAGAGCCCCATGGGGGCAGGGTCACTTTTACCAGAGGTGCTTTGTCATTTTTCTTTGCTAACAAGAGCTCCAGGAGGTTTCTGCTGAGCCCCTCTCATGTGCAGCCCAGGTGTTTCCAGCTCAGCTGCTGCAGCTTCCAGTAACAGTTTTTCTAACACTTGTTTGACCCTGAATATTCTGTAACTCACTTAAAATTAAAAATGTAAGAGTTGGGTAAAACAAATTGTATTTACCATCAACTTAATTAGCCCAATGATATTGCACAGATGGCATTCTGGATTTTCATGTTTTATTCAAGAAACCTTTTGGGTTTGGGATAATGTATCTGAAACTGAGGCAGAATTCAGCACCTCACCTTGGCATTTAAACCAAGTCTGCTGCAGAGCTCAGGGGGCCTGGGCTGGATCTTTGGTTTTGGTGGGGTGGTCTTGGGTGGGGAAGAGCAAATGTGGAGATTCCCAACTGGACTCACAGGTAGGAATAAAGCTGGAAGGCAGCCTAATGGAGAGCAGATGATAAACAGCCTTTTAAAGGGGAAAGAAAGATGGAAAGCTGCATTTCTTGGAGACCAAGCAGGAACTCTGAGTTTCTGTGGGCAGAGCAACTGGTTAGGCCAGCAGAAATTAAGAAAAGGCTTCAGGGTGACCTTAGAGCCCCTTCCAGGGCCCGAAGGGGCTCCAGGAGAGCTGGAGAGGGACTTTGGACAGGGGTGGAGGGACAAGATAATACCAAAAATATTTTCCCCTAATATTTCCAGATAGTACTGAATGTGACAAGCTAAAACTCTATTTTCATGGCACAACTCCTCCACTTGTGCCCTTTCTGGTTGCTTTTAGTACTCCCATGTTCTATTTTGAGTTGTGGATCTTTTTCCAGAGACAGGAACAGGGAGAAAATGTGTGGGGTTTTTGGTGGTGGTGGGTTTTTTATCCTTTTGTAATAGAAATAGGCTTGTCTGAGTCTGCACATGGTTATTTGCATCCATCCAACAGAAAGGTCATTTACCTGGGAAAATGAGAGCAGGGATGGCAGCAGCCCCCTGAGAGCCCTTTGTGCTAGTGTTGCTGTGCACCCCCTGATTCCTGGTGGGATCTGTTCAGCCTGAGCAGTTCAGCACGTCCTGTTCCCCATGGGGTGGTGGGGACACCTCTGCTCCTGTTGGGTCTCCCTGTCAGGGCTGTGAGGAGGCAGAGGCTGCAAAGAGCAGAAGAGCAGCTGTGACCTGCAGGGAGGCACAGGGTGAGGGGCAGGAACACGGATGGGTGCTCCAAGGCACAGGAAAAGGGGATGTGCTGGGGCTAAAAGCAGAGGCAGCAGTTTGGTGATCCCCAACAAGATCCTGCAGCCCCTGGCCCTGACTCCTCCCAGGGCTGGGCTGGGGGACAGCTCTGGGCTTGGTTTGGTGCCATGGATCCCTCAAAACTCTTCGTGTTCAATCCCCACACTCTTCAGGGCTGTAGTATCCTGTTAGATAAGTCACATCATCCCTTCTGTCCATGAAGGTCCATTTTTGCTTCTGACCCCATCCCACAGGACAAAACAGTTCTGTTTTCCTGGTCTAATTTGTAGTTTTTGTGGGTGTTTGAGCAGTCATTTCCACCTTTCTGGGTGCAGAGTGGAGTGCTGGAAGTCAGGAATGTTACACCTGTCTATTGTAGGCATTTCTCTAATCACTGCCTGCCATTGCTGCTGCTGCCAGAGAGCTCTGCCCCTCCAGAGCCACAGAAAAACATCTCCCAGCACCCCTAAAGAGCAAACAACAGTGAAGGTGTGCTTTGAATTCCGATATGTTCTCCTCCTTCCAGCACTCAGTGTGGCAGGGAAGGGCTGGTGGAGCCCTGGAGCCGCCTCTGCAACAGAGGAACAACCACACCGAGCCTTTCCTGGTGCCTTCCTCAGTGTATTGATCCATGGGTTACCAAATGTGTGGGGAGCAAGATTTGGGTGCAATCCTGATTTAAACCCCAGCAATAAATCCCTTGTTGGGGGTTTTACTGATGCTTTGACACATCATGTGTCCTGTCCATGCCCACTCCCAGCTTGTCCAAGCTGCAGAATTGAAAGGGTTTAGGTTGCATCACCTAATTAGTGGCTTGTCTTAATTTAATTCTGCTTTTACTCAGAGGTAGGATTAAAACACAAAGGAGATGGATTTTTTGTGTTTGGGCTCAGTTGTTTATTAAATTTTATTTATAGTACAGAGAGTTTTTGCACCACTAATAGCTACCAGCTAAAAGTGAGCAAAATGGAGATGAACACAGCTGGTTAAAAGGTCTTTTAAAGCCAAACAGTCCAGTAGAGAATTAACACCTGTATTATTTATACTTTATACTGACCCAATAACTAAACACTTGTGACCTGCACTGCTGGATTTTCTATTCAACCAGAAACTACTGCCTGAAACCATGAAGAAGAAGGAAGATGAACACAGACAGAGACAATGCCCAAAATCCCCCATCTTGTCCCATACCTATTACTATATTATAAAAACCCCAAATTCCAAACCCTTCACCATGTGAAATCACAATTTCTATTTAACTGCACACCCATGACTTTAACTCCATCACTCAAATTGGGAGCTTTCTCCAAGGCCCCAGGTCCAAAGCAGTGTTCTGCAGGGGGTCAGTGCCAGAAAGCACAGAAAGTTTAAAACTCTCAGGCTTCTGGGTTCCAACACAGACTTACTTGGGAATCTTTGCCTTGGATTTGGCCCCTTGCTGCCTTCAGTGAATGAATCCCTTTGTGTGCTGGGCTCAGCTTGCCACCAGCATCCAGCTGAAGCTGAGACACATCCTGAGAGTAATTTGAATTATTTTTTATTTTGCCCAAGGCAGCAGAGATAGGTGGTCACCCCAGAGGGCAGCAGGACTAATTTGGAGGTTGGCATCTGGAGGGAGCTGAGCTGGGTGGCTCCTAGGGGCCATTGTCCCCACAGCCCCCAGAAGCTCATGGGGACTGAGGGACATTGGCTGGGGAGGGGAAATCTGCACCATCCAACTTTGTGCATCTCCAGTGCAGGCAGCTGTGTCTGAGTGAGTTATCGAGGCTTTCTTTGGGGCTGAGAGAGAGAAATGAATTTTTCTGGAGTGCCATTCACTACCCTGGATTTCAATATCTGAAATGAGTGACAATGTGTGTCCTGGAAAAGTCTTTTTTTAAATCATGGAACCTCCAAAAGCTAGGTTGGACAGAGACACACAAGTAGTTAATATCTTAATTCAGGCAAATTTAAATGTATTTTTTCCCTGCTCAGGTACCTCCACCGAGCTAAGGCAGACACAAACTCGCTGCTCTTTCCAGTTCTCTTTCCTCTGCCCCCAAACATGATGTGAAACACTGTTTTAGAATGTTTTACCCTGTAAAACAACATATTGCACTGTTCCCTGTTCACTTTCAATTTTATGCAACTCTCTCCGCTGGAATAGGCTCAGTGATCCCAGGAAATAATTGGTGAGCTTGTTAGACTAATGGGATTTTTATTTTCAAGGCTATAGATCAAACAAGTATGCCTGAAAATTCATTATACATGCAGTGAGCACAAAATAATTATTCCTTCCCATGGAAGTGCTGGAGGAGAGACTGTGATAAGGTGGAGCTTTAAAAAAACCTGCTTGATTTATCATTTCTGAGGCAGAGTTCCTGCGAGGTGCACTAGTTCAGTATTCAGTGAAAGTCACCTGGCCAGGGGGCAGGGGACAGCCTGGCAAGGACTTTGACTTGCTTTTTTGACTTTATTTTTGGTCTGGAGTTGGACAGTCCCTGAGTTCCGCTCCTCCTTTTTAGCAAAGAGCCCCAGATGTTGTTTGGAACAGCAGAATTTTGTGTTGCTTCCAGGTGGTGAAAATGGGATGGTTTCCCACCTCCCTCTTCTCCAGGGCTTTGGTTTTCCATCCCCTTCCCCTCGGGGGAAGCAAAGGAAACCTCAGTGTGCAGCCAGGAGGGAAGATTTGCTCAATCCTGCAGGTGGACACGGGACAAAGGGGACATCAGCAGTGGGAAATCCATCCCAGAATCAAAGGATGGATATTGACTGAGATGTGGGCTGTGCTGGCTCGTGTCCAGCCTCACCATCCCAAGAATTTTGGCTCTAAATTGCAGTGTCTGGGGCTGTCCTGCTCGGGGCTGCTGGGATCTTGTCCATGAGCTGAGATTGAACAATTCCATGGGTAAAGTCCTGTGAGAACCAGGTGGAGATGTTGGCAAAGGGGCTGGAGCACCTTCCCTATGGGGACAGGCTGGGAAAGTTGAACCTGGAGAGGAGAAGGTTGTGAGGAGATCTCCCAGCACCTTCCCAGGGTGTGAAGGGGCTGCAGGGAAGTGGGAGAGCGGCTCTTCCTCAGGAGCTGCAGTGACAGGACAGGGAGGAATGGGATCAGACTGAAGGAGGGGAGATTTAGGTTAGATATATGCAAGAAGTTGTTCCCTGTGAGGGTGGGGAGGCACAGGGTGCCCAGAGCAGCTCTGGCTGCTCCATCCCTGGCAGTGCCCAAGGTTGGACAGGGCTGGGAGCAGCCTGGGACAGTGGGAGGTGTCCCTGCCATGGCAGGGGTGGAATGAAATGAATGAAATGAGATTTAAGGTCCCTTCCAACCCAACCCATTCTGTGGGTGAATTTTACCTTCAGTGTATTTGCAAATTGCAATTTATTTTTGCTTCTTTGTTTGAAATCTAACTCGTGTTAAGGATATTTTGTGTGTCTGTGTTGGAGTTGTCACATATTGCTACTGTTTGAACAAGTATTTTCCATTTGTAGAGCTGGCCAAAGAATTAATTGTTCACTGAGAATTTCCATAGAAAACCCTTTTATAAAAAATCACAAGTGGATACTGTCTTTGTGGGGAAAATTGGTGAATGTTTGGGATAGGACAGGAGAAAGAAAAAAGGGAAAAAAGCAAAGGCAAGTCATAAAAAGGATCAAAAGCTCAAGCTGTGACATCTCGGAAAGGAAAATGCTTGATATACCTTGGAAAAGCTTGAAAACAAATCTCCAACATAACTTAAAAATAGTTCTCATTCTGCAGGCACAAAGACTAATTGGAAGTGACACCATTTAAGGATGTCACTTGCAGTGTGTCTCATTCCCCTGGTGTTTGTCTGGTGGGGCTCCCACCCTGTGCTGGGCTGGGCTGGCTTTGGGAGCAGCAGAGGAGCTTTGTCCCTCCCTGGGGACTGGGCTTGGTGCCCCTGCTCCTTCTGGGCAGGCAGCACAGCTCCCCATGGGTGCACCCACAGGTGCAGAGCAGGGGCTGGACTTGGGATTTCCAGCCAGGATCTGCCCACTGATCTGTTTTCCACACGTGCTAATAATGTAATAAATGACTGAAACACCGATCACTCCTGATAGAAAAAGCTGCTCTGCAGGGCTGAGCTGTGCCAGCTGGGCACCTGGGGCAGCCCAAACTCGGCCTGGGGGTTGGCTTGGAGCAGGGGGAGCTGGGGGATGTAGCACTGGAGGTGTGGGATGTGGCACTGGAGGTGTGGGATGTGACACTGGGGATGGGGGATGTGGCACTGGGGCTCATGTGGCACTGGAGGTGTGGGATAGACAGATATACAGATATACAGACATACATACAGACAGACATACAGACATACAGATATACACACATACAGATCTTTTGTTGTTGCTGAGCAGGGCTTGCACAGAGCCAGGGCCTTTTCTGCTCCTTGTCTGGCCATGCTGGGGTGTGTGGGAAGCTGGGGGGGACACAGCCAGGACAGGTGACCACAACTGACCCCAGGGATATCCCAGCTCAGGGGCACCATGCTCAGTGTGTAATGTAGGGAAAAGAAAGTGCCAGTGAAGGGCATCTGAAGTGATGGTTTTTGTCTTCCCAAGTCACTGTGAGGTGGGGCCCTGCTCTTCTGGAGGTGCTGAACACTTGCCCAACCACAGGAAGCAGTGAACTAACTCCTTATTTTGATTTCCTTGTGTTGATGGCTTTTGCTTCCCCTATTAAACTGTCTTTCTCTCAGCCCACGAGCTTTCCAGCTTTTACCCTTCCAGTTCTCTCCCTGCCCCTGCTGCTGGGGGAGTGATGAGCAGCCAGGAGGGGCTGGGGTGAAACCACCACGGCCAGTCCATGGGTTTGCAGGGGGAGGAAAGGCAGTGGGTTGGAATGAGGAGTTCCCATCGTGGTGCACTGAGTGAGGGGAGGGTGAACGGGCCAGCAGCACCTTTGGCTGGGGGTTCCTGCTGGAAACACTCTGTGTCACACTGCCATCTCCTGAGGTGTGAGGTTAACATTCCAGTACTCTAGGCACCAGCTTCATGTTGGGTTGTCTTCTAAATGAGCAAGCAGCTAGTAGTTGATAAAAGGAGCATCAGCCTCAAAAGGCACAGTCACAGACATGAAAGTCCATGCTGAGTTTTGCCATGGAGTCCCAGATAGAAGCAGGAGTCACTCCCAGAGGTCGGGGCTGGTGTTACTGTGGCAGCTCCTGTCTTCTTCTTGAGGGTTGATGAAGCAAAATAGAAAAGCAGTGGCAAAAACACCAGTACATACTCTTATATAGGATTTTTCCAACAAGCTACCACGTAAACTCAGACCAACACTTCTTAAGCTATTAGAATTATAATTTTTTATCACACTAGAATACGTATAAACTGCGCATATGACCTATCTTGTTCTATCTGAAAAATGTGAGCAATATTCTTACTAGAGCTCTATGATGTCTAAGCACTGCCTATAACTGAGCTTCTGGAGCCTCTACTGAAAACATTACTATGTTTTTCAGTCTTCAGTAGAATTTGTTCTTTTACTCTGGCATCTAAACCTTTCACTCACTAAAAGCATTAAAGCTCATACTAAAACCTACTTATTGACTCATTTACTCATCCCAAAACTTATACTTAGTCTTCTACTTAAACTTCTACTCTGTGTGTGAGTGACTTGATGTACTTCAGTCCATCCAAGGGCTTTAATTCAATCCCTGCACTCTGATCTCTCCCTGGGGAATTCAGGGAAACTCTTGTCTCACTGACTCCAGCACTGAGGGACTCCCTCAGGCACAGCTGCTGCTGAAGTTTTGCAAACATCTCCCTGGGCAAAGCATCAGGGCAGTTCTTCCAAAGGCCACAGCAGCACTTTGAGGAGTCCACAGTTCACAGCAAATTGCCCAGGATTACCCTGCAGTACATTGCAGCAAGCAATCAATCGTGCTAATGACCAGCAGCATTAATTACTGACCGTTTCCCCCAGTTGTTCCTAGCCTCTGGTCCCAGCTGCAAAACCAGCTCACACTGTGCAACAACTGCATTTAGGGGCCCAGAACATCCCTGTCCTTTGGTTGACTCTGTAAAAATCAGGTGCCAATTTGTAGCTCCACGGGGGAATTTTAAAACTTCACTAATTAACCCGAGTGGAGTGGAGTGGAATTCTCTGCTGAAGGACCTGTGTGAGTGTGAAAAGCTTGAAAATGCTCTCAGTTGGTGTTGGGGCATCACAAAGGAACCTGGACACCCTCCCCTGTCCCAGTCCCAAGCCCCAGTCAGCCTGGCCATGGACACTTCAGGGATGGGGCAGCCACAGGAAACCTGTGCCAGCCTCAAAGGAAGCACTGACATAATTAATGTAATTAAACAAGTTCCTTCTGAAGGTTCAATGATGAAAAGCATATCTGCAGCTATAGCTGATGAATTTAAACTCTGAAAGGCACAAAAACCCCCAGAAGAAATGGAGCTCAAGCTGGCCAGGAGAAACATTTCCTCTCCAATTATTGGGCAAAGATTACACCGCAGCATGTTGGTAGAATTAAATATCTATTTGAACTTTGCTTCTCGTGTACTTTTTAATTTTAATATTATTTATTCTTTGACTTTCAATAATTCATTGAGATGCGTCCATATCAGTAATTAAAACATGTGCAGTAAGAAACAGAGCTCACATAAATTATTCCACAGCATTCATTATTTATTTGGCCACTTACAGCTGTGCAAAATTTACTGAGAAAATATGTACATTAATTAACATGCACATTACAATTTCATTAGTGCACTTTTCTGGTGAGTAAAGATACTCAGATTTGGGTGTGTGAGCAGCTAGAGAGGTCTTGCTTGTGCCTTTTAAATGATTTAGGTTTATAAAGAGGTCTGTGGTTGGAATCCAGGAGGAGCTGCTTGAGGGAAGCCCTTCTGCTGGCCTTACACATGATGGCAAAGTGGTTTTATCCAGAGCTGCCAAGATTCCTGAGCCAAACTCAGGGACGTGTGTTTGGCTGTTTTGTACAACCACTGGCCTTTGAGAGAGCAAGGAACAAGAGAAAATTGGATATTTCAGACCCTCTGGTGTAATTTCTGTGGTTGAGTCTATCAGGGAGTGCTGGTGGGGTGGTCCCGCTGCATTTCCCGGCTGCTGCATCCTTCAGGATGAGGCTCAGGACAAGAAGACTCTCAGGGGTTCTGGAGGCACCACTGCTGAATTTTACCAGCCCCACAGAGTCCAGCTGAGGCTGCTGTGAGGTGACTCCAGTTCCAGCACCACCTCTGGAAAAGGTCCTGTGCATCAGCACTGACACACAGCTCAAACAGTGAGGAATTTCTTTGTGCCAAGTGGATTAAAAATACCCAAACCAACCCAGCAACTCACAGATTCTATCTTAGTCTGAAAGGGAAGAAAAACATTTTTAATCAGTACCACAAAATTTACATCAATAACAAGTCCAGCAGAGCACCAGGAAATTTCCACATGAGTAAACTCCCCTTAGTACAAAAAGGCTTGCATCCAGTCCAGGAATTTAATGGTTCAGCTGGCATGTGAAAGCTGTTATTTGGAGGTTTAATTATTGAGGTCAAATTAAATTTCACCTATTGGAGCAATGAGCTCCCTCCCTCTGCAGATTCCAGCTGAGGATTCCTTGCTGGGGAATGCTGGAGAGGATTTTGTGGATCCACTTAGAATGCACATCCCATGGGAGCCTCCCTGCTAGGAGTGTGTTCAGGAGGCATTGTGCCTTGGGTAATGAACTGTTCAGGAGGCACAGCTCATTTTGGGGTCCCAGGGGTGCCTTTTCCTGGTTATGAACTTCTCATGGTGAAATCTGGCTATGAACTTCCACATGGTGACCTGTGGAGCTCCTGGTCAAGGAGCTGCTGCTGGAATGAAAGGAATGTTCCATTTTGTGGTTGTGGTGATTCTCCTTCCCCAGCAGGAGCTCTGGTAATTGTGATGGGAATGGGGGTGAGGCTGTGTGCACACTTGTCCAGGTTGGTCACCAGAAGCAGATAAAGAGCAAAGACAACAGAGATCCTCCAAAACTCACTCTGTATTTCCAACCAACCCCAACCTCACAGAGTATGTCTATGAGCTTTCATAGTTTCTGAATTACCAGCCCCAAAACACTTAATTATTTTGGGCCTGGCTGTGAGTACTCTCAGAGGATGGGGCAGGTGAGGAGACACACAGGTTTGGGGAAGCAGAGTAGGAGAAAACAAAGCTATCTGCTTCCTGGAAGGCTGGAGTGAGGTCTTGGAGGAAATCTGCCTAAATCTGCCTGATCTTCTGCTCTCACAGAGACTGGACAAGAGCCACGAGGCTCTGGATCAGCCTACCCTGGACTGCCCAGGCATGGGAACTCCATCCCTCTGTCCCACAGGGAGGCAAACCCCAGAAACCCCCAGCCTTCCCCAAACACCTGTGTCCAGGGCATTCAGGAGCTGATTTCCCAAGGCAGAGCTGCACTTTGGGCATTTGCTTGTTTTGCCTTTACAGCTCAGCTGGCAGGATGCAAAAAAGAAATTGGTTTGGATGGACACAAAGTACATTTCTTGTGTGTGCAGTGAAGGTCTGCAGGAATTGCTGTTGGACTGAACCATCTGCCCCGCTCTGAGTGCCTGACACTGCACAGCCCAAGGGTGGGGATCACCAAAGGGGATCTTCTCTTCCTCCTTGTTCTCTTCTCATCCTTACAGGTAACTTGGGGGTTGGGACACTTCACTGGGGCTGAGTTAGAAAAGCCAATCCCCACTTCTCTTATATCCTAATGATGGTGACCCTACAAAGGTGCATCCCAGAGGAGCCTGTTGCTTCCTGGCAGGGGTGGAAGGAAGTGGAAGCATTCTCAAGGAGAAGGGGGAGAAACTGAATCCATCTCACCAGTGCCATTGTTCTGTGGATTCCCAACTTCATGGCAGAGTTGAGGCTGGGTTAGAAAAATGTGAACTTACTTCTTTTATAGAGGAACATTTATTTTTTCACAGCAGAGGGAACTCTTCTGAGTTTCCTGCTTGAGACAGAGTTTGAAAAATACAGTGCCTTGTCTTTCAAAAATGTTCTGAGGAACCACTGCAAGGTTTCAGATGAGGGCCACGATTATGCTCTGGAGGTTGTCAGAGGCAAGGATGCTGCTCAGTCTTTCCCTGCTCTCTTTACTGGAGCTGGCATGAAAATGGATTATTCTAAACCATCTCTCTGTGTGGCTGTCCCATTTGTCAGGCTCCTGCAGGCACATTCCCTGCTTGATGTTTTCATAAACTGCACTCCTTTTCCTTGGGTGCTGGTGATTAATTGTAATGGCAAGTGAAAATATTCCAAAATAAATCTGTTTTCATGGTCTTCTGCAAAGTCCACTCTGAGAACCCTCTGCAGATGTAGCAGTTTGGGAGGAGGAGGGGCAGCACGAGATGCACATCACAGCAGCAGCCCTGAGGTGTCCATGTTTTTCAAACCCAGCCCCAACTCTGGCCATGAATTTGGGAATGCACAGGAAATGCCTCTCAAGTGTTGCTCTGAGGACACAGGTGAGATGGATTCAGTTTTTCCTCCTATTTCCTTGAGAACACTTCCACTTCCTGCAGGTATTTTGGTACGGTCTGTATTTTCAGCTAAGGAGCAAATTATAATTATTTGGTCCAGGAACCTAAAAGAAAATAAGCAGGAATCACAGAAATTTTTAGGTTGGAAAAGACTTCTAAGATGTGATCCAACCATGACCCCAGCCTTTCCAGGCCCATGGTGATCCATGGACAGGGAGGTGCCAGCAGCAGCCCCAGAGCTGGGCTGGGACAGAGAGGCCAGCTCCAGAACTGCTTGGGGAGATTGTTTGCAATGACCCCTCCTGGCTTAGGCTGCACTGCAGGATGTGACCAGCAGTGTGTATTCTGTCACCATCTGTTAAACCAGCTGGGGCAGTGTTCTTTATCTTTTCACAACCCATCCTTCCTCCAGGAGATATCTCCTGTTCATGGCCACTGAGTCCCACTGCAGGACTGATAAAATTCCATCATCCCATGGGGAGATGCTCCAGCCAGGGGGAAGAGCCAAACATTTCCTACCCAGATAAAATCTGAGATTTGGAACATCAGAGCAGCCTTTTCCACTGGATCCCAGAGGAAAACCAGACCCTTCCACATCATCACTGGACCTTTGGAGGGAAACTGCACCTTGTACAGGAGCACTGCTCCAACTGAGCCACATCTGTCACTGCAGGAGGATGCAGCCACCATGGAATGGGACTGCTGCCAACACCCTGCCTGACTGACGGGGTGTCAGGATGGATTCTGACTCTGGCAGTGTTTTGGGTTTGCTCTTTGTAATACTGTATCTCTATTTGAATTTTCCTAGTAAAGAACTGTTATTCCTATTTCCCATCTCTTTGCCTGATGAAAGCCCCTTAATTTCAAAATTCTAATAATTTGGAGGGAGGGGGTTTACATTCTCCATTTCAAAGAGAGGCTCCTGCCTTTCTTAGCAGACACCTGTCTTTCAAACCAAGACACTTCCAAATTCCTGTATCCTCCACTCTGGGTACCAAGGCTGCTATTTTCCCTGGAAATGTGTCTTTCCAGCCCTGAAACTCCTCTCCACTGGAGAAGCTCCAGCAGCAGTGCCCTTCTTGCACTCTGTGGATGCTGCAGGGCAAAGCCTGTGGCCCCTTGGTTTGGGTTCCTGCAGCTCTCAGCACCCAAAGGAAGCTCTGCCAACACCTCCTGCTTCTCCTGCATCCTCACACTCTGATAATGTAAGAACTTTTCCCAACCCAAATGAGCTGCAGTGAGCACAGCAGGAGGTGAAAATGAACTGCAGTGATCCCTTTTTCCTGCAGGAAGATGAGGATGGGCAAGTCCTTCTGCTGAGGTGCCCTTCAGCCCAGCACTGGGACACTGCTGCTGAGTGGGCTCAGCTTTATTTGCTCTCCCAAGGTAAAAGGTAGACTAAAACTAGGACAAAACAACAAAGAGGGACTGACAAAGAGGGAGAGCCTAGATTTGAGTTGGTAGAAACCCCAGGAACCGCTGTGCAGCCCAGTAAATATTGGAATGACATTACCTGAGCTTGAGAAAAAATTGACAAATTGTTAGTGGAACTGGAGAGCAAATGCCATGGAGATATCATTATTTCCTTTAATCATTTTCTTTGGCAACAGAATCTGAAGGAAAAAGCTCCAGAGTGACTCTTTTATATTTTCCCTCCCTCTGCCTTTTGCTTTCTGATTCCCTCCATTGTTCCCAGCTCTGTCAAGATTGTGACAAACTTAATTACCAGCAAACAGCAGGAATCCCAGATGACATATCCATGGCTTTTTCTTCCTTTTCTTCATGAGAGCTTTCTGTTCTTTAATGTAGAGTGAACAGGGAGCAGATGGTGCTGGTGTCCAATAGCAGCAGCATCTGAGCCCTTTTCTCCTTGAGATCTCCAGTGGCAGGATAAGACTGGGTAACAAAACCTCCCAGAGCGAAGAGATTCAGGCACGGAGATTCAGAAAATGGGATTGTGCATGGACAGACACAAATCTGCCATTTGGGGGGCTCTCATCTGCCAACCTGCCCTTGGAAACCTGCACTAATTTCAGGATTGCTCACAGCAGTGGCTGCAGAGCCCAGAGCTCCTGCTCCAAGCTCCTGGCACGAGGATAAGGCACATTTGTGCCTCCTGCATCTGTAAATGTGATGCTCAGTTGGCTGTAAAACATGAGCTGGGTGAAACATTGTCATGAACAGGGTTTGCCCTAAAACCATGTTTTGGAGGGCATGAAACAGCCCAGGGTGAAGTTCACTGAATGGTTTTGAATGATTAAAAAAAATGTAAAAGAAAAATGCCCTAAAATACTTTGAGCATTTTTCAGTGAGGTTTTGCCCTTTGATCTTTTTAAAGGGAATTTTATTCTCTTGCTCTCTCAAAGATGTTTTTGGCTGTAGGGATCTGGAGTGGAGGGGCTTTTCAGAGTCTTCACCAGTTCTCCAATTTCAGGGAAGCTTCTGGCCAGCCAGGTTTTAGGCACCTCTGCTCCCTTTGCTGCAGAAGCAGGGAGCCCTTGCCCCCAGTCTGCCATTATTATTATTATTATTATTACTATAATTATTATTATTGATTTTAATTTCATTTTCATTATGACACCCAGGCAAACCACTGCTTTGCAGGAAATGCCACATTTGCCACACAAGCACCTCTTTTCCCCTGTGCTCCCTCTCTTGAGAGATGGACAATGGTCGTGTGCCACTCACCCAAAGTGGGGACTTTGCAAACACACCAAACAGTGGAGGTTTGGGAGAAAGAAGCAGTAAATCTCAGTTTTGTCTTAGTTTGATCTTCACCAGACCTCCTCTGAACAACTGCACCCCTCCTGCACTGATTTCCTGGAGCTGGATATTTCTGTGGCTCCTGACTTGCAGAGCAGCTCATGCTTGGAAACTTCTGGGCCAGCTTCTTCTGCCTGCAAGGAACTCAATTTTCTGCCAGGATTTGTTTTTCTGGGCACTGCTGGGGCTCAGAGCATGGCTGGGACCCCGTGCCAGCTGCACTTCAGTAAATCATTGCTCTGAGCATGATGCAGCAGGGCTGGGACAGGAACGTGGACAGTTTTGGCTTTGGGCTGTTCATCAGCTGAACCCAAATAATTAAAATGATTTAAAGTGAAATCCTGGACTCCTGGATGATGAAAAGGCTCATGTGGGAGTGACCTTTGCAGGACTCTGGGTGTGTCTCACTAGCCATCAGTTTGGGCACTGGAACCTCTGGTAAAATCCAAATTTTATGGATGTTTGGTACAGCTGGGGCATGTGCCACCTCCAGGCTTCCTAAAGGAAACCCCATTTTGTTACTTGCAATTAAACAAGGGCAGCAGATGTGCAGAAGAACCCAAATCTAAAATTTTCTCCAAAGCAAAAAAAAAGTTACATCATCTTATGATTTTATAAAATCCATTTTTATTTCCTTTTATTCTTTTTCCTCCATCTAAAGAGAATGGGAGGGTTGCAGGAGAAGGTGGTGGAAACCTCTGCTCCCTTGGGCTTGTTGAGTGCAGTGTTTATTCTTGCTTTTAGATAAGTCCTCAGGGAGGGCCAGGCCAAGCTTGCCAAGGGGTGGGAGAAGGGACCATTTTCATCTTCCAGCACAATTCCCAAGTGTGACAAATTCCTGTCACTTCCTCCTTTGTTCCAGCCCCAGGAGCTGAGTTATAACTTTGTTAGAGCAGGCTCTTGAATGAGAAAGCAGGGGATGGAGGGAGGCTGTGCCTGGCCAGCAGCAAGGGTGGATTCTTGGAAACATGCAGGGAAGGACTCAGGATGTTCCTGGTCCTCAGGGAACAATTTCTCTGTGGCTGGCTTGTTTCCTCACACAGAAAACAACCCTTTTAAAAGGTTCTATTGCTGCTCAGTTTTTCCTTTGGGAGCCTGTGACTTTCCCCTTAACACGGAGGAGAGGATGGTTTAAAATGAGCAGCTCTCGAGCCAAGGGGGCTCTGGGGAGATGCTGCTGAGGGCTGGGGAAGTTCAGCATTTTGGGGAAAAAAATAAAAATATTCCATGCCTTTCCTGGCTGGAATTACTGTAGGAGAGCAGCTCTTTTTGCTTTGCTACTCCAGAGTGAGCAGATGCCACCCCTGTCCTTCCAGGGCATTCCCAGGCTGTCACCTCCTCTGCCAGCTCTCCCCAGGGATGTCCCCAGGCTGACACCCGGTGTGCCTGGCACTGGCTGAGCTCCCTGCCCTGCACTGCCACTCCTGGCTGCAGTTCTCAGCTCCATCCCACAGTGTCCTGACACCTCTGTGCTGCCTGCCCTGCCCTGCCCTGCCCTGCCCTGTCCTGCCCTGCCCTGCCCTGCCCTGCCCTGCCCTGCCCTGCCCTGCCCTGCCCTGCCCTGCCCTGCCCTGCCTGGAGGGTCTGTGCATCACCCCATCCATCCTGTGTGTTCGAGCAGCTCCATATCTGCAAATACAGATCTCATGGATTAAATACCGAAGGAGGAATGGTTTAGGAGTGCCCCTCTGTGATCCTGGGCTGCTCTGCCCACCCAGCCCAGCTGGGCTGCATGGGGACATGGAGAAAAGATCCAAAGCAAAGAGGGTGGTAAGGAAGGGAAGGAACAAGCAGAGCATGAGGAATGGAAGCAGCAACAGCTGAGCACGAGCCAGCCCAGCCTTACTCGGCAGCTGGATACTGAGTTTTTCTAAACCACTCATTAATTTTTCACATCACTCTTCAGTGGCTCTGTTATTGGAGCTGGAATTTCAGCCTGCTGTGTGACAAATCCCTCTTCCTGAATTCTTCTGGGAAGGGAGTGAAGAGATTCATCTCTGCCCAGACCTAAATCCACCATATATCAGAATCTGCTGGAAGTCACTCCAGTTCTCCTCCTTTAGGACCATGCTGCCAGGGATGCACAGGGTGGGATTGTTGGGGTGTCAAGGTTTAGACTGGATGGTTTTTGTGGGATCCTTCCAGCTCAGGGTACTCCATGATTCCAGGATTCCTAAAACAGAGTTCCACTTTGTAAAGCAATTTATTTATGTTCTCGATCTGGCTTGACTGGATCCACACCTTGATGATGTTCCCTGGATGTCACTTGTATTTTTCAGACACATTCTCTTCCCATGACAAGGAAGCTGTAGGATTTATGAGGAGCTGGAGTGTTCCATCTCTTATTAGACTGTCAAACCAGCAGAAAATCTATCATGTTTCTTCTGCTTTTCTTCCATATCAACAGCACTTAAAGAAAGGACGTCAAGTGGAAATTAAAGAAATTTAGTTATAAAACTCATGGGGTAGCACCAACAGGAAAGATCAAAAAAGCAGAGAACAAAGAAGGCAGAAATAAAATAGTCTGACAAACATTAGAATCGATATTAAAAGGGGAGAAAAGAAGTACAAAAGGCTCAGAAAGCCCCACAGAAATTGTGTAAAAAAGCAATGCCTGGCTTTAGAAATGAGAAATGCAAGGAATGTAACAAATGATTTCAGAACTGATCCTATCAGAGAGAAATCAGATTTCAAAAAAAAGCAGCAGCTATAGAGACAGTTTGATAAAAGGCTGTACAATAAAAGATTTGAAAATTGCATCTTCCAACTACTTTAGAGAATGGCAAAAGAAAGGGATACATATTAAAATACACTAATGCTGCAACATCGAATACAAAATGTTCTGTCAGTGGGAAAAAAAAGGTATTTTGACAGGTGTATCGAGATTTACCAGCAATCTCAGTGACCCCATCAGAACAAAAAGGCACTGAAAGAATAATTTTAGAATAGCTCCTGCAACTGACTGGGAAGAGCATGGAAGCAAACAGCTCACAATTATTTCTGTGGCTGGAAAAAGATCAAACCTTATTTCAGGGCTATTTTTATGAGAGGCAAAGTAGGGCAGTCCTATCCCACTGCTTGGGATAATAATGCAAACAAAGGCTCCTTGAGAGCAGCACTGGGATAAACCCCCAGCACCTGGTGTGCTGTGAGCAGAGCCCCAGCATGGCACTGGAACACAGGGATTTCTGGAAAAGTCTGCAGTGCTCACCACTGCCAGGAGCTCTGAGCCTCCAGGGACTCAGAAAGGAGATTTACAGCAAGGAAATTGCACCTTCTCCTCCCAGAGCATCCTGCAGGATGCTGGGCAAGCATGGCCACGAAGCCACAGCAGCAAATGGGGCTGCTGGAAATTCCCTCTTTGGAGCTGGAGGCATCACTCTAAACTCAGCTGTAACATCTTTAACTTCTGCCTTCAAAAATCCAAACCACTAAAAAAGCAATGAAAAAGCTGCTGGGACGTGGGAAAGCAATATATGAGTGTTACAGGCAAGTTACCCTCTGATTGCATCAGGGTTATCCCATAATATTCCTACATTTATAAGTTATCTCGGCTGCCTGGCATCGTGTGGCCATGTAAGATTGGATGTTTATTTGCAGAACCAAGCATTAAAACTGTTTCAGCCTTCAGGCCTGCAGGTCTGAAATTCAAATGCAAAATAGCTGGGCTGGTGCACAGGCTGCTGCTTCCATACCCCTGATATTCCCAAATCCTCCCTGGATTTCACAAGGAATGTGATATTCCCAAAAGCTCCCTGGAATTCACAAGGAATGGGATATTCCCAAAAGATCCCTGGGATTCACAAGGAATGTGATATTCCCAAAAGATCCCTGGGATTCACAAGGAGTGTGATATTCCCAAATCCTCCCTGGAATTCACAAGGAATGTGATATTCCCAAATCCTCCCTGGAATTCACAAGGAATGTGATATTCCCAAAAGCTCCCTGGAATTCACAAGGAGTGTGATATTCCCAAAAGCTCCCTGGGATTCACAAGGAATGGGATATTCCCAAAAGCTCCCTGGCATTCAGGAGGAATTCTGGCACTGGAGCTGCAGCCTGAGGGCAGAGGGAATGGTTGTGATCCATCCTGACCCTGATGTCATTAAATTGCAAATTGAACAGAGGGGAAATGAATCTCCCAAGTGCACTTGAACAGTGGCAGCACATTCCAAGTGTTGTGTGGAAGTTCAGAGCCTCAGAGTTTGGGTTGGGCAGCTGGAATTCCACTGGACAGCCTTCATTCAGACCCACACAATTAATGACTCCCATCCTGTGTCTCCCTGCCAAGGGGCACAGCACAGATTCTCCCCTATGAAATGATGTTTCCAGACCTCCAGGGCTCTACATTTTATTTTCCTTCGATGAAAGCCTCAAGCCATGGGGAAAAGAGGCTTCTTTTTGGGATCAGCCAGTGGTACAATTCAAAGGATAGTAACGGTCAGGTGGTTTTCAAAAAAAAAGGACAATAAATGGGAAGATTCCAAACACCCAAATGCCCCAACCACTCTTATCCATCTCCTGCAGTTACTGGGAGTCTCTCCTGCCTACACTATCCATGGCCTATGAGGAATCAGTGTGAGGGACCCTGAGACAGTGACCATGGATGAAGGGGACAGGGATTTTATGGGGGTTTAGCACAACTCGTGCCAGGGGAATAAGCAAGAGAAGAACCCAATGGAGAGCAGGGCAGTGGAAACACCATGGGTGGGAGATGAAGATCATCACACCTGAGTTACTCACTCACCTCTGGGGCAAAGCCCAGGAGCTCAGGGACAGCTTTAACAATTAAAACTTAAATATGCATGCACACACACATTAAAAAATAGCTAATAATGTGTTTTTTGAGCTTTACCTTCTCCTTTGAGTTATTTTTTTAATTTGTAGATGATGAGCTGAGGCTGCTGCTCTGCCCAGAGAGGTGTCCCTGGCAGGCCTTCTGTGGGATGATCTCCCTAGTGGTGCCAGGTACTCCAGGAATTTCAGTGGAAAATGAGGGGCCATGCAGGACTGGAATAAATTTCTCAAAATTCCATCAGTCAGCAAATAAGGAAAAACTGTAATTGCTGTGGATAAATGAAACTCAGCTGGATCAGATGTTATTTCACATTGCAGAGTAACTCTCTCCTTTGGGTGTTTAAATTCTGCTTTCTGCATCCAGTACTAAATTTCAATCAGGTCTTACAGAACACAGAAAAGGTTTCAAAGGTAATTAAATTCTTACAAAATGTTAAAAAAATAGGCGGCTGGCTAAGAGAGGCAGGAGAAGCATCCTGAGAGATGGAGACATCACTGTGTGAGCTGGGAGTGCAGCAGCCTCCAGGGGATCGGGTGGAGAGTGTGCAAATCCCAGGGGAAGCTCAGCCAGGACCTGGAATTAGTCATGAGACTAAACCTGTGTCTTAGGCTGCACTGCAGGATGTGACCAGCAGTGTGGATTCTGTCACCATCTGTTAAACCAGCTGGGGCAGTGTTCTTTATCTTTTCACAGCCCATCCTTCCTCCAGGAGATATCTCCTGTTAATGGCCATTGAGTCCCACTGCAGGACTGATAAAATTCCATCATCCCATGGGGAGATGCTCCAGCCAGGGGGAGGAGCCAAACATTTCCTACCCAGATAAAATCTGAGATTTGGAACATCAGAGCAGCCTTTTCCACTGGATCCCAGAGGAAAACCAGACCCTTCCACATCATCACTGGACCTTTGGAGGAAAACTGCACCTTGTACAGGAGCACTGCTCCAACTGAGCCACATCTGTCACTGCAGGAGGATGCAGCCACCATGGAATGGGACTGCTGCCAACACCCTGCCAACACCCTGCCGCGTGTCAGGATGGATTCTGACTCTGGCAGTGTTTTGCTGTTTTGTATCACTGCGTTTTTTATTTTAATTTCCCTAGTAAAGAACTGTTATTCCTATTTCCCATCTCTTTGCCTGAGAGCCCCTTAATTCTAAAATTATAATAATTTGGAGGGAAAGGGTTTATATTCTGCATTTCAAGAGAGGCTCCTGCCTTTCTTAGCAGACACCTGTCCTCCAAACCAGGACAACCTGCTCCATCAGCCCCAGCGTGAGGCCAAGGACAATGGGACTGTGCTTCTCCTCAAGTTCTCCACAGGGCTCTGGAGCACCAGGCAAGAGAATTTCTTGCCTTACTTTATGTGAGAGTCTGGAGAGATCTCTGCTGTGATTCAGAACAGGAGTTGGTGCCTGCAATCACCACAGGAAGGGTGGTCTAGCAGTGCATGTTATTTATTCATGGTCTGGAGCTGCACTGGGCCCTGGAGAGTCACCATCCTCTGCTCTTTTCAATTCATCTCGTTTATTTATGGTTGTAAACAATTGGTTTTTCCCCCCCATAACTCCCAGTGAAAATTCAACAGGGAGTCTCAAAAAACTGGAAATGCACATTTCCCAGAAATATAAATTTTTACTGATTGTTTTGGAGTATTTAAAATAACTCTGGCCTGGGTTGCAATTATTCTGTAAGAAAGGAACTCGGCATTGCCTCATCCCTGGAAGTGTCCAAGGCCAGGTTGGATGGGGCTTGGAGCAATCTGGTCCAGTGGAAGGTGCCCCTTTAGGGAAGCTGGAATAAGATGAGCTTTAAGGTTTCCTCCTAGCCCAAACCATTCAGTGATTTTATGATTCAATGAAGGTGTGATATGGGTTTCCTACTTCCCCTATACAATATTTTCTCTTTAAATCCAAGAGATAAAGCACAAAGGCACTTGTGTCCTTCCTGGCTGTGAAAAGCAAGGTTCACTTTCCTGGTAAAATTTAACAGGTTTAAGAAAAGACAATAAGAGACAAATAATAAAACAAATGGTAATATGGCCGGGTGCTTGGCCTTCAGCCATGAGCACCCCCTAACTCAGAAAACACTTCCTTAAATGCATCAACATGTGGGATATTCATACACCTTCATGCATTATTCAAAATCACCCCCCAGCCTGTAAATCAACTTTCATTGTGGCTCCATCTTGTTGCTCACTCCCTGATCAATAAATCCCTTCTCTGGAGTTCTGGTGTCCATCACCCCTGTCTTCATCCAGATGGGATAATCCAAGAATGTGAAGAGTTTCCTAATTATCTTTTTACCATTCTCTGAGTTAGTTACATGAACAAAAGCTTTTTACATCACCATGTTATAGTCCAAGAAAAATATATTTATCACACTACTATTTCTAAGTTTTGTTAATAGCAGAACTAAAAGAAATTACATTCATACAGGAACGTATTCCAACATTATACATATAGCATTCATTTTAATATTTGTGAAAAGCCAATAATACCATATGTACTTATAACACTGCCCTGCCTCGTCCCTGCTGTCCCCAAGGATGTCACTGGCAGGAAAGCTCTTCCTGCTGGATTGGTGCTGTCACTCAGGTGTGGCTGTGCCCACAAGGACAATCCCTGGGGCACTGGAGGTTTGCAGGGAGCTTACAGGTCCCCACAGTTCCCTGATGTGACAGATCTGTCACTGGGAGCTGGGATGTCCCCAGCCCCCTCAGGGACACCAGCCCACTTTGCAGACTGGTGAGACATGCAGGGCTGTGCACATTCCCTCATTGTCCCTCCCCATGTTTAATCCCAGCCCTTCCCCTGGGATCCTGGAGTGCTCAGCCCTGCTAATCAGAGCAGGAATCACAGCTCAGCTAGGCCTGGCTTACTAAGGCAAACAAAGTGTTGCTGGAATTAATACAGGAAAAAAATGGCCCCGGTGTCCTTCCTATTTTTATTTCCTTTCCCAGCCAAGCTGCCTGCTCCTTGGGATTTGGATTCCTTCAGCTGCACAGAAGGGCACGTGATTTATTGAAATTGGAAAGCTTGCAGACAAAAAAAGGCTGTGAAATTATTTTGTATCTGACACAATCATTAGTGGTATTATTTCTTTTGGAGCTGGGAAGGACACTTATAAAACATCTAACAAGCTGCTAAGGAGATTGCCTAAAGCAGTGATTTTCAAAATGTGCTGCTGGAGCCCATTCTTTGTGCTCTGCACATATATCAAGCTCCAGTTTCTTTTTATGGAAAGGACTTCAAATAATATTTCTGAGGGGTGTTTATGACAGTTTGCTGGTCACCCTCTTCAAATATATTCCAGCTGCTGATGGCATGATATGGGGATGACTGAAAGAGGCCAGGACACTCTAAGCAAGTGTGTTGTGGGGCAGAGGGGCACCCAGGGCTCCTCTCCTGCTTTGTGACTCCAAATCCAAGCACTGAGCCTGGTGTCAGTCTCTAAGGATGCTATTGGAAAGGTGTGGATGGTTTCCTAAGGTTATCCCACTCTGCCTGCTGCAGCCAGAACTTGTCCAGCAGTCCAGCCTGCTGGGAATCTCTGCTCCAGGTACGAGGGGTGCTGCTGGAAGGCACCTTCTGGGGGACAGGCACCTATTTCATCACAGAATCATCACAGAATGGGTTGGACGGGACCTTAAAGCCCATCCAGTGCCACCCCTGCCATGGCAGGGACACCTTCCACTGTCCCAGGGTGCTCCAAGCCCTGTCCAGCCTGGCCTTGGACACTGCCAGGGATCCAGGGGCAGCCACAGCTGCTCTGGACACCCTGTGCCAGGGCCTGCCCACCCTCACAGGGGAGAAGTTCTTGCCAATATCCAATCCAAACCTACTCCCTTTCAGTTTGAAGCCATTTCTCCTTGTCCTGTCAGCAGTTTCTCTCCAGCTTTTCCGTTGGCACATTCAGGCAGTGGAAGGCTGGAATTAGATCATCCCAGAGCCTCCTCTTTTCCAGGCTGAACAACCCCAGCTCTCCCAGCCTTTCCTCCCAGCAGAGCTGCTCCATCCCTCTGATCACCTTGGTGCCTGCTCTGGAGCCACTCCAGAAGGTTCCATGCCCTTGCTGGATGTGTTTCCTCCAGGTGGCTGGAGGAGGAGCTGGATGGGCTGGAGAGCAGAGCCCAGCCTGACCCCCGGGCAGCTCTGCTCTCACCTCCTGCACAACAACTCTGCCACATCACAGACTGGCTGTGCCTCCTCCTCTTGGAGACGAGCAAATCCAAGGATTTGGCAACTTGTGCTGGCCAGATCTGCTCTGGGAAACTTTTATTTCCCTGGCTGAGGCGGCTGTTACTTGAGCAGGACGAGCTTTCCTAGTGGTGAGTGTGGAGTTTATTGTCAGTAACCCTGCTCTCAGCTGGCACTTTGCACCAGCTGATCCCAAAGCTGTTGTGGAAAAAGGTCAAAACCCTTTTCAAGCTGAGACACCCAACAGTCTCAGACAAGTCACACCACAGGCAGCTGGCAGGGCTGCAGACTCAGCCCCACAGTCCTCAAGCCCAGCCCAGCTCCAGCCCTCCCATTCCCATCAGCACTGGGATGGGCACTTCCAGTCGCTGGCAGCTCTGAGGGTGGGTGGAAGGAGCTGTTGTCATGGATGCAGCATCCTCAGGCTGTGCTCCTGCTCTTCCACAGGAGCTCTGTGGCTGCACACACCAGTGCAGCCCTCAGCACGGGAAGGGTGATCAGTAATTTCACGATTATAAGCTGCACCATTTTGACTAAAATTTTGGTCCGAACCAAAAGTGCGGCTTATAATCAGGTGCGGCTTATATATGGACAAAGAACAAAAAGTTGCTGTTTTAGTTTGGAGGACAGGAGTCTGCTGAGAAAGGCAGGAGCCTCTCTTTGAAATGGAGAATGTAAATCCCCTCCCTCCAAATTATTATAATTTTGAAATCAAGGGGCTTTCAGGCAAAAATATGGGAATTAGGAATAACAGTTCTTTACCAGGGAAATTAAAATAGAAATACAGTACTACAAAGAAACAAACTCCAAACCCTGACAAAGTCAGAGTACAACCTGACACCCCGTCAGGCAGGGTGTTGGCAGCAGTCCCATCCCATGGTGGCTGCATCCTCCTGCAGTGACAGATGTGGCTCAGCTGGAGCAGTGCTCCTGTACAAGGTGCAGTTTCTCTCCGGAGGTCCAGTGGTGATGTGGAGAAATCCGGTTTTCCTCTGGAGTCCAGTGGAGAAAGGGGCTCCCTTAGTGTCCCAAAACCTCTGTTTTTATCTTGGTAAGAAATGTTGGGCTCTTCCCCCTGGCTGGAGCAACTTCCAATGGGATGCAGTAATTTTATCAGTCCCACAGTGGGACTCAGTGGCCATGAGCAGAAAATGACTGGCTGGGGGAAGGATGGGTTGTGAAAAGATAAAGAACAATGCCCTGCCTGGTTTCAATGGATGGCCCATTAGCAGAATATCTGCCATGGAGATAAGAATCACTGCCCCCACCCTCAACAGATGGTGACAGAACAGATACCTTTTATCACACTCTGTATTGTAACCCAAGACAGTTGCCAACACCCGAAATGCGGCTTATTATAAGTGCGGCTCATAATTGTGAAATTACTGTAATTTACAGCACAGACTGCACCGGCACCTCTGGGACTGACCGAGTGCTGGAGTCACCTCCCATCAGTTCTGCTCAGGATTCACACACAGCTTAGCCCTTCCCAGCACCTCTCTCTCCCTGCACCACCCCTGGGTGCTGTCTTTCCTCTAGAACAGGTGCAGAGACACCCCAGGCACACACACACACAAAGGCATCCCCTGAGGAGGTTGAACTGCAGAGAGACCCAGGTGAGAACCAACCTGTAACACCGAGAACGTGCTGGAATTGTGTGGGTCATGGGCAAAAGGTGCAGCCATGCTGATTTTGGCCTCTTCCCATCCCCTTTTTCTTTCATAGGATCGTGGAATATCCTCAGCTGGAGGGGACCCACAGTGATCCAGCTCCTGCATAGACACCCCCAGAACCCCACCCTGAGCATCCCTGGCAGCGCTGTCCTGGAGCTCCTGCAGCTCTGGGGGCCGTGCCTTGTGCTGTGCTGGTGAGCCAGATGAAGCTCATCCTCTGCAATATGGTAGTTCCCATTTCAACAGGTTCAAAATCCGATTTCCCATGTAAACATCCTCAGAGGATGGAATCAGAATCACGGGATCATGGAGTTATTAAGGTTGGAAAAGACACTTGAGATCACCGAGTCCAACCATTCCCCCAGCACTGCCAAACCATGTCCCCAAGCCCCACACCCACAGCTTTTATGAGCACTTCCAGGGATGCTGATGCCACCAGTGCCCTGGGCAGCTGCTCTAATGCCTGACCACCCTTTGGGTGAGGAAATTTTTCCCAATATTCAACTTACACCTTGTTGTTGTAGAGGTAGGCGTGTCATATGAGAAGGTATATTATATTTTAATTTTTAATTAAAATTGATATTTATATTTTAATTAAGTTTAATACTTGTTTATTATAACAGTTGTTTTTTATACTTTTTATATGGTTTATACATTTTTATTGGCTACAATTAGTTAATATAACAATTATTGGCAGAAGATTTTTAAATTTTTTTTTTTTTTAGGACCTTTCTAAAAATACTTTTTCTAGCTGCAGGGTTTTTTCCCTTGGTTATCTTTTTTTCTCTTTTTCTTGGTCTCCATGTTAACAGCTTTGGTCAGAGGATACTTTTCAAAACAAACCTCATTCATTCACCTTCTCTAGCCCACAGACCAGCTGTAAAACCTCCCCAAGTGAAACTCAAAGCTGTTACTGCTGCAGGCAGAGGGGGCTGCCTGGACATCTCAGGCCCTTTGTGTCCCTGTATGTCACAGCCATACAAGCATGGCCATGCAAAGGAGCAGTGAGCCTGGGCTGGGGCAGCTCTGTGCAGGGTGACACGTTCCAGGGCTGCTGCTGTCACACAAAAACCTGGAGGCAAAGCACAACCCCAGGCTGCTGGATCCTCCTGCAGGGCCCAGCACTGCTGCAGGGCTTGTCTACAGCACAGGGGCTGCTTGGAGGGGCTTTGTGCTCCCCTGCAGCACAGACCCCAGGGCACACACAGGGACATCTCACTGATCACTCTCCTGGCCTCTGTTACTGATCACAGTGTGCCAGCATCCCCAGATTTCCTGGGGGAGCCTCCAGCAGCAGCTCCATGGCCATTGGAACAGGTTTGTTTGGCAGCCTCACGATCAGCCAGGCTCATCATGCACAAAACTGCGTGAGCCCATGATCTTTGCAGCCAGGGCCATTCCAAAGTGCTTTTTCCCCCTTTTTCTAACACTGAGTTTACCATTAGATGTGCCTGAGAAAGCACTGATAATGCCATATATTTAGTGTAAAAATGGTGAACTTTGGTACTTGGTGTCTGCCATCAGAAAAATCATTTTAATAAATAAATAAATAATTAATAAATAAATTCAATTACTTGTAATGTTTAGAATCCAGGGAGATTCAGAATCCAAAAGGAGAACTGCAGCTAACTCGTCAGAGAGCACAGAACATGATGGCAAAGGATTGTGGCACTTCAGACAAACTTAGAAATTAAGCTTTAGAAATTAATAACCCCAAATCCTATTGCTCATCCCTAATCTAGAAACATGATTAATCATTAAATATCATTCATGCAGGACTAGCAAACTGTTTTCACACCTTCCCATAGTCATTGCTGATGAAAGCTGCTTTACACAGGACAAGGTGTACCTGCCTCACTCCAGAGTAATTAATGTAATTAGAACAATTAACGAGCCCCATGGCAGCCCTGTTCTCTAATTGGCCAGGACAGGGCCTGGCTCCTTCCTGCTGCTTCCCAGAAGGTCCTGCCTTGCCCCATCTCAGTCAGTGTAAAAAGGCAGGAGGGGGTGCTGGAGCATAGTGAGTGTTGTTTCTTCCTTGCTGGAAGTCTGCTCACCTCCAACAGGTAAAAGAGGTATTTTTCTGGGAGGCCTGTTCAGGTGTTGGAGTCTGATAGCAGCAGGGCAGACCCTTGAGCTCTGTTTTCTCTCACTTTTGCTGTTATTGTTTCATTTAGTCAAGAATTTCTTGAAGCCTTGGTGGGGAGGTGATGCCTTTAACAGGGCTACCTAAAAAGAAGCCAGACAAAATTAAGAGAATAAGAAGTGATTATATTTATTGAAGTGTATTTATTCAACTGCACTTTGGGCAGACAAAGCCTCTCCAGGGGCTGCACCCAAAAATGGACAGTGGGTCACGAGTTTTCACACTTTTGTAAGTTAGGTCCATTGGTATATTAGGGGTTAATCTTCCAATTACAGCTTCAGGTAATGAAGTCATTTACCCTAAGTTTGCTCCCTCCAACTCATTTTTGTTTTGTTCACATTTCCTGGGGCCTGAGGCAGTGAGGAGTCCTTGATTCCCAGGTTGGAGAGGAATTGTTGTGTCTGACCAAAATGGGAAAGCAGCAGCTCACACTGGGTATGGAGTTTAGAGTTAGAGACTGAAGAATTGCAGGATTAGAAGTATATGGAAAATATAAAAGCTAAAATCCTAAGGCATCAGAGGAAGGAAGTACCTTGTGCCTCTCCTGAATACATTAATATTTGGTCTCTAGGGTGAGGAAAGAATGTTCTCCTTGTTCCTTTGACTATCACAAACCACCTGGAACTTACACTTGACACCAGGTAGATTTGCAAGGCACAGACCCCTCCTGTGAAGCCACTTTGGGATTTCTCCTGGACAGACAGTAAAGGAATTTCTCTCTTTTATGACCCTGGAGGGAAGTGTCTCCTTGCAGGGGGAATCTTTCCCTAAAGCCTTGGTTCCTTGCATTCCAGCTGCCATGGCCTCTGCTGTGCCCCACAAGGAGGAGGCTGCCCAGAGCTCCCTGGAGGAAGAGGAGGTCAGTGCTCCCTGTGGGATGTGAGGAGGTGGCTCTGCTGTGGCTGAGGGGAGCTGAGCCCCCCAAAATGGGACTTTCCTCTGCTCAGGCTGTGCCCTGCAGCTTCTGGGTGACACCACAGACAAAAGGTGTGGACCTGAAGTCTCTGTAACCTCTTAGGCTCAGCAAGGTTACTGGTTCTTGGTTAGGAAAGATGTTTCTCTAACTCAAGAGCCTGGCTCCAGGTAAGCAGTGCTGCCATGGAAAGACTCCAATGTTTCAGCCTCCCTCAGACCTGCTGCTCTTGCTCTGCTCCTGTGACCAGCAGCATCCTTGCAGGCAAGGGTGAAGTCTGTCCCCTTAAAACCAGCTCAGTCCTGGCTGGTGGAGCTTTTCTTGGGATACTGGCTTGTCAAATAACCATTCCAGGTGAACTGGAGATGGGTATGTGGCAGAAGAACTGAGGTCACCTCCAAGCTTGGTTGCTCTTTGTGCTAGAGGAAAGTTTTCCTGGGATGGGCCATCATTAAAGCCAGAGCTCCCTCGTGTCACAACTGAGTTATGGATTTAATTAAGTGTGTAAGCAAGGCAAGAGTTTCTCCCTCAGGTAGGCCAGGTGGTTTGGTGACAATTCCTCCCAAACAGGGAATTTCAGGGGGGAACTTTTCAGGGCCATGTTTGGAGCTTCATGGCTGAACTTTCCTTTGCTGTTCCAGGCTGCAGTGAAGGAGGTGGCCAATCTGAGCCTGGTGAGCTCTGCCTGTGGTGTGGTTTCTGCAGCTTATGCCTCCACCAAGGAGAGGCACCCCTACCTGAGGTCTGTGTGTGATGCTGCAGAGAGAGGGGTGCAGAGTGTGACCGAGGCCACGGCCAGCTGTGTGCAGCCAGTGCTGGCCACCCTGGAACCCCACGGTAAATCCCTGGGGAAGGGCTGGGAGGAGTCCTGGGGTGAGGAAATGCACCACTCCATTGCCACAGAGAGAGGACAATTCCTGGCTTATAAATAAGGTTAAAGCTGGGCCCTAATCCCAGCAGTGTGGTGGAGAGTCAGGGGTTGACTCTGATGCTGACTTTCCTAAAATTGGTTTTTGCAAGGTGGAGCTTGAAGTGAAATTGCAGAGAACCAGGTTTTGACACATTTTGTTTTGTTCTCTCTTCAGTTGCTGCAGTGAGTGAGTATGCTTCCAAGAGTTTGGATAGAGTGGGGGAGAAGCTGCCACTCCTTCCAAAGCCAGTGGAACAGGTAAGAATCAGTCTGTGCTGTTCCTGGCAGGCAGAGGGGCCTGGTTCTTGGAATCTCCTTTCTGAATCAAGGAGTCAGAAATCCTTGGTGGGCTTTCCAAGCTAGGGAGTGATGTAGGCTCACACACCTGAGTGGGTGATGCAAGCTCCCACCAGAGAAAACACTGAACTGCCACTGTACTGTGTGTCCCCCTGAATTCAGAATTTCAGTGTGAGGCACAGCCCACTCCATTCTCTGCCATTCCTCCTGTTCCCCAGATCCTCTGTGACACAAAGGAGCTGGTGTCATCCAGAGTGGCTGAGGTGAAGGGGGCAGTGAGCAGCAGAGTGCAGGAGGTGCTGGATGTCACCAGGGAGACCCTGCAGAGCAGCGAGGGGGATGCCAGACCCGCAGTGAGCAGTGCAGCTGGGCTGGCTCTGCAGCCTGGGCTGGGACAGAGCAGTGTCTGTGGAGCAGAGGCTGTGCTGGGGACAGCAGGAGGTGACTCCCTCCCTGTTGGAAGTGAGGAGCCAGGTAAGGAAAGGGTGGATGTGGCTATGGAGGTGGGAACTATTGGACTGGGGATGGTCAGCCCCATTCCTCACCCCACTACTCTGGAATGGGGCTGAAGGGAAGAAGAGAATCCCAGAATGGTTTGGGTTGGAAGGCACCTTAAAGCTCATTCTGGGCTTCTCACCATGGGCAGGGACACCTTCCACTATCCCAGGGAGCTCCAAGCCCTCTCCAACCTGGACAGGAATTGTGGGCAGCCACACTGGAGGGTCCCTGGCTGCCAGTCTGGGGTCTCCTGGGCCTGTGACATCTGACCCAGGCACTGCCTCTGTCCCCAGCCCAGCTGGCAGTGTGTGAGGAGGGCACAGATGTGCTGCCCCAGGAGCAGAGGAGGTACTCTGTGCGCCTGGGCTCTCTCTTGGAGGAACTTCACCCCTTTGCCCACCCTCACTCCACAGCCAGGATCAAGCAGGTCTGGCAGGGCATGCAGGGGCCCCTGGCACAGCTCCACTGCATCCTTGAGCTGGTAGGTAGAGCCTCCCTGGGAGGAGGGGACCAAAGCCCTGGTCCTGTCTCAGCTTCACTGCTGTGCTGAGGAGCTTTGCAATTCCCCAGCTGATCTGGCTGTCCTGGCACTCTGATCTTCCCCTGCCACAGGTTGAGGCATTCAAGCAAGGATTTAATCAAAAGCTTCAGGAGGGGCAGGAGAAACTACAGCAGATGTGGCTGGACTGGAGTAGGAAGTATCTCGAGGAGAGTGGAGATGAAAACCCTGCAGAGCCAGAGGTACCTTCCTGGGGAGGGAGCAGAGGGCTCTGGGCATCCCCTCGATTTTTAAGTGATTCATTCCTTATCGTGTCCTTCCTCCTCCTCCCAGGAGATGGAGTGTCTGACCCTGCTGATGGCACGCAGGATCACCCAGCAGCTGCACCTCAGCTGCTCTGGGCTGGTGGCTGCCATCCAGGGCGTGCCCTGCAGCCTGCGGGACAGGCTCGAGCAGCCCCTCAGTGCCATCAGGGAGCTGCATGCTGCTTTCTCAGAGGCAAACTCCTTCCAGGATCTGTCCAGCAGTGTCTTGAGCCAGAGCCAGAGGGAGCTGGCTGTGATCCAGGAGTACATGGAGGAGCTGCTGGATTACCTGAAGAACAACACTCCTCTGTCCTGGCTGGTGGGACCCTTCTCCCCCAGGGGGGGTCAATCCTCCCAGGAGAAGGCAGAGGCAGAAGGAGCTGGGCACCTGCAAGCCTCCAGCACCCCCATGTAAGGGATAAAACAACACTTGCTGTTGGCATTAAACCTTCAGTAAGGGTAAAGTGTAAAGAATTGTCTTCCTAAAAGCTGCTTGTACTGGGCCATAACTGCTTAAAATAAAACTGCTGCATACACAAATCCTGTCTCTGCTTTCTCTTGGATGAAGGCTGGAGAATTGCTCAGTGGGTGTGAGCTGTGCTCTTCCCCCTCTTCCTTGATGGAATTCACTGTGCACTCAGGGATGCAGGATCCCAGCTGGGTAAGTGCCCATATTGTCCTGGGAAGTTGTAATTCCTTCTTTCTCCTTAGCCTGGAGGGAAATGTGTGCCCTGCTGGTGGTGTCCTGTGCTGAGGGGCTGTCAGAGCCCTGGCATCCCTTGGCATTGCTCCTTCCAGGCCAAATTCCCCTCCTGTGTTTGTGCTGCTGCCTGGAGCAGTTTGTTTGGGGGGCTGGAAGGTGGGGGGGCTGTGCCCTCACTGATGGGGACAGACACTTGCTGCCAGCACTGCCCTGCCCTCACCAGGGCTTCTGGGGAGCTCAGAGCTCTTCCAGAGCCATGTCCAGCTCCCTTTGGAAGAGGCTGGGGAGCCCCATGCCTCCAGACTGGCCAGGAAATGGTGTGGGCTGGGCTGATGGACCAGGTGCCTGTGGGACTTGGAGAGGAAAAGCTCTGCTCCTGGTCCTTCATCCTTCTGCCTTCAGAGAGGAAAAGCTCCTGCTCCAGGTTTCTCATCCTATCTTCAAGACCAGAAGTGGAATCTGCTCTCATGTGAGTACTGCTTCTTCCAGAAGTGTTTTTGTTAATTCAAAGATAATTAAAGTTGTTTCATGAGGATCAGAAGCAGGGACTGTGGATGGTGAATGTGGACTTGAAGAGGTGGAACTTCCTCCTCTCCCACAAAGTGGCCACTTTTCCATCAGCACTCCTCATCCACCCCTGTGTGCCAAGGCTTTGTGCTGAGGCAGCAGTGTGTGGGCTCTGGGTTTGGGCAGCAATTATTCCTTCATGCAGCACAACCCCCTCATGGAGGAAAGGTTTGGATCCTGATTCCCTGAGCTCAGCATGTACCAAACAAAGCTTTCCCTCCTGTAACAACCAGCTTGTGCTGAAGGCAAAATAATCAGGCAGTTTAAGCTGCCAGGCCAAGGTGTTGCTGAGATGTGAGAGAGTTCAGGGGTCATCCCTGCCCTGTGTGCTCTCAGCTGCACAGGGACTTCTCTCTGGAAAAAAGCTCAGCAGTTCTGTCTCCTGTAACTGCTGCTGAACTGGGGGAGTGGGAATTGGGGATATTGGAGCCAGCCCTGCTGCTTGGTGGGAAATCAACTGTGTTGTCTTCTTAATACAAAGTTCTATCTTACCACCTAGGAATGCCAGCTTAAACTTGCCTGATTACAAAAGTGAATTTTGAGGAATAGCTGGGCATTCCTGCACTTGGTATTGATTAGTCAGTGCAGCAATCTGAGCTGTGCTAACATAGTGCTCAGCCCAGCAGATCCTGCTGCTCCTGCCCATGGATCAGTGGGATGTGTTCTTGCATGGCCATTAAATCCATTTATTGAGAGCACTCCTGGCTGCCTGTGCCCTGAGCCCACAGCTCGTGGGACCCTCTGGGAACCCCAGTGCTGTGTGTGGCCAGAACCTCCCTGTGCTGGAGCTGGTGATGAATAGCCCAGAAATGTAAAACTAAAAAAGCCTCAAGAAAGGCTGCAGAGACTGGAGCAGAAGAGCTACCACAGGCTGAAATGACCTTTCTGTGGCAGCTCCTAAAGCTCTGCTTGAAAAGAGAGGCTTCTCCTGCAGAGCTTGTGGAGTGGAAACCTCTCCCTGTTTTAGTTTTTAACAGCCAAAGATTCACCATGGAGACTTTTTACACCAAACTAGAAGAGAAAACTTTGAGCAGCTGCACATGGGAATGGTTTGACTTTTTTGTTTGATCTGCTCTCATCCATGCTGCAGGAACAGCAGGGGATAAGGGTGGGAAGAAGCTGGGAATGATGAATGGACTGGCTTCCTGCAGTGTTTAAGGTTGAAGCTCCTCTGAGCTCTGGGCAAGTATCCAGGTTGTTCTTCATTGTCTCCAAGCCTGCCTGATTATCCATGCTTATTTTGAGTAGTTTTGGCTAGAAATGAGAAATGTGTTGGTAATGTGACAGCCCTAAGCAAACACCTTGGCAGGGAAGATGTGCCTTGAGGCAGCAACTCTGGCTCTCACAGCCCTGGGAATGATGCAGCATTCCCTGATTCTGGTCATTATTGCCCTGGTGACTGCCTCCCCCTGCCCTGCTGCTGCTGTGCCCCTGTGCCAGCTCACTTCTGGGCTGACTTAAACTTTAAATGCACTCACAGGGGCACTTGCTTCTTGTTCCACTTTTTGGGGGATGCCACCACATCCCTCTGCCAGTTTTTGTAGCATTTTAATTATTTCATTTTCATGTACTGCTGCTGTTCTTCCTTCCATCCCCGCTGCTCTCCCCTTCCATCCCTGCTGTTCTCTGCTCCACTACCTGACCTGCAGGTCAGGGCTGAGTGTGCTGGTGTGGGTGGATGCTCCTTGGGCATCACTCCAGCAGGCTGACACATTTTATGAGTGAAATTAGGAGGCATTAACCAGCCTATTTCCATGTTTTCCTACCTGGCAGAGGGAATGGCTTAAGGTGAGTTTCCCAAGCAGCTTTGTTAAAATTAAGCTCTCAGCAAGTGCTGGAAGGCAAACGCTCTGTAGTTGCTTGCAAGGAACTAAATTTCCCTTTCCCTTCCATGTTTTCTGTCACTCTTGGATATTGTCATCCCTTCTCCAGAGCTGGGTAATGACTTGCTGCAGAATACTCAGAGTATATAAAATACTCTGAGTATATAAAAGGTTTGGGGCCTCCCTGAAGGGCTGCTTGGGGAGCTGAGCCCCTGCCCAGCCATGAGCTGTCTGGTTCTAATTTGTGTTACTTTGAGATCCTGTGATGGGAAAAAATTGAGATATTCAGAGCTCATAGGAATTAATTTGGAATGGATGGGTTGAAGTTGCTGTGGCTGGTCAGTGTGGGAGCAAAATCAGATTGTGGGCTCTGTTCTGGTGGCTGATGTGGGCAGGCAGGAACTCTGTTCTGCTGGTTTTCACTCAGTTCTGTGCTTTCCTTGTGTCCCTTTCCATGCCCCTCCCTCTCCTACTGCATCTTCTCTTGTGTTAGAAGAAGCTGAGTGAGAAATTAAAATACATTAAGCCACACAGACATGAAGTAGAGGTGTAAGCTTCAGTTTTAACTAAATAAGTAAGAATATGTTTTAAGTGCCTTAAGAGAGAAAAAGCCTTAGAATCTAGTGTAAAAAAACAAGCTTCAATGAGAGCTCAAAAACATAGCTCTAGACATTAATAAAAACACAGTAAGACCACTGCTTACATTCTTCAGATAGCATATCTGTTTACACAAATAATTCTATATGTGTAAGAATTAACACCACTTTTGTACTATAGATCTAGAGTCCTACTAGGTTTTAAATAAATGCTTTAGGTTTGCTGTTTTTAGCTCAATGGGTAATTTGTAAATAAAAATCCAGGTATTAGAGTGAGAGCTCTCTCCTTCTCTCTTCCTGCACCATCATTGTCAACACTACACCACAAGAAAAAAGAAGAAAAAGACCAGGGAGTTTCTGCCTTTGCTCAGGACTGTGGCAGAGAAGTGCTGCTCCTGCCTCTGCCCAGGACTTTATACCAGGGAGCTGCTTCTGTTTGGGACTGTATGCCAGAAAGTTTTAACACAGATTTTACAGCCTTGGACTCTTTGAAACTAATGTGCTTCAAAAAAATAACTTTACAGCAACCACCGACTGCTCTTGCCTCTTTCAGCCCTAAACCCAGAGCAATCTGGACATGCAGGGCACGGGACAGAGCCCTGGAGGGATGTCCCTGCTGTGAGTGGGCTGTGCCAGCCTGCAGGGGCCAGCTGAGACCAGGGTGGGGTTGGGAGCTGCAGAGTACACAGCTTTGTGTGAGAGGGCTCAGGTGCCTGCAGGGCCATCACTTTGCAGTGCCCTGTGCTCCCTGCTGAAGCATTCCAATGCTTTTCCAGCTGCTGGCAGCATTCAGCTCTTCCCCCATTCAGATGCTTGGGGCTGGTCCTGGCAGGACTTTGAGCTGGATTTGGAGCATTCCTTTGCTTTCCTTCCCTTTGTGCCCTGAGGGTGGTGTGGGGGTCAATAAATCTGCTTCAGGCTGCCTTACAAGCAGAGTCTGAGCTTGTGACGACTCCAGAGGGTCTTTGGAGGGTTTGTTAAAGCCCTGACACCTCCAGCACTGCTAGGCTGGCTGCCCTGACCCTGCTGAGCTGCCCCTTGCTGCAGAACGAGCCCCAGCTGCTCCTGTGGGTACAGAGCACAGCCAGGGAGTCACTGCCCTGCTCTGCTGCCCCTGGGAAAGGGAAATCCATTTGCAGGAGCTGTTCATTTGCAGCATTGACTTGCTGGACTCCCTCTGGTTCCTGTATTTACTTACATCCAGCAATGGCTTTGGCTTCTCCAGCAGTGGAGTTGGAGGGGAGGATCAGAGGGTGACTGACCTGCTGGATGCTGACAGGGCTGGATTTTGTGCCATTCTCTGTATGGATTTCACTTTTTAATTCATGTTTTTGTGAAGCTTGCTTCCTAAAGTGGCAGGAGCTTAGTGCAGGAGGCACAGATTGCTGCCTGGCTCTCCCCAGGTGCCCTGGAAGGCATGGGGGCTGGTACAGGAGATTGTCTGGGACAGAAACAGCTGGGAAGGGGGGAGAGGTTGAGGTTAAGGCTGGGGTGGGGTGGAGTGGGAAAGCAGAGAGACCTGGAGGAGGAGACAGCAGAAGGACTGGGGACAGCAGGTGAGAGGCTGCATGGAAAAGCAGTGGGAAATCCTCCAGGATGGATTTGGGTTAGAGGTGAGAATTCAGTGAGCCTGGGGGAGGAGGGGTAAACTGAGTATCTGGACTTGGGGACTGGGATGGGCTGGAATGGGGCAAGGTGCTGAAGATGGGAGAGCAGGAGGGGAACCAGATGCAAGAGAACTGGAAATTCCATTTTTACAATTATTTTGTATGTTTTTTATTGTGTATCTTATCAAGTTGACTCCCTGGGTGTCTCAGTGTCAGGCAAAACATAATCTGTGCCTTTTGGCAAGGGGATGTTGGAAAAAACCTCATTCCTCTGGAAGAGGAACCCCAAAATATTTACAGTGCATGGACCATCCTGCAGGGCAGTGTCCTCACACACTTTGGCTTTGCAGGGTGTTTCTATGAGGAAACACATCCTGAGCTCTCCCAGCTGAGGCAATACCAGCTACAGGGGCCTTTTTCCTGGCAGGGAAATCCAACATTTTGGGTTTTTGCTGCTGTCCTTCCTAAAACCCCACTCTGCCTCGAGCTGGCTGATTTTAGAGGAGCACCTGGCTGCCTGTTCCAGGCACCTCTCACCTGGGGAATCCTGTACTGCCTCCCCTCCCTGCTCCATCTCTCCTGTGGGATGCTGATTGCAGCTGGAAGCTGAAGGTCACTTGAAATGCCATTTTCATTTAGCTGCCTCGACGGGGTAATTACAGCTGGAAATATAAGGTTTGCTAAACAAATTACAACCCAAATGCAGTGTTTACCTTGTGAGAGATGGATTGGGAACACCTGTGCCACTTTGTGGAATAGAAAAGAGCAATTTTAAGGGTTTGAAGTGTTTTGCTTGTGCTGTTTCCTGTTGGCTGTGTCTTGTGTCCTCTCCCACAGATCAGGGCATGGCACTGTTTGTGTGGTGGTGTGGCTGTTTTGGGGCTACTCCTCCTCCTGGGGAGGCTGAGCCAGGGCCCCAAGGAGCACAGGTGAGCCCCAGGTACAGGGAGGGGTTTGTGCTTCACTGGTGCTTTGGGCACTGGAGAAATGAGGAAAGCAGGGAAGGATCAGAGCTGGGGAGTGCTGAGCACTGTGACAGGACAAGGGCAATGGCTTTGAGCTGACAGGGTGGAGGCGTTGATTCACTAAAATATGAGTATTGGTCTAACACTGATACTCAACTGTGACAGACAAAAGAGTCTTTAACAATTTAAAGTTAGAAAGTGAATGTTTATTCAGAGCTGGGCAGCAGTGTCAGGTAACCCCCTAATACCCACTGCAAAATCACAGGTGGTCACAGAGTCTATTTATTGACAAAAGGTTCAAACAAATCCATATTCATAATACCAGCCCCTCCCATCCCCTGCTTCCCATGGTAATTAGCTGGAATGGCTATTACAGCGTGGTTGGCTTCTTGAATTGAGTCTGGGGTCGTTTGTGTGGGGAAGGGTCTTAGAAGGAGGAAGTAAGGTGAGTCTTCCTCACCCTGACCTTTTCTATCAATGACAATACAAATGGCTTTTGGGGCAACTCCAGTTTTGCAAAGAATGAGTTTCTGGTTGCAATTGTTTGTGTTCATTGGACCTAACTACCAGTTTCATCCTTTCCCATTGCAAGCACAGCTAAGCAAACATAAATTGACAGGCAATCAATTATTGAAGTTTCAGGTAACTATCTCAAGCCCAGTTTCTTCTAACTAAAATCCTAATTTCTTTAAGATTAGTGTTTCAGTGTAGGTGGGAAATTGGGAAGGAATTGTTCCCTGGGAGGGTCTGAAGCTCCCTCAGGGAGAATTGATGTGGGGTGGAAGGGGCAGGAGTGCTCTGAGGAGGGACACCCATCAGGGTGAACTGGATTTACTCATAAACTTCCTGCACGTTCTTCCTTCATCTGATGAAATGGAATACACCTGTTTTATTTAATAAATAACATAAATTATATATAAATAAATGTTTATATCAAAGAAATATATTTAATTTAGTTTGATTTATTTAATCTCTTTTTCAATTAAGCCAATGAATCACTACTGAAAAGATATCTGACCTTTTATTTTTCTTGATTTTCTTAATTTTTCTTGATTTTTCTCAGATCTATTTGCTACTTTCATATCACAATTCATCCCTTACATAAAATATACCATTTTAATATGTTTAATATAAATATTTCTTTTCCTTATTTCTTGTTTTTTGCAGCATCTGGGTAGAAGTCCTCAGCGCTGCAAGTTTCCTGGTGTGACTAACACAGTTTTCTGCTGAGGAGAATGAGAGATGCTGATTTCTTCCGTTCTGGCCTGTGGATTTAACATGGGAAGAAGATCCAGACAGAAACTCCCTGGTTCCCAGGGCAGCCTGGCTGGCTGTGTTCTCACAGACACACCCAGAAACTCAGAAATTCTCAGAAACTTCTGCCCTCACCTCCCTGGACCCCAGTTCAGCTTGGGGAGAAACCACAAAGGTGCCTTTCTTAATTTTTTTTTTTTTTTTAATTTAATCTTCCTCTCTTTGACTGTTTTGGGGAGGAATTAAAAAAAAACAAAACAAAAAAAAACCACCAACAAACCTGAGCAGGAAAAGGGGAAAACGAGAGCCCTGGTAACCACTGCTGGCTTTTGCAGGGACACCAGTGGCTGCAGCTCCTCAGAGATGCCAGGAGCTGCTCTGGGAAATCTCGTTTGTCCCTCGCCCTGAGGAGGGCTCAGCTCCAGGAGCTGCTGGTAGATAATTCTGGGAGCAGCTGGGACAAGGGAGCTCCTTGGAGCTGCAGGAAAAGGCTCCAGGCAGGGCTGCCCCTGGCGTTTATTGACTGGGGACCCTCCTGCCAGTTCTGGACAGAAGGACCTGCCAAGACCTCCTGGGGGCTCCTCCTGGGAATGGGGGTTCCAGGATCTGTAACTTGTGCCCTGCCCCAGCAGTGCAGGGAGGTGGGAGGTTCAGCCTTTCCTGGGATTATCCCTCCTCCGTGAGCTTCACCTCTCAAAGCTCCTTTCCTTGGTCTCTGTTCCAGTGCCTTCCATCCCTGGAAGTGCCCAAGGGCAGGTTGGACAGGGCTGGGAGCAGCCTGGGATCGTGGAAGGTGTCCTGGGGTGGGATGAGCTGAGCTTTGAAGTCCCTTCCCATCCAAACCACAGTTTCCATCCTGCTTTCTCTGGAAGTTGTGAAGAATTCAGCTGGAAGTGCAGCTGGGTGAATCTTAACAGCAAAGCCCTGCTTCTCTGCTCCTTCCTTTGACTGGAGACTGGTTTGGGAAGTTGCTCTGTTGGAAGTAAGAAGATTTTCAGGCTGTTTCTGTCCTGAATCAGATCAGAGGCTCCATTTCTAGTCAGGTGCCCACATCTGTGGGGGGGAAAGAAATTCCAGGGGGGCCTCCAGGTCTGCCAGATCTTTCTGAAAGGATGCACTGAGGAATTCAGTCACTAATGCAGTCCCTCAGGCCATAGCTCAGGTGAGGATGAGTGATTTCCAGGGCTTCTGCTCTTAATGAGGGGACAGCCTGCAAAAGGTCAACCTGCAAAGCTGTCATTTGTCATCTACATTCCCAAACTGGTGGAGGAGGTTTCAGCATTTTCTGGAGGTTGCAGAACACTTTAGTGGCTCGTGGACAAGTGCCAGCTCTGAGGTTTGAGGTGGCTGTGCTCTGTTGCTTTCAGCAGGAGAGGTGGAAGAAGTGTCTAAGGCCTGAAAGAATGAGATCTGTCCTAAAATATTGATGATAATAATCACAGAATCATAGAATTGTTAAGTTTGGAAAAAACCTTTGAGATCATCAAGTCCAGCCATCAGCCACATTCACCACTCACCCATGTCCTCAAGTGCCACATGCCCACATCTTTAGAATGTTCTGGGGACAGTGACTCCACTGCTTCCCTGTACAACCTCATGCTTACAACCCTTTCAGGGAAGGCATTTTCCCCAATATCCAATCTGAACCTCTGTCCAGGCTGTAATTGTTACATTTCTATCCCAGCTTTCCATGTGCCAGCCCCAGCTCTGCCTGGCACCATGTGGGAAATGGGTGAGCTGGGAGGGGGAGGGATTCTGAAATGGGAATGGATTTCTCAAATGGAGAAATCCCTGCCCTGAGTCCACTGGTCACTGTTAGGGAGGCACTGGGGAAATAGGGGCTTGTGAAAAGTGAGGGGATGCCCTGGGGGTGCTGGTTTGTGCTTGCAGGGCTGGCAGCAGGAGGAGGAACTGGGCATCCTTGTTGGTCACAGCTGGAATTAGCTCAGCCCCAGCACAGGGCAGGGCCTGTGGAGCTGTGCTTGGCAGCTCTGCACAATCCAGCTGTGCATTCCTTGGGATCCTGGATCACAGCATCTCTAGTGCTGGAAAAGACCTCTGACCAAACACCATCCTGCCTCCCAAACCAGACTATGAAATCCTCTCTTTTTTTCTTTTTGAACCTTCCATGGCTGGTGACTCCACCACGGCCCCAAGGAGCCTGTTCCAAGGCTTTCAATGAAGAAATTTGTCCAGATCTCCAGCCCAAACCTGTCCTGGCACAACCTAAGGCTGTTCTCCCATGTCCTATTGCCGCTGCTTGGGTGGAGAGGGCAACCCCCACAGTGCCACAATCTCCTTTCAGGTCACTGTGGAGAGCAGAAATGAGATCCTTTTCCCATTTCTCTCTATTTTCCCATTTTTGAGGTCCTGAGCAGTTTCTGAGGTCCTTTTCCCATTTCCATGACTTTCCCAAGCACCCTCACACCATCACTCTCTCAAGTGACCTGGGTGGGAGGCAGTGCCTGACTTGCAGGAGTTGCTTCTCTGTTTTAAGATGGGAAGAAAGTCATTCTCCCCCATCCCTGATGGGAAGGCAAAGGCCCAGTGATGCCCATGAAGTCCCTGGGAGGCACTGGAGATGTGAGAGGGGCAGCAGCCTAACACAGCTGTACCCAGATGTGCTGCTGAGCAGCTTCTGTCCAGGAGCAGGGAAGACACCCTGGGGCTCAGTCAGGTGGTGGAAACCCCTGGAGAAGTGTGACACAGACATCTCAAAGCTGAGAAAGGACTCCAAGAGGATTTTACAGCACTGGCACAATTTGTGAGCCCGTCCTTCCCAGCAAACACAGCTCTTGCTACCCTAGAGAGGTGCAGAAGAGGCAGGGACACTTTTGGGATAAAGTGAGGATGTTACTGCTTCCCCCCAGGTCCTTCTGGGGCCTGGGCAGCTCTTTCAACCCTCCTGTAACTTGAGGTGATTTGTGTGCTTCTATGAGCTCATTTTAGTGTTTCTCTAAAAATCCACAGCAGTAATTTGGTAAATAGAGAATTACCAGACCTGAAGTACTCTAGCCTTGGCCAGCTGTAATTTGCTCTGGGTAATCACTATTCTGCTGCTTCTCTCTGCTAGGCCTGAAAGTGCTAGGAATTTAGAGTAGGAATCAATTAAACAGCAAATAGGTTTCTTTGTCAAAATCAATTAAGTCCTCCTCCCAGCCAGTGCAATGGTCTCCCTGGAATTTCATATTCTGCTTGGCTGCTGTTTCCTCAGCAGCTTTTGCTGGATAATGTTGATGTTTTATAGCTTGATTTAAATCATATGGATCAATGCATATGCATCCCTTATTTGGATTTTTCAATTACAGCTGTATATTTAGCCTAAATGAATTATCTGGGTTGTAGTTGCAGCTACAGAGAGAATTTTTCATAATGCCCAATTCAATTTCTACTTTCTCTGTAAGCATAAATGAGTTCTTTGGGGAGAAGGATCATTAAAGTTGTTTTGCCCTTCTTGTTGGGAGTCTGGGTCTTCCAAACGGGCCAGACCAGGAATTTTCAAACATCTCCAGTTTGTGGATTCTACTTCAGCTTTGGGTGGAGAAGCAAACACTTGGGAATTGTGGACTGTGCAGCGGTGTGGGTGAAAGTCATTTTTCTAAATCCCTTGAGGACTCCTTTGAGCTGGCTCACAGCCCTCTGCCCACTGTGCCCTCCCCACAGCTCTCAGGTCACAGCCTGAGATCCCTGACCTGGGTCTGAGCTCTTACTGTTGTATCTGGATTTTAAACCATCCTTTTCCCTGCCTGCTGTGCCTCTGACCAACCCATCCATCTGCATCCCTAAACTCCCAAATGCCTTTGGGCACCTGGCCCTCAGCATGCCTGAGTTTCCATGGCACCACCGAAACAGCACTGGGGCTCCGAAATCTCCCAAGTGTCTTTGTTTTCCATGTTCTTCACTGAAAATTCATCCCCAGTCCCTGTCTGCGAGAGGGAAAGAGTTCTGAGTTTTAAGCCAAGCTGTGGCTCATCTTTAAATCAAAAGATAAAAGTTAATTATAGATGTAAGATATTAATGACATGGGGCTGTGGGTACAGTCCCTCTAGCCACCCATTGCCTATTTAATTATTAAAACCCAATGGATCCTGCAGGAAAAAGTTGTATTTAATCCTGCTGCCATCAGGGGAGCTCTGTGGACAGACCTTGCCACCTGTGGGGGGAAAAAAATTAAAAAGAAGAGGACTTGTATTTTACAGAATTTGAAATCAGTAAATATTTAAACTTCAGAACAATGTAACAGCTATTTTGAGTTTCAATTGAACACCAGGGTTCCAATTTTGACAAATTAAATCTAAAATGGGGGATAATTGCTAAAATGGTGTGAATGATTGATTTTTTTTTCCACGTGACAGTCAAACCCAAACTTTTTCAAGAAACTGTTGAGCTTTGGAGAGCTGGAACAACACTCACTGTCCATCTCCCAAAAATCCAGCTCTTTCCTACTGCATGTGGCTCAATGCACACTTTTCCACTTAATGCAAAATGTCTCATGCTGAAAACAGAGCCTGGGGTTATAAACTGCTCAAGAAGTTGGTGTCATCTAAATTTTCTTGCTGCTTGAGGGGATTTAGGGGATCAGCCACGTGCCCAGGAAAGTGCTCTGGCCACAGGCAGTGGAAGGAGAGGCCCTGGATACCTCCATGGTAAATTCCATTTTTCCAGCTGTGGAGCTCTGTATAAACAATTCACTGCTCCCTGAGCAAAGCCACTTCCCAAGCTCCTGTTCCTTCTTTCAGGCTAATGAGCCTTTCTCAAGCCTGCCATGGTTTGAAAGGCAGGAGTATCTCTTGAAATGGAAAATGTAAACCCTCTCCCTCCAAATTATTGTAATTTTGAAATCAAGGGGCTCTCAGACAAAGAGACGGGAATTAGGAATAACAGTTCTTTACTAGGGAAATTAAAATAGAAACACAGTACTACAAAGAACAAACCCCAAACCCTGACAAAGTCAGAGTACAACCTGACACCCCATCAGTCAGGCAGGGTGTTGGCAGCAGTCCCATCCCATGGTGGCTGCATCCTCCTGCAGTGACAGATGTGGCTCAGTTGGAGCAGTGCTCCTGTACAAGGTGCAGTTTCCCTCCGGAGCTCCAGTGATGATGTGGAAGGGTCTGGTTTCCCTCTGGAATCCAGTGGAAAAGGCTGCTCTGATGTTCCAAATCTCAGATTTTATCAGGGTAGGAAATGTTTGGCTCCTCCCCCTGGCTGGAGCATCTCCCCATGGGATGATGGAATTTTATCAGTCCTGCAGTGGGACTCAATGGCCATGAACAGGAGATATCTCCTGGAGGAAGGATGGGCTGTGAAAAGATAAAGAACACTGCCCCAGCTGGTTTAACAGATGGTGACAGAATCCACACTGCTGGTCACATCCTGCAGTGCAACCCAAGACAAAGCTTCTGCTCTTGGAATTACCAAGGACTAAAACTCCTCCCAGCTGAGCAGTGGCAGAGGCAGGAGCAGAGTCCCTCTCCCAGAGGGGACAGGGCTTGCCAGGGTCAAAATCCTCCTCTACCTCCTCCATGCCCAGAGCAGGGACAGGAATTGTGCTCACAGCAGCTGTTCCCAGGAGGCTTTAAGTCCCCTCCTGCCCCCAGGGATCTGGCAGATTTCAGCCTTACAATCTTTGCTCCAGTGAAATTTCATCCCTTAAGCAAGGGCCCTGTAACAAGGAGCAGAGATGCCAGGTGTCACTGCAGGCTGTGATTTGGAGCAGTTTGGTGTGGAGCTGCTGGATGTGGTTGGGATTCCTCCAGGAGAGGTGTTGGGGTGACCTGGACTTTGCTGTGTTCCAGGTGAGCATTCCCAGACTCACACCTGGGCAGAGATCCTCGTTATCCCATTTTGTGACCTTGCCTTCTTTGCTTCCCCTCTCTTTCCTCTTTATTTTTCCTCTGCTGCTGGGGGAACCAGGGAAATCACCTTTTGGGGACCAATTTGCCATAAACTGGGGGAGTGGAGGAATGCACAGATTTACATTTATCAATTTATTGCTGCTGGGAGACCTAGGCATCCCTTTAATCCCTGGAATTCCCACGGGCCAGCGATTGAGGGGGTATTCAGCTCCTGCCTGCATTAGCATCTGACTTTCCCTTCCTCACTTGCTGCTGGCCTCTGTTTGCAGGGCTCTGAGCAGCCTCTGCCATCTGTTAATTCAATAATTGCCTAATGTTGTAATACACACGTGCTCTAATGGAGCAATTTCCCACTTCCCATCCTGGAATCTATTTCAGTTGACAATATTTCTTTACAATGTCTATTTTCCCAGGGTTTTCAGAAAACAATGGCATGATTACAATAACTTCAGTTAAGCCTGGTCCTTCAGCAGCCTGGCACAGTAAATGTTCTAAAATCCCCATATGTCTGAAACAATCTGGGAAGTTTTAAAATATTAAAGTAACACATCCCCATTCATGCAAAACGGCAGGCCTGATGGTGTAATTATCCAGTCTATTAATTATTATCTGGTCAGCTTAGGAAGGGAAAACTCTTCTTCAAATGGCATCAACTGAGATGAATATAAATTAAGAAGGGTCAGATTTATTTCATGTCCACTGCAACTCTAAAAAAAGCCCAACTAAAAAAGGCTAGACCAGGAGGCCAAATATAGTTGGGGGATGCCAGATGAAGAAATGGATTTATTCCAGCACAATCCTGTCTATGCTGATACTGCTTTTCCTGGTCTGCAAACTTATGTGAAGCTCATCTTAGAAGGAAAAATAAATAAAGCCGTGATTCCATGTTCCTTACAGAGCAGGAGGTATTTATTGTAGGGGGCATGAATGCTTCAGTTTCACTTGGGTACTTCAACTTTATTTAGATTTGCCATGAAATCTCTCCTAGGGCCAGGCTGCCCAGGGCAGGAAAGGCCAACACCAACCCTGACAGCCTCGTAAAAGCTCCTGCTGTTGTCATTCCTCTTTCCCTGGGTAGCTCCTGCTGTTGGCTGGCTCTGGAGCTCTGCAAATCAGCACATAAAGTTTCTCATGAGGCAGCCGGAGCCCCTGTGAGCTGCAGGAGTGAGCTGTGCTTTCAGCCATCTGTGCCCTGCACTTGGCTCCATCCCCTGCTGCCTCCCCTCCTCCCTGGCTGGCAGGTGCTGCATCCTCCTGGAGATGCTCCCGGCTCATTATCATCCCTGTGGCTGCTGTCACCATCCTCACTTGGCTTTCCTGCTGAAATCCAAATGCCCACAGCTTGGAATTCCTTCATGGCAGAGCAGGAAGGAGCTTTAGGTTGTGAAAAGCTGTAAATCCATGTTCTTCCCTCTCAGGTTCCTTCAAAGCCCATGAAGAGAAGCTGGCAGTGGGACATGTCTCCCATTTTAGGCCTGGAGATAGGATTGATCCTCCCCTCTTAGGGTTGTGTCTTGTGCTGAAAGACAGGTGTCTGCTAAGAAAGGCAGGAGCCTCTCTTTGAAATGGAGAATGTAAACCCCCTCCCTCCAAATTATTATAATTTTGGAATTAAGGGGATCTCAGGCAAAGAGATGGGAACAGGAATAACAGTTCTTTACTAGGAAAATGAAAATAGAAATACAGTATTACAAAGAACAGATGTAAAGCCCTGCCAGAGCCAGAATCCATCCTGACAGCCGTCAGTCAGGCAGGGTGTTGGCAGCAGTCCCATTCCATGGTGGCTGCATCCTCCTGCAGTGACAGATGTGGCTCAGCTGGAGCAGTGCTCCTGTACAAGGTGCAGTTTTCCTCCAAAGGCCCAGTGATGATGTGGAAGGGTCTGGTTTTCCTCTGGGATCCAGTGGAAAAGGCTGCTCTGATGTTGCAAATCTCAGATTTTATCTGGGTAGGAAATGCTTGGCTCCTCCCCCTGGCTGGAGCATCTCCCCATGGGATGATGGAATTTTATCAGTCCTGCAGTGGGACTCCATGGCCATGAACAGGAGATATCTCCTGGAGGAAGGATGGGCTGTGAAAAGATAAAGAACACTGCCCCAGCTGGTTTAACAGAAGGTGACAGAATCCACACTGCTGGTCACATCCTGTAGTGCAACCCAAGACAGGCTGATTTTGTTCCGAAAGACTTCTTTCAAATTTAGAGAATCCCAGCATGATTTGGGTGGAAGGGACCTTAAATCTCATTCCAGCCCCTGCCATTGGCAGGGCCACCTTCCCCCAGCCTAGGTTGTCACCTTGTTTGGCATCTTCCTGCCCCTACTGGTGCTTGTGGGGTCTCTCCTCCCACTCTCCTGCAGAAGGAACACCTGTTTTTTTCTTCTTTGCTTTCTTGGAAGACTCATGGAGGATTGTGCTGGTGGTGAAAAGGGGAATTAAATGCAGCTTTCCCAAGCAAAATGCAAGTGGGCATTGGGCAGCACTTCCTCTTTAGGAATGAGTTCAGGATTTGCAGAGTGCTGTGAAATCCCCTGAGATAGAAGCTAATGGGAATTTGACAGCTATTATTATAAACTCCCTCAGCAAACTTGAACTTCCCCACATGTCTATTAATAAGCTTATTAGAAATCAATTCCAAATAATTGCATTATGCCCTTTGTGGTGGTGGATTTTCTACAGTAATTGACTTTACAGCAAAGACATCTCTCAGCTTAGTGAGGGGCTTGTGCCCAGCCCACTGCCAGGAAAACTGCAGGATTCTGTGTGTGAAAGCATCTCTGAAAAGCAGCCCTAACAATGCTTTCATTACCAGCACTAATCCAGCTAACAGAGGGTTTAATGCTGAGGGAGTTTCCTGAGTGTTCAGATGCAGCTGGAGACAAGAAATACCAAGTGAGGCTGGGTAGCTCAGGGTTAGGTTGGTGAAGGGTAATTCCTGAGTTGGAATTTGAGATTGTCACCTCCCCCAGTGGGTGTTGGGGGCAGAAATAGCCAAGAAACACCAGCATTTATCTCACCAAAACCCCAGTACTAAAGACCCTGCCTGTCAACAGGTGTGGAACTGCTCAGAGCCCCCCTCAGGTGTGCACCCCTGTCTGGAGAGAGGCTGAGAGAGCTGGGGCTGCTCAGCCTGGAGAAGAGAAGGTTGTGTGGACACCGCCCAGAACCTTTCCAAGGTGTGAAGGGGCTACAGGGAAGCCAGAGAGTGACCCTTTGTCAGGAGCTGTAGGGACAGGACAAGGGGGAATGGGATCAAACTGAAGGAGGGGAAATTTAGATTAGATGAACACATTAAATTCTTTGCTATGAGGGTGGCAGGCCCTGGCACAGGGTGCCCAGAGCAGCTGTGGCTGCCCCTGGATCCCTGGCAGTGTCCAAGGCCAGGCTGGATGGGGCTTGGAGCAGTCTGGGATGGTGGAAGGTGTCCCTGCCCATGGCAGGGGTGGCACTGGATGAGCTTTAAGGCCCTTTCCAACCCAAACCAGTCTGGGATTCTGTGATTTCCTGCCTGACATTTTTCGAGATCCAGCTCGGGGTCATTCTTTGGTCCTGTAGTGCAGCCCCTCAGTATGTGGGAAGGTTTGGGGTCACACCCCGACTTCCTTGTACCTCCTGTACTTGAACAGCTGGGGTTCAGAGCATGTGTGGGGTGAGGGACACTCAAACATTCATTAGCTGAGCAAGGAACAAGGAATTAGGAGCAAGGAACTGGGCTGCCAGACCATGGCAATTGAGGCCATAGAATATGGAACTCCTGAGCTGGGAGGGACCCCCAGGATGAGCCAGCCCAGCCCCTGGCCCTGCACAGACACCCCCAGAACCCCACCCTGAGCATCCCTGGCAGCGCTGTCCTGGAGCTCCTGGAGCTCTGGCAGCCTCGGGGCCGTGCCCGTTCCCTGGGGAGCCTGGGCAGTGCCAGCACCCTCTGGGCAACAACCTTTCCTCATCTCCAGCCTGACCCTCCCTGGCACAGCTCCAGCCATTCCCTGCCTCCTGTCCCTGTCACAGAGCAGAGCAGTGGGGTCTGATCTCAGTGTCCTCTGCTCCATCTGAGCAGACCAAGTGCTGCTCCCTCAGCTCCTCCTCATGAGTCTGCTCTTCACCATCCTCACATCCCTCCTTTGGACATTCTCCAACAGCTTTTAAGTTAGAAGTAAGGAAAAAAAAAAAATCAAAGGTCAGAAAAGATGCAGGAAAATCCCCAAGTCAACCCTCTGAAGAGAGACTGAACCACTCTCAGAAGAAAATCTTGGATTGTGTTTCCCCTTCATTTAATCCTTAAAGCATTTCCCCTTTGTCTAAATATCTTGTAATAATATTTCAGGCAGTTTTGAAATGCTACTTTAACAATTTTGAGAGAGGAAATGGCCAAGATTTGACCACAGAAAGATAAAAAATAATGTGCAAATAGAAAATTATTATCTTTCCTTTGAATGGAAATGTTCCGAAACTTCTGCTGGTGCTGAAATTTCATTTCCAGTGGGATATTTTTTGGAAAATAAAAGGACTTTAGGACAACTTGTGGAATTGCTACTGTAGAGCCATGGAAGAATTACAGAATTCCCAAGAAAGATGTGTGGCCATCAGTCCCATGTCCATGCATATTTAACATTCTGTGCTGCTGGACTGGGAAGGCTCATCCAGGATCTTCCCAGACAGCTCGCTGAGGAAGCTGTTGAATTCCACAAACATTTTGAACCCAGCCTTATCCAAACGTGCTTCCAGGCACTGTTGGGAAGCTGATCTTTAAACCACTAAATGAACACCCAGAGGGAAAAACCTGCTCCAGCTTCACGCACATCCCACCCCCTCACCCCCCTTTTTTCAAGGCAAACAAGGAAATGGTGAAGTTGTGCTGAACAGAAACACTGAAACCCGAAAAATCAATTCCTTCAGTGGTTACAAGGAATCTTTCCTGCATTCATAACAAAGCCAAGATTAATTGGGGAACACTGGTCGTTAGGAAAAAATGGAAACAAGCAGCCTTTTCATGGATTCCAGAATAATGAACATTCTGCCTCAGTAATCAATAACTCTAAGCAGCTTAACAAGACAGGCTTTGCTGTAGGACCAGCTTAGCCCTGGAGCCAGAGCAGCTGTGCTGGAGCTTGTCCTGCAGCCTCGTGGTGATTTCTGTGTCCTGCTCTGTATCAGCACAGGCACTGTAAACGTTCCCAGTGCTTTTTGCATCTCGAGGATTGAAAATACTGCACCAGCACAGCCCCAGCCTCTGCTCTCCCCATGCCACAGGGCAGAAGGAATCTCCAGAGGTGTAAAATTCAGCTGCAGATATCCAATCCTCCTGTCCTCCCAGAGATTTCCTGGAATTTCCCCTTCTGGTTTAACACAGGGACAAACAAGTTGGCTAAACTTTAAATCTGGCTCTGGTTTTGATCGTATTTAAGGCACCTGAACATTTTCCCCACAGCTGCTCATCCCTTCCTACAAGCACACTGAAGGCACCGTGCACTGAGACAGGAATGCAAATAGTGTCAAAATATTGGTAAACCTCTAAAACCCCCAGGGACTGGAGATGAAATGAAAATCCAGAAGCAGCAATAATAAATCTGAAATAACTTTGCTCGCAGTCTCATGTTTATAATTTCATCTGCAGTCTTCGCAAATATGGAATTTGCGGAGCAGCGTCTTGGTAAAATCAGAGCACCTGAACATCTTAATGCATGGAAAGGGCCCCTCAGAGAGCTCTCCTGCTTCCCTCCCCAGTCCTTCCACATGCTTCTCTCAGCACAAAATACAATTAGGAAAAAGCTGCGAGTTTGAAAAGGTGTTGCAATAAAATAAAGAAAGACCTCGGGAAGGCTTTGGAAGCTTGATAGTAATCAAATCTACTGCAGAAAGGAAAATCAATGTTGCTATCTTTATATATCAACATAAACATTTTTATTTCATTACAGCAAGGGGAAGGACAAAGTGTAATGAATCAAGAGGGATTTCAGGAGGGGAATGAAGATGAAACAACCCAGCTTGTCACTGTTCCTGTCTCCTGAAGGATAACCCTGTCTCTCCAGAACACTGTAAATCTTTCACCCTGAGAGCCTGTGCAGCCCCGGGCAGGAAGGAGAGCAGACCTCCAGCAGCAACTCACGGCCAAATTAGTGCCACATCAGCGGCTCCCTGATGGGGACACTGCTTGGGGTTGTGTGAGGGGCTGGGGCTGGGGCTGTGCCCATCCCTGGGGGCTCCCTGCTGCCAGAGGTGGCATCCAGATGTTCTCCCAGAACATCTCCAGCCTGTGGAGGGGGGCCTGCCCTGATACCCCCAGGGGTACCAGATCAGTAGATGTTCCAGAGGACTCAGAAAGGATTTCTCCGTTCAAAAGAAATGTGATTATTTTCTTTTTGCACATTATTGTTCATCTTTCTGTAAGAGAGCAAATACTGGGCATTTCCTGACCCAAAATTTTAAAAGTAGCATTTCAAAAGTTTCAAAAATAAGATAACCAGAGGAGAGGGAAATGCTTCAATGGCTAAATGAAGGAATCTGATGCTAATTTAATGGGAACACAATCCAAGACTTTCTCCAGCCTAGCTCTGCCAGCACATGGAAACAAAGGCTGAGGAATTCCTGAGGACTCAATTCTCCTGGCAGTGACATGGGACAGCTTTGTGTCAGGGTGGGACTGAGCTCAGAGTGTCTCAGCTATACCCTGAGTAAAATTGTGCACCCTCTCTTTGGCAAACAAAGCAGAATGCTCCCAAATCCTCCCTCCAGGCTGAATGTCCTTCACATAACAAGTCAACAAACAGGAGGGAGCAATGAATACATTTACAAAAATGGGTTTGGCTCGTGGACAGAAGGACTGAACCACTGAATAATGTATTACTATGAGCAGCTCTGTCTGAATGAGGGAAGGCAGATTTAGACACACGAGCAGGTCAGGCATCAGAAATTTTGGTTTATACAGAGTTTGGAGCACAGAATGCCGACTCCATTTCAATTAAAAATAATCTTATTAATTTCTGTTTTAAATTGCATGGAAACATAGCAATGTTCTTGTAGCTGTTTCAGAATAAAACTGCTCAGCTTGGCAGCACAGACCTTGGAGCACCTTCCCCACATTTTGGGGGTCAGTGGGGACCCTGAGGACAGGGCTACTGTCCATGGGGACCAGGCCAGCTGCAGGAATGGGCTGCTGGAGCCTCAGAAAGGTCAATAAATACAAAAGCAAAATCCTGGGAGGAACACCAGAACTGACACTGCTGCATCCAGGGAAAGATTTGCCATAAATGGACACTGAGCCCTGCAAAAGCTGTTAGTGAGGGTGGCAGCGTGGCAAGGAAAGGGATCCTTGCCCTCTTGGATCCCAGTGCAAGGCCAGTGGGTCCAGCCATCAAAATGACCAGGGATGGAGAACAGAGTGGTCAGGGATGGAGAACAAAATGGCCAGGGATGGAGAACAGAGTGGTCAGGGATGGAGAACAGAGTGGTCAGGGATGGAGAGGCTGAGGGGGCTGGGTCTGTTCAGGCTGTAGAAGAGAAGAGGAAGATGAGATCTCATCATGATCTGCAATGGCCTGACAGGAGGAGGTGGCACCTCCCAGAGGTTCATGGGGGAGAGGTCAGAGTCCACAAGTGGGAACAGGGGAAATCCTCATTAGACAGAAGGGGACAAGAAAATCGTGCTGAGGGTGATCAGACACTGAACCAGGGGTGCAAGACAGGCTGTGAGATATCAAAAATTCAACTGGGCAAGGCTTGGAACAGGAGACCATGGATCTCCAGCACACATGGAGCTGGATTCAGGTCCAGCTAAGGGGGTGCAGAGCTCTGAGAAAGGACAGTCACAAATCCTTGAACAATCACCTCGAGGCTCTGGCCATGGCCTGGAAGCTGCAGCAGCTGGCTGTGTTGTGATCACACATCTGCAGGGCAGATGTGACTCCCTTCTGGCACTGAGGGAATGCCCATGGCAGCTCCCAGGAGTGCTCAGGGAAATTGCCAGTGCTGCTGCCCAGCCAGCCCCTTCCTCTGTGATCCATGGCAAGCCTGATTTCTCAGTGTTAAGGAAATCATTTTCCTAGCCTGCTGTGATTTTTTCTCAGTGCTTTCCCACACCAGCTGGCCCACAAGCAAACTTCTGGACACTTCTGCTGGCTGGGGGACTCCCTGCACCTCCTCCAGGCTGCTCCCTCCTGCCCTCCTCATTCCCACCTTCCAGCACATCCCTCCTTTATCCCTGCGGCTCAGGAAGCCCCACAGCCCTTTGTGTTCCCTGGGCTGTTTGTCCTCTGCAGCCGCCTGGAGCAAACCAGGATGATCTCTCCAAAGGGGACCTGTGCTGCTGTCAGGGAGAGGTTGGGAGTGCTGTTCTCTTGTTTCACCTTTGCACTAACACCACTGCCACCAGGCAGGGCTCCTCTGGTGTTATCAGAGCTGTTTCAGTAAAATCCAACTCCTGACAGCACCTGCCTCTGGGATCTGCCTGGCAGGGCTTGGAGCACCCAGGATTCCCTCTCTGTCCCCTGCTGTCCCCTCTCTCTGTTTAAATAAACGTGACATCCCTTTTGCTCCTCCAGGCTGGAAACTTTCTTTTCTCCCCAGGGAGCTTCATTCTGTTACTCCAAGGTCTCAGGAGGCTTTGGGAATAAAGAGTCCAACAAATTAGATTGGTTTCGCTGAGTGGATGAGCCTGCAGCGGGGATATTGGGGTTTTGTGTGCTGCAGTTTAATTTCTTTCTCATCCTGTAAGCTCTGCAATCTCTTCCCTGCTCTTATCCCTGAGAGCAATGTTGGGATGCTTCCCTCTGCTCTGACACTGTTAACTCCTCTAGGTCTATGGGGAAACTTAAAAGAGGTCTCCTTGCTGTGCAGCTGAACATCTTGTGCTGATTTTCTCTCTGGAGGATTTGCAAAGTCTGGCTGGGAAGCCAATTCGAGGGTTTGTGACACCTCAGTTCCTCTTTGTCACAAATTAACAGCTGAGAGGTGATTTCCCAGCTCCAGCAAACATCCTGTGACACCATTTACCCCCAGTGAGGGTTGTCCACACAGCACAGACCCCTCCCCTTCCTCCAAGCCCCTCTCAGAGCTCAGGGAGGAGCAGATGGAGGCTGAGCATCCCCAGCAGTGAATCCATCCAGAATTCTCTCCCAGCATCGTTTTAATTACTCAAATATAAGTACAGAAAGTATAAATAACTCAGAGAACACTTGTTTATTTTGGAAGCCAGGTTTCTGAAGGCACTGCCACACCCCAGAGTTCCAGAGCTGGGCTCCCCAGCCAGGAGTGCAGAAGGAGCTTGGGGAAAGCTGTGGGAAAGTCGGGAGCTGAGCCAGGTTCCCAGCAGTCAGCCCCATCTCACCCCAGAGATGCTGCTCCAGCCATTTCTTGCAGCTCCCATGAAGGATTCACTGTGATTGCACCAATCTCCTCCAGTCCTCTGCTGCCTGCAACAATTGTTTTAAAGTTACTGATGAGTAAAGAGAATTTCATACTGTATTTGAAATTCATGGTCTCCTACCATTCACACATGTGGAAAACACTCAGGCTCTTTCTTTACAGCATCTTTAAAGAGATCTTTCAGCTCTTTCTTCTGTCTCTTAGGGTTTATGCTGAGAAGCCCCAGCTGGTTCACCTTCCTCCATAGGTCTGGGGAGCTAAAATATGGAATAACTGCAAGGATCAGTGATGAGTGCAGCAGCCTTGGTCCTGCAGGGAATGAAACCTGTGACTAAGAGATCTTTTTCTTTGTGATATAAGTACAAAGTCAGCTGAACTTCAGTGAAATGGCTGCAAAAAGGTTTCAGGGTTATTAGTCAGCAGCAATCCTAAACCTCCTTCCTTCCCTTCTGCTGTAGCCTCTGGGTTCATTCCATAGGCTGAGCTAGAGAGAAAGGCTTCAAAGGCTGAAGATTCTGTTTCTGCATTTCGTAAACAGAACAATTGTTGCAAAGTCCGCTGAAGGCCCCACGTGTGCGTGGTTCTGCAGGTGTCACGGCCCACACAACCTGAGCGGGGGGCGGGATGGTTCGTTTGACCGCAGGGTGCAAAGGACAACAGCAAGAGACTAGGGTTTTGCTCAGCAACAAGCAGCAGAGCAATTTATTGAGGGTCAACAATTCAGTTTTGGGGTAATGGTGAGGAGGAGAGGGAAAAGGGATGATGGAGTAGGGAGAGAGAGAAAGACAGACAGGGAGACAGAGGGAGAGGGATAGAGAGAGAATTAGAGACAGAAACAGAGAAAGAGACAGAGGAGAGACAAAGAGAGGCAGAGAGACAGAGAAACAGAGAGGAGAGAGACAAAGAGACAGAGAAGGGAGAAGGAGAGAGGAGGGGGAATAGCTACCAACAGATGGGACGTCCTCGGATCATCCGGCGATGTCTTCCATCCGTTGGGTAGAAGGAAGTCTCCAAAGGTCTCTCCTGAGGGTGATAACTTTATAGTCCGTTTCGAGGCAAGGGGCCACTGGCCAAAAGGTGGGAAAATTTATGGATCATTGTGAGAGTGAGGCCTGTTGATTCAGCTGCAGAGTAGGGTTCAGCCTGCACCTGCTAGGCACAGTGCACCGTAACAATACAGCACACAACCAGGCTCAGTCCATTCCGCCTTGGCGCAGCTTCAGCGGCTCCGGCCCGGACCAGTGGTGGGGGTCTCAGGGTCTCAGTCTCTGACGATGATTGTGAGGCAGAAGCAGGCAATCTTCAGGCCGACCCTTACAGCAGGGCAGAGCTGTGAGCAGGAATGTGGAATGATGCACGTGCTGCTCTTCCCAGGAGCCAGAGTCACTCCAGGGAAAACTCCCCGTGGAGCCTCGGGCTCTGGGTCTGTGGGAGTGCCTTTAGAGGCACTGCCAGTGATGGGCTCCTCTTGTTTCTGCTGAGCTCCTCTGCTGAAGAGCTGAGCAACGAGGGCTGGAGTAAACCTGGGTACCAAACAGAGGCTGGAGATATCCCAGAGATGGCTTAAAGAACACTTTGGACACATAATCCTGGAGACAAATTTATGCAGCTGAGACCAGTTGCCTTCTAAGGAGCAAATTGTAAACAATATATTTTTAGAGTTAAAAATTAGTCTCGTTTAATGATATCTGTTTAGTCAATGTTAGGAAGTAAATCAGTGTGTGAGTAGTAAAACAATAATGTACTTTAAACTAAATTATTAGTAAACAAATCAGTCTGGTAGGCAATGAATGCATGATACATTATTCATTTCTATTATCCAAAACACTCCACCAGCTCTCAGAGCCTGGCAATAAAGTATTCAGGATACAGTCTCCACCATCCCAGCAAACAGTCTCTAATGTGATATTAAAGTTAAAAGAGAAGTGAAGGATATTCCCCCAAAGCAAGGTATTTGAGTAATCCTGGAATGAATCCATCTCATGCTTCTTTTTAAAGCTGGGTTGGGTTTTTCTGGGGACTGAAGCACTTCCATTACAGCTGGAATGACACTTGTTCCCCACTTGGGGCCCGTTACCAACCTGTGAATTTCTCCCAAGACGACTCAGTAGCACAGGAGTGGGTTCTGTGCCAGGCTGGTCCTGCTGCCTGCCTTCATCCCACTGAGGAGAGTCTGAGCCTGACCCCAGCTGCCTCCCACTCCAGCAGCCAGGGCTGTGTCCACCCTTTCCAGCAGGAAAAAGCCCCATGAGGCCAAGGAATGGTGCCACAAGACCTCCCCTGGCAGTTCCTGCCCTCGTTCCTGGGCATGGGAAGGAATGGGAGCAGGATGAAGGATGGGGAGTGGGGTCTTGCCCACAGCCAGGAGACCCTGGAATTGCACCCAATGCCACTGAAGTGTCTGAACATCACTGCTGATGGGAAACAGAGACTGACGTTTTTTCCTCTTTAGCTCTTGTGTGTGCAGATCTCCTCTATTTCTGTCTTGTACTATAATCAAACTGCCTTACCTCACCCTGCTGGGTGCTCCATCTCATTCTCTCCCCTGTCCCAGGGGGAAAGGGAGGGATAGAGAATGGAGTGGGCACCTGACAGCCAGCAGGATCAACCCTACACAGCCTCAGGAAGCTCTGCCTCTGGTGGAGGCAGAACATGGCAATTTCACAGAATCACTGAGTAGGTTGGGCTGGAAGGGGCTTAAACCTCCTCTTGTTCCAGCCCCTGCCATGGCAGGGACACCTCCCACTGTCCCAGGTGCTCCAAGCCCTGTCCAGCCTGGCCTTGGACACTCCAGGGATCCAGGGGCAGCCACAGCTGCTCTGGGCACCCTGTGCCAGGCCTGCCCACCCTCACAGGGCAGAACTTTCAAATCTCTCCTCTTGTAGTATAAAGCCATCTCCCCCTGTCCTTTCGCCAACTGCCTTTGTGAAAATCCCAGACCCCATGGGGAGGAGGTCAGGGGGGTTGGAGCAGAGGAACTGCTCTGCATGAGGCACTGTGGCCTCTCACCTGTTTTATACCAGCATCCAAAAAGGTGTGGGGTTCTGGTGGGGATTTCATCCTCCCCATGCTGTGAGTGGCTTTGTTTGCCAGCAGAGGAGTCAGAGCCACCAGAAATAGAAATGCTGGTCAGGAACCATCACATCAGATCCCAGAAACCTGGAATTTTCAAGCTTTCTGTGCTTTCTGACCCCCTGGAGAACACTGCTTTTGACCTGAGGCCTTGGAGAAGGTTCCAAATCTGAGTGATGGAGTTAAAATCATGGGTGTGCAGTTAAATAGAAGTGTGTGATTTCACATGGTGAAGGGTTTTAAATTTGAGGTTTTTATGATATAGTAATAGGTATGGGACAAGATGGAAGATTTTGGGCATTGTCTCTTTCTGTCTTCTTCCTTCTTCTTCATGCTTTCAGGCAGTAGTTTCTGGTTGGACAGTCAGTGCTGCACTGAGGGTCACAGGAGTTTGGTTATTGGGTCAAAAGTATAAATAGTACAGGTGTTAGCTTTTAATTGGACTGTTTAGCTCTATGAGACCTTAGATTCATCTCTATTTTGCTCACTTTTATCTGGTAATTAGAAGTGTTGCAGAATTGTCTGTACTTTAGATAAGGTTTAAGAAACAACCAAGCCCAAACACGAGAAATTTCATAGCCTTTGACTTTGAGTGAAGGCAGAAGAAACTTCATACAAGTCACTAATTATGTGGTGCAAACACCAGTGTTACAGCATCACTGCAAATGCTGTTTGGTGGACACTTGGGTCTGGGGGCAGAGGGGAGCTCAGCAGGGGAAGAGGAAACAGCCTCAAGATGCATCAGAGAAGGTTTAGATTGGATATTAAGAAAAATCTCATCAAAAAGGGTGGTCAGGCACTGGAACAGCCTCACAGGGCAGTGGTGGAGCCCCCACCCCTGCAGGGATTCAAACGTGGATGTGGCACTTGGGGACATGAGTTACTGGTGGCCTTGGCAGGGCTGGCTGGACTGGATGGTCTCGGAGGGATTTTCCAACCTAAAGGATTCTTTGCTCCTGTGATCTGTCTGATGTGCAGAACAAGGCCAGTGGGGCAGGGCAGTGCAAGGCCAGCAGTGACTGTGCACAGTGTCCCAGTTTGGGGTGGGCACTGCTGACACCACTGCAGTGACTTTTCCTGCCAGCTCTCCTAACCCAGCCCAGCAACTTTGTTTTGAAGCACATCGTGTGTGTCACTCTTCTTTTATAAAATACTGTTTCCCTTTGGTGATTTATTGGTTTCCTACTGAGGGGAGCAGAGAAATGAGCCCTGCAGCCGCCTGGGTGCTGAGGGGTTACCCCAGCGTGGTCCCTGCCCCATCAGCAGGGTCTCCAGGGATTTTTCCTTTGGATATTCCTTATGCTCTGCAGAGGAGGAAGCTGGTGGGATTTGAGGAGTGGATCAGTCTTTCCCTGCAGCTGGGGCTGCTGCTGTCTCAGCTCCTTAATCCACTGTAAAGCCCTGGCAGGCTTTGGGTGTGCCAGGGCTCAGTGGGTGATGGAAGTGTTGTGGGTGAGCTGTTAATGAATTGGTTGTTGTTTCTGTATGTTCACCCAGTTAAATTGTTGTTAATATTTACCATATGCTGCTAATATTTTGGTCCCCAACTGTCTCACCTATGTGCCCTTTCCCTTCTGGGTAATCCCTCTGCTGCTCCCCTGAAATGTGCCTGTGAGGAGGGTGATGTTACCGAGCTGTAGGCCAATGAAAGGAGTGCAAAGGACACTGGGACGCTATTCAGAGCTCAAAACCCTTAAAACAACCAGCCCAAAATAACATCTGGAACTGAAAATAGTGTTCCCAGGTTGAGAAAACAGCGCAGAACACAAATTTATCACCTCGAGCTGCTTTGTTCCATCACTATGACCATAGAGCACCCTACCAACATGGCCTCCTGCGGACCCCGTCAGGACAGCAGGCCCAGCTCTGCCTTAGGACAAAGCTGCACTCCTCCTCCTCCTCCTCCTCCTCCACATTGTCCAAAGGGAACAGCCCTGGTGTGCTCAGCCCTTCGGGTCCCCCACCCAAAGCTGACCTCTGATAAAGGCCTTACAAAAGAGCAGGTCTCCTGGCCTGTTTATAACAGAAGCACAGCAGGGTTCTTAGGCTCAGAGGAGACACACCTGGATGTGGGCATTAATCCATGATGTGTGAGCCTGCCTGACTTCCCCAAACCAGGAGCATCCTGAGCCTTCCAAAGCCACAGATTTCTGTGCCCGAGGCACAATCCCCTCCCTGCCTCCCCTGCCTCAGTGCCTCCAGGCTCCTGGGGAGGAGCTGGGCTGTGCCTGGGGGTGCTGCTGAACCCTTGGCTTTGTGGTGGGAGCAAACTGCAGAACCAACTGGCACAACCCTGGTTGCTCTTCTCAGAAAAAGCAGGGATGTTTCAGGTGGATGAGTGGCTGAGCTGCCACTTCAGATTCTCTGCAAACACATCCTGCCGCCTGTCAGGCTGGGACTGGGAGATCCAGGGAACCTGCACTTGCCAAAAAATCCAACCTCTCTGCAGAGAGAACACCTGAAACAGCACTTGGCAGGAGGCACTCCCACAAACGAGGCATTCCTGCCATGCACACTCTCAACAGAGACAGCAGCTTCCCAGTACATTAAAATACCTGATGGCTGGTCTCTGCTGGGATTTGTCTTCCTGAGCTTAGCAGTACAGGCAGGAGTTGTAACTGGATCACCAAAAATTAGTCATCAAATATTTCATCTATGCAGTGACCAGAGTGTGGCTGGGGTTCTTCTTACAGAGCTGATCTTGGCGGAATAAAATCACTTCCCGTGGTGTGGAGTGCTGAAGTCCTGAAAGGCTGAGGCCAGTTTTTCTCCCTAGGAACTGAGATGCATTTTCAATGTCTTGCCTGTTTATTTGTGATTGCAGAGGTGTTCTGACTGCATGGTCAACAATCAGGGACGTCCAAAACATAAATTAGGCCATGTTGAGGGTGAGGAGGATTGAGTGAGGTGGAGAAATGGCTCCAGGCTCTGCCCTTTCTGTGACAAGCTCTCCTAGAAAAGAAGATCCCCTCCAGAAGCCACAGCCCTTCAGTTCCCAAACTAAAACCCATAAAGCGTAGTTAAACATCAAGTCTGTGAGAATATGAAAACAGCTTCAGAAAAATAGCAGTGATATCTAGATAAGGAATTGAGAAGAGAATGCAAACACTGCTTGCATGGAAAAGCACAAAAGACAGCCCCTCAAAAAGGTTAAAAAGTTGTAGGAGTGGCTTACAACACCTCTAACACCCTAAAAAGGGATTCAGGAGCTGAAAATGGTTCTGACAACCCCTCAGACCTTTGGCAGCCCAAATGTAACAGGAGGCTCAGAGAAGGGAACGGCCCAGCAGAAAACACAGCGCTGGTGTTACATCTGCTCCCACCCAGGCTGGGGGCTCAGACACCCCTGCACGGGAGATTTGTCATGGACTGAGGCATTTCTGGATCAGGAGACAGGGAAATGACAGGATGAGCAGCAGCAGAGAGCCAGGGCCAGATGGTGGCATCCCCATGCTCTCAGGATCAGGGAGGTGCTCCCAGGGCTGGGCACTGGGATGGATCCCCTGCTCCAGCCTGCCCCAGCCCAGGCTGAGCCCTGACTGCTCTGCTGCTGTTTTATAAAAAGAGCTGGAAAGGTCCAGGCAGTCACATGTCTGCCATCTGCAGCAGGGAGCTGGGAAGCTGCTCCAAAGGCTGCAATGAGGAGACACATGGTGGAATATGGCCTGAGATGGGTTTTGCTTCCTTTCTTTGGAGAAAATTCACGCCTCAAAAATCTACAAAGGGCAGTAAAATGCTGATTGATGGTGAAGAGGGAAGCAATTTCATTGTCTCTCCCAGGATCTCCTCCTGGATGACAGACCCAAGATGCAGAGAAGGCTCCTCTGGCTCCGTGGGCACTTTCAGCTGGTAAACCCTTCCTGCAGAAGCAGCAGATTCAGAAAGTTTCAGTTGGTTCAAAAATCAAACAAATTGATGGAGAGAAGAATCCATGGAGGGCTGTTAAATATAAAACCACTTCTGTCTCAATGCTGCAGATCTCTGGTGGGTAGGAAATAAATCAAGAAATACCTAAATTTGCTGTTCTTTTGCAAACTCCTGGATTAAGTGCAGCAATAATAATTGGAATATTTTGGCCATTGAGCTCAATGAGTGGTTATTGATCCTTGGCTCGTTTATAAGTAGCTAATTGTGAGTGTTTGCTGTTAGCTTGCTGCATTAAGTTTATCAATGTAATTATACAACACAGCACTGTATTTATAGATTACTTCCACTGATTGAATGCTTGTAGGTGGCTTGCATTCTTTCACTTCTTTTTGACAAATATTTATAATTCAGCCTTATCTGGGCCTGCATAGATGTTGTTCTAGAACAATTAATAGAGCTGAAGGAGAAATAAAATGTAATGGATAATTTATTTAATGAATTTGGCTACTTCTCTTGCTCATGAATTTGTTTTTGCCAGCAGTTTGTGTCGCATATTTGTTATTTAAAAATATTGGGTGATTGGTAATGTTCCTTCTTGCTCTGGGAATTATTTGTCTGTGGCCCTTTTCTGGTCTTGCTCCACCATGTCCATGTCTGGCTCTCAAAAATGGATCATTTGCTTTGAAGTCCTCTAATGTTCCTCTGAAAGCTGACATTTTCCTGCTTTTTCAGGGAATATGAACACAAAACTCAGGGCAGGACCCTAAATAAAGGAGTTTGGTGATATCTCTGTGTACAAATATCTGCATACCCACAGGTATAAAACAATATTGTAATTTCTGCTCTGCTTTGAGCACCCCATGGGCACATCTGTCTCCAGAAATGACAGTCCTGCAGGGACTTGGGCTGTCCTGGGTTTGGTGCTGCTGTTCCTCCTCCCAGCCCTTGAGGATTTGCTCTGCACAGTGTAGTTTCCACTGCTGTCCAAAGAAATGGGAAAAGAGGAAGTTGGAGGACAGCACACAGCATGGAAAAGGTCAGAGGGGTCTCATGTCCCACCAGAACCTTCCAGGAGCTGACTCCTCCCTCAGGACTTGCTGTGGGACAGAGAATCCTGAGCTGGGAGGGTCTCACAAGGATCATCCAGGATGAGCTCAGGCTGAGCCCCTGGGAACACAAACAGCAGGGTGGCAGCACAAAGACAAACAAAACATCAACACAATCTCTCCCTGTCCTTGTTCTCCACGGCTCTGAGGTGCCTGCTGTGATTTAGCTCTCCTGAGTTTGTTCCAAGCTCCTTGCTGGGAGGCCTGGGCTGAATGAAAGAGCTCGAGCTCAGCAGGGAGAGGGGAAGACAATTCCTGCTCCATTTCCCATATTGTGGCTCCATAATAAGATTTCCCCCCTTGTATTAGATTTCAGGTGGATTTCTCAAACTGCAGCCAAACAAGCAGGAACACAAGTTTTATAGCTCCTGACAGCTCCAAAAGCACATTATTGAATTCCAGAGTGAGGGCATAACAGAGGGGAGAGGTTGAGTCAGAATCTCGATGCAAAGCTCACGGAAGCCTCAGGCCCCAGGGCTCTGTGCTGATGTGGGCACTGGGCAGCAGATGAAAATCCTGTTTAGACCCTGCCTTCCTTGAGATGAATGGCCCAGGAGACCAGCTCCTTTTTTTAGGTCTTTATTGAAGGTCAGCTTTGGTTGGGGAAGCCAAAGGGTCGCACACATCACCGCAGCTCCCACTGGACAGCACAAAGGAGGAGGAATTCAGTTTGCCAGACGACAAAGCTGGGGCTTCTGTCCTTGAGAGAGTCCCAAGGAAGGCATTTGCTGGGTCATGGTCTGGAGGTGTTGTGCTGACTGGGTGCTGTTAAGTCATGGTGACAAGGGGAAAAAGCTCTGCTTGGTTGTGGGAACCCAGGACATCCCTCTGGATACCCTGGGTGGCTTGAGACCCTGGCAGGGGGCTCAGAAGCCTTGGTACAGAGGCCAAGACCCCTGTGCCTTTGATTTTAGTCCCTGGGAAAAATTACCACCTTTGCATGAACAGTTGCAAGCCACAAAAAATAAGTAGAGTATAAGTTGGTTTATCACAAGGTAAAAAAGTAAATTTTAAATATTTTTTATAATAAGGGTCTGGGGTCAAGATGGAGGAACCTGGGCGTGTTCTGTCCTTCCTCCTCCTTCTTCCTGCATCCATCTTCTGGGTGATGTTGGCACTTTTAGGTTGGTTTAGAGTAGAACCAGACTGTACAATATAAGTGATAGCTATTGGAAGATAATTGTAAATAATGTTTATGTAGTTTATAGTATAAAAAGATAATCCCACCCCAGGGTGAGCAGTGTGCCTGGGACTGACCTGCTGAACAGACCTGGGCTGGGCAGGGAAAGAACTTTTAGATTAGATAAAATAAACAACTCTGTAAACAACAGAAGACTCTCCTGACTCCTTCGGTGCTCGGGCTGGAACACAGAGACTCTTAACATACACAGGTGGTGGTCTCGAGCTCCTGAGACTCCACCAACAGTTGGTGATTTAATCTTCTCCACTGCTTTCCCCACCTGGGAGTACCATTTTTTAGCCTTAGCTGTTATACTGGCTCGTTGTTTTTAGGGGTTTATATCACTGAATGGTTCCCAGGAGCACTTGGCTGTCACACTCCATTTTGGAGGGGCAGTGGAGGTGGGCATGGATACCAGAGTTGGTACTGGGACAGGGGAAAGGACAAACAGCTGGGACTATTAACAATTTACACAGACATAAAACATTAACAACAAATAGCCAACAAAACCAACAATTATAGTCAACTGAGTGGACACACATCAACACAAACATCAACTGTAGTTAACTGGGTGGACACCTTGTAGAGAAAAACTTGTGTCTGGGAATTTATTCCCCACATTCCTCATCCTCTTCCCCTGTGTTCCACTCACACTGAGCACTGGTGATGGCCATGAACCCCTCTGGGGGAGAGAAAGGGCAGCCAGAGGGAAGGGGGCTGGGGAGTGCTCCCAGCATGGAGTTTGTTGGCTGGGCTTGCTGCTTCTACGCACGCTTGTGTCTCTTGCCATGCATTTATGCCATGGAAAACCAGCAGGGATGTGTGGCTGTGCTGGTGTCCCTGGCTCCTGCAGGGCAGTGCTGGCTGCCTCACAGCTGGGAGCACTGAAATGTGGTGGGGCACTTTCCAAGGGAATCATTTTTCCTCAGAAATCATGACATGGCAAGAACATTTCCCATCCTCCATCCAGGCTTTTGGCATCAGGCCCATGGGGGATTTTGGCTGGTGCTCAGCCTCAGAATGGGGATTTAAAGGCACATCTGGAGGTGGATGGGAGTTTGTTTTGTGAAGAGCTGTGGCTCAGTCATGGGAGGGCTCAGGCAGATGGGATGGATCCTGCTCTGCAAGGATCCAGGACCTTGATAGAGATGTGTAAGCAACACTGTTCAAGTGTTTTAAGTGGTTTAAATCAGGATTTTAAGTGTTTTAAGTGTTTATAAACACTTCCAACCTGCAGCCTTGACATGGGGCTGCTCATACCTTAAAGGGAGATTTTTAGGAGATCTGGGAAGTTCCTTCTAAAAGCTGGTGGAGAGGGAGTCCCTGGAGCAATGGGGAACCAAAGAATATCAGGGAAAGGTTGTTCCCCAGAGGGTGCTGGCACTGCCCAGGCTCCCCAGGGAACTGGCACGGCCCCGAGGCTGCCAGAGCTCCAGGAGCTCCAGGACAGCGCTGCCAGGGATGCTCAGGGTGGGGTTCTGGGGGTGTCTGTGCAGGGCCAGGGGCTGGACTGCCTCATCCTGGGGGTCCAGCTCAGGGTATTCAATGATTCTGTGATCTCTCCCCAAGTCCAGGCAGCATCTCTCACCTCCTGGATAAGAGAAGGGAGGCTGAGAAAGAGGCTGAGCCCCAGGACATGGAGACAGAGTATCCAGAGATTTCTTTCTCACCATTTCTGCAGTACATCTCTAATTAAGCTCTCTGAACACACCCTGTTCCAGACTGGCCTGTGGATAAAATTGACCTTTAAAAAGGGAACTGAGATACCCAAGGGGCCGGACAGGACTGGACAGCAGGTGAGCATTAATCTGAGAGATAAAATTTTAATGCTACAGCTTAAACCCCCCATAGTTGTCAGCACAATTTATTTCTTTGTCTCTCTGGGCTTGTTCTTGCACCCAAGAGAATGGCAGGAATGATGGAATGATGTTGCAGTGCTGGAGAACTGGAGGAATCTTGCAGTTTGTCTCCCAGCCTGGATGGCTGTGCCTGGATGAGGTCTGAGGGTGCTGGTGTCTGGCTGCTGGGTCTCATTCCATCCCCATCTGCCCCCTGAGTGCTGGATTCCCTGTGAAACCTTGGCTTTCCTGACAATCCCCAAATGACAACCTCAGTTATGGGAGAAAAGTGCAGCTCAGACATTTCACAGCCCCATGGATCCAGCACCAGAGGCTTTAATGAATCTTTTTATGAACACTGCCAGGACTATTGTCTGGGGGGAACATGTACCCCGGTCTCATCAGCCCCTCCATTCCCTCCCATGGAACAATTACTTTGCCACAGTGAGAAAAAATCATCTGAAAACAAATGGAAATGTTAAGAGTGCCCCCCAGCCCCAGTGCCATGTGTGAGCTGTTCACCATGGGGAGGAGCAGGCAGATCCCTCAAACCCAGCTCAGGACAGAGCCAGGCACATCCCTAAATCCCAGCCACAGGGGCAGAGCAGGAGCCTTTCAGCAAACTGCCTTGTTTAACACCACATTCTGTAGTAAAGTATTCTGTAGTAAAAATCATCCTTTTAGTAGAGCTGCTGTGGGAATAGAGATGGAGACATAAAAGGGATAAAAAAAATCTGTATTTTGCATTTTGCTGGAATGAGCTCCTGCTAATTGTTCGTGTCCAGCTCCTGTTTATGCCACTGTTTTGCTGCACAGCTCCTAAATTAAGTTGGCTCTGGAGCAAACCTTCCCCCAGCAGCCCTGCATGGCCTCCCTGGGCTGCTGCATCCACTCGTGTCCTGTGCTGCACTCTTGATTAGCACTTCATGAATTAGGAACCTGTGCTTGCTCTGAGGACAGAGGATGTTCCATGAGGGAGCATCCTGGGAAGGAACTGTTTAACAGAGCCCTGAGTGAGGCTGATCCAGCCTTTTTTTGCCTCCCAGGAGATCTGTTTCTGTTCATTTGCAGTGTCCAGGAGGCTCCTGGAGGGAGTGGTCCCTGTCCATCTCTCCCTGCCCCATCTTCCCTGCTCTCCAAGCCTCACGTTGGGCTGATCTCAGGATGGTTGGGTCATGGCACGTGGTGGCCACAGCCCATGCCAGGGCTAATGCTGGGGTGGGTTGGGCAGGGAGGGATCCCCAGGTCCATCCCTGTCTGTCCCAGACTTTCTCTGGCAGTGGCTCTGGGTGTGTGCCCTCCTGCAGACCGTGGCTTTGTGGGCAGTAGTTGTGCTCTGACCTTTTTGGGAGCTGATTAGTTGTTAATCCCCCTCTCCTGTGCCAAACAGCTGCTGATCCCCTTCTGGAAGTGTTGGATGGGGCTCTGAGCACCCTGCTCTAGTGGAAGGCTCCCCTGCACATGGCTGGAGGTTGCAGTGAGATGATCTTCAAGGTCCTTCCAAACCCAAACTGTTCCAGGGTTCTGTGATTCTCTCTTTTCATCTTTAAAAACACAAAATTCTGCCTCTTCTGTCACTCCCTTCCCTGATTTGCTCTTACTTAGGGAACCACCCTCAGGTGTTTAAACTTTTACATCTGAATGGCAAAGACTTGTCAAGGAAAGGACTTTTTCCAGCCCTGTGGAAAACTGTCATGGTCCTGTGGGGCAGTAGGAAGGGTGGTGAGGATCTTTCTTATTCTCTTACAGAAAGTTAATGCATCCCTGGTGTGCAGAGCTCGTGACATACTCCAGATTTCCAGGCATTTTCCTGTCAAAACCATGGGTGAGGGTTTAGTAAAGGCTGAGCCAGGTCTGAGCTCTTCCCTTCACTGGAAAGGTTTGGGGTAAAGGACAATCCAGCTGTGCAAGGCAGAGAAAAGAAAGATTTTAGCCATACTGAGTCTCACTGCCTTTGGAGTTTTAAACACTTCTGCCCTTCCCACAGATGTTTCTCATAGTCCCCTTGGGTGGGAGGAAGGGGACAAATACAGCAAGCATGGAGCATGCAGTGGGAGCAGGTTTGTGTTCTCCAGGACATGGATCCACTCAGTCCAAGGGTGAGATCCACCCAAGGCATCCCAGAGTGAGCCCTGGGCTTGGGGAAGGGGCTGCAGTGGCAGGGAGGTGAGCCCTGGGTTTGGGGAAGGGGCTGCAGTGGCAGGGAGGTGAGCCCTGGGCTTGGGGAGGGGGCTGCAGTGGCAGGGAGGTGAGCCCTGGGCTTGGGGAGGGGGCTGCAGTGGCAGGGAGGCCCTGGGGCTGCTGGCAGCAGTGATGGGCAGGGCTGGACTCTGGGGCTGTACCTTCAGTCCTGGAATCTCCTCCTGGTGCTGGAGCAGGGTGGGAGGGCTCTGCTCCGTGGTCCTGGCTGGGAGCTCCTTGCTCCTGCTGCAGCAGTGCCCCTGGGAGCATTTCCCATGGCTGTGAAGCTGCCATCCCACAAAAGCAGCTGTTCCTGCCTCCGTGGGATGAGATGGCCTTTCAGGTCCCTTCAAACCCACATTATTCTGTTGTTCTGAGCTGTTGTTCTACTGCTTCACCCCCATAACTCCATCACAGAGCTGAGAGATTTCCTCTCCTTGCTCCACACTGGGAATGAATTTGGGAATGTCAGGGCCACATCCCCTGGCTTTGGATGGGATTTAGGCCAGGGGAAGAGCTCCTCACTCCCTGGCTCTCACCATGTGGAGCAGCCTGAGCCCGCTGGGACTTGGCTCCTGAGCAGCACAGAGGGAGCAGAAGTTCCTGCTGGTACTGCAGGGGAGAAATGCTGCATTAAAGCAGGAAATATCCAATGTGCATTGCAAATGAAGAGGATTTTCATTTGTGTTCTAAAGGAGGAGAAATATCGCCAAGCCTAGTTAATAACACAGGAAAGCTCTTGTGGTTATCAGGGATCTTCAGCTCTAATCCCCTCTGATAACAGTAAATTGAAGCAGCTCCTCTGCTGAGGTTTTTCTGTTGCTGGATTGTACCCATATAATAAGAGAAATGGGCACTGCATCTCCTATTTACCATTCCTTCATTTAAATAAGTTTTTAAACTGCACTTTCTTCCCTTCAGAGACATCTGATTTACTGCATTTTAAACAGAAACCACTTCTGCAACAATACCTCTTTCTATCAAGATTTGTAATCAGGCTGTTCCTGTTGAACTGTTGTTATTCAAGTTATTAATTTGTCATTTTGCACAGAGTCTGATCACAGAAAAGATGAACAGGAGGGTCTGTGCACCTGCAGGCAGAGCAGCATGGATTTAATTAGAGCAAAGAAAGCTGCAGGTTTTATTTTGTGTTTGTGTTGTTGGTTTGGTTTTTCCTCAGCCCAGCATTTTAAGAGCTTATGCAGCAATCTGCATAAATCACTATGCACGTTTTTACTTAGGTTCTTACACCTAATTTGATTAATGATAATGCCTTTGACAGGGTAGATGGAGAGGGGGTTTTTACAAAGGCATTGAGTGACAGGACAAGGGGAATGGCCTTAGGGTGAAAAAAATGGGATATTGGGTAGGAATTGTTCCCTGGGAGGGTGGGCAGGCCCTGGCACAGGGTGCCCAGAGCAGCTGGGGCTGCCCCTGGATCCCTGGGAATGTTCAAGGCCAGGCTGGGCAGCTGGGATAGGGAAATATCCCTGCCCATGGGACAGGGAGGGGGGACTTTAAGGTCCCCTCCAGCCCAAGCCATGATGATCCTCAGGTCCCAGGCAGTTCTGTGTGAGGGAACAAGATGTCCCAGCTTTGGTGCTACTCACTCTGGAGCCAGCCAGTGCTGCAAACTGCCCTTTGACTCTGATTTCAAGATGATTCCCTTCCTTTTGGGCGGTGCAAGCAGGGAGGTGAAGCCTTTGCACTGAACACTGCTTTGTTTTCTGAGCTCTCCTCCTGTGCTGCCCTGCCCAGACCAGGTTTCTGCAGATGGGAATTTCCTGGGGCAGGTTTGAGTTCCCACTCAGTGACCCCAGTTTTCCTGGTGACTCAGAGCTCCCCAGCTGCCTCAGGCACCTTCCCTCCACTTACTGCCTCACACAACGAGGTGAAGTTTTCCATCCATTCCTTCTGCTCACAGTCCAAGCCCAGCAACCCTCTGCAGTTGGTTTTTTGCACCAGGAGAGGTGTTAGGAAGGAATATTAATCAGAAGATGCTGATATTTTTTATCCCCTTTTCTCTTTCCCACTTTCACTCATTTTTTACCGTGAGGATAGTGCAGCCCTGGGAGAAATCCTGGAGAGGCCATGGGATCACTGTCCATGGAGGCTCAGCTGGGTAAAGTCATGGCTGAGCTGGTCTGGTGTTGATTCTAATCCTATTGGAGAGGGATCTTGGACCAGAGAGCTCCAGAACCCCCATTTCTGTGGTTCCTCAGGTTCTGTGCAAAGCCAGCCCCAGTTTGCTCTGCCTGAAGAGCTCTGAAGGAGTGACTTTGTTTGGGGGAAAGAAAAAGAAGCTGAGACTGTGATCCCACTTTCCCCACATGAATAAAATGAAACCCCCCTGAATTGTAGCAGTAAGAGAAGCTCCATTTTTATTGATGCTGCACAGAGGCAAGTGATTTTGCATCCAGTTTTAGGAGAGCAGTATAACTGCTTTTGACAGCCTGGTCTAATAATAATAAAAAGGCCCAGCTCGTCGTATTGCAACCTGATAGCAAAGCTGGAGTGTGAATTTATCCCATAAAAATTCATCTACCATGGCTAAGGCCCTGTAAATTGAGTCCTGTATTTTGGTTGTTAAATAAAAACAAAACCACACCACAGAGTAATGACAGAAACATTGCCCAGCTCTTGCAATTGTGTCTTGTTAAAACATCACTTAGGCTAATTTACAGGGATTGATTAAAACATGTATTTAAATGAATTATTGTTTCCCTTCTCTCCCCTCCTCCTGCTCCCTCTCCACCCCATGGGGATGTAAAACCCCACACTGAGGATGGATTTCTTCATGCACAATAAACCCCTGCCACACTGTGTTCACTGCCTGTCCCCAGCAGGCTTTGGTTACAGCTCAGAGGGCACAGGATGGGTGAGGTGAGCCCTGTGGTGCCTTTGGTTACAGCTCAGAGGGCACAGGGTGGGTGAGGTGAGCCCTGTGGTGCCTTTGGTTACAGCTCAGAGGGCACAGGGTGGGTGAGGTGAGCCCTGTGGTGGCTGCAGGAGTTTTTGGGAAGCAGCAGGGAAGGTGCTGCCCCACAGCCAGGGCTGTGCCCACCTCTCCCTGCCCATCTGCATCCCAAAGCTCCATCCCTGCTCCTCCCAAATCACTGCTGAGAGCCCAGCAGAGGATGTGTGCAAGCCTGAAACCTGAGCCAAAGGAGAGAAGTTTGTATTGCAGTGTTTTTGGACATCAGAGATTGTTGCTGGGCTCTCTCAGTTCAGCTCAGCTGTGTTAGGTGGTGTCAGCCTCTGCCAGTGAGTGAGAGGGAGCAGATCCAGAGTGATCCTCCTTTGATCCCTGTCCCCAGAGCCTGGAACATGCAGCAATGCTCTCCCAGAGCCACTGCCTCAGCTTTTTGTTGAATTTGAAGGCCTTCAATGGATTATTCTTCTGTGAACTTGCCCAGCTGCTTTTTGAACCCATCTAAAATTTCCTCTCTGCAGGTTCCTGCGGGGAGAAGAGCCCCAGCTGAGCTCTGGGCTGTGTGAAAAGGGCCTGTTCTGAACCTTCCAATTACTGATTTCACTTCCTGGTCCCTAGTTCTTGCATTCCAATAGACCACAGTGACTCATTTCCTCCCTCCTGTCTTTGTGTCTCATTCCATCCTCTGTGCCTCTGTCCCATTTTTCTGTTTCCCATCCTGAAAGGTCCTAATCTGTTTGGTTGCTTCTCATTTGGGAGCTGTTTTATACCTTTGATGACTTTTGCTGCTTTCCCCTGGACATCTTTCATTTCCACTTTGCTCTTTTCCAAACAGAAGGCCCAGACTGTGCCCAGCTCTCGAGATGCTGGGAAGCCATGGATTTATGCAGTGGCAGAAAGCACCAAAATAAACGTTCTCTCTTTTGTTCCCTAATCATTCCCACTCTTTTATTCCCTTTTTTTTTTTTTTTTTGGACATTTCTGAGTTTTTCACAGAGTCTCAAAATCTCCATCCTGCATGCTCAGAGCCCAGTATTAGAAATACAGAACTGCTGATTAGCATCCCATTTATCCTCATGCACATGCACCATGTGAATTTATCCATATTAGGCTTAATCTAGCATTTGCTTGCCTGGTCAGCCAGGTTTTTTTGCAAGTCTTTGCAGCCAGCTCCCTTTTTTTGCTGCTCTGAGAAACTTTGGGTCACAATGAAATGCAGTTAAAGCAACAGAAGTACCTGGAGCTTTATATCACAGAGACATGGAGTAGTTTGGGTTGGAAGGGACCTTGAAGCCCATCTCATTCCACCTCCTTCCATGGGCAGAGACACCTTCCATGAGCCAAGGTTGCTCATGCAGCTGCAAATCCAGAAACACTTCCCAAACAGCTCATCCCTGCCCGTGGTCCTGTCAGGGAAATGCTTTCATTTTCATTATTATTTATGGGGTTTATTTTTGTGTGCAGAATTCACAAGGCTTGGAGCCACAGAAGAACTTCTCCCTGTGAAATTCAGCAAGAAACTGAGAGCATGGAGGAAGGTTTGGGCTGGCCAAGGCTTTCCTTCAGCCCAGATTATTGTTGCCATTTCTTTCCCCAGACTGAGCCAGCCCCTTGCAGCTCAGAATTATTTGAATCCCGTTGTGTTTGACAGGCTCTGACAGACCCCAATCCATCTCCTACTTCCAAAACTGTTGTTGGAAGCCCTGATTATTTCATAACTTCCATTCTGTTTGTGTGCTGACACTGCTTTCCTGTGCTGTGCATTCCTGGCAGATGTGAGTTTTATAACAAAACACATAAATTTACAGCAAGTCTCCCCAGAAATAATATCTGGGAGTTTTCCATCAGCTGCCAGTGAGCTGCAGCAGTAAATGAACCTCCCTTCCAGCAGCTGCACTGCACTGGCACCACCAAACCCTTCCTGTGTCAGCCCACAGCACAGGACTGAGCTCTCTGACAGGACAGGGACATGGAGGGGAAGAATAAAAACATTCTTCTGCCTTAGTGCTATTTCACTTTGTAAAATAAAGATGCAAGTCCTGCCTCATCATGGGAAACTGATCCTAACTGCCCATCCCAGCTCCCACTGGAGGAAGAAAGGGATTCTGACACCACTAGAGGACATTTGCACCTTCCCCATCACTGGTCCTGCCAGGACCAGGCTGGTCCCCTCCTGAGCCCCACAGTGGCTGCAGCTGGATGAGCCTCTCTCCACATCCATGAAATCCAAACCTGAGCCTCCTCCTGTCTGTTATCAGCATCTGGCCACCTTCCTGCAGTGCTGGAAGGTAAAATCAGCCATTGTGTGGCACCAGGGGGACAGGCAGTGACAAGTCTGTGACTGGGCTGGGACAAAGCAGCACCAAACTGCCCTGGCTGGCCCTGAGCCAGTCTGATGCAGTGGGGAAAGCTTGCAATGCCTTTCCTCCCACACCTACAGCATCTTTTATCTGCTGCTAGATCCACCAGCCAAACGGAGGCTTGGAGCTCCAAGCTGTCAGAGGGAAGGCAGGGACAAACAGACAGGGACAGACAGAGCATTTCTGCCCCTCTAGCAGCGAGGTTCCTCTGCCAGGAGCATCCTTCAGCTGGGTGAGTGTCTGTGTCCCTGCAGTGTTGGAGCAGGAGCAGACTGGTGGTGTTTGGCACCTGCTGAGCAGTGGGGCTGCCGAGCTCCCAGCAGCTGGGAACACTTTGAAGAGCTCAGCCTTACCCAGGGCTGGCTTTTTTCCTCTCTGTTCCTGACAGCAGCAGAGGGGACCTTGGGGCGCTTCAAATCCCCATTTTAATCACTTACCTGATTGAAGAGATTGCCTCCTTTAACTTTGATATTTCTTGTCATTAGCCTGCCGACCTCTGGGATGAAGGGATTCATCTTCAAAAGCCAAACTGGCTTTGTCTGTGCTGGGCCTGGGGCTGCTCCTGCTTTCCCCAGTGTGGGATTCAGTGTTCAGTGCTGGTCACAGGGGTCATGCTCTGCCCTGGAAACAGGAGGGGCTCCTGCATCTCTGCCAGTCTCCTTGTCCCTTGCTTTATCTGCTGTGGAGGTTTTTAATTCCACTGTCTTAGTGTGGGATTAAAAAGGAGGATGTGTCCCCTTCTCTTGCCAGCTTTAGGAATGAATTTTTTCCCATAAACACCAGAGAATTCTGCACACTCCCTGCTGTTTCCTACTTCAGAAGGAAACCTGCCACCCAGGGCTGGTTTTTCCTGTTGCAGTAACACCTGAGGATCCAGAGGAGTTCAGAGCCTGTGCCCACCTCCTGCTGGGTGCAGTGCAGGTGGGACCCACACAGCTCCAGAGGCTGAGGCAATCCAGAGCAGCTGGATGGGATGGATGCAGAAGGATGGGGTGGATGCAGAGGGATGGGGTGGATGCAGAGGGATGGGATGGATGCAGAGGGATGGGATGGATGCAGGGGGATGGGATGGATGCAGGGGGATGGGGTGGATGCAGAGGGATGGGGTGGATGCAGAGGGATGGGGTGGATGCAGAGGGATGGGGTGGATGCAGAGGGATGGGGTGGATGCAGAGAGATGGGATAAATGCAGAGGGATGGGGTCGATGAAGAAGGATGGGATGGATGCAGAGGGATGGGGTGGATGCAGAAGGATAGGATGGATGCAGGGGAATGGAATGGATGCAGAAATGGGATGGATGCAGGGGGATGGGGTGGATGCAGGGGGATGGGGTGGATGCAGAGGGATGGGGTGGATGCAGGGGGATGGGGTGGATGCAGGGGGATGGGGTGGATGAAGAAGGATGGGGTGGATGCAGAGGTATTGAATGAATGGATGCAGCTGGATGGAATGACTGGATGCTGCTGGATGCAGTGAAGCAGCTGTGGGATGGATGCTGGAAAGCACAGGCTTACACCACTGCACACCAGTCCTGTCAGGGTCAGCTACTGGGATTGAGAGACTTTCTGTGACTCCAGCCTGTCTGTGGCCATGGGACAGCCACCATTCCTGATTTGTCTCTTTGGGACGAGTCCATCTGAGTTACTGTTATGGCTCAGAAGACATTGGCCCAGTGGATAATGGTCTTGTCTGGGCACAAATCTGTACCTAAACAATTCCAGGGACACCACAATATCTAAAAAGACATTAAGCTGTTAGAGAGTGTCAAAATGAGACCATGAGGATAGAGAAGGGTCTGGAGGGGAAGTGTTATGGGGAGCACAGGGTTTGTTCAGCCTGGAGGAGAGGAGACTGAGGGGAGACCTCATTGTGGTCTTCAACATCCTCCCAAGGGGCAGCAGAGGGGCAGCTCTGATCTCTGTGACAGTGACAGGAGCCAGGGAATGGCTGGAGCTGTGCCAGGGAGGGTCAGGCTGGAGATGAGGAAAGGTTGTTCCCCAGAGGGTGCTGGCACTGCCCAGGCTCCCCAGGGAACGGGCACGGCCCCGAGGCTGCCAGAGCTCCAGGAGCTCCAGGACAGCGCTGCCAGGGATGCTCAGGGTGGGGTTCTGGGGGTGTCTGTGCAGGGCCAGGGGCTGGGCTGGCTCATCCTGGGGGTCCCTCCCAGCCCAGGACATTCTGTGATTCCCTGACCTTTGGTGACATCTCCACCTGCCCCCATATCTGTCAGAGGTGCCCACACAGCTCTGGGCTCCTCTGATGCCAAACACCAGTGCCAGGACCCAACCCCGGGGTTCTAAAGCCAACCCCAGCCCTTCCTGTGTGTAAATCCCATTTCCCCTGACCATTTCCCACGAGAGCTGAGTCCATGTGCCAGGTGGGATCCTTGCTGCCCTGGCCAGCACTGCTCCCTGTGGGAGCTGGAGGAGCCCCAGGCTGCTCTGTGCCCCTCGCTGCTCTCAGGGTGCCAGAGGGGATGGAGAGCAGCACTGAGTGCTCTCAGACAGAGGTGCCAGTCTGGCCTGATTTTCTCAGTCTTGAGCTCTTTCAAAGGATGAATTTTCTGAACATTTGTTCTCCTCAGTAGGAGCTATTGTTTCTGACATATTTATCCAGCTCAGTGCTACCTTGAGATATCACTTTTGACAGATAACCTTCTTAAATTAAACATACAAATGTGCCCTACTGAGAGGGAAGATGTGAGCACTAATGGCTCTGAGAATGATGGAGAAATCTTCCCATTAGCTCCTCCTGAGCTGCTAAATGTGCTCCTGTGTTAGGGAAAGAAACAGGGAGCCAACAGGATCACACAGGGAACGGGGAGAGAGAACACAGAGCTGAGATTTGAGATTAAATGCTCTTCAAACTGAGGGGTAGGAGGGGCCAGGGCACAGAATTCAGGTTTCTGTGTATGAAAATTCAGCCAAGCTTCAGAGGAAGGGGCTGAGTCCAGGGGCTGAGCTGCCAGCAGGACATTGAGCTGCAGGACCCAGAGAATTCCCTAACACCTCTCCTGTGCTTTGCCAGCCCCCTGTCCATGGCAGGTGTGGCACAGGGCATGGCCCAAGCTGAGCTCAGAGAGGAGAAGAAGGAGGTCCCCAGGGTCCCTGTGAGGAGGGTGGCCTCAGTTCCTGTTATTTGTTGGAAGTATTTCCCCAGAACCCAATGGACAGCGTGGCTGCAAGGGATGGAGCTGCAGCTGGATCATCCCAAAGAGAAGGCTTGCAAGGCAGTGCCTGGATTTTCTCTTTGCATGCCTCCCCAGTCGTCCCACAGCTGTGCCACAGCAGTGCTGGGATGCTGCCAAGCCCCCCTGTGCCAGGGCTGGCTCCCTGGGTGACAGTGCTGTCCTTTGGGGATACCATGGCACTCATGGACTGCCCCTACATCTCTTTTCTTCCCCTCCTCCCTCTCTCACCTGTCCACAAACAGAAATTCTTTGGAGCAGGGAGGTAAGTTTTTGGCTCATGCTACCTGGTTAGGCTTCACATCTGACCAGGGGCTGTGCTTTGGTGTCAGTTATAGAATGAGGTAAAAAAACACAGGCACACTGCAGTGGCACAGCTGCAGATGCTGGGGAGGTCTGTGGGAAACCAGCACTGCTCTGCAGCTCCTCATCCTGGGGGAAGGACCACCTGCCCACCCCTCCTGTGGAGAAACTCTTCCTTCTTTTGGTTTTATGAGACCATATTATATTGAACTGCATTCTATTTGAAAAGTATTTTTTAAATGGTATTCACCAGTTGTTCTAAAAGTGAGCCAGCTCACACCATTTCCACCAAATTGCTGCCACCCTTTCCCCCCTCCCTTTCCCCCTCCCTCCTGCCTCTCCCTCTCATGAGGAGGAAAATTTCAATTCCATCTTTTCCTCCTGCCTTCTGTCTGCCTCCAAGTCCCTACTATTCCTCTTCTCTTTCAGCCCATTTTTCTCCCCTCATTGATGAAAACACTTTGACTGATTTCCCGCCTCCCTCCCCTGGATGAAATGCCCAGTTTCCTTGACACACTGAAATTGCTAATGGTTCCTGCTGCTCCTTTTCCTAAATGGAGTATTTGTGAGGAATTACTCAGCTCAGTGCTCCATCAGCTGCTTGCCTGGGCTGGGCAGACACCCAGGCAGGAGCTGTGCAGCACCAAGCCCAGCACTGGAATTCCAACTCTCTGTGCCTGTAATTAAGCTGGAGGTTTGTGATTCAGTGTCTGGGCTCTGTTTTTCCTTAGTGAACTGTGAGGAACTCTCTGAAGTAAGTGCTTGTGCTGTTTGCTCAATCACAGTTCTATATGTTATATATAGAATATATTTTATATATTCCTGCCTGGATTCTCTCTCCACACAATGTCAGGAGCACTCTGTTGAAAAATGGATAATCTATATGGTGAATTTTACAGTCAGGGCCCATTTTTAAAATTCACAGATAAAACCCAGGCAGCAGGAAGGAAGAGAATGAAAAGGAAAGGGAGTGGAAGAAGGCAAAGAGGGAGGGAAGCAGCTGTAAATGGAGGAGGAAGAAGCAGGAGATGGAGCAGGGAGGGGCAGGAGGGGAAGGGCTCCCTGGTCATGTCCAGCTCCCTTTCCACTTCTGGCCAGCTGGCCCTGTCCTGCTGCAGCAGCTGTTCCCTTTCCCAGGACGGGATCTCACTCTCCCCTCTGCAGGGTTGATGCCCTCTGATTTCCAATCTTTGCCCAGTTCCAGGTCTGTAACAATTCTGGATCTCACTGGGGCTCTCCTATTCCTGTATGGGATGAGGCCACTTTGATGCAGTTTTTCAGAGTGACAAGGGCAGTTTCTGCACAGTTTTGTCTGTAGTGCCAAGATTCCCCTCAGGTCTCTCTGCCCCCTCCAACTCCTCGTCTCCATCCAAATTCCCAACAACAAGGGGCTGCTGCCATATGGTTTCCTTGTGCTCTTCCATACCACCACTGGCTTCAAATTCACTTCAGAGGGAAAGGAGCAAATAACAGCAAATATTCAAGAATGCCTTGAAAGAGCAGGGGGAATTTCAGCCAGAAAAAGGTAGGGAGGATTAAAAGGCAGAATAAATTGAAAACTGTAATCTGGGAATTTCCCAGCTGAAATGCTTTGGAAACAGCAGCAGGTTTCATTAACAGGTTTTCACAGCAAAGCCTGTTGTGACCACACAGTTGTTGTTTTGTTTAATTCCTAGAGAGTTTTTAAATTTAAGCCTTGGCTTAACTGGAGGGAAGGGTGTTAAAGGAGTAAGTGGACCACAAGAAACAGATTGGATTAAAATGAAATGTTCCTCCTGTAACCCTGAGACTAACCTGGTGGGAAGTGGCACTGGAGTGTCCATTTTCCAGCGTGTTCATCAAAGACAGTATCTGTTATTTGTCCATAGTGCAGATGGGAGGGTGGGTAAGCCCTGTTTTGCTGGCATATCAGGTGTTGAGAAAATGTGAAACCCAGCAATGAGAAAGTTTTCTTATTATCCAGCCTGAGCCTCCCTGGATCCATCGAGTACATTTTCCCTTGTTGTTAATCTGTGCCTGGGACAGGGAAACTGAGCCTCTGCATTTTGGGGTTTAGCTCTAGGTCTGCACCTAAACCATGCCCAGCAGGGCACCTTCTGTACCTGTGCCTGCTCACACAGCCACTGTTACATGCCTTGGATAACTCGGGGTCAGCTCTTACTGAAATATTACAAGCCAAATTCCAAGTGTTTCTAATTTTCCAGGCTCATTTCTCTGCTCACTGGTGACAGTTCCCATAATTACAGCAGCTGGGAATAGCAGCCAGAATTCACAAGTGGTTCTTCAGGGCAGGCAAACAAAAAAATTGGGGAGGGGGACCAATTTTTGTGTTTCATCCCCCACAAGTGATTACAGGAGCTGTATTTAATTGGGACAAGCAGTGCTGGTGGTACCTCAGAGGAAAACAAGGATGAGGGGTGATGGAGCCTTTGAGGAGGGGAAGGAGAATGAATTCCAGCAGAAATAATTAAAAATCCTCAGGGGAAATTCAGGACACTGGAAAACAACGAAGTGCACAGGAGCTCTGAGCTGTTCCCAGTAATTGGACACCGTGCCAGGGAGCTGGGAAAGATGGGGAAAGAACGTGGAGCAAAGCCCCAGCGTGGCCTGGGAATGTAAAAATGATGTAGCTAAGGGATTCTGGCAGGACTGAAAGGGAAGGGAGATGTCCATGGAGTGAGTAAGCTTGGGAGAGGGCTGGCAGGAGCAGCAGGAATTGTCTTGGGTGTCCTCCAGACAAGCAGGAGACTCCAGAACTGAGCTGGAGTACTCTGGAAGGGGAGAGAGACTTCGATGCTGGGCTTTGCTCCAGGTGCTTCCTATTAAGAAAGATTTTGGGAGTTAAAACTTGGGCCAAAAGGAAACACACGCAGCAGTAAAGCTGAATTTGGAGGACAGGTGTCTGCTGAGAAAGGCAGGAGCTTCTCTTTGAAATGGAGAATGTAAACCCCTATCCTCCAAATTATTATAATTTTGAAAAAGGGGCTCTCAGGCAAAGATATGGGAATAGGAATAACAGTTCTTTACTAGGAAAAATTAAAATAGAGATACAGTATTACAAAGAGCAAACCCCAAACACTGCCAGAGTCAGAATCCATCCTGACACCCGTCAGTCAGGCAGGGTGTTGGCAGCAGTCCCATTCCATGGTGGCTGCATCCTCCTGCAGTGACAGATGTGGCTCAGTTGGAGCAGTGCTCCTGTACAAGGTGCAGTTTTCCTCCAAAGGTGCAGTGATGATGTGGAAGGGTCTGGTTTTCCTCTGGAATCCAGTGGAAAAGGCTGCTCTGCTGTTCCAAATCTCAGATTTTATGTTGGTAGGAAGTGCTTGGCTCCTCCCCTGGCTGGAGCATCTCCCCATGGGATGATGGAATTTTATCAGTCCTGCAGTGGGACTCCATGGCCATTAACAGGAGATATCTCCTGGAGGAAGGATGGGTTGTGAAAAGATAAAGAACACTGCCCCAGCTGGTTTCAATGGATGGCCCATTAACAGGAGATATCTCCCATGGAGATAAGGATCACTGCCCCACCTGGATTGAAAGATGATGACAGAATAGATACCTTTTGGTCACACCCTATATTGCAACCCAAGACAAGCAGTAAAGCTGAATTTGGATGTTCTGCTCTGTGCTACCCCAGCTGGGAAGTCCCAGGAGTGAGAGGAGCAGTTCCACAAAGGAGCTGCCTTGGGCTCTCCATTCCCCTTCAAACCTCCTCTTGCCTTCCTGGCCACAGGGACCCCAATCTCTGCCACACACCTGAGACTGAGCAAGGCTGATAACACCTGCAAAAAGGGTTTTCATTGTTTTCCTTTGTGTTTTGAAGTGAAAAGACTGAAGAAGAAAATTAATGTAAGTAATATAGTGGCAGGCTGGGGAAGCTCACTTTGCTCTTGCTGTTGTTTTTTTTGCTCGTTGCTTTTCTTACTCTTGCAGGAAAGGCACAAGAGAAAAATGTGCAAGCCAAAATGAAATATTTGGTTTCTTCTGGCATTTTTAAAAAAATAACGGAAGGTTTGCTTGCTTTAGCTTTTCTCCTTTGTTTGCTTTTGGTCATGGTGTTCTTTCCAAATAAATGTATTATTTTTTTGTCATCCTATTTCACAAGAAATACACAGAAAAAGCTTGAAAGCCGTTAGGGGAGGCTTTTGGGAATCCCTGTGGTCCCTGAGAGGTGCCTGGCTCAGGATGGGGAGGTGGGAGAGGCCAAGATGAGGTGGGCAGAGCACAGATTGGATATCAGGGAAAAATTCTTTATTGGAATGGTGGTCAGGCACTGGAAGAGGCTCCCCAGTGCTGGAATCACTGTCCTTGGAAGAGCAGGTGGATGTGGGATGGGGGACAGGGTTTAGTGATGGGCTTGGCAGTGCTGGGTTAGGGGTTGGAGCTGAGATCTTGGAGGGCTTTCCTACCCTAAATGATCCTGGATTCCATGGGCATCTCAAGGCCTGGAGGCTCAGGCTTGTCCTAAAGACTGCTTGCTGTGTGTGCTGCCACAGGCTGCCATGGGCCATCCTGGAATCCAGGCTGCATCCCACAGGAGGGGTTTTCCAGGGGAAACACCATCAGCAGTCAGGAGAGGATGAGCTCCAGGCCATAGGGTTTTTCAGCCATTTCCACAGAAACCCAGGTTCAGACAGATACAAGGTGCCTTGGAGAAGCACATTTGGGGTTTTCCCCTCATCAGGAGCCTTTTCTCATCCTCTGGCTGGGGCTCCTTCCCTCTGAGGGGCACAAATTCCTTTTGGGCCCTTGTAGGTCATGTCTCATAAAAGCCTTTTGCTCACCAGGAAAATTCCAACCAAAATCTCTTCTTTCCCTCCCCCCACCCCCTCATTCCTTCAGCTGCTGCAATTCTGGAGTAGCAGTTCCCTGTAGGAAGCCCTGTCTTGGCCAGGAGCCACCCTGGAAGGCGAGCACATGGGCTCCACACGGGACAGGGCACTGCCAGGGATCTGCTTTTCCAGATGCTGCCCCAGAAGCAGGGACTGTGTGGAGAGAAGAAGGAAGCTCACCCCAGATGTGCAGTGTGTGCCCTGGGAGGTGGCAGTGAGGGGGCTGCACACACAGCCTGGCAGGAAAATCCCAGGGGAACTGCTCCTTTCCCACCAGCTCCTCCTAAAGGGGAGCCCTGCTAACCCATGTCCCCAGGTGTCACAGGCACAGAGCTTCTAAATCCCTGCAGGGATGGGGACTCCACCACTGCCCTGGGCAGCCTGGCCACCCTTACTCTGAAATAATTTTCCCCTCATATCCAGTCTAAACCTTCTCTGGTTCAATTTGAGGCTGTTCCCTCTCCTCCTGTCCCTGTTTCTGGAGCAGAGCCTCACCCTGCCCCGGCTGTCCCCTCCTGGCAGGGAGTTGTGCAGAGCCACAGGGTCCCTCCTGAGCCTCCTTTTCTCCAGGCTGAGCCCCTTTCCAGCTCCCTCAGCCCCTCCTGGGGCTCCACTCCCTTCCCTGGGCACATTCCAGCCCCTCAGTGCCTTTCTCATGGGAATTTGGATATCTCCTGTGCCCACAGCCCAGATAAGTGTCCTGGACTCTGGGGTTGGGGGATGAAATGAGAGTGGGATTTGACAGAAGGAATTTGGGGCTGAGCAGCTGACACTGACATTCTCATTCTGCAAAGCATCTGAGAGCCTGGAATGATCCTAAATTTCCTTCTGTCACCTACAGGGATGCAGCCATTTTTTTCATGCCCTTTGGATAAATAGAGGTTTTCTCCAGAGCCTCCAGGAACCTTAATTTTTCACCCATCCTAATAACCATAAAACTGAGACAGGCAAGTAATAAAATGTCAAAATCCATGTGTTTTAAAATCGGGGAGGACTCTGAAATGTCACTGAAATGTGGGATGGAAAAGGAGATGGGAGGACGTGCAGCTGAGCCTGTGGTGCTGGCTGGGCTGTCCTTCCCACACTGCTCTGGAAACAGGGATGGAGTGGGGATGAGGGGCTTTGGTGCTGAAGGAGCAGTTCCCTCTCTGTGTGACAATGAAGTGACAATTTCCTGTGCTGTGGCCATCCCAGTTTAGCCCAGTTTCCACTGGAGCTCTGTGGGAGGATCTCATCCCTTTCTCCGTGGGCTTCCTCCTGAGCTCCATGTGCTGGTTTAGGCCCAGGCAAATCTGGCTGTCCCAAAATTCCTGATCTTCAAGGTTTTTAATGCAGAGTGTCAGTCAAGAGCTGCACAGAACGTGCAAGTTAACACAGAAAGTCCTGGGCTTCTCTCTGCCCCCTTCTCCCATCAAAACCTTATCTGAAACTGCCCATCATGGTGATAACTGGAGCAGAAACAGGGAAGGGTTCTCTTTTCTGGTAAAAAAGTCTTCATATTTTAAAAAAGCAAAAACAGCATCCTGGTTAAATTAGGATGAAAAGATGAAAAGTCAAGACTGTTTTGGTTTTTTTTTGCTAGGGATACTATTTTTGCAAACCATGAGGTTTTTTTTGCATAGCCAAATAGAGTCCTGGGCTGTCATGTGTCCCATATTCATAAACCCCAGAGGAAGATGACATCTGACATTTCTTCTTTCTTTGCCTATTGGTTACTCCAAGATTAAACATGTTTGGAAACCAAAGCTTTTCTTGATGCGACACAAAAAAAAACCCTTAAAATCAAAATGGGACATTGTAACAATGCCTGAAATATTTTATTATTTATTCCCCAAATTATTTTCCTGTGGTTTTGAGCCTCATCAATCCCAATCTTCCTTTGTGATGGTTTTGTTTGAAATTGTAGTTTTGTTAAAAATTCAGGAGAGGTTCCAATGCCGCTGCCAGGGCACTCTGTCAGAATTTGTGTCCCCCTGCATCCAGACCCAGCTCCTCTGCTGGGGAAAGGCTGCTTTGAGAGCAAAGGCTTTAGGGAAGCATTTTAATTGAGTTCAGTGTCACACACCTTGCACGAGAGATTTCCCACTCAGCTCTCTCCTTCACTGGAGCCTGGCTGGGTGCAGACTGGGTGCAGCTAAAGAACTCCTTGGAGCTCTCCCAAAAATCTTAGAGGATAGCATGAGGTCTCTGAATGGCTGGAGCTGTGACTGAGGGGTTTAGGGTGGAAATGAGGGAAAGGTTGTTCCCCAGAGGGTGCTGGCACTGCCCAGGCTCCCCAGGGGACGGGCACGGCCCCGAGGCTGCCAGAGCTCCAGGAGCTCCAGGACAGCGCTGCCAGGGATGCTCAGGGTGGGGTTCTGGGGGTGTCTGTGCAGGGACAGGGGCTGGGCTGCCTCATCCTGGGGGTCCCTCCCAGCTCTGGGTATTCTGTGTTTCCCTGCCTGCTCCTTCCTGCCATGCCCAGGTGCTCTCTGTGATGCCAGGCCGGGCTGGTGCTGTCGGAGCCCTCTGGGATTTGGTTGTGCCTGTGGGGCTGGAGGTGGCTCCTGCTCCATGCTGGAGAAGAGGGAACAGCAGCACAGGGATCTGCAGGGCTGGTTCCCTGCTCCCTGAGAGGATCCAGCAGGTTCAGCTGTGCAGTGCCAGAGGATCCCACACAGCTCAGCCACATCTGGTGCTGAATGTGCAGAGCCCTGCCCTCCCTCCAGCCCTGCCCAGGGCCAGCCAGACCCCAGAGCCTGGACATCACCATGGCAGGGTTAATGACTTCAGTGGCAATGCTGAGGTGAAAACAGAGTGAGGCAAAGCTCTCCCACAGAGAAACAAACCCAAATAAACCTGTCAGAAGGACAGAGCTGTTGTGTGCAAAGCCCGGTGGTTTTACTGCTTGGGAAAGCCCTCTTCTATAAATAGCCAATAAATGAGTTAGAGGCTAAATAAAACACCCCATATACTGTAGAGCTGAGACCAACAATCCTAAATGAGCAAACATTTCCAAAGGAATAACTCTGCTTGGTGTCAATTTGTGTTAATGCTGTACATGATTGAGCCCATTAGAGCAAATAGCCAGTAATAAGAGTGCAGATACACCACGAGCTAATTGCATTAGAGGCTAACAGGGCTCTGTCCCTGCTGCTCCTGCCACTGCTCAGCTCCCTGGGATGCAGCCAGCAGCACATGGAAGGTACCCTGTAGTCTGCAGAGGTTTGGGATCAAGGCTCAGCAGCAGAGCTGGGGGATGCTCAGTGCCTCCTGCTGCATTATCTCGGCTCAATTTGTGTTTCAGGAGGGTGAGGGGGATGGAAGAGGGGTTTGGCTGGCTCTGGGAAAAGCTTGGGGAAGCACAGAGCACCAGGGTGAGTTCTCTTTGTGCTGTTCCCTAAAGTGGTCAGAGAACAACCTCTGCCTAAAACACAGCCAGCCCACCTTGAAAGAGGCTTAGAGAATATATTAGGAAGGAATTGTTCCCTGTGAGGGTGGGCAGGTCCTGGCACAGGGTGCCCAGAGCAGCTGAGGCTGCCCCTGGATCCCTGGCAGTGCCCAAGGCCAGGCTGGACAGGGCTTGGAGCAGCCTGGGACAGTGGGAGGTGTCCTGCCATGGCAGAGGGTGGAATGGATGATGTTTAACCCAAACCATCTGGGGATTCCCTGATACAATTTTAGGGATGTGAAGCAGAGGCTGCAGCAGCACCATCACCCACCCCAGCTCACTGCCCAGCCCCAGCACCAGATCCATCCCCCTGCATCCCCCTGCAGTGCTCAAGGGCCCAGATTCCCCCCAGACACCTTTGAGACAGGAGCAGAACATCCACACGTGTTCTGTGAGCAGAGTCTGATCAGTCCCAGACTTCCCAGGTGACATTCCTGTGACTCCCAGGAGCCCAGGCAGAAGGGCCAGCACAGGAGCTGTGCTTACTCAGTCCAGAGCTGTTCCCAGGCCACTTTGCAACTTAGCAATGCACATAAACATATTTTACATGTAAAATGGGCAATTAAGAAGGCAAATGTTTTAAAATACGAGGATTTACTGGCATAAAATTCACCATCTATCAACGCTGCATAAATAGTTTTACATAAAAAGCCATCTGGAAACAGGTTGTTTATCATATTTATTCAGTTACAACTTGCTGGTTTCCAGCCTGTGCCTCTCTCATTAGCTGTCAAGACAGTTTGACGTGGCTGATGAGAGGTGGATGTATTTGAAATCCTGGATGCATTTGGAATTCTGCACGGTGCATGAATATTAACTGGGGCTTCTGAGTAGCTGCACTATTCCACACAGCCTGGACATGCTCTACACTGGAATCCCACTGATGGCTTAGGATTTTAGCTTTTATATTTTCCATATATTTGTAACCCTGCAATTCTTTAGTCTCTAACTCTAAACTCCATATCCAGTGTGAGCTGCTGCTTTCCCATTTTGATCAGACACAACAATTCCTCTCCAACCTGGGAATCAAGGACTCCTCACTGCCTCAGGCCCCAGGAAATGTGAACAAAAGTGAGTTGGGGGGAGCAAACTTGGGGTAAATGACTTCATTACCTGGAGCTGTAATTGGAAGATTCACCCCCAATATGCAAATGGGCCAAACCTATAAAAATGTGAAAACTCATGACCCATTGTCCATTTTTGGGTGCAGCCCCTGGGTGGGCTTCATCTGCCCAAAATGTACCTGAAGGCTCTTCAATAAATATAATCACTTTTTATTCTCTTAATTCTGCCTGGACTCTGTTTTTAGGTAGCCCAAAAAGGCATCACCTCTGTAAGGAAAAAGCAGGCTGGAAAATTGCTCTTTACATGAGGTTTGGCTGGAAAACTCGTGGTCAGATCTAGGAATGTGTTTGACCCTCCTGACTTCAGTGGAAGGGTCTGAGGGTGGAAATGAAGGTGGGAATCATTGATTCAGGTTAATGGAGAGGACACAGAGCCTCACAGCCATAGGAACACACAGCCCAAACTCGGGAAAAATGAACATTTCCTGTGTTGGAAACACACCCAGCCTCACAGTGCTGCTGCTTTCAGCCAGCCCTGGATAAAGCAGCACAGGTTATATCCTCTGAAGGGGTTCTGGAGGTGTCCCCCATGGCTCTGTGCTGTCCCCCATGGCTCTGTGCTGTCCCCACGGGCTGCCAAGGCCACCTGTGCCTGCCCAGCCCCAGCCAGCAGCCCAGAGTCACAGCACAGAGCAGCAGCCACCAGCCTTTCCTGACATTTGCCGTCTCCCTTGGTTTCAGTAATGAGATCCCTGGTTTTAAATGTCAGCTCTCACGAGGTGATGCTATTGTATTTAGCTCCATGCCCTTCTCCTGGTTCCAAAACACTTGGCAGAGTTACTATAAATAACCCAGTAACAAGAGCCAAATAAATGGTTACAGGCAGGGGAGAGGAAGCACTTGGCAATCAGGGAGAGCTCCAGGAATGCTGTCTGCTGCAGGGGGGACAGGGGACAGGGACATCAGCTCTGTGGCCTGGGCAGATCTGTGAGCTGGGAGGGTGCCTCAGCCACAAGCTGGCATGGCCAGATGCTCCTTGGCCAAGAGCTCCAGTCTCTCCCAGCCCAGATGTTCCAGTGAAATGGGGCAATTCCCTGTGCCACCCCTCCCTTTGGCTCAGCTCCTTGTGCCATGCTCCAGCCTGGAACCAGTGGGATTTCATCCCAGGGCCCTGTACTCACTGGGACCCACCCAACTCATCCCTCTTGTCCTACATCAGGTGTCATTTTCTGAACTGAGGTGAGAAAAATCCTGCCTCTAACCCTTCAAAACTCACACACCCTGAATTATTTGGACCTCAGGGTGCTGTCAGCTAGCAGCATTTGCCTGAGCCACCATGTCTTTGTGCCAGCTGGATGTCACAGCACCGTGCAGGTGTGGTGAGCTTGTGCACCAGCTGCAGGTCACCCCCAGCAGCCTCCTGGGCCACCAGGAGCTTCCAGACCACAGCTGGGGAAGCAGAGACCTGCAGAGACATGGACAATGCTTTGTGAGACAGGAGAAGCCCCATGGAAGATGCTCCTTCCCAAGCTGGGCTTGTGTGTTGCCTTGGCAGTGAGGCTCTGTGCCCTTTGTAGAGCCACAAGCACAGATGTGGATTTTTGGTGCTGGCAGGAAGGGGCTAGCAATGTTGCCCTTCACTGGCAGAGGGGAAGCATTTTAATCTGGGGAGATGCATTTGCTGCTTTCTCTTGACTTCTTCAATATGTTGGGACCTGCAGCTGCTTTGGCAGGGGCAGCTCCAGCCCTGACTCTCTCAGCCCTGCTGTCTCAAGCTGAAATTGGGTGATGCTCCTGCATCTGCAAAGGGGTTTGAGGTATGAACCAGAGAATATGAGAGGTTCCATGGCTCCCTATTCCTTGAGCAGGTCCTCAGGAAGAGCTTCAGGATGTTCCTGGTTTGTTGTGATTGTTCCCTTTGCAGAGGCAGCATCACTGACAGTTCAGCAGCCACATGAAGCGACCTGAGAATGGCTCAGGAACAGGCCAGCATGCACTGGAGATCTCTTCTTGATGGGCTCTTGTAAAGATGGTATTTGCTGCACTTAATTAGTGTGGTTGAAGTTTTCTTTTGTCTTCACTCAGACTCAGGATTAAAACACAGAGATGAATTTTCTCATGTTCAGATTTGGTTGTTTATTAAATCTTATCTAAAGTACCGAGAGTTCTGCAGCTACCAGCTAAAAGTGAGCAAAATGCAGCTGGATCTAGCTGGTTACAAGGTCCTTTAAAGCTAAACAGTCCAATAGAGAATTAGCACCTATATTTATACTTTTAACCCAATAACCAAATCCCCATGACCCTCAGTGCAGCACTGACTGCCCAACCAAAAACTACCACCTGAAACCACGAAGAAGAAGGAAGATGAACACTGAGACACCACCCAAAATCCCCCATCTTGTCCAATACCTATTACTATATTATAAACCCCCCAAATTCCAAACCCTTCACCATGTGAAATCACACACTTCTATATAACTACACACCTGTGACTTTATCACTCAAATTTGGAGCCTTCTCCAAGGCCCCAGGTCACAGCAGTGTTCTTCTGGGGGTCAGTGCCAGAAAGCACAGAAAGCTCAAAACTCCCAGGTTTCTGGGATCCAACAGGCTCTGCTGCTGTCTGAGGTGGGCTAGGGATGAATATTAAAACCTGGGCTCAGAGGCATTTCAGAGGAGGGATGGCATTTACCTGCACCATGCTGTCACAGGACAGTTTATCTTTCACCCAGGGCCAATCCCACTGCAGAAGCTCCCACATTCTGATGTGTCTGAGCCCTTGGGGATGAGGAAGGATGAGTGACACTGCCTTTCCCAGGCTCACAGGCAGGATGAAACCCCAGGAAGAAGCTGGGGAAGGCACAGAGCCTCCAGTAGCCACCTTCAGCCCCTGGCTCAGTAATTAACAATAACCCAGACTAATCAGCAATTACCCCTTGGCTCTGCTCATCCAAGCTCTCCAGCAGCAAGTCCCAGAGCAGATCCCAGGTAAAGGGAATGGCTTTATCTAGTGAGCTGTTCCTGGGGTTATTAATCATGGCACAACTCTGTCTGGGCACTTTATGGCTGTCACTGCATCCCCCTGCACAGAGAGGGCTGGGCTGGAATACAAACCTGTCCTTCCAGAGCCCCTGGATGAGAGGAAATTGCTCCATCAGCTGCAGAATGAGACACGACTGCACTGCACAAAGCAGCTCTGGTGGTGCTGTCAGGCTGAAGGCCAGTGGGATACAGCCAGCCCACAAATATTAACTACTGCTTCTCACAGGCAGCTGAGCAGTGCCTTTGGCTTGTCCAGCTTCCCAAATCCCTGAAGATTTGAGGAATTTTGCTCTGTTTTTCATTTGGATAAAGCAGTACAGCCTCAGTTGGTGGTTTGTAAAACAAGGGGTGCAGCTCCCAGGTTAGAGAGAAGGCTGGGAAAAGGCTGAAGGGCTCCCCTGGATCCTGGAGTGGAAGCTCTCCTTGTTACAGAACAGTATCCATTTCTTACAATTAAGCAGCAATTAAGGCATCCCCATCAGGAGCACCTGAACTGTGGATGCTGCAGCAGGAGCAGCTCTGCTGGTCCAGTCTGAGGATTCAAACCTGCTGGGCTGAGCACATCAACATGGCAATGGAGCATTTTACACAAAATCTTCACTGCCCTGAACTTCACTTCCACACAGGGAAGGAGAGGAGCAGTGGGAATTGACTGGGGATTTTTAGTGTCCACATCAGCTCCCCAGCAGCAGATAACGGAATAAATGAATTGTGCACTGATTCAGTGCCTAGATAGCAACAATTAAGTAGCTTGAGATCTGCAGAAAAAGAGGAGCATCTAATAGGAGCATTGATTACTGACAGTGGGAGCCTTTTAAATACTTTGTGCTGCTGCTAGCTGGGGAGCAAGCCTGTCCAGTTCCCCACGTCTCATCTCCCTGGGCTACTCCTTTTCTGTTGTTTATATCTGTTCAGCAACAGAGAAAACAGCCCATGGCACGAGTACAGACAGCACAGGGCTTGGCAGGTCGCCTCTGTGCAGCCACCTACATCCCCTGGACCCGGTCAGGCAGCAAACCCTCATCTCCCCCGGGCTGCTGAGACGTGGAGGAGCTTCCTGAGTCTCTAATGTGACACGAAACCACAACATCTCCCTTCTCTCCCTGAGCTAACAAGAGGCAAGGAAGCAAAAGCACAGGTATTAATGCAGCAGGCTGACAAACACGCTGCTGACAGCAGCAGAACGGGGAAAATCGCAGAGGGAGCAGAATAATAACCCAGCCAGAGTTAATAATGAAAGCCTGAGAGCATTCCCAGGGCTCTGGAGAATGGATGTGTCACTGGCTCCCTCCTGCCTGGGCCTGGGCACAGGGACACTGCTTTTGGGGCTGTGTCAGCCTCCCTGCAGCCTCTGGGCAGTGCCAGCTGCTGACAGGCAAAGCCCAGCACGGAATGGGGATCAAGGGATGGGGGGGCTGGAATTAGCTGAGCTTTAAAACCCCTTCCAGCCCAAACCATCCTGTGGTTCTGTGATCCCAGCCAGGTCAGCACCACCACGGATCTTTGCCCAGAGCTCAGTCACTGCAGAGATCCAGAAACCTCCATTTCTCCTCTGTTTTTACTCCAGCAGAGGCTCTGGAAGCCCCCTGAGGTGATGTTTCTGCAGCATGCCCCGAGCTGTAAGCACAGCTTATCTCAAGAAAGAGCAGATTCTAATGCAAGGTTTGGGGCAGAGGTTTTGAGAGCTTCAGCTGAGTAAATACCCCAACACCAAGGTCTTTAACCAGAGTGATGCTCAGAGCAGCTCCCAATTAACCTTTTCCCTTGGTTATTGCAGCAGACTCCAGACACAGCAGGAGTGACAGAGCAGCTCTGTGGACAGAGCAGCACTTTAACCTGCCAGGGCAAATTTATAATTCAGTACCAGGATTAATAGCATGTATCATATTTAAAGTCCTTAATATATGTGACCAGGCAGATTAGCAGAGGAATATGAAATCAGTGCCCTCGCAGCAGGCACAAATTATTCAGGCACTGACTGTCCTGCCCTGCAGCAAGCAGCAGAGCCAGGGGCCCTTGGGTGGACCAGGGATATGGAGCACCCATAAATCTGTACCCAGCCCACATCCAGCACAAAGAAACCCAGACCTACAGGGTGAACAGTGACAGGGAATGTCAGAAATTGTGTTTTCCAGAGCACTGTAAATTCCAGGGTCCAAACAGCACATCCCAGAGAACAAATTCCCACATTTCACCCAAAGGACACACAGCTGCAGGGAGAGGCTGTGCCTTTTCCTGGGCTCATCTAAACTCTGCAGTGTCCAGAGGATGAGTCTGATGATGGAAGCATCCAAGCCCAGGGTGGACAGGGCTTGGAGCAACCTGGGATATGGGAAGGTGTCCCTGCCCATGGCAGTGGAATGGGATGAGCTTTACGATCCCTTCCAACCCAAACCATTCTGTGATTCTGCATTTTCTGAACTTACAGAGTTGGGGGAGATGATCCTTGCAGAGGGGGAAGGTGGGAAACTCCAGGGTGCTGCTGCACAGCCACAGCTCTGATCCCAGCCAGTTCATGCAGGGCTTAAATGAACCTCCCAAGGAATCAGCTCAGCTGGTGACAGCTCAAGGAGTCCTAGCGTGGAAGCACTCCCTGAAATCATGGAATCATGGGGTGGAATGGGACCTTAAAGCTCATCTCATTCCACCCCTGCCAAGGGCAGGGACACCTCCCACTGTCCCAGGCTGCTCCAAGCCCTGTCCAGCTTGGACACTTCAGGGATGGGGCAGCCACAGCTCACAGGGAAGATTTTCTCCCCAGAATCTCATCTTACCCCACCCTCTGTCAGTTTGAAGCCATTCCCCCCTGTCCTGTCACTCCAGGCCCTTGTGAACAGCTCCTCTCCACATTTCCTCTGGGTCCCCTTCAGGTGCTGGGAGGCCACAACGAGGTGACCCAGAGCCTTCTCAAGTCTGAACAATCTGGATGCCCTCAGCTTTTAAAAGCACACAACTCCTTTCTCCACCACTTCACCTGTCTGCTTTTCCTCTTGAGCACCCAGCAGCTCGAGCTGTGCCAAAGCAGTGACCCTACAGCCTCTCCACTGAGCTCTGGGACCTCAGGATGGCACAGCCTTGGCACAAGTGCTTGTTTGTGCCCTGGGGCAGGCAGGAGGGAGATTGCTCCCCTTGAACAGCTTGCAGAGTTTGCACTTTGAGTTTGATGTCAGAGCATGTCTCACACTCTCAGCTATTTCAACTTTATATGGAATTCCTAGAAGAAAAATATCCTTGAGAGCAAAGTGCCAAGAGATTTTGAAAAGATCACTGAATCCTCCAATTCTGGAGTCATTAAGGTTGGAAAAGACTTTTAAGATCAGTCTAACTCAGCACTGCCAAGCCCACCCCTAACCATGTCCCCAAGTGCCACCCGTTATTGAACTCCTTTAAGGATGGTGACTCCACCCCTGCCCTGCCCCCCTTTCTGTGGAGGAATTTTCCACCATCTGTTGGACCCCAGAAACCTGGGAGTTTTGAGCTTTCTGTGCTTTCTGGCACTGACCCCCCATGAGAACACTGCTTTTCACCTGAGGCCTTGGAGAAGGCTCCAAATTTGAGTGATGGAGTTAAAGTTACAGGTGTGTAGTTATATAGAAGTGTGTGATTTCACATGGTGGAGGGCTTGGAATTTGGGGTTTTTATGACATAGTAATAGGTATGGGACAAGATGGAGGATTTTGGGTGGTGTCTCAGTGCTCATCTTCCTTCTTCTTCATGGTTTCAGGTAATAGTTTCTGGTTGGACAGTCAGTGCTGCACAAAAATATAAATAATATAGGTGTTAATTCTCTATTGGACAAAAAATATTCCAGAAAGAAAATATTCCCAGAAAGACAAACCATATTCCAAACCCCCTGTCCTATTTTGGTTCTCCCTGGGAACCAAGGCTGAAAAACAGCTCTTTGAGACCCATTTTCAGTTTCATCAATTTTCATTTTCAGTTCTATCTGAGGGGGGAAGGAAGGATTTAGAGGGAGCTTGGACTGGGGGGAGAATTGCATCACCACTTGTGCTCTCCCTGCTCCTCATCACCCCCAGGGCTTGTTCATAGCTGTGAGGAGGAGTTTAATTGGGAACCACCAGGAAAAGCCCTTCTGTAGCATTGGGCTGCACACCTGAGGCTCTTGTGAGATGCTTTTGCAAAGATGCCCTGTGGGGTGTAATCATAGACTCCAAATTTCAGCCATCTGATCACTCCCAGAACTCATAAAATTAAACAACAGTTTAATTAAACAACAGAAAGGTGAGAAATATTAAAGAGCCGCTGGGAGAAAATACCTGTGTGTGTGTGTGTGTGTGTGTGTGAGAGCCCCAGGAGGATGTCACTGGCACTGCTGGGATGTGAGGGATTGTCACTGGCTTGTACAGGAGAGTGAAACAGGGCCACGGTGACCCCAGCTCCTGGGATTCATCCTGAGAACAGCTGGGTTAAATATCTCACAGAGCAATTCCAGAGGAGTGTGTGAGTGTGCTGCACACAGAGCACACCAGGCTGTGCCTCCAGGAAGGGCTGAGCCTGCAGCTGGACAGGGACACAGCAAAGCCTGGCTCTGTAAAACATCCCAGCAGCTTCTGCTGCACAGCTGGCCCCAGGCTGAGCACTGAGTCCAGCAGCTCCCCTGCCACTGCAGAGATAAAAGGAATTGAAGTAACATGCAATGAGAAAGAATTTCTTTGATTTTTCTGTATTTTTGGACACCTGGCTACTTTCTTCCACTCCAGAGGAAAGGAGCTGGAGCTGAGAAGGAGCTGGGCAGCTTCTGGTGGTCCCAGGGGCACTAGACATGGACACTTTTCCCTAGAGACAGAAGAGAAACTGCTGTAAAATCCTGGGATTTCATCCTTCTTTCCTAATGCCCTTCTGCAGCTTGAATGGAAGCCAGCACTGCCTGTGCTCACAGGGACCTGCTCAGCTGCACATCTCCCTGTCAGGGGCATCACCACAGGCTCTCATTCCTGCTGGGACTTCCAGTGGGTCCCACAAACAGATTTGACCCCTTTGGATCTTCACAAAATGTTGCCTTTGAGTGCTGGTGTCAGGAATTCAGCCCTTGGGCTGTGCAGCCTGCACTGCAGAACTGACATGGCCAGCCACACATTGAATTTTGTTAATTTTTCTTTTTTGTTGATGTTGTTTGTTTCTTACGATTATTTTTATTTTATTAGAACCTGTGTGATTTTACCCACATCAGGTGGCCATGTGAGGAGGTGTCCCTGCTAGCTGAGCCTGTGCAAAGATGAGATAATTCAGAATTAACCTTAGTGCCTCACAGCCCTACCCTGGGGAACCTCAGTGTCCCAAAGGGACACTGGGGGTCAGCTCATCTCCCCTCCACACCACAGACACCCCTGTGCTCCTGTTTGAACTGGGCTGCACCCCCAATCAACACACCCAGCTATTATTGTTCATTGCATGGGGTGGAGAAGCCTTCATTCGTCATTTTAATGAGGATGTTCTTCGTTAAAAGAGCCCATATAGTTTATTTATGGTTTATTTATAGTTTATTTATAGCCTGGATGAGTTTATCCTGTGCTTTTAGCTTCAGATCCTACCCAACCTCTGGTGTTAAATCTCTCTGCCTTATTTTGGGATCACTTGTCCTTAACCTCCTCTTGGCTAAATTGATCTGACTGAACTTTGGGAATTATTTGCCTGCCTGACTTTATCTCATTATTGAATCTCTGCTCTGGTGCATCCCTAAATGTCTCCTCCAATTTAGGAGACTCCTCCTTTGGTTGTGGCTGTTGTTGAAGACCTGTGGCTGGGACCCTGCTGTGAATCTTCACTCCAAGGGCTGATTCCCCTCACACCTTCCATGTCTCACTGGTTCCCAGCTCAGCCTTTCTCCAGTGGAATGGCTCCACATCCAGCCCCATTTCACTGCTCAGATTCCCAGATAACCCAGCCTGCTTCCCAACACCAGCATGGCCTCTCTATCAGCTTTTTGCTGCCTGAAGCTTTCACAGAACCCCAGAATGTCCTGGGCCGGAAAGGACCCACAAGGATCATGGACTGTCCCTGCACAGACACCCCCAGAACCCCACCCTGAGCATCCCTGGCAGCGCTGTCCTGGAGCTCCTGGAGCTCTGGCAGCCTCGGGGCCGTGCCCGTTCCCTGGGGAGCCTGGGCAGTGCCAGCACCCTCTGGGGAACAACCTTTCCTCATCTCCAGCCTGACCCTCCTGGCACAGCTCCAGCCATTCCTTGGCTCCTGTCCCTGTCACAGAGCAGAGATTGGTGCCTGGTTTCTATTTTCTCCTGGGTCATCAGTACAAATATTGAACAGCACAGAAGCCACAGGCCCATCCTTGCAGGACCTCGTTCCAACAACCTCTGTCCATGGGCTGGGATTCACAGATCAGATTCATCGCTGGCAAGGTTTAAATTCCAGGGACTGACAAAGGCCTGGAGTGACAGGACATGGAGGACTGGCTTTATACTGAAAGAGAGGGGATTTAGATGGGATCTTAGGAAAATAATTGTTCCTTGTGAGGGTGGGCAGGCCCTGGCACAGGGTGCCCAGAGCAGCTGTGGCTGCCCCTGGATCCCTGGCAGTGCCCAAGGCCAGGCTGGACAGGGCTTGGAGCAGCCTGGGACAGTGGGAGGTGTCTCTGCCCAAGGCAGAGTGTGGCACTTGATGAGTTTTAATATCCCTCTCAACCCAAACCAGTCCATGGTTCCAAGTTTTCCATCTATTTAACATGCACCATGTTAAATCCATGACACTGTAATTCCTTAATTGCAATTAGTCTTATTATATCAAGGAAAACATTATCCTCACACTCATCATAGTGCTTGCAAGCAACACATAACCCCTTTGCAAAGCCCAGACATGCAATTACTAAAACCATTTATTATATAATTAACCACTTAATTTATAATTACAGTAATTTCATGGGTATAAGCCGCACCTGATTATAAGCTGCACATTACAATACAGAGTGTGATAAAAGGTATCTATTCTATCACCATCTGTTGAGGGTGGGGGCAGTGATCCTTATCTCAACAGCAGATATTCTGCTAATGGGCCATCCATTGAAACCAGGCAGGGCATTGTTCTTTATCTTTTCACAACCCATCCTTCCTCCAGCCAGTCATTTTCTGCTAATGGCCATTGAGTCCCACTGTGTGACTGATAAAATTACTGCATCCCATTGGGAGTTGCTCCAGCCAGGGGGAAGAGCCCAACATTTCTTACCAAGATAAAAACAGAGGTTTTGGGACACTAAGGGAGCCCCTTTCTCCACTGGACTCCAGAGGAAAACCGGATTTCTCCACATCACCACTGGAGCTCCAGAGGGAAACTGCACCTTGTACAGGAGCACTGCTCCAACTGAGCCACATCTGTCACTGCAGGAGGATGCAGCCACCATGGAATGGGACTGCTGCCAACACCCTGCCTGACGGGTGTCAGGTTGTACTCTGACTGTGTCAGGGTTTGGAGTTTGTTTTTTTGTAGTGCTGTATTTCTATTTTAATTTCCCTAGTAAAGAACTGTTATTCCTAATTCCCACATCTTTGCCTGAAAGCCCCTTTATTTCAAAATTATAATAATTTGGAGGGAGAGGGTTTACATTCTCCATTTAAAAGAGAAGCTCCTGCCTTTCTCAGCAGACACCTGTCCTCCAAACTAAAACAGCAACTTTTCATTCTTTGTCCATATATAAGCCGCACCTGATTATAAGCCGCACTCCAGGTTCAGACCAAAATTTTAGTCAAAATGGTGCGGCTTATAATCGTGAAAATACTGCAATAGAAAAGCACTGAAACAACCAGAAGAAAAATTTTGGCAGTAGCTGGAATGCACCTTTCCATCTCAAAGCTCTTGAAGAGTAACTCTCAATTCTCCTTGTGGACTGAAGAATTCTTCCCATTGTTTCATCGGATTTGATAGCATTTCTGGAGACCAATAATGAGGATTTTATTCTGGAAGTACCCCAGGAGAGGACTTGCCCCAGCAGGGCTACTCTACCTTGGCAGGCCTGGACCTCCTCATCTTCTCTCTTTCCTTCCCAGGAAGTGCTGAAGACATTTTCTCCTCCAGTCCCTTCCTGGAATACCCTGCTCTGCCTGTCTCACCCTGAAGGAATAAGAACATCTCATTTGGTGCAGCATGGAGTCAGGAACATGATCTGCTCCCCCTCCTGCACCAGGAGAGATCCACTGTAGAGATTTCAGGAGAGGGAGGAATTTTGTAGGGGAGAGAATCAGCAAAATGAAGATGAGTCTTTCAAAAACTCTTTGCTACTTCTCAGTGCTGTGCACACAGAGGGAGCACAGGACCTGGGAGCTGTAGGCTCTGGGTTTGAAGTCTGACTGACAGCAGACTAGGGATGCTGGAATAATAGGGAGGCATTGTCAGTGTTCAACAAGGGCTGGAATCACAGGAAGTTGGAGGAAAAGGAGTGAAAACACATAAAAAATAAAAGGAGACAGAGGAGCAGCTGAGTGATATTTCACTCCCTTGTGACTGTGCAGTGAGAGGGTGGATTTCTGCAGAGTGTATTGAGAACATATTAAGACTTTTGAATGTGGGGGTGATTCTTTAAGTTTTAAAAAATTTTAGATTTCTTTTTAGTCACAAAAAATCCCTACTGGCCTTGTCTTGATGCTGCAGCTCCTGATGCCTTGACTGAAGGTCCCTGGGGAAGAGAGAATATCTGAGAGCCACACCTGCTGCCAGAACGCTCCAGATTATTAGCAGGATCTCAGCAGCATCCCTTTGCACCTGCACCAGTGTCAGAGGGAGACAACAACTCCATTGATTTCAATTATCCTTTGCAGGGGGTGCTTAATGCCCAGATTTGTCTCTCCCTTGCAGTGTTCAAAGCAGGATCACACAGTGCAGCTTTAGCATAAATGTATTTCAATAAAGGTAATGAAGAAGGAATCTTTATTTCCTCCCATTCTTGCTTGCATTTCCTTCTTGGGCAGTATCCCAGTGGGAGCCAAGGCCATGGATCAGCCCTGGGGGTGCAGCTGGAAGTGAGTTTTCATTCCCCACACTGGCACCACACCACACTAAAAGCATTTGGGGCACTCTGAAACAGGTGTGAAAGCATCACTGTCAAAAGCTGTGGACTGAATTTATGGAAGTGAAATCCATCCTTGTGGGTGAGGAGGTCCCCGAGGGGAAAATGTCTGGAGAGTGGGAGAGGATGTGCAGGAACAGCTTGCCCTGGGTGTGTCCCTGCTCCCACAGTGGCACTGTGTCCAAGCAGGCTGGAGCTGCATTCCAGGGCCATCCAGAGGGGCCCTTGTGTCACCTCTTCATGCACAGAGAGATGCAGGGCCTGCCCCAGCCAGGGTGTGTGGCTGGGGGGAGAAATATATCCCAAAGAGTCAGAGATGGAGCTGTCCTGCTCCAAGGACGTGTTTCACCACTGCCCTGTGCTTGCTAAGGATGTTCTGGATCTGCTCTAAAATGTCCCTGCTCCATCCTCTCAGTGTGTGTGCTTTAGGTTCCTGCCTTTGCCTCCAGGGAATCCCATTTCCTGTGATGCATTTGTTGCAATCTCAGAACCAAAATTACCAATAAATATTTGTCTGTTGGGAGGCACAAGCCAGGACCATTGAAGAGAAACATCTTTGTTGGATGAGGTTTTGAGCAGTCTGCTCTAGTGGGAGATGTCACTGTCCAGCAAGGGCTGGAGTGAGTGAAGGTTTAAAATCTCTTCCACCCCCAAACCAGTCTGAGATTCTGTGATCTGCTGTCCTGGTAAGTGGGATCCATCCCTGTGCAATTCCCACAGCAGCTCTGGGGCGGTGGTTTCCTGTGGCAGGCAGGGCAGTTCTCTATGTGCTGGGTGTGAGGCCAACAAAACTCCTGTTAGCCACTTTCACTGCACACACCTGGATGGATCCTGCTGGATCTGAGGGGAGAGGGCCAGGAGCCAACCTGCCTTTAGACCTGCAGCTGTGCAGCACCTGGAGGGGGGTTTGAGCTGTCCCCTCCTCCCCTGTGTGTGTGCAGTGACAGCTCTGTCCCCGTGCTGCTCCTGGAGCTCCCAGCCCACAGCCCTCACCTGCCTCAGCTGCCAAAGCGCCGGGGGCTGTGCAGGGCACACAGGTAAACAGCTCCTGGCAGGGAGATCTCCCAGGCCAGCCCAGCTGGGCTTTCTGTCAGCTCATCAGGCTGGGAATGGCCAGAGATGGTGGGAGCATCCCTCACCCATGGCTGTGCTGGGCTGCACACTGGACCTGGCCCAGCCTAATTCCAGTTCGTGCCTGGGCTGCCTTTCTCTCATTTCCCCTGTGAACCAGTCCTGCTGTGTTCTCCAGGAGCAGCACCAAAGTTTGCACCTGCCTGGGATGCAGCAAGCAGGACCTACCCCAGGTATTTCTATTGCAGTATCCTTGAAAATGTAAAATAAATGATGTTCCCTGAAGCTGTGTGATCAGAGAAATGGGGGCACACCTGCCTTCCTGGAGCCATCCCTGCCATCATCTCTGGCATCCTGACCTCTCAGCACCCAGGCACAGACCCAGGGGGACTCATTACCCAGAGCCTCCTGGGACCCCCTGCACCCCAAACCTGCCCCAGCTCCCTACCCCAGAGCAGCTACAGCAGGGTCAGGCACAGAGCTTGTGGCAGATCCTCCCTGGTTCCAAGGACTCATCATCCCAGGAGCAGTGGCAGCACTGTCCCGTGCAGGGGACCATGCTGAGGTGACAGTGACACATTCACTGTTCCAGCTGTCCTCTCTCCCAGCCCCATCGTTCATGGCTGCAGACCCCTCTCAGAGATGTGTTGGCTCCCTGGCAATCACTCTGAGTGACAGAGACGTCAGAACTATAAAACACCCCAGTGAAAGCCTAATTTATGGAACAAAAAGACTTCAGAGGCATGAGAAACATCAGACAGTGAGTTCCCAGGCTGCTCCCTCCCCCCTGCACTGCTCAGCACTGCCTGCAGAGCCATCCTTGCTGGCATCCAGGTGCAGGATCACACGGCCAGCTTTGCCTTTGCAGATGACCCCAGGCACTTCTGGTTATCCCTGCATGAGGCAGGATCCCCCCGAGCAGGGCTCACACCTGCCAGGACTCATTAACCTTCTGCAGGCTGCCTTCAAAACCTGCCAAAGAAGCTGCAAACAGCTACTTTGGAAAGGATTTTCCCAGCTTTTACTTCTCTTTGAAGGGAATGCTGGAACTGAGGGGTTTGGTGCAGCTGTTCAGGTGGGAATAGAAGCAGGGCAGGTGTGCCAAGGGAGGCAGGGGCAGTGGGAGATGCAAAGCTCTCCTTGGAGCACTTCTGTCCATGTGTGGGAACACAGCTGGGGAAGGGACTGGAACCTCAGGAATGGCTGAGGGAGCTGGAAAGGAGCTCAGCCTGGAGAAGAGGAGGCTCAGAGGGGACCTTGTGGCTCTGCACAACTCCCTGACAGGAGGGGACAACAGGGTGAGGCTCTGCTCTCAGGAAACAAGAACAGGACAGGAGGAAATGTCCTCAAGGTGTGCCAGGGAAGGTTCAGGTTGGATATTACAGACAATTTCATCACTGAAAGAGTAGTTAAGCATTGGAACAGCTGCTCAGGGAGGTGTTGGAGCCCTCATCCCTGGAGGGATTCAAAAGACGAGTGGATGTGGCACTTTGCAATATGGTTTAGTGGGAATGGTGGTGCTTGGTTGAAAATTGGACTTGGTCATCTTGGAGATCTTTTCCATCTTCAATTATTGTGTGATTCTTAGTGACTAAGGCCAGCTGCATCCTCCAAGGAGGGAGCAGTCCTGGCTGCAGTGGTGGCTCCTGTCCCTGGCTATTGGTCAGTGAACACTGGGTGCCCCAATGAGATAGGGTGGGAAATGATGAGAGTTAAAAGCACAGCCCCAGCAATCCCATCTCTGTTTCCTCTCCTTGCTTTCTTCAGCTTAGAGGTGCCTCAGGTCATTGTTTTCAAGCTTTTCTTTCCAGTCTGGAGTCTCATTTACAAGGCAGTAGCTGGAGTTCAAAGCGATGCCTGGGAGCGAGGGGTGCTGGAGCATTATGGAAAAAAATAAAAATCAGGAATCAGAGGAGCAGTGAGGAAGTTGGCAACTTGCTACAAACCTATGCTAAATTCAGGCCACTGAGCCTGAGGTGTAAACAGCCCTATCTGAATGCTGCATCTTTACTTTCTGGTTTTGATTTTACCTTATTTATTTCAAGCAAGATAACAGGGAAAGTGCCATGCTGAAATGAGAAAGGCCCATACTCAGAGCAAGCTGAGCTTTGCTGTCACAGCCCCTTGTGAGACCAGGAAACTGCAACAGGAAAGGGCTGCTCCTCTTGCTCAGCACTGGTACAATTTTCAGCTTGAACTGCATAAAAATGCATAAAAATGCAAGAAATAACCTTGTGTCATTAGTAGTCCAATTGCAAAGCTCCTCAGACTCACAGCCTGGATTGTCTGCTTACACGAACTGCATTTCAGTGAAATGTTTCAGTTAAATGTCAGTATTTGTAGCATCTCTCCCATTTTTCTCAGGAGCTTTGTTCGTCCAAGGCCAGGTTGGATGGGGCTGGAGCAGTCTGGTCCAGTGGAAGGGGGTGGAATGAGATGATATTTCAGGTGCTGTGACCCTGCAGTTATACCAACAATGAAAATGGAGATAAAGCTGAGCAAATGCTGAAGAACAGCTCTGCTTTGACTCCTTGTGACCAGCTCAGGCACTGTTTGTAAGAGTTGTGAGAGTTCAGCCACCAGTTGTCTGTCCAGGCTTCCCAAATCCCATCATCACCAGTGGATTGTCCCTGGGGACTCCTGCAGAGCTGTTTTCACCCCCCACACATTGTTCTCTGGATTCTGAAGTGCCACTCACCAAGCAGGGAGCCAGGAGGGTTTGAGGTGACCCTGGGCACCAGCCAGGCTGCAAAGCAAAGGCACCTCCTGGTCTGTGCCACCCTGGGGATGGGCAGGGAGCATCCTGGCTCCTTGGCAATGCCAAATAATGGGATCAAAGGAGAACAGGAGGTGCTCAGTGATGCTTTGATCAATTTGGTTACATCTAGAAGGATTTGCTGGAAAAAAAGTTATCTATGGATAAACTTTGAACCAAAGCCATGAATGGATTATTGCTTTATTTCCAGCCAATTTGCTTCTAGTTTGGGCTTTCTAAATTCACCCTGAGTAGGTATTTTAAGCAAAGGAGACAGCCTCAGGTTTCCTGAGTAATTTGTTCCCAGAACTGAGGTTGCCAGCAGAACATTTATAGAGACAGGACCTCACTGTAACCTCTCAATTGCCTTCAAACCTTCCAGACCCAGACACTTTTCTCAGTGACACCTCTGAGGCTGAGACACCTGCACAAAAACCTCATGTTTGTCTGGTATTGTGTAATTATAACCAGAAGAGCATGCAAGATGTGATCATCAAAACTTCATCTTTGCCTGGCTGATGTTAAACAAGTCACAGAGAGTCAGAAACCTGAATGTCTGTGTTAGACTGAGCTGGCCTTCCTCAAGCATGAGAGATTGTTTGTCTGCCTGGAAATGCAGTGTAGATGGGGCTGTGTGTATGTTCAAGTAGGGGAGATATCATAAAAATTGGTGGCAGAGAGAACAAAACACTTAAACTGATTTAGAGCAGGCAAAACACAAGATGGCACAAGTAGCATTTCAAGGATGCTCTGTGAAGTTGAGAAACGAGTGATTCCTGCACTGCCTTAAAGGCACAGCCCCTCCCTGGAAAACTCTGAGCAGCACAATTGCACCATAAATCGCTGTGCTTGCCCAAGAAAGGTCCCTGGGCAGTAGCTCATTGGGTGTCAGACAACCACAGGAGGCATCCTAAAGCTGTCTGTGCAGATTGTGCTATTTTACACACCTCAGAGAAGGTGTTTGCTCTCAGGAGATGCTGCCTCGAGCAGCTCCCTGGGCAGGGTTTGCTGTGCAGCTCTCTGACCCTGCACTCACGTGTTGTCATCAGCAGAGTGTCCTGAGCACACAGCACTTGGACCAAGAGCCACAGCGTGCTCTGGATGGTGCTGCTGCCTGAGGGTGACATTCCCACAGGGACAGGGAGCTGAGAGCTTGTGGATGGGTGTGGAGGACACAGCAAAGCTGGGCTCAGTGAGCAGCCCCTGCCTGTGCTCAGCCACTCCTGACGTGAGCTGAGCATCCTGGCTCCCTACTGAGGGCAGAGGAGAAGTCCTGGTGCTGCTCAGAACCCAAAGCTGTGGGTTTGTGTAGCCCCCAAACTGTGACTGTGCCCCCAGAGCCTGCCCTGTGTCCTGGGACTGGCCTGGAGCCTGCTCACAGATCTGTCCTGAATGTGCAGCCAAACCCTGGCCTAACCCCCACAGGCAGTTCAGGTCTCCAGGAGGAATTTGTAGCTCTGATTTCTCTTCCATTCTTTCAGCCTTGGGATGGATCCCAGGGTGGCAGACAGCAGGAACAGCCTTCCTGAGCCATGCTGACACATCAGCCCTCAGCTCTCCACTGGAGCACTCTCTCCTCCCCTTCTTCTGCTGTCCCCCACACCAAGGGCTTTGATTCCTTCTTTGCACAAATGTGCTGTACTGTGGATGTTATTGGGAGCCTTGAGACTGCAGCTGGGCCATAACATTACCCTGCTTTCCTTTCTTCCTTCCTATCAGAAGCTGGCCTTAATTAAACCACCCCTTTCCCACTGTGTGCTTTGGTTGCTCCATTTAATGAGACATTTTCCAGGTGCTTGTGTTGCAGCACTGAATCCCCAGTCCTACTGGTAAGCCTTTTTAGTGTCTTCCTCACACTTCCCAACAAGGATTTGGATTTGAGATCCTCCTGCCTCCCCAGCTGAGCACCTCACCTCATCTGCTGGGGGCTGTGGGAGGCTGGCACATAGCACATGGGGCTGTGCCTCAGCTTTGGGCAAGGAAACCCATGGAAAACACATTTCTGAGCGCTCTGGCCAGTGCCCTGCTGCAGGGCCATCTGGTTTTGCAGGATTTCCCTGAAGGGATTTGCCATTTGCACAGTGTTGAGCTCTGTGTTTTAGCAGTGCCCACCTGCCCCAGGTGATGGGGGATGAGAGGAGTGTTGGATTTGTCTTTACAAACAAGTTGTGGGTCTGCTGGTAGGTCAGACTAGCATGAGAGATAAAAGAAACAATGGGATGGATTCCACTGATTGATGAATGGGAAAAGTCATTTGCCTTTACAAACTGTAGGTCTGCTGATCAATGAAATTGGATATTGAAAGATAAAAGAAGCAATGGGAGAAAACTATGAATTCTATAAGAATTAAAAATTAAAAGAGAAGGTTGTACATTAGAGGGGAATCTCAGGTATCAGGTGTTTGCGAAGTCTGTACCTGTCAAGTACCTCAGCCAATGGGGAAAGAGAGAGGGAAATGTGGCCAGGAAAATAGGATAAAAAGGAGGCTGCATCCTTCAAAAATTTGAGAGACCCCAGGGGAAAGCCCCATGGCCTCTGCCTTTATTAGAATAAAGCAAAAGGGACTCCTCTGTCTCCTTTTTGGACATAAACCTCTGGTGTTTGTGGATTAATTCTCCTGACAAGTGGGTTGGATGAAGCAGTTCCCATCCCAGCAGGTGAACAAGAGAGGCCACAGGGCTCCCAGTCCCATGGGTCCCAACAGGGAACAGGGACCACATTCCCTGGGCCCTCCCCAACCACTCCAAAGGGTGGAGTGCCAACCCCAACCTTCAGCCTGGATCTAGGCAGGTGGCCTGGAAAACACTGAGGGAGTGCCCCGTAGATGCACTCGAGCCTCCAACAGCACAACTCGTGTGTTTGCTCAGAAACCAGCACAGAAGGCATTGCTGCCTTAGTTTGCAGGTCCTGCTGGCTCACAGGAGCACTGGGTATCACTGCCTTGGTTTGCAGGTCCTGCTGGCTCACAGGAGCAGTGGGTATCACTGCCTTGGTTTGCAGGCCCTGCTGGCTCACAGAGCCCTGGGTATCACTGCCTTGGTTTGCAGGCCCTGCTGGCTCACAGGAGCTCTGGGTGCTCGGGGTGCTGGGGTTGCCCTCTGGGATCAGCCCCTCCCAGGATGTGCTGCCTTTGCGCTGCCCGGGCTCTGCTGGTCGCGGCTTTGGGGGGCAGCGCTGCTGCAGGGGCTCCCAAAGCCCGAGCCCAGCACTGCCCAGAGCTCAGGCTCTCCATCAGCTCCACAGCCCAGCCAGTGAGCCGTGGGCAATGAGCAGTCTGCAGCAAGGCCGTGGCCGGTGTGTGCCAGCTCCCAACATCCCTCCTGGAAAATCCTCCGGCAAAGGGCACTGAGACCCCCCAGCTCTGCATCAGAGCTTATCAGGGGCCAGCGTTTGCAGGGAGGCATGTGAAAATGTCAGCACAGATGGAGATTAAGCTGTCTTCACCTCACGTCAAAACTGCCATCTGCTGCTCCCCTGCACAGCTTTAATCAGATTTTCTCCAGAAAAAAAAAAAAAAGGGAGTGAGAGGGATGGGGAGGGCTCTGAGCGCTCCCTGGACCTTCTGTGCTGGTGCTCAGAGGCCTGGGGAGCTGCAAAGGGTTAGTCTGGAACAATCCCCATGGAAAGGCTCTGTGGCTTCCTCTGGAAAAGCAGGAGCGGGCAGCAAGGACTCACATCCTGCTGCAGAGTGGGCAGAAGGAAAGCCATTATTTGAAAAGAAAGCAAAAAGTGGACCTTGTCCACCAATGCTGGTTTTCTTTGTTTAATCAACCAGCAAAGCCAAGTTTTCAGCTGATGAGGTTTCACCAGGAGCCTGCTTGGTTCCCCAGGCTGATCCCACTCCTGCACTCTCACAAGCACTGTGCTGAGGAAAACAAGGGGGTAACAAAAAACCCAACTAATGGGAGAGTTGGACAGTTTGCTCTACAGTCACATCACAGTTTCAGTCTTGCCTTGCCTTCCAAGCCCAATATGTTCAAAGCTAAATATGCCACTGCTAAGTTGGGGATAAATCATTTCAGAGAACACAGTGTTTTTGTAGGGACACGAAGACTGGCTGAGCATTAACCATATGTGTCCAAAGCCTAGGAGATAAGCTGATGGAGGAGTTTCTGCCATGGCTCACAAATCACAGTTTGTGTGGAGTGAGATTTGCCTTCTCCTGCTGAGCACCTGACCCACAGTAATCTCACAGACTTCCCTTCAGATCTGCTCATCAGCCACTTGCTCCCATCTGGAATTCCCACAGCTGGCCATTCCTTTCCAGATAGACCTGTGCCCTCCAAGCCTCATCTCCTTTTTGTTTCAAACCGTCTCCAACTCTTTGCTGTATCTGTGCAGTTCATTTGTGAGTTTGCTCATCCCAAATCCTGGCAGTCCTTTCCATGTGGAGGTGTCAGCCAGCTTGAGAAGCGTTTTCTGCGTTCCATCATCGGGACCATTAATGAAAGTGCTGAAAGCTCAGTCCATACTGCAAGCATCTTATTTTGACAGTAATCTGTCAATGATTGCTCCATCTATAATTTTCTAACCAGTTTTGCAACTACCCAATAATATATTCACTCAGATGATATTTTTCTAGCTCATGGAAGTATCAGAGGAGACAGTGTCAAAAGCCTGACTAAAATCAAGATCTATGACATGGTCTGTTTCTTCTCTATCCAGAAGGCTTTTTGCACTGTCATAAAGGAAAATTAGATTGGTTTGACATATTTGTTCTTGACAAATCCTTACAGACTGTTACTCATCCCTTTATACTCCTCTGTGAGCTCACAGATAGACTATTTGATTATCCACTTCAGTGTTTTCTGAAAACTGAAGTTTTATAGGTTTGAAAGGGAAGCTCCTGACTCTCTGTCTTCTTATTTAACATTTCAAAGGTTGGCATTTAAAAATGTCTCCTGTCTTTCAAGTTTTCCTGTGCCATACACAGTGAATCCTTACAACTAATGGTCAATTCTTCCAAAATTTCCCCAGCTTCTGCTGTGGATAACACACAGTGAAGTTCACCAAGACACAGGCAAATAAGAACGTTGACTTTTTGGGGGCCACCTCTGTATCTCTCTTAGTATTTTCTGTTTATTGGAGTTGTTCCTTGCATGAAAGGCATTCCAGTGAAGTGCACATTGATTCCTGTCCCAGGTCCCTTTGGGAAGTCTTGCTCTGGGTGCATCCCTACGCTGTCTGCTCCAGGCTGCCCCATTCCCAGTACAAGGTGGGAGCTGCTGGAGAGCTTCCATGCCCTGGTGTGGCCATGGCAGAGTGGCATGGAGATGGCACAGGGATGGGGAAGAGCTGGTCCCTTCACTGGGAAGGCTGCAGTCACCTGGAGGCAGCAGCCTGGAGCCAGTTTTGCAGGAGTTTTGCAGGACTGGGCTTTGAGGTGACCTTAAGATCAATCAAACTGATGAAGGGAGACAAGCCCTAACTCACCAGCCTGCAGAAGATGTCTCATCAGCCTGTGGAGCTCTTAAATCATCCTTGTATTTCCAATCCATGGAGTAGCCATGTGATCTGTCCTTCAGGATAAAGGCAGCTGCTGAGCTCAGAGAAGCCAAGGTGCAGCACAGCTGATTTCTCACAAGTCCAAAGCATCCAGCAGCTGTACCTGTCCCCATTTTCCTTCCTAACTTCACCTGCGAGTTCAAAAGCATTCCCAAGAGACTTGGTCTGCAGTCCAGAGCCTGCTGCCATTATCCATGACCTACCTCAGAGAGCAAAACATGCTCTGCTGTTCACAAAACTGCCTCAGGGGAGGCTACAAAGGACAGTGCTTGCCAGGAGGGATAAAAGGACCTGCTGGCCCTTTGCTTGACTTCTCTTCCTGCCCATGTACGATATTTAGGAGCAAGAGTTCCTGCTTTGGGGTTTCTACAGGGAAAGTTGTGATGTCTCTAAACAGCTGCTCCTAAATTTGCTGCACACAGAGCCACGGGATGCTGGGAGGTTTTTTACTGGGTGGACTTCATCATATAAAGAGTCCACTAAAAAATCAGAAGCTCCACTGCTGCCCTTGCTGCCTGTGCTGCTGCTCTGGGATCTGCTTCACCTTTGTGCAGAGCTGCCAAAGGTCATTCATTTGTCAGAGACAATCAAATTTCCCTTCTGCTTCCTGAAAGATTGATGAGGTTTAAACATCTTTTATTTGATCATCTAAGCAGCTTGTGTCTGTCTATAAATTCCCTGTAGCTTGCACTCAGACTTTTATGCTTGTGCACGCAGCAAAAAGGAGTGTGGAGGAAAAAAAGAGCGTGCAGCATTTCTGGTGTAAAAATACTCCTTGGATTGTGTTGAATTCCTCTGCCCATTGGGTTTTCCTCCTCAAACCATGACCATGTTAATCAGGATCACTCACAGGGTTGTCTCAAGCCCAGTCAATATTCACAAAGCTCATTCCCTTCCTTTAAAGACTATTTCAGGAAGGAAAGTGCCTTAGCAAGCCATAATGCATATATGTGTCAGTACAGGTTCAGTGAGAAGATGGAAAAAATTATTTTCATAATTAAAAAAAAGAAAATATTTAATTTTTCAGGAAAAAAATCTGAACTCAATGGCAATAATGAGTGAAGGGGAGTATTTGCAAATGAAAAAAAGTACATTTAAACAGAAACTTGTGCTATTTTTGGGAGTGCCTTGAAAAGTGATTACCTGCATTGACCTGTGTCTAAAGCTATTGACAAAGATACGCAGGGACAGGCAGTAGTCACTTCAGATTCAGTCCCAGTAGTTTGAATTAGATGGACCAAACAAGCTGGAATTATCCATTAAATCAGCAAAATCTGCTTGTCCTTCGCTTTAATGCTTGATTAATGCTGACAGGCAAAGGACAGAGCTGGGAATGTGCCTGTCCATGGGCAGAGCCTGTGCCAGCCCCGTGTGCTGGGACACTGGATGGGATCCCAGAGCCTGGATTAGGGTGGGAGCAGGGGCTGCCCTGGAGCAGGGGTGCCTGAGGCTCCTGCAGGGTCACCCTTCCTGGGAAAAGGCTGCTGAGTGCAAAACACTGCTCCCCAAGCACTTGGAATGTGCCCTTGTGATCATTGCTCAGGTTTTCTCTGCTTTTTCACTTCAAGCCTTCATGGACTGGCCAGGCCTCCCCAAAAATCACAGCCCCAAACCAGATTACAAAGAAGCATTAAATTGTGTCCAGACTTTCAGGTTTGGCTTGGCCATAAGAAATCAAAGCTAAACCCACAGTCTTGGAGGTTCCAGATCCTGCATGGAGTTAAATCCAGTTGGGTGCTGGTGACCAGGGCTGCCCCCAGGGCTCAGCTTTGGGGACAGCCCTGCTTAATGTCTTTATTGACAATGTGGACAGGGGGATTGAGGGCACCCTCAGCCAGTTGGGGATGATGGTGAGCTTGGAGGGAGAACTGATTTGCTGGAGGGCAGGAAGGCTCTGGAGAGGGATCTGGACAGGCTGGATCATGGGCTGAGCTCAAGTGGGCAAAGTTCTACAAGGCTGAGGGCCAAGTCCTGCATGTGGGTCACAAAAACATCAAGGAATCCTTCAGGACTGGGGCAGAGCAAGGAAAAGGCCCTGGGGGTGCTGGTGGCATGAGCCCAGGTGGGCAAGAGGCCAATGGCACCTGGGCTGTGCCAGCCCCAGTGTGGCAGCAGGAGCAGGGCAGGGACTGTCCCCTGTGCTGGGGCCACACCTGGAATCCTGGGGCTGCAGTGTCCAGGGATGGGAGCACAGCTGGGGAAGGGGCTGGAGCATCAGGAGGGGCTGAGGGAGCTGGAAAGGGGCTCAGCCTGGAGAGAAGGAGGCTGAGGGGGCCCTTGTGACTCTGCACAACTCCCTGACAGGAGGGGACAGATGGGGGGATTTGGGATCTGGGAACAGGGACAGGAGGAGAGGGAACGGCCTCAGGCTGGGCCAGGGGAGGCTCAGGGTGGATATTAGCGAAAATTTCTTCATGAATGGGGTTGTCAAGCATTGGCACAGCTGTCCAGGGAAGGGATCCTGAAAGGATTTCAGACGTGTGGCTGTGGTGCTTAGAGACAGAGTTGGTTCAGACTTGGCAGGAAGGGATATACAAGTCAAGAGAAGACAAGGCAGCCTTGCAGCCCCTTCCCTTGCCTTCCCTACCCCTCCTGAGCCTTGCCTTGCCTTGCCTTGCCTACCCCTCCCTTGGTTTGAATTCCCTACCCCTCTCCTGCCTTGCTTCCCTGAGTTAATGGTTGGACTCGATGACTTAAGGGCTTCTGCCAACCTAAACATTCTTTTATTCCACAAGTCTTTACAACTCCTGGTATCCCCTGTTCACACACACACACAATGCCTCTTCTCCCAGAACCAGCAGCAGAGCTCAAGCATGAAATAAAAAAATTGTTTCTGAGAGGGAGTTTGAGTTAAACAAAAATTGTGCACAAGAGGCAGCAGAACGGAAACCTTTCAGGAACAGCCTTTTAACACTGACTTTAAATGCTTTGAAGTGAAAGGTTCAGATTTCCCTGCATGTTTGCAGGTTGGCTTTGCATTTTTCAAAGCCTCTTTTCCTCTGTGCCATCCCTTGCTCTGCATTACTTTGTTTCTGTTTGCCCTGGGCCATGAATGATTCCCATTAGAGATCTGGGGTTTGCCTGCATGGCCACCCCATCTCTCTGCTGTTGCCTTTGATCAGTGTCTAACCCCCTCTCTGGCACAGAGTGGGCACATGGAAGGGGGTGGAACTGCTCTGGAAAGGAAGCAGGATGTCATTCCCAGGGCTGGATGTGCCATCCTGCTGTGCCTGTCTCAGGTGCCAGACCTGAACAATGAGGATTATGGTGCCTTTATGGCTCCAGTTCTCTCTTGGATGTACCAGTGTGGCTGTTGGAGGATGAAATGATTGCTGTTGTTATGAAAAAAAATCCTCATTCCCATTCATGTTAATGAGCAGCTGACAGGATCCAGCTGCAGGTTGGTGACAGGACAAAGGGACACAGTGACAGCATGAAGGGACATGGCCTCAAGCTGCTCCAGGGAGGTCCAGATTGGTCATGAGGAAAAATTCCTTCACAGCAAGGGTTGTGTTGGATCCCAGAAACCTGGGATTTTTGAGCTTTCTGTGCTTTCTGGCACTGACCCCCAGGAGAACACTGCTGTGACCTGAGGCCTTGGAGAAGGCTCCAAATTTGAGTGATGGAGTTGGGATCACTGGTGTGTAGTTATATAGAACTGTGTGATTTCACAAGGTGAAGGGTTTTGAATTTGGGGTTTTATAATATAGTAATAGGTATGGGACAAGATGGAGAAATTTGGGTGGTGTCTCTTTCTGTGTTCATCTTCCTTCTTCTTCATGCTTTCAGGCAGTAGTTTCTGGTTGGACAGTCAGTGCTGCACTGAGGGTCATGGGGATTTGGTTATTGGGTCAAAAGTATAAATAATACAGGTGTAAATTCTCTATTGGACTGTTTAGCTTCAAAAGACCTTGTAAGTAGCTAGATTACCCACCATTTTGCTCACTTTTAGCTGGTAGCTGCAGAACTCTCTGTACTTTAGATAAGATTTAATAAACAACAAGTTCCAAACACGAGAAAATTCATCTCCTTCGTGTTTTTAATCCTAACTCTAAGTGGGGAAAAAAAACCACCAAAAAACCAAAACAAACAAACAAACAAACAGAACCCTAAAAAAACCAAAAAACAAACACACCAGAAAAAGAAAACAAGCCAGTAATTAAGTGGTGCAGCTAACCCATTTACAGGGTTGCTAAACATTGGCAGGGGCTGCCCAGGGAGGTTTGGAGCCCCCATCCCTGGAGGTGCCCAGAGAATGCCTGGATGTGGCACTCAGGGCTCTGAGCTGGTGACACAGGTTGGCCTCACTGCCCTTGGAGGTCTCAGAGATTCTGGGATTCTGTGATCAGCTGATGTGCTCCATCCTCACACACCAAAACATTCCAGAAGCCCGTTGCTGAAAGAGAGGAGTCAGACTTTGATCCCAGCAGGAACCACTCCAAGCTGGCAGTACAGACTGACGGATCGATCCAATTATTTTTACAACTAATTTTCAAGGCAATTCTTATAACACTTCCTGGTTTTGAGGGCAAAGCACAATCACAGAATCCCAGGATCATTGAGGTTGGAAAAGCCCTCCAAAGTCACAGAGTGCAACCTGTCCCACCTTGTCACCAGAGCACTGAGTGCCACATCCAGGCCTTCCCTGGACACCTCCAGGGACAGAATCACAGAATCACGGGGTTGGAAGAGACCTTCAAGATCAAGTCCAACCCAGCCCTAACACCTCAACTGAACCACGGCACTCAGTGCCACATTGTCTTGGGTTACAATACAGAGTGTGATAAAAGGTATCTGTTCTATCACCATCTGTTGAGGGTGGGGGCAGTGATCCTTATCTCAATGGCAGATAATCTGCTAATGGGCCATCCATTGAAACCAGGCAGGGCATTGTTCTTTATGTTTTCACAACCCATCCTTCCTCCAGCCAGTCATTTTCTGCTCATGGCCATTGAGTCCCACTGTGTGACTGATAAAATTACTGCATCCCATTGGGAGTTGCTCCAGCCAGGGGGAAGGGCCCAACATTTCTTACCAAGATAAAAACAGAGGTTTTGGGACACTAAGGGAGCCCCTTTCTCCACTGGACTCCAGAGGGAAACCAGATTTCTCCACATCCCCACTGGAGCTCCAGAGGGAAACTGCACCTTGTACAGGAGCACTGCTCCAACTGAGCCACATCTGTCACTGCAGGAGGATGCAGCCACCATGGAATGGGACTGCTGCCAACACCCTGCCTGACGGGTGTCAGGCTGTACTCTGACTGTCAGGGTTTGGGGTTTGTTTCTTTGTAGTACTGTATTTCTATTTGAATTTCCCTAGTAAAGAACTGTTTTTCCTAATTCCCATATCTTTGCCTGAGAGCCCCTTAATTTCAAAATTATAATAGTTTGGAGGGAGAGGGTTTACATTCTCCATTTCAAAGAGAGGCTCCTGCCTTTCTCAGCAGACACCTGTCCTCCAAACTAGGACATACAACCAGTGTGTTTTTAAACACATCCATGGATGGTGACTCCACCTCCTCCCCAGGCAGACCATTCCAGTACTTGATAATTCTTTCCATAAAAAACTTTCTCCTAATAGCCAGCCTAATTTTCCCTTGGTGTAGCTTAGGACTGTGTCCTCTGGTTCTGTCAGTGCTGCCTGGAGAATGAGACCAACCCCAGCTGAGCACAGGCACCTTTAAGGGAGCTGTAGGGAGTGATGAGGTCACCCCTGAGTCTCCTTTTCCCCAGGCTGAGCAACCCCAGCTCCCTCAGCCATTCCTCACAGGGTTTGTGTTCCAGCCCCTCACAGGGTTTGTGTTCCAGCACTCACAGGTTTGTGTTCCAGCACTCACAGGGTTTGTGTTCCAGCACTCACAGGTTTGTGTTCCAGCACTCACAGGGTTTGTGTTCCAGCACTCACAGGGGTTGTGTTCCAAGCCCCTCCCCAGCCTCGTTGCCTCCTCTGGATGTGCTCAAGCATCTCAAGGTCCTTCCTAAACTGAGGGGCCAGAACTGGACACAGCACTCAAGGTGTGACCAAGGTGCTGAGTACAGGGGAAGAATGACCTCCCTGCTCCTGCTGGCCACACTGTTCCTGATCCAGACCAGGGACCATTGGCCTTCTTGGCCACCTGGGCACACTGCTGGCTCATGTCCAACCTGATGACCAGCACCCCCAGGTCCCTTTGTGCCTGGGCACTGTCCAGCCACTCTGTCCCCAGCCTGTAATGCTGCAGGGATTATTGTGGCCAAAATGCAGGACTCGAAACTTGGACTTGTTAAACCTCACCAGCTCCCTGGGCAGCCCTTCCAGAGCCTGACCAACCTTTCTGTGAAGGAATTCTCCTGAATCGCCATGTCCACAAGTCCCTGTCCCTCTCCTCCTCTGCTGGCAAGGGCTGCCCTGGCAGTGCTGATGGACTTTGCTTCTCTTAGGTCCCAGCCCAAGCTGGAGAAGCTTGAAATAGCTGTGGCAGCTCCAGTCCTCCTGTTTCCAAGGAAAATGGAAATGCATCCCCCGACCTCAGGATGCACTCAGAATCCCTCCAGGATTCCCCCCCACCACTTCCCCACCTCCCTACAGTCTGAGCAGATCCTGGGAAGGAGGAGAGGTCAGCAAAGGAAAGGAGGAGGGATCACAGAATCCTTAACGTTGGAAAAAAACCCCAGGATCATCAAGACCAATCTTCCTCACACTTTCCGCAGCCCAAAAATCAGGCAGCATCATGCATCCCTCCTCCCAGGATGAGGCCAGCAGCATTCCCAGGATACTGGGAAACTTAAAATATTTTTAAATATCAGAAATAAACTTCTCCTTGTATAGCTTGTCTAAGGATGATGGGAGAATTTTCACAGCAAAAAATATTTGAAATGTTTTGCTACAGGAACATCAAAAAAATATTGGTTAAACTTACTGGGCCAAAAAAGTTTGGTTGCTCTGGACAGAAGTTGTCTTCTAGTTCAAAAGGAAAACATGTCTTTTATGATGATTTGAAATTGAAAATACAAAAAACAGAATTGCTGAAAAGGATGTGTTTCTCCTCTTAAAAAGAAAATAAATCAAAATAAACATTGAATAAAAACCAGAAACATTTTCAAGCAAGAAAAAGTTCTATTTTAAAAGTGCCAGAACTGAATGCTGTGAATAATTCAAACGAAGGACTCAACCCTGAGATTAAAAAATATCTCATTTTTGCCAGACACACACTCTGCCCTAAAAGCAGTAGGAAGAATTCAGATGTTTGTAGTGAAATGCTTGAGTCCAGGGATTTGAACTGCAACGTTGGTGTCTGAGCTGGGATCCAAACAGATCCAAAGCCAGGCCCCCACCTCAGAGGGATGAGCACAGAACAGACAGGAAGGCTCGAGCAGGGGCAGGAGCAGCTCCCTGAGCACAACAGAAATAATTAGGATTTATTTTTGAGGCAGTTTGGTACCAGGCTCTAACTCCTGGGATTTTCCAAATGAATCAGGAAAATAATAGGAAGCAAGGTTTCAAAACCAACACGTGATTTTTGGTTTTCTTTGGAGTTTTCACAACTCCCACTCTTGCCAGGGCCTTGTGTCTGGGCTTGGCTTGAGGAAGGCAGCCCAGCAGGTCTGGAGGACTGTAGGAGCACCAGGAGAATGAGCCTGGAGGAGCTGGCAGAGGTATGGAACATTTCATGGATAACAACAGCACTGGAAAACACATGGATCACAGAGCAAAGCAGAAAGGAATCCATAATTAAATATTCCCAAGAACAGCCCCCAAATTACAGTGGACTAAGAAGTAAGTAAATGACACCCAGGAAGAGAGCAGCTGATTCTGAGCTGATTATCATAATGTAAATGCCAACAGCAATTTACTCAAATCACAGAGGTTTATTTGTGGCGTGGAAAGTGGGTTTAGTCCTAATCAAAATAAAATCAATGTATATTTCAAAACAGATTATTGCTGGGAAACAAAGCAGCCATGATTGTTATTCATTATCTTCATCAGCACCGAGAGGGAATCATTTCTGTTACTGCTTAATTACAGAGATGTTAACAATTAATTAAGCCAACGTGGTGATAGCCAGTGATTTGGGGAATGGAGAGGAGTTGTCCTCCCTTACTGTGTTTTCATTGCCTCAGCCCAGCTCAGACCTGACTCTGGTGACACTCCTGGGTGGTGGCAGCTCAGGGAAGCAGAGCAGGCACAGGCTGCTCCAGTCCTGCCTCCCACTCCCCATTTCACAGCTGCTCAGGCCCTGGCTTTTGGAGAGTCCCCAAAGTGCAAACCCTGGCTGGCAGCGCTCAGCCTCCCCTGGCTCAGCCAGCAGGGTTTGCATCTGTGCCTTCCCAGGAATCCATCCCACATCTGGGACCAAAAATCTCCTTGCTGTGAGTGGAAAGAGCTGGAAAGAGCTGGGTTGGGATGGAAGGGGCAGGAGGCAGAGCAGGCTCCAGGACACCCACAGCCACCACGGCTGCAGGGATGCTCTGGGCTCGCTCCCCAAACAGCCCAAGAGTGAAATGGGAGCACTGAGGACTCCAAGGACTGTTCCTTTCATTCAGGTTTGTCACTTCTCCTTGGCACATGAGGTGTCAGCTCAGGGAGGATGCTCAGGAGGCTGATCAAGGCCTGTCTCTCTGGGTTTGAGTGCCCAGAACATCTCAACCCCACCATCCCCAGCTGTGCTGGGACTGAAGGAACAACTCAGGGCTTGGACAAAATGAGGTTTGGACAGGAGTAGAGTCATTGAGTCCCAGTGTCAGTGTGATACCAAATCCCACTTCTCAAGGGTGTCCCTGCTATTCCAGGTGCCCAAGGTGAGGAGCCCAAACCTCTCCCTGCACAGAGGGCTGAGCTGCCAGCACAGCTCCAGCTGCAGGGAGCACACAGCCCATTCATCTGAGCCCTGCTCACAGCCTGTCCCTCTGAGCCCTGCTCTCACACCCTGTCCATGTGAGCCCTGCTCTCACACCCTGTCCATGTGAGCCCTGCTCACACCCTGTCCATCTGAGCCCTGCTCACACCCTGTCCATCTGAGCCCTGCTCTCTCACCCTGTCCATCTGAGCCCTGCTCTCACACCCTGTCCATCTGAGCCCTGCTCACACCCTGTCCATCTGAGCCCTGCTCTCTCACCCTGTCCATCTGAGCCCTGCTCTCTCACCCTGTCCATCTGAGCCCTGCTCACACCCTGTCCATCTGAGCCCTGCTCACACCCTGTCCATCTGAGCCCTGCTCACACCCTGTCCATCTGAGCCCTGCTCTCTCACCCTGTCCATCTGAGCCCTGCTCTCACACCCTGTCCATGTGAGCCCTGCTCACACTCTGTCCATCTCAGCCCTGCTCACACCCTGTCCATCTGAGCCCTGCTCTCACACCCTGTCCCTCTGAGCCCTGCTCTCACAGCCTGTCCATCTCAGCCCTGCTCTCACACCCTGTCCATCTCAGCCCTGCTCTCACACCCTGTCTATCTCAGCCCTGCTCACACCCTGTCCATCTCAGCCCTGCTCTCACACCCTGTCCCTCTGAGCCCTGCTCTCACACCCTGTCCCTCTGAGCCCTGCTGCTCTCACACCCTGTCCATCTGAGCCCTGCTGCTCTCACACCCTGTCCATCTGAGCCCTGCTGCTCTCACACCCTGTCCATCTGAGCCCTGCTGCTCTCACACCCTGTCCATCTGAGCCCTGCTCTCACCCTGTCCATCTGAGCCCTGCTCACACCCTGTCCATCTCAGCCCTGCTCACAGCCTGTCCATCTGAGCCCTGCTCATCCCCTGTCCATCTGAGCCCTGCTGCTCCTTGCAGGCATCAGTCCTGCTCCTGGCTCTTTGGGAAGTGACTTTAAAGGCAGCTTTGCCTAAAGATCCTCTTCACTCCCAACTGCAGAATTGGTGGCCCAACACCTGGAGCTCTGGGTTCATGGGGTCCTCAGTGCTGGCTTTATTGCCAGAGACTCTAAGTAATTGTTTTTAACAGGATTTTCCTTGCACTCTGTTGCAGGAAAAGTGGCCCATTTATATTCATTGTACCTTATAAATGTTCCCACCACAACAATTGCTCTTGATTATAGTGGACTTTGTTTTCCTTTGAATTTAATAGCAAGAGAAAAATGACACATGACAGAAATCTAAATAACATTCTGCTCCCCTCCTCTCTGGTTTCTTTCTGAAGTGTGAGCCACAGTTTATATTGAAGAATGATGTTGTTCCCAAATATCTTGGTTTATTTTTTTTCTTTTTTTATTTTTGGAATGAGGAGAAAAGTGCATTAATGGGTTGAATTTTCCATAGTGCTGAGCAACTGACTTTTTCCTTGGGGTTTCATATCCCTGACAGCTCAAAACATCAGGCCCAAATTTTTTGTAGGAAAAGTTTGACTTACAGGGACAGGAAGCTGAATGCCAAATATACATTACAGATATTATTTGATAAACAGGATTCAGGATGGAATAATGGTTTTCAGTATATTTTACTCAATTTCTTGAAGGAGGTAATAATGATTTTTGCTATGTTTTACTCAACTAATTTCTTGAAGGAGGTTGTTTAGGAGGGTGAGCCTGGTAGAATTTATGGAGGTGCAACAGAGTATTTTTTTTTTACTGTAATTCAATTAATTCAATTTATTTAATTACAGAGAAGGCTGGAGATGAAAGCATTTGAGGTGAGCCCTCCTGGTCTCTCCTTGTTGACATTAACTGTTGACATTAACATTACTGAGAGCAAACCCAGGCTGCTCTGAGCACTGAGAAGTCAATTTTTCAGCCAGATAATGGATTTTATCCTCACCAACACCATGCAAATGTGTTTTCTGGCTATGAGGTGGATGGAACCATCACCTCCTGTTACACCTCCCTCCCTAGCCAGGGCTGCAGGCACCTGCAGAGCAGAGGAATCTCATTCCATCCATGTTCTGGCAGGACTTCCACACCTCCCCAGAGGTGTCTGATTGAACTTGCTATTGCCACAGATAATATTTAGTGTTACAATATATTCATATTTTCCTGCAATGTGCCACTCACCCCACGGTTTTGGCTGCTTTCATCTGCATTGTATTTAATCTGTGTGGGGAAATAATTGTTTCCTTCATGGAGTGAGGAGCACCCAGCCCTGGCAGCTCAGAGTGTCCAGGATGTGAGGGACATTTTTTAGGCTCTTTCTATCATTCATTCCTTGCCTATTAATGAGCCTTTGTTACAGCAGTGTGTTCCCACAGTGGGGATAAATGTGGATCCCAGTGTTCTCCTGAGCCTCCCAAGGAGGAGCCAACAGAGCTTTTGTGGTGTGAGCCCCCAGGACCCCAAAACACACTGGAAACCCTGGGAGATCTGTGGTGCCCCTCGGTGTTCCAGGAGCCCTCTGCTCCCCTCCAGGTGCTTTCACAGAATCTCAGGGTTGGAGGAGACCTCCAAGACCATCGAGCCCAACCCAGCTCAACACCCCAACTGAACCATGGCACTCAGTGCCACATCCTGTCTGTTTTTAAACACATCAGGGATGGTGACTCCACCACCTCCCCAGGCACCATTCCAGTACTTGATCACTCTTTCCATAAAAAACTTTCTCCTAATATCCCACCTAATTTTCCCTTAGCACAGCTTAGGACTGTGTCCTCTGGTTCTGTCAGTGCTGCCTGGAGAATGAGACCAACCCCAGCTGAGCACAGGCACCTTGCAGGGAGCTGTAGAGAATGATAATTGTTAATTGCTGCTGCCAATTAGGGCTGCAGCTGCAGCCCTGGCCTCAGGCCAGGGGGGCTGTGGTCAGGAAGAGCTCTGTTGGTACAAATGTTCATCCTGGGCTGTGCCACACATGGCTTTGGTCACCCCCAGACACTTGTGGCTGTGCTCAGGCATTCTCCCAGCTGAAATCTCTCTGTCCCTGCTTTGGGACTTGTATAATCTTTCCATTTCCTCTTTTATGGCTGTTCAGGAGCTGACAAAACATATCCAAGTCCTGTTAATGGCCAGGCAGTGCTGATTCCCCAAAAGCCATGGGCAGAGGGTGCAGAGAAGCTCAGTGGGCAGCCAGCTGGAGGGGAGGTGCCTGAGCCACTCTGGGCCACCTGCCTGGGTCACTCCACTGAGCTCCTGCTGATGTATTCCTCCCCAGCTGCCTGCACTGCCTTTGGACAGGGGCTTCTTGCTGCTCCTCTTCCTCCTCCCTCTCCTGCCTGTGCCACCCCCTTCTCCTGCTCCTGCTCTGGAGGATGGGCAGCAGCACCCTGGCAGTCCCTGCTGCAGCATCCAGCTGCCCTGGGACACGGCTCAGCTGCCTCTCCCAGCGCTCAGCAGCTTTCCTGACTCTCTTCACACCATCCAAGAGCAGCCAGCACCCCCCAGGTTCAATGGTTTCATGGGAAAAAGGTGGAAATCAGGGATAAATGGGAGGCAGATCTCAGGCAGCTTAACCAACCATCAGGACAAGCAGAGAAGGCTGTGGCCACAGTGAGACATTTCTCATAAAGCACTGCCCAGATCTCTCGGGTCACCCCAGGTGTCCCTGGTGCCTCTTTCCCCCACGGGCAGTGCCTGTGCATGCTGCACTCCCAGCAGCCACCTCCCAGCCTGGGGACATTTGCCAGCACTGAGTGTCCTGCCCATGGTTGTACAGTTCAGGCTGCCTTGGAGACCATGGGCAGGATTGAGAGGAATGATGGATTTGTCTTTACAAACAAGTTGTGGGTCTGCTGGCAGATAAAACCAGCACTGAAAGATAAAACAAACAATGGGAAGGATTCCACTGATTGATGAATGGAAAAAAAATATATTTACCTTTACAAACAAACTCTAGGTCTCCTGATAAATGAAATTGGATATTGAAAGATGAAAGAAGCAATGAGGAAAAGCTATGAATTCTATAAGAATTAAAAATTAAAAGAGAAGGTTGAGGGGAATCTCAGGTATCAGTAGTTCTGGGAAGTCTGTGCCTCTCAAATACCTCAGCAATGGGGAAAGAGAAAGGGAAAGGTGGCTGGGAAAATAGGATAAAAAGGAGGCTGCGTGCTCCAAAAATCTGAGAGACCCCAGGGAATGCCCCATGGCCTCTCCCTTTATTTGAATAAAGCAAAAGGGACTCCTCTGTCTCCTTTTTGGACATAAACCTCTGGTGTTTGTGGATCAGTTTTCCTGACACATGCAGTCCTGTCCCCCAAAATCAACAGGCTTAAGGAAAGAGCTGATGAAGGACAAATGGAAAGGGGCTGCTGAGAGTCTCCTCTGGGAGTCTTTTCCCAGGCTGGCAGAGCAGGATGAGAACTGGCTCTGGGATTGCTCCCAGCCTTGCCCAGGGCAGCAGGACAAGCCCAGGGGCAGCAGAGATGGTGCCCCAGCTGTAATGAATAGGGCTGGAAGGTTGTTAAAGGGGCTGAGCTGTTCACAGAATCCTCAGGGCTGCAAGGAACCTCTGGGGATCATCCAGTCCAACCCCTCTGCCCAGGCAGGGTCACCTGGAGCAGGTGGCACAGTGGCTTTGGGATGTCTCCAGAGAGGAGACTCCACACCCTCCCTGGCCAGCTCTTCCAGTGCTCTGCCACCCTCAGTGTAAAGAAATTCTCCCTCTCTTTGAGGTGGAACTTCTTGAGGTTTTGTTTATGGCTATCATAAATCACACAAAAAAATGTTTGTTCCACAAAAAGCTTTGGTTTGTGAGGAACAAGCTTTACCTGCCTGGGAGCCACAGAGGCTGGAGGCAGGCAGAGACATCCCATCAAGGCAATTCCTCCCTCCCCAGCACCTGGAGCAGCCCAGGAGAAGGACCCAGGCTTCTGTCCCTGCACCATGCAGAGAGTGCAGGGGGCTGTACTTCAGGGAGAACTGTGGCTCTGAAACACAAAATCCCCCGTGGGCCAGAGCTGCCTCTTCACACATTCCTGACCAGAGGTCCCTGTGCTGTGTCCCCTGTCCCTGGGGCTCTGCCAGCCCTGCAGGTTGTTCTCTCTCAGCTCATGAATTCCATTGTGGATTTGTCAGCACTCAGAAGCCTTTGTGGGACTTGAAGCACATCTTGTAGGAAGGGCTTGGCTCCTGCTGGGGCTGCCCTGACTGAGAGTGCTGAGTGCTCCCAGGGAAGCAGGAGCAGAGATCATTTTAGAGAAGGTCTGTTCTCTAAGCCAAGGGTTTCCAGGCTGGGAAATGAGGGAACCAGGCCCTGCCATCTCTGCTCAGCCAGGACCCTCAGAGAGGCTCAGTTCTCACCACCCACAGCCCCTGTACCATTCCAAGACTTTCTTGTCCCACCAGTTCCTTTCCAACAGCACCCAACTGAGCCAGCCCACAGCTGGGACACCATCCTGTGGGACAGAGGATGCAGGGAGCCACAGTCTGCATTTTGGGATGAGGCTGGCCTGACTCCTTGACAAAGGTGCTGAGCTGAGTCTGCACCTGGCCCTGCTCAGTCCTACAGGGCGCTCCCAGCTCAGGCACACTCTGAGGAAGGAGTGGACAAGACAAATGTGTGAGTATTTCTCAGCATTTTAACATGAAGACAGCAGTGCTGAGCGGGCAGAAGTTCTGTTTGATCTGTTTGATCTATTTAATTGCATTTCCCCCTTGCTTATACATCCTTTTTTTTTTTTTTTTTTTGTATTTCTGCTTTCTCCTGCCTGTGCTGGCCAGCCATGGAGATTTTGCCACCCCCCAGCAGAGCTGGGCCCCTCATTCCCATCACCCAGAGCTGGCAGCCAAGGCAAACCCAGATCAGAGAATCACAGAACCACAGAATGGGCTGGGTTGGAAGGGACCACCAGCAGGAAAGGACCTGTAAGGCCATCGAGTGCAAGCATCACCCCAGCACTGCTGTGCCCACAACACCCCCATGGTGTTTCTGTGCTCTAAGGAGGCTTCTCCTGCTCCTCCTGGTGCCTGGGCACCGGGGCAGCACAGGCTGGTGCATGCCAAAGATGTGCTCTGAACTTCCTCACAAAGAGCACACTCCAAAAGCTTTCCCAGAAAAAACACCCCAGCCCACCCCATGATCCCCTCACTGCCCGTGCTTGGGAGGACAGAGAGCAGCTGCAGTTTGCAGTCATGGCTTGAAGCTCTTTCAAAATGAAATAATCCAATTTATGAAGAATTCTAAGCAAAGGTGGCACTGTGTGCTCAGTGCATGCCCAGCCCAGGGGTGACAGCTGGAAGGCTCCCAGGAGGAGTTTCCTGTGCATCCCCAGGTTAACCTCACCTGGCCACAGCTGGAAGGCAAAAAATGCGGTGTATACCTGTCCAGAAAGTTATATTTTTCTGCCCTGAAGCTGTGGCAGCAGCTAGGAACCAGTGTTTAAAGCCCTCAGCACACAGGAGGTGAGAGCAGGGTTTTTAGGGACACAGCCACTCCAGGTGGGGACAAGGCATGTCCTGAGCTCTGCAAATGCCTCCTGCTGCTCCATCGAGCTGAGAGTGCTGCAGATTGATTTTCTACAGTCAGCTCAGTGCCTGAGACATTCCTGTGGCTCAGAGGGTGGAAAGCAGAGCAGGGAGAGCCTGCAGGGCCCTGCCCTGTGACACAGCAGTGACAGGTATTTAACAACTCCTCCTTGGGGCAGAGCCCAAGGAGTCACAGCTGACACCATGAGCTGAGCACCTGGAGCCTGCCCGAAGCTTTGCTGTCCCTGTCACAGCTCCCAGCACAGCAAAGTGTCCCTGTGCCCCTGGCAGGGACACCTGAGCTGGTGGCCTCCTGCTGGAGCACCTGCACCTCACATCTGGGTTTTAGCTTTTCTTCCTGCCCATCTCATTTCCTTTCAGCAGAATTTCTTTTAATCCTGGGCTGGTATCCCAGAGGTGATGGAACTCCTCCCTTGGTTTCCACCTCCCAGCAAGGCTTTGCTCCCAGGGAGGCTCCCACAAAGAGATGCAGTTCTGTGTCTTCAAACTGCTGCTGAGTTCAGGCTGTGCTGGTGAGTTCTTTCCCTGCCTCCTCCACAGCTCTTTGCTCTGTCTGGCTGCCAAAGGCACAAATCAGACTTGCAAGAGTTCAGGGCTATTGCCCAGGTAATTATATTTACTTTGGAGTCTGCCTCTGTTAGGACTGAGTGTAAACCCAGGCTTCAGTAGGGTGGTCAGTGACTGTCCCTGCAGGAATTTATTGGTGCTGTGAAGTGACACTGTGTGCTGCTACCTGCTGTGGATTTCAGCCTTTTAAATCATTCTGGAAACAGGACACATTTGGCAGCTAAATCCTAATGGGTTCGTTCCTTCTCCCACCATTTCAGCATCTTCTCATGCAGGTTTGTAATTACAGATGGGATTTTGACAAGTCAGATTCCCTGTAATGGGAAATTTCAGCTCCCTGATGTGAATCAGAGGAAGCCATGAAGATTTTGCAATGCATATTTATTAAGGATAATGGTGGCTGGAGTCACCTTTCTCTCACCAGAGCTGAATTCTGGCATTTATCTGCTCCAAGGGCTGATTTTTAGTGAAAAAAGCATTTTACCCTCTCTCACACACACAAAGCAGCATAATCCCTGTTGCTGTTGATATAAAAATACTCATTTTATGAGAATGCAGAAGGCACCTGCCAGTGTCCAAGAGCTCCAGGACCTGGAGAGGGACCTGGGACAAGGGCCTGGAGTGACAGGACACAGGGAATGCCTTTCCACTGCCAGAGGGCAGGGCTGGATGGGATGTTTGGGAGGGAATTGTTCCCTGTGAGGGTGCTGAGGCCCTGGCACAGGGTGCCCAGAGCAGCTGTGGCTGCCCCTGGATCCCTGGCAGTGCCCAAGGACAGGCTGGACATTGGGGCTGGAGCAGCCTGGGACAGTGGGAGGTGTCCCTGCCATGGCAGGGGTGGCACTGGACAGGATTTAAGGTCCCTGTGAACCAGCCCCTGGGACTTGCCAGGCTCTCCACCCTCACAGCCACATCCCCAGAGCTGTTTTAGCACCTCTGCAGACTCACACATCTGGAAATCCCAAGGTCCCTGCCACAGGATCCTTTCCAGATCCATGGACCTTTTACAGAGGTGTCTGGTGTGTGTAACAACATTTGGACACCTCTTCAATTCTTCTTTTGGCCAAATTTCTGCCTTGGTGCCTGAATTGCACGAAATCCTTCTGCTCCTCAAACAAGAGCAGCTCTTTGAAGAGATTCAATTTCCCCAGTGACATGGGGAAAAATTAAAAATTTCTGGCTCAATTCAGAAGAAATAATGAAAGTGCAGCTTTTGGTTTGTCCCTGCACCCTGACAATTCCTGCCCTGGATCAATCAAGGGTACGAATGCCCTAGGACCACATTCCTCATGAAAACAGTGATAATTCCCCCTCCCTATATGTTGTCTGGGTTGCAAGCCCTTCACTCCCATTATGGCAAAGAGCTCAAATTTATACATTTGCCTGTATTCTGTTTTCTTCTAAAGGTGTTTTTACTCTGCAATTTATTAATCTGACTGAAAATGGAGATGACCTGCCTGGCTGAGGCAGGGACAGCCCTGTTCCAGCAGCGGGGCTGGGCTGCAGTGTCCCAGTTCCACATTCCCAGCCAGGGAAGCTCTCCTTGCTGGTTGCATTTAGGAGGTTTTCAGGGGCACATTAATATTTCAGCAAAGCTTTCCTGACTCTTGCTCTGGGAGAGAAATCCAACTCTTTCAAACACAGCCAGCCCAGGGTGCTGGGCACATCCTGGGACACAGCTCTAGGGAAAGGGAAGATCACTCTGCCTTGTCACCATTTGTCCTAAAAGGAGTGCTGCTGACACAAAAAAGGGAAAAACTAGCCAGGGAAGCACAGAACTCCCAGCATTGTGCCTGAACTGTGCATTTACCTTGCTCCTGGCCGTGCTCACAGGCTCCATCTCATCCACAGGAATAATTTACAAGAAATTAATATGTATATCTATAAATTCGACACGCTCTGCAGCATTTTCACAGGGATAAGGACATGACAACAGCAATTAAGCACCAGACTGACTAGAAACGGTCTCCCTCTGGTCACAGGGAGGGTTTTACAGACAGGTAGATTTAATACCTGCCAGGGACTGGGCTTAGCACCCCTAGGGCCCCACACTGCAGCATGACCTGCCTTCAGAATCGCAGCTCTTCAGCTCTGACCTCTGTGTGCAAACAGCTGCTGCATCCTCTGTGAAGCTCCAAATGAAGCTTTTGCATTGCTTTGGAGAAAATGGACCTAGCAAAGGTCTCCCAGTGCTCCAGCACATGTGGTGCTGCTTCCCTGCAGCTGGGAAAGGTGCTGTAGGAGGTGTGAGGATTTAATGGGATCATCACGAAAAACCATCAGGATTTCAGAATAAAGGCTTAAAAATTCCAAGTGTCCAAGGCCAGGTTGGATGGAGCAGCCTGGGATAGTGGAAGCTGTCCCACTCATGGCAGGTGGGTTGGAACAAGGGTAAGCTTTAAAGTCCTTCACAACCCAGACCATTCTGTGATCCTCTTAATCTCTGAGCCTGTATGAACTCAGAAATAAGTTGGAAAACTTGTTCTTTTACTCTACTTTGGTTGTGATGAACCTGTCCCAAGCTTTTCCCATCACCAGGAAAGACCAAGTTTATCATCACAAAGAAAAGTGCAAGGAAAAGTGCAAAGAAAAATGCAGGACTCACAGTAAAATCAGGGAAGATTTTGGTTTAAATATTTGATTTCATAGATGAGCAAAGAAAAAGTAGTGGCCTCTTTCATACATACATACCTCAGGTATAACCACTAACTCTGTTGTATTTTACTTCCAGACCACAAGGTTGATATTTTCAGGGTAACCAGCAACAAATCCAACTCAGCACGTTCTGTGGTTCTGGGAAATATAGTCTCACCTGCTAATACTGTGAAAATCAGGCCATTTAAGGTATCTTCAGTTAAAAGCTGAGAATGGGACTATGTCTTGGTTTGAAAGACAGTGTCTGCTAAGAAAGGCAGAAGCCCCTCTTGAAATGGAGAATGTAAACCCCCTCCATCCAAATTATTATAATTTTGAAATCAAGGGGCTCTCAGGCAAAGATATGGGAATAGGAATAACAGTTCTTTGCTAGGAAACTTAAAATAGAAATACAGTACTACAAAGAACAAACCCAAAACACTGACAGAGTCAGAGTACAACCTGACACCCGTCAGTCAGGCAGGGTGTTGGTAGCAGTCCCATTCCATGGTGGCTGCATCCTCCTGCAGTGACAGATGTGGCTCAGCTGGAGCAGTGCTCCTGTACAAGGTGCAGTTTTCCTCCAAAGGTCCAGTGATGATGTGGAAGAGTCTGGTTTTCCTCTGGGATCCAGTGGAAAAGGCTGCTCTGATGTTCCAAATCTCAGATTTTATCAGGGTAGGAAATGTGTGGCTCCTCCCCTGGCTGGAGCATCTCCCCATGGGATGATGGAATTTTATCAGTCCTGCAGTGGGACTCAATGGCCATTAACAGGAGATATCTCCTGGAGGAAGGATGGGCTGTGAAAAGATAAAGAACACTGCCCCAGCTGGTTTAACAGATGGTGACAGAATACACACTGCTGGTCACATCCTGCAGTGCAATCTAAGACAGACTGTCTACCCCATCAGAGTAAAAATCCTTGTCTGGGATTTCAGGGGGAGGGGAGGGTTTTGGTGCTGGCTCCCTTCAGCCCAGCTCTGAACTCAGCTTTTCTTGCCTGCCCTGCTCTGCTGCCAGCAGCACTCCCTGCCCGTGGGTGCTCTGAGGATTCCCGAGGGAGGGAAATCACCCCTGTCCTCCTTTGGAGCCTGTCCTTCATATCCCACAAACTTCACCTACTCCAGGGTTTGGTTTGGGTTCCTCCCAGCCTGGAATTCTGCCAGAGCATTTTGTGCTGTTTTACTTGATTTGCAAATCCATTGCAGGGGGAAAATATGTGAATATTGTTGTGGCCTTACAAAGGAATCAGGTGTTGTGGGGACACCTCACAATTAAAACAAGCAGCTTCTCAGTCCAGGTTCCAGTGGGAAGGTTTACAGGCAGATTGTACACTTCTGGTGTGAGATGCAGAATGAGATCTCCAGCACACAGTTTGCTGCTCTAAACTCCAAATTAATCACAGCCAACGAGGTGATTGACTAAATAATCCTCCTTGTTTTCTTTTTCTCCTACACATGATCTGCATCTCTGCATTTTCAGAGAGCTGCAGCAGCAAACAGCCCGAGCTGTGTCTGTCCCAGCCCTGCTGCCAGTGCCAGGCTCAGCCTGAGGTGACCCCCCAGTCCCACAGTGCTGGCAGGGACCCAGCTGTGCTGCTTTCTGAACCTGCAGCTTTCCAAAGCAATCACATTAACACCCGTCCCCAGTGTCCCACTTTTCCAGCCTTCTCCTCATTTCCACGGAATCACAGGATCCCAGAATGGACTGGGTTGGAAGGGACATTAAAGATCATCCCAGCACCCCCTGCCATGGCAGAGACACCTTCCAGGCATCCCAGGCTGCTCCAAGCCCTGTCCAGCCTGGCCTTGGGCACTGCCAGGGATCCAGGGGCAGCCACAGCTGCTCTGGGCACCCTGTGCCAGAGCCTGCCCACCCTCACAGGGAACAATTCCTGCCCAATATCGGGTCTAAACCTATTCTCAGTTTGAAGTAATTTCCCCATGTCCTGGCACTCCAGGCCCTTGGAAATTGTCTTTCTTGCAGGCTCCCCTCAGGTGCCAGAAGGCCACGTTTAGGTCAGCCTGAAGCCTTTTCCACTCCAGGTGAACAATCCCAGCTCTGCCAGCCTTTCCTCCCAGCAGAGCTGCTCCATCCCTCTGATCCCCCTGGCCTGGCTCCAGCAGCTCCAGTTCCTCCCTGTGCTGGCCCCAGGGCTGGGGCAGCTCTGCAGGTGAGGTCTCACCTGGGGGGCAGAGAGGCAGAATCTGCCCTCCCCTGCTGCCCACGAGGGCAGGAGTCATCCATCAATCCAAAGCCCAAGTTTACTTTTTTGGAGGGCACAGATAGCTTAGGGGTTAAACAGAACTCTGGCCCTGCAGACCTTATTCCCACCTGGAGATTTTACGACTTCTCCCCTTTCACATCCCCCTGGAGACATCTGACACTGCCAGAGCAGCAGTTCAGAACTCTGGCAGAGCTCTCTCCAAAATGGGTCACTTCCTCAAGGAGTGAACATGGAGCTGTTTGCTGCTCTTACAGGACAAGGGCGTTTATGTTTTCACACAGCTGGGAATAAGACATGAAGTGTACCAGAGCTTAGGTGTCAATGTTCCTTCACAGGTCTGCAGCCTGTAGTGTGGAATTTTGTGGGGAAGGAGAAAAAAATCATCTGAGATTGGCACTGGAGAGTGGGATGAGAGAAAAAAGGCACACACACCAAGAAGGGAGATCAAAGGGGGCAGGGGGTGGGGAAAGGCTCCAGAAGAACAAAAAGTACATGTGGGAAAGGCACCTCCATGATAAACACATTAAAATGTGTTTAATTTAAAATGTGTTAAATGGGATTTCTGCTGTGGTGTGCCCATCTGGGAGTGGCCCCTTGGAGCAGGGATGCCAAGGCTCCATGCTGGTGTAACCCCATGGCTGCTGTCCTCTCAGAGGGGTGCAGGACACTCCTGTGCTGGCCCTGGCACAGGGGACACTGCTCTCCAGGCCGGCAGTAGGCATGGCTCTGTGGAAATTGCTTTTCAGGGATGCACAGAACAATAGGCTTAGACCCAGGGAGGTGGGAGATGGGGGAGAAGCTGCGTGGGAGAATCCTGACATGGCTGAGTGTGGGACAGACTAAGTGACAGCCCCAAGGTCATGTCCAGAGGGAGGAGGCTCCATGAGCTCACCAGCAGCTCCAGTTTGGTGGGGTCATGTCCATAACTGCATCTTGGAGGCAGCACAGCCCTTCCCAGCCCTGAGCAGCACCAGCCAGGATGATACCTACTGATAATCACCCCAAAATGTACAGAACTGGGGTAAAACAGGGGCTGTGAGGGACAAAGTTCAGTTCCTAGCAGACCCTACAGATACTTGCTCCTCCATTTCCACCACTGCACAGACCTGGCTGGGGCCAGGGGCTCTGGGAGGTCCCCAAAGGTTTCCTGCCCCAATTCCATCCAGCGCAGACACAGCCCTGGAGAGGAAAAGCCCAACAGAGCCACCAGGTCCTTCCTGCCAGAGGCACCAGGTCCTTCCTGCCAGCTCTCCCCTTCTCTGCATTAAAATCCAGGTTCAGGGACTGACAAACGTGCTGAAGTCACTGCTAAACCAGACTTGCTGCAGCCTAATGGCAGCTGGTTCCTGCCCAGACTGCAGGTAAAACTGAGCTCATTCTGTGCTAAGAGAGACAACAGAGAGCTAAAAATAAAGAGGATGATGGGCAGATGCAAGGCTGTCACAATAGAAACAGATCCCTTGCAGCCCCTCCCCATCACTCAGAGCAGAGCTCTGCCTGCTAATGGCAATTTGGCTCTCCTCTGTTCCCATTTAAGAACTTTATTTTAAATCAAGCCAAGGAAAAATTGGAATTTCTGCAGAAGTGTTGACATTTTCCAGGGAATACAGAATTTGGAAAGCTTCCAGTTTCAGTTGCTGGTAGAGAGAACTCGGAGGGGCTCATACCAGGCTGGAAGTTCCAACCCCACTGGGAAGAAGTTCAGAGTTTGTTGCCATTGAGCCCAGGGCCAGATAAAACATTTGATTGCAAAATTAAGTGTGTAAATGCTATTTTATACATATATATATATATATTTATTTTTTTTTTTTTTTTGATGCTAGGAACAGCTGCTCCTCAGAGCTTCCCAGAGATCCTCCAGGGACAGCTCCTGGCAGAGTCTCACTCGTGACATGGGAGGCAGCTGAGCCTGGCAGGGCTCTTGGGAGCACAAATCTGCACTGGGGAAGTGGCTCCAGCCTCCCCATTCCCTACAGAAATTCTCCAGGTCTGCTCATCCTTCCACAGAGAGGTTAAAAGAGGGATGTAAAAGCAAGCTCCCAAACTGTTTTGTGTGCAATTTTGGGTGCCCAGTGAGGGGTACCCCTTGTATCATGAATGGGAGGGTGCCTGACATCCCCAAACCAGAAAGGTTTGGGCTGGAAGGGATCTCAAAGCCCATCTCATCCCAAACCTTCCTCAGGTGCCCTCTGAGCCTCCTCTTCTCCAGGCTGAGCTCCAAGCCCTGTCCAACCTGGCCTGGAATCCCAAATGCTTTTGGAAAGAAACTCACCCTGCAAGAGTCACTCCAGCTGTGCTGCAGCAAATTCTTCCAGGCTCTTCAGGAACTGGGGAGACAAGGATTCCTTCTTCCTTTAGCACAGAATCAACATTTTGTTCTTGGTGCTCTTTTTATTTTAGAAACCCTGCTTGATAAATTACTAGAGGGGCTCATTAACTGCAAAGATTTGTCAGTTTTCCCAAAGCAATCAGGGTGTTAGTTAGACCAAAGGAGCAAATGGGAAACTGAACGGGAAGCCAAGCACAGCCCCATTAATCCTGGGTTATGGATCGACATTTGTCAACTCTATTGAAGTCTGTTGTACCAAATAGAGCCCAGGAGACCACTCAATTACTTTATCTCTGAGCAATTAGGATCCTGCTCTTTCAGGTCAATCTGTTAGCACAGAGGGGAAAAAAAAATTTGGATACAAGATTAACAGTAGAAAATCCACTGCCTTGTGTTGTGGGGTCTTCTAGAGGGAAAAAAAACCCAACCAAAATTTTCCCGTTGGAATGCTGGGTTTGAGAAGTAAATTCACTGAATTCAGCATCAGCAAGGGGCTCCCAATATTGCCATGTCCTCCAATATCCTCCTCTCCATCTCTTCCCAAGCATTTCTGTGTTTGTCAGGTGACTGCAGAAGGATCAATCCATTCTTGCAACCAAAAATCACCCAGGGCTGGCTGTGCACTCAGCACTGGGACATGTCACACTCAAGTGACTCTTGTGCCACAAAAGCAAAGCCCTGTCAAGGTTTAGGCTGGGAAAACCAGGAGCCACTCTGAGTTCTTCCTTAGTGAGAGTGAGGGATTATTAGAGAAGAAAAGGAATATTTGGGCACACCATAATTCACCTTCAGAAGGCACAGGTGTCAGGAGATGCACGAGTTTGGAGGAGTTTTGAAAAGGATACAGAAAGTAACAGAATTTATAACTGAGTTACGCATTTCCAGTATTTGGGGACACTCAGATCTGACTGGAAAGCTGTAGCTTCTGCTTCTGACCTTAAATAAGCCCATGTGTGTGGAGGTGAGGCCTTTCAAGCAGGAGTGCCTGGGACAAAAGATGCTTCATATCCTCATGCCCAGAGTGATGGTGGCACTTGGGAGAATTGGAAAATGGAGCTGAGATGTCCCAGAGATGTCACCTCAATGCCACTCTCCTGAGCTGCTCTCACCCAGCCCATCTGAGCCCAGGCAGGACTTGGGCCAGCAGTGCCAGCTCCTGGGGCTGGGCTGAGCCTAAGGGACACCTGGATTGTCACAGCCCCATTCCATGTTTTGGGAGGGCTGCTGGGGTTACACAGACCTGCAGTCAGGAACTGCCCACACAGAAAGGACCCTGCTCTAAATCTGCAGCCTGGTTTGGTCACTCCATGATTGTCCATCAAAGGATTCTTTTTTCATGTCTAGTAGAGATGCTAGAGAATGGGAATGGCAAATTCTGGAATCTAGGGCTGCTTCATTGGGCTCTTGAGATACCTGAAATGTTGGTGTACAAAAAATGGCAGGGAATGAGCAATGGGGAACAGGATGACCAAATTATTACCTCCAGGTTCAGGATGCTGCTTGACTCATGGAAGAGCAGAGAGACGGAAAGAGGTTTCAAAAAACCCCAAACAAGCCAAAAATCCTGTGATAGATGGCTCTCAGTGAATGATTCCACCCGTCTGTACAGCTTTTCTTTGGTATTTTAGAAGATGGAAATCATATATTGGGATTAATTTAACCAGTGAGTCAGGTTTGGTGACTTAAATCACTCTCTCCCCACCTCTTCTATCATTTCTGCAAAGTTGATTCATTTTTTTCTGTTCGTGAATCATCCCTGGTTTCCAGAATTCCATCTCTCACTCTCAGCTGTTGAATGAACAGAATGAATGGATGTGTTTTCTCCTCTGCACTGTTGACTCACTGCTTTTTTTCAGAAAAGGCAGCCTGACCATTAGGCTTGAGCTGCTGGCAGGGGGGTTTAAAGAGGAGGAAAATGAGTTGAGTCTGGGCAGCTAGGTCACTGAGACCTGTGCTCAGCTGATGTGCACACACCGTGCTCCATCTCCAGGGATTTCATCAGAGCCACCCCTGGGAGCTCACTGGGGTTGCACTGATGCTTTCATTCACTCCAGGGAGAGACCGACTGTAAATTTCTTTTATTTTTCCACTTTACAGATAGGGAACTAAGACTGAGAGAGTTTCTGACCCACAGGAGGGCTGTGTAACCCCAAATATCAGAGGCAGGACGTTGGGGCACAGCTGAGCCCTGTGTCCTGGAGCTGGGGGATGTTTGTGCCTGACCCCACAGAGAGCTTGGCACAGATGTGCAGGTATCTGTGTCAGGAAGGGCTGACATGGGGACAGGGACACAAAGAAAGCTCTGCTGGTGCTCAGGAGGAGGGCTGGGAGTCCTCTTGGCTTGAAACTCCAACCTCCCCATGCCCAGGACCACCAGGAGGGCTGCACTGGATGGCTGAGCAAATATATGGAGATGTTTGTTGGCTCAGAAAATCACAAAACCCCCAAATCCTGCTCCTGCTTGCTCAGACTCTTGTCTGTAGGCTCTGCCTAAACTGGGAACACTTCCCTGCTGTTGGGAACCAGCTCCAGCCTGCTGGGAACGTGCATGTGAGGCACCCTTTGTGCTGCTGTGAGGAGAACAACTCCAAAATGGACACAAAAATGTACACATACTTCTGATATATGTGTGTATATAAATATTAGAGGCATATAGATTGTATAGATAATATAGATATTTATATAGGTGTAGATTATGTTGATGTAGATGTAGATGTAGATGTAGATGTAGATGTAGATGTAGATGTAGATGTAGATGTAGATGTAGATGTAGATGTAGATAGAGAGATAGAGATGATAGAGATAGAGATAGAGATATACAGGTATAGATACAAAAGCCTCCCTCCAGAGTGCCTGGGAGTGTATTCCCCCATGGAATCTCCAATATCTCCAAACCCCTCCTTTCACTGCTCAAACCCTGTGGTTTTCAGCATCAGGGGGAGAAGCTGGACGCATCCACCCCTGGAACATCCCTTCCTCCCTGGCACGGAAAGCTGGGTCACAATACCAGGGGTCAGTGCCAAGTGCCAGCCCCTGGGCTCCTGGCATCACTTCATGATGCCAACTTTAATATTTAATGAAGGGTAACTCGTTTAACCCTCCTTACTGCAGAGATAAGTTGAAAAATGCAGGTTGTGGGTACTGAAAAGGCCCAGAGAGCTGGAAGCAAATAAACAGATTGTTTTTATTTTAATCCTCAAGCCATCTCCACGCTGCCTGTGTGCAGCCCTGCCCTGAACATGACTGGGTGTCCAGTTCATCACTCCACAGCTGTGCTGGGATAACTCTGCTGAGCCCCTCAGGCCTGCATGGCTTTAAATCACGGAATCCTGGAATTGTTGACTGGAAAAGACCTTTAAGATCATCCAGTCCAACCATCAAGCCAGTTCCACCATGTTCACCAGTAACCCATGTCCTCAAGTGTGCATCCACAGGGTTTTCAAACACCTCCAGGGATGGGGACTGGGCTGGGCTGGACAACCCTTTCCAGTAAGAGATTTTCCCTAATTTCCAATCTAAACCTCCCCTGGCCCAGCCTGAGGCCATTCCCCCTCCTCCTGTCCCTCTTCCCAGATCCCAAATCCCCCCCGGCTGTCCCCTCCTGTCAGGGAGTTGTGCAGAGCCACAAGGGCCCCCCTGAGCCTCCTTCTCTCCAGGCTGAGCCCCCTCAGCTGCTCCAGACCCTTCCCTGCTCCATTCCCTGCCCTGGGCACTCCAGCACCTCAGAGCAGCATTTCTTTCTGCCCTGCAAACCCTATTGCTTCTTATTCCATCTTGGGTGGATTTTCCCAGCTTCTGTCAGCCCTCAAATATCCCAGAAAATAACTTTTCCATAGTATCTCTCTAGATGCTCTCTGGGTCCCCCTTTATGCAATTTCAGAGGGTTGGAGAGCTTTCCATGCTACATTGCCCTCAGAAATGGAATTCTCCTAAAGCACAGCTTTGAGCAGCACGTACATCAGTGTCTGGAATTATGCTAAGCACTGCTCATCGGAATTATTATATTAACTGGAAAGGGGGAGCACACACAATTTAACAGGGGAGAAAGAACAACAAATCTAAGAAGAAAAATCAGTATTTTACAGAGAGAAGAAAGCCAGGAAAGCAGTGACTGTAAAAGCTTTGCTGCAATTAAGGGACCTTTTATTGTGAGGATTTAAAAGCTTTTTCTTTTCAGGGTACACATTATGGCAGGCAGTCCAGGGATCTGCTGGGCACAAGGGTGTTGGCAAGAGCCCAGGCACCAGGGCTGACAGCAAAACCTGGGTTTTATTGAAAGCAGGCTTTGGTAGACCTCAGAACTATGTCAGAATCAGCAGGACAATTCCTGGCTCCAAGCTGCCTGAGAAAAGGCCAACAGGAGAAGGATCTGCTGGATTAAGGGTTTCTCCTCCCAGCCACCCCAGGATGGGCACAGTTTGGTCCTGGGCACACTGTCACCCTCTGAGGCTGCTCCTGGGCAGGTCAAAGCTGCACTCCCAGCTCTGCTGCCAGTGGTGCCCCCTCGAACACCCCCAGTCAGGGGGCAGAGATGGTGTTAAAACATTTATCTGCTAAGAGTGAATGATTCCTGTGGTTGTTCATTCAGCAGGGGAGAGGTGTGCTGGGATCAAAACAAAGCAAAAGGGAATCAGAAATCCTTGCCTGGTTCTCCCCTTAGCTCATTCCTTTGCAGTGGGAAATGGTATTTAACCATCTAAGAATTTTTCTTTCTCACCTGGAAACAGAAATAGATATGAAAATGTGTATACAGAGACAAATGCAAGCATTTGTGAGCACAGGCATCTCTGGATGGGTTTATGAGCATATTTACAGAGTGTTGGGAATCAAATAATGAACATTTTGGAGTGTTTGCAGCTCTGTTGTTGACAGCAGCTGAAGCAATGCAAAGCATCATTCAACATTTGAGAGCTGCTCCTGCAGTGCATGCAAGGAACTCAACTGGGGGAAGCAGTAACACATTGTGTTGTGTTGTATTGTGAGAAAACTTCATTTGTTTGATGGTTTTGCTTTGAATAGAAAAAAGACCAGTAAAGGAAATGTTCTGTTATTACCGCAGAGCACGCTGGCTGAGATCTCAGCAGCAGTGAGAGGTTTATTTGTCATGGAACAGCTGCAGGAAGAGCCAATGTGGACGCAAACCTCCACCAGACCCAAAGTAAACTTGAGGAAAGAGTCCTGCAAAGACTCTGAGAAGATAATGCTACCTCATAAAGTATTGGTTTCTTTTGTATTGATTATATTGCTGTGATAAAATATAAATTTGGTGTATCCAGCAACGACAGCTTTACTGCCTTATTGTGCTGATTATTACAGAAAGCATAAATTGGGTCATAATTCTGAAGAGCCATGTGCAACTCTAAGTTATTCATTTGAAATAAGGCTCAGGAGACCTTCAGGAGAAGATCAATACATCAGTGAGAGTCTTGGTGCATGAGGAGAGCTCTGACACACACCCAGAGCCCTGGCTTATCCCCACTGCACAGCTGGACAGTCCTGTCCCACCCAGACCCATGGCCAGCTCATGCTGTTGTGGTTTAACCCCTCTGCTGTGGGAAAATGCTGAGGGGATTGGGGGTGTCCAGCCTGGGGAAGGGAAGGTTTTGGGGTGACCCAATTCATTTCCTGGAGGGAAGCTATGAGAAAGGTGGAGAGTGACTTGGGACAAGGGTCTGGAGTGACAGGACACAGGGAATGGCTTCCCACTGCCAGAGGGCAGGGATGGGTGGGATATTGGGCAGGAATTGTTCCCTGGGAGGGTGGGCAGGCCCTGGCACAGGGTGCCCAGAGCAGCTGTGGCTGCCCCTGGATCCCTGGCAGTGTCCAAGGCCAGGCTGGACAGGGCTTGGAGCAGCCTGGGACAGTGGAAAGTGTCCCTGCCATGGCAGGGGTGAAACGAGATGATTTTAAAGATCCTTTCCAACCATTCTGTGATTCCATGATTGATAAGCAGCCAAGGGCAGGAGTCTGATGCTGTTTGCCATGGTGATTAATCACAATAATCAACATTTCACTCCCCTCACTTCTGATGCAATCTCAGAATTTGGTAGAAATGTGCCTCACAAGCTGAAGGGACTGAGGAGAGCACAGGACAGCTGTCCCAGAGCACTGTCACCTCTCAGCTGTGGATCCTGGCCATGTGCCCCTGGAGTCTCCCTGGATCCCACCTGAGGAATCCATGCTGGAGAGGAGAATCCATCCAGCTGAGTTCCTTTGGCCACTTTTCCTCAGTGCTCAGCCAGCAACCACTCATCTCCTCCATGGGCTGGCTTCACAGAGGACACAGAATTCTTGGGAAAAGCCATCCCAGCTCAGCTCCCACCCAGCCCAGGGCCCTTCTCTGCATCTCCCACAGTGTGGCCAGCTGTGATGCTCTGCCCAAGCCACAAACCTGCCACAGCTTGGCCCAGCCTGTTGGGTTTCCCCTGAAGCCAGTGTTGGGTTTGAAAACACAACATTCCCAAGAACATCTGCCAGTCCTCCCTCCCAGGGAGCAGGGGCTGGGGGTGCTGCTCTTCTCCCAGCATCCACCCAAGGACAATGACCAGCAGCCTGGTGCTCAGTGTCACAAATCCCAGCATGGTTTGGGATGGAAAAGACCTTAAAGCTCATCCCATTCCACCCCCTCGCATAGGCAAGGACACTTTCACTATGCCAGGTTGCTCCAAGCCCTGCCTAACCTGGCCCATATCCCTTGGGAAGTTTGATTGCAGAGAATAATTGGTCACCTTAAACCTCTGAAAGAATGTAAAGACCTCCAAGTGCAAGTACAATAAATCTGGTGAAGTTAAAGGCACCAAAAGATCAGATAAGAGCTTCTCCATTTGAAATGGAACATGGAGTCCTCTCTCTTCCATTGTGTTTTATCAATTAACCTTCAGCAAGCACAAAGGTTTCCTGGGATCTGGTGCTCCTGCTGGCATCTGGAGGAAAAGATACAAACTGTACAGGTTTCTCTTTTTTTGAGGAGAATATCTTTAATAACCAAAAATGTTTCTGCACTTGGAATAATGAGAGTGGCTTTTCTCTTTCAAATGCTAAATTACTTCAAGCTGAGCTGTTGGGAACCATTAATAATTCAAGGAACTCTGCTTTCGGTAAGAACAACATCTGTTGGAAGGTGTTAAGGCATAGGAATAACCTGACTTTCAAAGTCATTTTACCATTTCTTTATTCTCTTTGTGAGGGAAAAAAAAACCCCAAAAAAGCTGATTGGTAAATTATAGGAAGGAGCTGCTAAAATGCCACTTGCAAAACAAGGAGGGCTGGATGTGTGCAGGACCAGGGCAGCAGCTCTGCTCTGCTGTGCCTTCCTCCCCTGGAGCACCAGCTTCTCAGACATGTGCCTTCAGCCTCTTATCTGCAGCCCCAAAATGTTGCCAGGGCACTTTCAGGCCCCTCATGATTATTCTTCTCACCTGTCATGATTATTTTAAGATATTTGTTATTTATCAGCCTTTTGACATCAGGCTGTATTTCCCAGCTCCTTTTCCCTGGCTCTCTGGAAGTTGTTCACAGATTAGTAGCAGACCATAATAATCTCAGAGGATGGCTGAGGCCAGGAAAGAGCTTTAAGATCACCAGGTTCACCATCAGCCCATCATCACCATGCTCACCCATGGCCCCAAGTGCCACATCCACAAGTTTTTTATCACTCAGGGGTGGTGATGCCACCACTTCCCTGGGCAGCCTGCTCCAATGGTTACAACCCTTGCCATGAAAACATTTTTCAATCTAAACCTCTCCTGGTGCAGCTCGAGCCATTTCCTCAACATGAAGGAAAGAACTTTCCCAGTTCTGGTTGCCAAAGAGGAATGAGGGGGATGAAAGGATGGATCTCTGCAGGGCAGCTCATCCCTTGAGTGCAGGACACTATGGATCACACCGTGGAGCTGCCAGTCTCTGCCTCTTTCCACAGACTCTTGGGAGAAGTCAGATGACTGAATAGACCCAAAACCTAATTTTTGAAGGGTAAAGCTGAGAGGTATTTTGTCCTCCTTCCAGAAATGAGTCGAATAACCAATGTACTTAAAAGATTAAGAGAATTTAGAAGGCAGACCCACATGCAGAGTGGTATTGCAAGGTCTCCACATGTTTGGAGATGGGAATTTGAGGCAGCTTATTGACAAAGGTGCTTTTCCCAGACTCAGTCCATAGGGAGGGTTAGAATTCCATGTCACTGCAAAGTTCAGCTGTGGAATTTTGTGTGGTGCTTTTGTTCAACCAGAACTTTCCTCATCCTGAAAAATTCCTCTGCCAGCCCAGCTGAAGTGGGAGCAGTCCTAGTGACTTTTCAGATGGGTTACACAGAGATGTTGCAAGCCAGGTGTGAGTTTCCCAAAGCAGAGCTGTGATGTTACATCTGACCCTATTCCTTCATCAAATGTTCCTCCCAATTTGCATGACTTTCCATGCAATGTCTTTCTTGAATTCTCAGCTCTTGGGAAAAGCACATATCAGAGCAAGGGGCTCATTTTTTCACTGTTGCAAAAGTGAATGAAGAGACCTCAGAATAAAAGAAGAACTTTTCGTTAGACAGTCTGTCCCTGGCAGCTGGGAGGCATCCCTGATCCAGCACAGCTTAAGAAAGTGATTCTCTGGTAGCCTGCAGACTAAATTGTTGTTTTAAAAACATGTCCAGGCACTGCTGAGGCCTCACCTCAAATCTTGCTGGCAGTTTTGAAGTGCCCATGCCAGGAAGGAAATTAAGGGGCTGGAGAGTGTCCAGGGAAGGGAACAGAGCTGGGGAAGGGTCTGGAGCCCCAGGAGGGGCTGGAGGAGCTGGAAGGGGCTCAGCCTGGAGAAAAGGAGGCTCAGGGGGCCCTTGTGGCTCTGCACAAACTCCCTGACAGGAGGGGACAGCCAGGGGGGATTTGGGATCTGGGAACAGGGACAGGAGGAGAGGAAACGGCCTCAGGCTGGGCCAGGGGAGGTTTAGATTGGATATTAGGGAAAATCTCTTCATGGAAAGGGCTGTCCATCCCAGAGGTGGTGGAGTCCCCATCCCAGAGCAATGCAGGAGCTGTGTGGATGTGGCACTTGGGGACATGGGTTAGGGTGGCCTTGGCAGTGCTGGGTTAGCAGTTGAACTCAGTGATCCTGGAGGTCTTTCCCAACTTAAACCACTCTTGGATTCTGTGATTCTATGACTTCCAAATAATTTTGTCTCTTCCTAGGAAAATCCATCCCAATTCTCTCCAAACCAAAGCTGTTTTTATGGAAACTGAAGGGCCAGCTTTGGGTACCCTTTGTGTTTGAACCCCCCTAATCCCAGTTTCAGAAATGGTGGTGTTTGTCATGGCCAAGTGAATTTAAAGGCTAAGCCAAGTCCAAGCTTCTGCAGCCTCCAAATTTGGGGATGGAGTTTGATTGGAAGGGTTTAGATGTGAGCACAGGTGAAAGCCTCGTGCTGTGGTGATTTGACAGCAACATTACACAGCTCATGTTATTCACTGAACCTCAATAATTTCAGCTTAGGGTTTAAGAAACTGCTGGAAGGGGAGTTGCTGTAGGAGTCATTCCTGTGTTAAACTTGTCAATGTGAAGAGCTCCTGTGAGATGAGATCTGAAGGAGTTGTTAAAAAAGCACATTGAGTGAGCAGCTAGATATTCCATGATGGGATTCTCCTCTTCTGTGCAATCCTCAATTGGGATAAATATTGATAATACTGTGGTTTTGTGTGCATTGTGAATAATCTAAAGGGGTTTGTAACACCTTATTCTGATGCTGATGGAGCTGCTAATTCAGGAGGTTGCTCATTCTTTGTGATACGTGGAAGGTGCAGATGTGGGATGGCAGGGGACTCTCCTCATCTGTGACAGCTCTGCCCACCTCCTAGAGAAGAAACAAGCAAATTACCTCAGAGAAAAAAGAAATATTGGAAAGAAATTAAGGTTTAAAGCACCTCAAAAAATTTCTGGTGGATGAGAGGCTGCAAAAGCACAACCTTTAAAAGAAGCAATACAGGACAGACTTATCCCTCACTATGGGGAGACTTTCCTTCCAGCCCGGAATCCATTGATGTGTAAAACCATGGTGGAGAGTTGGGAGATCACTTTGAAAAGGCTGAGATGTGTCCTCTGCTTGTGGTATAAACACCCTTAATGCACATGTGGGCCCCCATGGGACCAGGGAGAAATCCCTGCACTGACACTGAAGTGTCACAAAGGTCTCCTCATGGGGACTGAAGGAAATTCTGCCAAGGCTGAAATGATCAAAGGATGGAAGAGATCCTTGGTCCTGCCCTCCACAAAACTGGGAGGGCAGAGAGGACCCAAAGTGCTGAAGGGCTGCAAGTCCCACCACCCTGAGAAGGGGAAGAGCCACTCCTGAGCTGCTGAGCTGCTCCTGGTGAGGTTTGGTTCCTGAGCCTTTTGGGAAGTGTCCTTCTCCACCAGAAACCTGAAGGATGAAGGATTGGCTTGTGTTTAGCAAAACATATTTGTGCAACAAAAACCTGCTAAGAGCAGATCTTTCCCGTATTCTCTCTCCTGTTTTACTGTGTCTACATTCCATCTTCCCAGTTTATAATCTCCTATTTTAAAGCCTGTTTTAAACCCTCAAGTTTTATGTTGGACTTAAGAATCAGCTCGTTTGTCATGCACTGCACTTCCTTACCTTTCTCCTTCCCTCTCATTTTGTAGGACTCTGGAACAATAACCAAGTCAAGAAGAAAGTTATCCAATAAAAACCTTCCGGAGGACAAGCATTGATTTTCCTGACACAATTTGGAACTCATTAGCATTTTCTGTTGCAGTGTTGCATCACCCTTTCTATCAGGTGAGCTGCCTCAGACTGTTTTTTAAGAGGTTCTGTCCTGAGAGCACGTGGACTGTGGGGGTGAAATCCAAAGTAAAATTCCCAAGGGAGGCTTAGCAGTGGAGTTATGAGTGATAGAAATTAAAGGTGCAGGATCAGCCCTGCTTGATGCTCTGCAGATGAAAGTTGCTGAGAGCTGTGTCTTGTACAATACCAAGGTGTCCAATTCCCAGTTTCCATCACCCTGGCAATGCTGGCAGAGGCAGCCTTTGGCCGTGGGCTAGCCCTTTCCAGCACCTTCTCCCAGCCCCAGCCTCCCACTGGGAGCTGGCAGGAGAGAGCTCAGGGACAGCCAGGCAGCAATCCTGGGACTTTGATCCATTCAGGCACAGCCACCTTGACTTTTCCATGCCTGGTGTTGGGGACAGGGCATTCAGAATCAGCAGGGAACCAGCTTTGCCTGCAGCACCTGAGTCCTGTTTCCATTTCACAGGATTCAGTGGCTGAGAAAGAGGGGAAACTCCCTTCATTATCCTGGCTCAGGCACAGCAAAAAGGCAAAGATTAATGCCATTAAAACATAAGCAATTGGTACTTAAACACAACATGGCAGATTTACTCTGAGCACATTCCAAACTGTGGAGTTTTAACAGTAGTAATAAAGCATTAAGGGAGACATTGAAGCTTGAAGGAACAGCAGAGAAACAGTTGTGTGTGGTGGGAGCAGGAATGAATCCCATTCCATGTGCAGCCTGTATGGAAATGGCCTTTGAGTCTAATGGGAGAAGGAACCATTTATTCCCTGGGCTAGTTCTTACAACAACTCCAACTGCTGAGCAATTTAAAACCTATGCATTTTTATAAGTGTCCATTTTTTATATTGGATGAAAATAACCCTTTGGCACTGGTTAAATTATAAATAAGGCAAACGGGGGATGCACTGCCAGCATACCAATGGGACAGCTGGAGGCACCAGCAGCACTGTAACATACAGTCTGTTTGCTTTGGAGTTAGAGCACACGTGTGGAAAGGTGAAACCTTTGGGAAAAGTCGCAAACCAGCAGGACTGGAGTTGTACAGCCCTGTGGGAAAACATGGCAAACCTGGGAGATTGTCTTGGTTTGAAAGACCAGGTGTCTACTAAGAAAGGCAGGAGCCTCTCTTAAAATGGAAAATGTAAACCCCCTCCATCCAAATCATTATAACTTTGAAATTAAGGGCCTCTCAGGCAAAGATATGGGAATAGGAATAACAGTTCTTTACTAGGAAAATGAAAATAGAAATACAGTACTACAAAGAGCAAACCCAAAACACTGCCAGAGTCAGAATCCATCCTGACACCCCGTCAGGCAGGGTGTTGGCAGCAGTCCCATTCCATGGTGGCTGCATCCTCCTGCAGTGACAGATGTGGCTCAGTTGGAGCAGTGCTCCTGTACAAGGTGCAGTTCCCTCCAAAGCTCCAGTGATGATGTGGAAGGGTCTGGTTTTCCTCTGGAATCCAGTGGAAAAGGCTGCTCTGATGTTCCAAATCTCAGATTTTATCAGGGTAGGAAATGTTTGGCTCCTCCCCCTGGCTGGAGCATCTCCCCATGGGATGATGGAATTTTATCAGTCCTGCAGTGGGACTCAGTGGCCATTAACAGGAGATATCTCCTGGAGGAAGGATGGGCTGTGAAAAGATAAAGAACACTGCCCCAGCTGGTTTAACAGATGGTGACAGAATCCACACTGCTGGTCACATCCTGCAGTGCAGCCCAAGACAGAGATCCAGTGAAGTGGGGTCTGCAGAAGGGGAAAGGAGCAGCTGCAGGAGGGCACATCCCTGAGCTGTGTGCCCAGGCTGTGGCTCCTTCCTGCTTGAATTGTGTGCTTGGATTCAGTTGGCTCTCAAAGCATTTCCCCCTTCCCTGCCTGTTGCAATCAAAGCACACAAATAAGAAGAGCACACACTCTTTGCATCTCCTGCTTGCAATGCAGATTCCATCACCTCTTCCCTGCTTCCTAATCCACCTCCCAGGTACTCCTTCCAGCACTCAAAGCCCTCCAGGAGCTGAGCTCTCTCCGGCTGCACAGGCTGTGGATGGCCCTGATGCACACAGGGCAGTGTGTGCCCACTCCAGGGATGTGGGTGCTGTGCTCCCTCCCCACCTCTGTGCCCCAGACTCAGCTCACCCAGCCCATGCAGAACAAGAGGCCACCACCCATGTCCCAATTTGGGAAGTCCATGGCAACATCAGCAGACAGCTGGGCCCCTTCTCCCAGACCCCAAAGTAGTGCTGGAGCTGGGGGTTAAAGGCAGCACAGTCACATCTCTGCAGGTGTGAGAAACACTGATTATCACACTGAGCAATCACCTTCACCTTTGTTAAAGATAATTGGGTTAGGTGCGATATTGGGAAGGAATTGTTCCCTGTGAGGTGCTGAGGCCCTGGCACAGGGTGCCCAGAGCAGCTGTGGCTGCCCCTGGATCTCTGGCAGTGTCCAAGGCCAGGTTGGATGGGGCTTGGAGCAGCCTGGGGTAGTGGAAGGTGTCCCTACCATGGCAGGGGTGGCACTGGATGGGCTTTGAGGTCCCTCCCAACCCAAACCATCCTGGGATTCCGTGATATTTGTGTGGCACATCATAAGCAGGTGAGAGACAACACAGACACGCTTGAAGCTGAGAAGTCAGCTCAGCTATCAGTGCTGAGTAGTATGTGGACAGATATTTTCCAGAGAGATATGCACAGCAAAGGCAGAATTTAATCCAATTTTATGAGCCAAAAAAATGACAAGAGAAAATTCAGATACTTTAAAAAATTTCAGCTGAGGAACACTGAGGAAGCAAGATAAGCACCTCTGAATAAGCCTCCTCTTGGTATCGTGTTTGCACTTACCACAGGTGGTGAGCAGCCCTGGAACACTTTAGAACTCAGATTTTTTATACCCAGAGTTCAGTGAATAAAACCTTCAACACAGAATTTAAATTTTTGATCATTCCCAAATGGCTCAAAAACTCCACAGAGGAGGTACTTTAAGAATTGCCAAATATAAAGAAAAATAAAGAGGGTTTTTTCATATTTAAGGTTTTTCCATAAATGTGCCAGGGTATGAAGAAGCTGTCAGTGCTGTCTGCATGGCCCCAGCCAGGGGCACTCCATCACTTGCCCCCAGGCCAGTCCTGCTGCCCTCGGGGTGCTGTGTCCTCCCAGGGACCCCTGGCCCCAGCCCACTCCCAGTTCCCCACTTTAGGGGGGTGACATTGGCTGGAGACCAGTGGCAAAGGCCATGGGGCAGCCTGGGCTCCCCTGCTGCCTGGGGCCACCAGGCAGAGCAGGGAGCAAACTCATGCCAGGAATGCTCCTCCTCTCCCTTGGGGTGGCACACCAAGTGAGGGTGGCAGCATGTCACAGGCTGTGTCTGCTCCAGCCCAGACTGAGGTGACAGCAGCAGCTCACCCCATTTCGGGTCTCTGCTGCACCTCCAAAGGGAGATTCTGCCTCTGCCCATCCCTGTCCAAGGGCAAGCAGCAGCTGCAGCCCTGGGGAGGCACTGCCAGCCTGTGGGATCAGCTGCAGCCCCCAAGGGTGCCTGTGCTGCCATTTGGCTCTGTGGGTGCTCTCCTCTGCTGTTTGTCAGCACCCAAAGCTTGTTCCATTCATTACTCTGCTTCATAAATCTAAAATAAAGTCAGACAAATTGTTCTGCTGGCCTCAGCCTGACTGCAAGGATTTTGGTTTTTATTTGCTTCTTTTGAGCTGCCCAGCTGTGCTATTTGAAGTTTCCCTTTGTCCTCACTGTGTGCACGAACTGCTGCTCATTGCCTCTGTCCAGCTGGGGGACAATCCTGGGGACACCCAGTGAGGCACAGCAGGAGCCCCACAGCTGGCAGTGCTGAAGGGCTCTGCCAAGCCTGTCCCGGGTCTGTGTTTGCACCTTGTTCTGGCTGCTCCCAGCCCCCGAGGATCCCTCACACAGCGTCCACTGGGGTGTCCAGCCTGGAGAAAAGAACCTCCAGGGAGAGCTCAGAGCCCCTTCCAGAGCCTAAAGGGGCTCCAAGAGAGCTGTAGAGGGACTGGGACACAGCATGGAGGGACAGGACAAGGGGGAATGGCCTCAAACTGAAAGAAGGTTCATTTAGATGGGATATTGGGAAGAAATTCTCTCCTGTGAGGGTGCTGAGGCCCTGGCACAGGGTGCCCAGAGCAGCTGTGGCTGCCCCTGGATCCCTGGCAGTGTCCAAGGCCAGGTTGGACAGGGCTTGGAGCAGCCTGGGATAGTGGAAGGTGTCCCTGCCCATGGCAGGGGGTCAGATCCTCTTTAAGGTCCTTCCAACCCAACCCAACCCATTCAGTGAATCTTTGCCTCTATGATCCCTTCTTCCTATGTTTTTGTTTTCCCATCTATTTTCCCACTCTCCCTCTGCCAGTGCTTCCCTTCAGACCTGTGACTGGGTCTGGCTGTGGGCACTTGCACTGGAGAGTCTGATACAGACCAAGATTGATAAAAATAACATCATTCACTGAAATGCATAATAATGTGAGTTACACATTGCAATGCCTGGTATGAATACGGCTGTTCCTGTGAAAGTCAAGCCTTGGTGCAGTACCAGAGATACCAAATTCACTCTGCTGGAGACAAAGGTGGTTTGTCCTTCAACTCATTCCCCAGCTTCCCTGGGGAATCTTGGTAATCAGTTAAAAATCTTGAATAAAAATCTTAAAAAAAAAATCTTGAAAAAATTTTGCTGAGAAAGTGCAAAAACTGGAGAAAAGGAAAGAGGTTTTATCCAGGTCTGAAAAGGAGGCAAAGCAAGGCTCTGCTAGATTTCAGCCATCAGAAATGAATTCCTTATTTGTCCTTCTTTGTGGAACCTGGGGGAAACCCTTGTGATGCAAGGGAGAAGCAGGCAGGAAAAGCAGCTTTAATGTGAGGGATGAGTGACTGCATTTTAAAATTCCTTCACATTCCGTGTGTGCTGTGCAGCCCTGGGGCTGAGCAGAGCTTGGGAGCCCAAACTCACGGGGGATTTCAGCATCCTCCAACTTGGCTTCATTCCCAATCAGAGCTGAACAAGAAGCCTTTGAAATTATCCACTGTGACAAGGGCACATCCTCATTGTTTGTCCCCATTCTGCTGTGATGTTTTGCTGGGAATGGTGCAAGATTCCCTGGGTGCTGTGCTGGGCCAGGGGCTGCCTGGGACAAGGTGCTGGAGCAGAGAGAGAAAGAGATGGGCTGAGCTGGAGGGTGCAGCCCTGAGGAGCAGAGCTCAGGAGCCTTGCCTGGCTCAGGGAGCAGCTGTGACATTCCTGTGGGATTGGAATGGGCTCCCGAGGCTGCCAGAGCTCCAGGAGCTCCAGGACAGCGCTGCCAGGGATGCTCAGGGTGGGGTTCTGGGGGTGTCTGTGCAGGGACAGGGGCTGGGCTGGCTCATCCTGGGGGTCCAGCTCAGGATATTCCATGAATCCCCAAGCTCTGGAAGTGGCTGGTAGGGATGAAACCATCTCCCCACAGATTCCCTGCTCAGAGAAGGAGAATGAGGATGAGCTGTGGCTTTTCAAATCTGCAGCGTGCCTGCCTTGAATGTCTATTTTAAGCAGCAGAACGCACACATTTGATGTTGGAATGAGGTATTTTGACACCCCTGCAGCTGGAACACATTCCCAGGAGTTAAGAGGAGCACAGAAAGCTCTGGAAGGAGCTGGGGCTGAGCAGCTGCTGCAGGTGTGGCTCTGCCATCTCCTGGAGTCCCAGAGGAGGGGAGCTGGGTTGTGGCTTGTGCTGGGCTTCAGGAATTCCTCCCCAATTTTTCTGTGTGGGCTCAGATGTGAGTTTGGCTCCCAGAGCCTGTGCTGCTCTCATCAGTTCCCTGCAGGGAGGGCTGAGACCCCAGCAGAGCTGGCTGCAGGATTCGTGATTCAGGCTGGACACAGCACAAGCTGGGATGTGCTTTGAGGAATGGACAGCAAGGGGCAGCTGAAGGCTTTGAACTTTGTTTTTACCTGGATCCTGCAGCTCCCCAGGACCCAAGGCAGCTGCTCCATTGGAACTTTGAACAACTTCCTCCAGCACAGCTTTCCTCAATCTCTGGTTTGGATGAAGGATGTGGCTGTTCAGGGCTCAGCTGGGGAGAAAAGCAGCTTCTCTCACAAGCCCCTTTCAGGGACCATGGGAGCCAAAAGAAAACATTTCCATTTCAAGCCAGTTTTTTAGGGGAAAAAAAGTGTTTTCAGTGCTTTTCTGCTGCAAGCAGAAACCCCAAATGGTGAAGTTCTCCATCTTCCATGACAAGTTTTCATCACCCACACCTTTCTGCAGAGCATCCACAACAATCTTACTGGGGATCACCACCTTCTCATGTGGTAAAAACTGAATTTTCAGGTAAGAAATGGTGATGTGATGGATTAACCATCACATGTCCTCTCTCCAGGCTGGGCCCTGGCAGGGTGCTGGGGGCAGATGGAATCTCTGAGATCAGAGGCAGCTGGGAGGCTCAGGGAGCACAGGCAGCTCTGTCCCACACTGCCCATGGAGGTAATTCAGCAGCAGACACTGAACAGACCCAAGGGATGCACAAACACAGACTGGGATATCTAATTATGAGCAGTTGCTTACTGGAAGCAGGATTTAAAGCACAGAATATTTAGTGCCTTTAAATATTTTAGAGAAATACATAATATTTGCCATGAAAGACATTCTTATGTGATCCAGTGTCACTTGCACTGCTTAGGAGATCCATTATGCAAGATAAACTCTGACACCAAAACACATCTTTGGCATGTTTGAAGTTGTACTGGAGACAATTTCTATGTTAGTCATGAAAGGATTATGGCAAAATTCTCACCTTTTTTTTTTTTCTTTAAAAAAAAAGAAAAGCTAGTTATTGAATCTTGTTAGAATGTCATCATTAAATAATCATGATGAAATTCTCAACTGAAATGAAATAGAAAATATTTGTGATAATGGTAAGAAGAGAAAAGCAACTCCTTAGGCACCTACATCATCCTTCTGCAGGGACTTCTCATCTTTTTTAATTACTGGAGGGTGTAAGAGTCTTCCCTTCTTTTCATTTTGGGTTTGTCATGATCCAGAGCTAGAAATACATTCAATTAGACATTGCTTGTGTTTGGGAACAGGCCTGTGAGCATCTCCTTGGGGAGATGGAGGGGACCAAGCTGCAGAGCACACAATTTCACACTGGCTTCATTTGAAAGGCAGCAGAGCTTTGGGGCATGAAATGGGGACTTGCACCTGGGACAGCCTGGGACAGCTCATTCCCTGCACAAACCAGGGAAGGGGAAGGGTGGGCCTGAAAGAGCTGGGGATTTGGAGCAGAGGGACCCCAGGACTGGAGCTGGCTCATTTGGGAAGGAGGGGGGAGCTGGGTCCCTCTGCAGGGATGGGGAGGATCCCTGCTCCTCCAGGATTGCAGCTGCAGGGGAGGGCACAGCTGGATGGACCAAGATGCCAAGCAGAGATCCCATCAGTGAAATCAAGGCATTGGCCTTGAGAGAGAAACAGGACACTGTAAAATGAAAATTGGCTTTCTCTGGGTGTGTCTTTGCAGGTCATTTATCCCAGGGAGGTGTGGACTGAGCCCAAGCCCTGGGGCCGGGCAGGCTGGAAGGAGAAGGCACCAGAGGCATTCAGGTGTGTAAATCTCTGGCAGTGCACACAGAAATACCTTCAAAACCATTGCTCTGGAAAACTTGGCTGCCAGTCACATATTCCCTGATTCCCCAGAGAGGTACAAGTACAGGGACATTTTTTCCAGAAGAGGAGCTGGCAGTCCTGACTGTCCCCTCCCTCCCCAGGCAGGCTCCCTGTGGTACCCCACACATTATTTCCAATGCAGGGCCATTAACATGCTACTGAAGAATTCCCTGGACCTGCTAATTTTTCGTGCTTCTGTCACTCTTTGAGTTTGAATCAAAAGGGGAACACAAAGTCCTTTGTTTCTCCCTCCCCTGAGACCAAGGGATGGCAATTATCCTTCAAACACAGCAGAAACTTTCTGAAAACTCTGGGGGGAAACTGGCTAATGAATCCAACTTCAGCAGCAGCACAGAACTCGCACAGAACTCCTCTTCAGATCACATCATGTCAGCCCTGAGCACAGGCAAGCTTGGCCATTTGGCTGGGTCCCCTCTGGGACAGAGAAACTAAATGAGTGAAAACAGATGCTCCAAAGTTATTCTGAAACTGGGAGATGTCAAGTGCCTTGTTATTCTCTCACTGGAGCCACATGAATTTAACATTGTGAGCATGAGATCTTTCCTAGGGATGTGTCCTTCTAGGGAAATTTAGGGTAATAAAATTCAGTGTGTGATCTTAGGACAATATTTGGTGTGATGCTCTCTCACTCTCACATGCTCACCAGCACCAAGACACATTTATCCAAGTGCAGGGACTAAGGTGACACGTGTGTGACACAGAGAACAAGGAGTTCTGGTTGTCTGAGTGCCTCAGAAATTCCTCTGAACCAGCAACAAAAAATATGGGCACGATTTCGACTCTGACAGCTCTCCAAAACCTCCTAGAGTGCAGATTTCAGTGTGTGCAGAGGCAGTCCAGAGGTGTTTTCCAGCTGAGCTCTCTGTGACTCAGGCACCAGAGGCAAGCTCAGCTTTGGAAGGTCCAGAGGAGCATCAGCATGGCAGGACAGCCCTGGTCAGCAGGGTGGGCATTGGGAGGGGCTGTCCCCCATCAGAGGATTTGGCATCAGGAGGGGGAGTGGCCTAGTTCCAAACCTTTCATCAGCCTGCTCAGCCCAAGCCTGGGCACACCAGGATTCTCAGAGTCCCAGGCAGTGCACAGACACATCAAGCACTGAAGGACTGGGGGGAAGAGTTTCCATGGAGCTGTGGAATTAAACTGGACAGAAACATTAACAGAGGTGGTCCAGGGGAAAGGGAGCGATGTGGGTTCTCAGCTGCAGGTCCTGACTGACCAAACAGTGATGGACATGTCCCTTTGTCCACCACCCTCCTCCTAACCCCAGACACAGTCTCTGTGTGTGTCCCCTGCCTGCTCTGTGGCTCCCAGGTGTGTCCTGCACAAGCCATACCCATGTGTGATCCGTGTCCTGACTCCTCAGGGAGGTGCAGCCAGACTTCACAGAGCCCCATCCCACCTCCTGGCCTGCAGCAGGAGCTCTGCAGGGCTGGGTGAGGAGCAGGGTCCCTCACAGCCCCCATCCCTGTGCCCAGCCCTCAGCAGTGTCACAGGATGCAGTGGCTGCCACAGCTGGGGTGTGGAAGTGCTGCCCCAGGGGAGCCAGGAGTGCTGTGTCCACCCCTGGCTGAGGAACCCGGGCTGGTTTCAGCTCAGCCCTGTCTGCAGGGAGCCACAGAATGTGGGGGTCAGACCCCTCAGCCCAGCTCCCTGTGCTGCAGGGATGTCCCTCCACAGCCAGAGGACACCCCTGAGAGCCAGGGGCTGCCAGGCAGGAGGTGGCTTTGATGGCAAGGACACTTGGCCAGCAGGGAGCTGGGCTGGAGCCTGCTCCTGGTTTCACACAAGCTCCTGCAGAGCAATGAGTGCCCAGCCCCTGATCTGGGCCAGGCTGGAGCCTGCCACTGAAACCCTCCCACCCCTCTTTACTGCCTGTGCTCCTGCAGAAAATCCCAAACCCCTGCCATCCACAAGCTGGGATGTGCTTTGTGTTCAAACCACAGGAACTGCTGAAACACGTTGCTGCCACTCCAAAGCCAGAGCATTTTAATGCTCTGGAATAAATCAGGGATTTTGGGGAGCAATTTAAATATTTACAGCACTTTGTATCCTCTACCATGATCTCTGTTGTCTCTCTGTGACCTTTCCCAGACCTTGCAGGAGAAAATTAATTAGTTTTCTGCATTTCACAACACTCCAATTACACTCACCTTGCTCCTCACTCATTATGATAATTTTGCTTTCAGAAACTTGACTTATTAAAATGGCTCCCTCGTAGAGTTTAAAATGTGGTGTTTGTGTGGATGTTCACTCGTGTTCCTGCCACTGCCAATGCAGATGAAGAGCAGCCTGGCAATAACAACAAGGTTTGCCATTTATGTTGCATTAAGGCCTAATTGAAGGCTGTGAGGACCCTTCTCCAGCAGGCCCTACACGAGTCTCAGTCTGCAGTGGGTGAATGCTGCCTCACTAACACAATTCTGCAGAGGCACAAAGGACACAAGAGATTAATGATGCTTCTGCCAATCCTGAGCATCCAAAATCACGAATCAGTTCATTCTCCCCTTCAGATGATGAGTGATTTAAAAATTAAAATATGCTTTGGGTCCTTCTTAGCATCCATTGGCAGTTAGGTTACTATTTGCCTACCCTCCTCCTAACCTCCATTTACTGTTATATTTCAAGAATTCTGTGCAACTTCAGAGAGTAAAATATTACAAAAAATGAAAACTGAGACATTCACTTGACTCCAGGTGATGTGACTTCAAACAGAGTGGTAAGTAGAGAAAGACTGCAGAGTAATAACTCCCTTGCCTGTGAGTGTGGAAGGAGCCAGGAATATCTCCTGTTACATTCCAGTGCAGGGGCTCTGTATTCAATGCCCACATCTTTCAGAGTGAAGAAAATTCAGAAAAATATCTTTATTTCCAGTCATTCTTTTTATCCCCTGGCTCAGCACAGCTCTAACTTGTATCATCAGGGTCTAACACATGACAGCAAAATCTCTCCCCGTGTTCAGAGCTGACTGTCTCCAAAAGGAGACTGTTCCTCAGATAAATACCCTGACAAGATTTGGGATTCCCCACTGTGAGCCAGGCACTGTGCTGAGCCAATTTTGGTAAAGCTGGAAGAAACCAGAGCTGAGTTGGCTCTGCAGCTTGTGCCTAAGATGCCTCTTCACTTAAACTTCAGAACAAAGCAGGAAATAATAATTTCCTTCTGGTTTTTGATTAAGGATCTTTAATTCCACAAGGCATATGGCTACATCAAAGAGCCTTTTCAGCTTTGGATAAACAAACAACAGTCACAAAACCACTTCAGAAGCTGCTCCTTGGAGCAGGCACAACAAAGAGCTTCCTTTGCAGTGTGCTGTAACCTCCCCGTGCCTGTTAATGACTCCGGGCTCGTTAGCTGGAGCAGCAGCTCTGTCCATTGGGACAACCTCTCATTCCAGGCTGCTGGTCCCAGTTCAGTGTGCAATATCCACAGCAAAACCATGGAAGGCTCAAACACACCCAGTGGCATTGGAACAGCACAGCCTGGCTGCTCCTCCCTGGCAAGAACCACCGTGACCAGGCTGGGTTTGATGGTGGATCCTGGCCCTGGGAGTGCCAGGATGGCTTGGGTTGGAAAGGACCTGTCCCAAGGGCAGGGACACCTTCCCCAGGTGGCTCCAAGCCCTGTCCAGCATGACCTTGGAAAATTCCAGGGATCCAGGGGCAGCCACAGCTGCTCTGGGCACCCTGTGCCAGGGCCTCAGTGAACCTTTGAGAAGAAAGAGCCCAGTGATGCTGTAGGAACAGGAGCCTCCATCCAAACACAGCCTCTGCTCATTCAAATGGCTGCTTTCTCCTTTTTCTCTCACAACTAACAAATTAGAATAAAGTTTCTCCCTGCCTGTTGATGTTTTCCAGTTCTTTAAATAACTGACACATTTGAAGTTAAAAGTCCTGTTGAGATGAAAGGCCCATTCCATGACAAGTGGTACCTACAGAAGACAAAAGCAAGGAGTGAGGCTTTGGGGGTTCTTGCTAACAGCCTAAAAAGAGTTTGCACTGGCTGCAAAGCACCAATCTGACTGTTGATTATTTATATTGGTTCCTCACCAGAGAAGTGGGCAAACAGACCAGAGTGGAACCAGGCACAGTTTCTGGGGTGGAGAAGGGATGGTTACAGTCACACTGAGGGATCAGCAGGGAAACAGTCTGTGCATGCCAGCCGTTGTGGCTCCAGCACATCTGTGGGTCAAGCTCTGGGCCTGTGGAGGAAGGGCCACCTTGGAGCTTTGCCTTCAGTATGACAAATGCTGTGACAGCAAGTCTGTTACACAACTAAGCCAAGCACTAATCTAATTTCAGGTTTTATACATCCCCTTCTCTGCAACTCACATGAATGTTATTATTAAAAAATGGCATTTGAAAAGCTTTTTGATAAATATTGAAAGTTTGAATTCTTCTAGCCCACAAATAAAATTACTTTGGTTCTGAAAATGGCTGTGAATATCTCTGGGAGCTCCTGCTTTCCCTTCCCAGCCATGCTTTGGCCTTCCAGCAGTTCCCATGGGGTGTCTGGAGAAAAGGCTCTTTGAGCTTGGGGCAGTGACTGCTCCCAGGGCCACCAGCCAGGTCAGAAGTCTCTTCCCCACTGCTGCTGGTTTGGGTGCCAAGGACAGCTCCAGGATGGCACAGCTCAAACCTAGGCTCAGCTCAGTGGGTACCATCCTGTCCCATTCACAAGATTTATGAGGAGAAGAAAACGAGTGGGAAGTTTGGCATCTTCCCATGCCTGTCTTCTCTAATTGCTCTAAGAATATTTGCCATTTAAGGCATCCAGCACCTCCTTCAAAACCAGCTGCTTCAAGCTAACATCAGGAATAAACAAAACTGTACTGGCAAAATTCCATCTGCTCCCCACACCAGCTGTGGCACAGTCAGCATCCCACTGCTCTGTTCCCTCTCCAAGCTGCTCACACTCATCCTGGTGGCCATTTCTACCTCTGCCCAGGCTGCTTTGACCTGAATCAGAATTATTGCTGTGGCAATGCTTGCTGGTGCTCAGAACGCCACAGGTAGCTGCAGTTCTATGGGGAAGGCCTGGGAACAAGGCAGGCTCTCCCATCCCTGCCCTGCTCACTCCTGTGTGTGCATTGGCTCACATCCCCTGTGCCCACAGGATGGACAGAGGGGTGGGGAGAGCCCACGAGGGATGAGCAGGAACTCCCTGAGATTTCCCCTTCATCAGCTGGAACAAAAGCACAGGACAGCTGAAATCACCCAGGACCATCAGGAGAATCAGCCTGTCTCCAAGGACAGGACCCTGAGGAGCCAGCTAGTCACTCCTGCCAGCCTTCACAGCTTGGGTCTACCCACACCAAAAACCTCTGGTGACAACTTCTCCACCTCACCTGTGCTTCATCCCTCAGGATGGGCACCTGCAGCTGCAGCTGGAGCATCCCTCCTGCAGCCAGCACACCCTGCCCATCCTGCTGGGCTCCTTCTCCAGGGGTTTCCAGCACACCCTGCCCACCCTGCTGGGCTCCTTCTCCAGGGGTTTCCAGCACACCCTGCCCATCCTGCTGGGCTCCTTCTCCAGGGCTTTCCATCATACCCTGCCCACCCTGCTGGGCTCCTTCTCCAGGGGTTTCCAGCACACCCTGCCCACCCTGCTGGGCTCCTTCTCCAGGGGTTTCCATCATACCCTGCCCACCCTGCTGGGCTCCTTCTCCAGGGCTTTCCATCATACCCTGCCCACCCTGCTGGGCTCCTTCTCCAGGGGTTTCCAGCACACCCTGCCCACCCTGCTGGGCTCCTTCTCCAGGGGTTTCCATCATACCCTGCCCATCCCGCTGGGCTCCTTCTCCAGGGCTTTCCAGCACACCCTGCCCATCCTGTTCCCTTCCTCTCCAGGGGTTTCCACTGCTCCCAGTGCTGAACTCAGAACTGCTGCTCGTTTCTCCTCATGCTGGTGTCTGTCACACACAGGAGCTGACAGATGAGGTCAAACCATCCCTTTTGGCCTCCCAGGACAGGAGTCTGGTGAGGACCAACCCTCCTCCCTAGGAGAAAAACACCAGATAGTTCTTTCTTTCCTTTGACCATGTCACTGTAGATCATCTCTTGCAGGGGACATTATGGGGTTTGCATGGTGTGACAGCCATGGAAAGTAGACATTGATTCCCCCTGCTCACAGGCTTCTACTGTGATGTTGAACCACTGATGTCACTGCTCACAATCAACACTAAAAGATGTTCTGATGGAGCCAGGGAGCTCCCTGTGCTGGGAGGGATGTGTGAGAAACCCTGTGCTACAAGGAAAGGAAGAAGAGAGCAAGATAAAGGCTGGATGCCCGGGGACAGTCTCCCAATTGATCGCTTTTCAACAGAGGACAATTAAGTGTCAGGGCCCCGAGGCCTCTGTATCACAGCATCTCACTCCTGCTGTTTGTGGCACAAACGAGCACAGGGAGCAGCAGCTGCTGCTTTGAAGGGCTCAGCTGTTGCTTGGGAAGTGCTTAAAATGTAAGGGCCACTCACTTAAAGATTGTGATGATGATGATGGTGAGGGGAGACCTCACCAGGGCCTGCAGCTCCCTCCTGAGGGGCAGTGGAGGGACAGCTCTGATCTCTGTGACCAGAGACAGGGACAGGGAATGGCTGGAGCTGTGCCAGGGAGGGTCAGGCTGGAGATGAGGAAAGGTTGTTCCCCAGAGGGTGCTGGCACTGCCCAGGCTCCCCAGGGAACGGGCACGGCCCCGAGGCTGCCAGAGCTCCAGGAGCTCCAGGACAGCGCTGCCAGGGATGCTCAGGGTGGGGTTCTGGGGGTGTCTGTGCAGGGACAGGGGCTGGGCTGCCTCATCCTGGGGGTCCCTCCCAGCCCAGGATATTCTTTAATTCTGCAGGTTTTTCACTCACTGGTGCACAAACAGGCACTGAGGGGTTTGGGAGCCCTCTGCAGAGGAGCAAAATTGTAACCTGACAACAGCTGCCTTTCTGCTGTTCACCCAGCCACTGGAACTTTGTGAAATTGAGGAGAAAAGGAACATTCCCCAGTGCCCTGGAATGGGGAGATCATCCCAAACCCTCCTGTCTGGACCCCCTGTGCCACAGGGAGCCCTGGGGTCAGTGCCCTGAGCAGTGGGTGCAGAGGTTGTCTCAGCTCTTCTCTGTCTCAACCATCCCTGTCTGTGCTCCAAGAGGGAACAATCCTGTCCTGGGGGTGTTCCTGTGTCACTCAGCCTAAACACAACCTCAGTGTGAGCAGAACTGCCTGGGAGAGGACTCAGAAGGGCCCACGCTCGTGCTGAAGGCAACAACCACAGGAACCCCATGCTTTAGGGTCAGGGTGTTCATCATCAAAGTCTCCAGTGCCCATGATGTAAAGGCTGATAAAAGAAAGGAAAAGCTGTGCAAAATTATTGTTAGCCCATTACAGCAGCCCCTGAGCAGCTGTGTCACTTGCTTTTGTGCATGGATTAAATATATTGTTAATTAAAAAATGCAATTACCCTGAAAATACCAACTTTGAGCCATGCTCTCCTCCACTTGGAATCCTGCACTTGCAGGGAAGGGCTCGGGGCTAAGACACTCTCTGGAAATATTTAGCTCCAGAACCTGTTTTTTTCAGCCACTTAAGATTCCATGAATTGTTAATGAGCATTTAAGTGCAATAATAAAGGATGTATGTACACCATTACAGAGGGGGAAAAAAAAGTGATTGGGCTCTGCAAAACTGGTGCCAGGAAATAGTTCAGGGCCTGGTTATTTTGTGGGCAAATAAATGAATGTCAAGATGAGCTGGAAAGAGCAATTTCAAAGCAAATAAGAGAAATATACAGCAGCTCGTGTACAGTAACTGTGGCATCAAAATTACAGCCATAAATAAGAGACAAAAGGAATAGCTGGGAGAGGCAGATGGATGGAACTGGGAAGAAAGCTCAGCAAATGGCATTTTCTGCTGCATACAGAAAGCATTAAAGCTCCCCATGAGCTCCCCGGGCTGGCACGGTGTTCCTGCCATCCCATTTAAGTGTGGGGATAAGTTTTGGATAGCTACCCTATCAATTGGAAAATATCAGGTCTGTCCTTTGTCCTGACTGAAGGCTTGAGGTGATAAATCCCTGCCTGGGTGGGTGGGAGATGCCACAGAGCTCCCAGCTTTTGGTAATGAAGTGCAGCCTTGTTCTGGCTCTGGATTTTTGTTTCCATGGGATCTTTCATTCCCGAGGCAGCTGGGCCAGGCAGCTCCAGGGCTGGGGGTTAACAGCCTCATGAAGTGGTTTTTAATCAGTGTAAAGCAAACACCACAACTGCTGGGTGTCAACTGGTGTTTCTATGTGCCCTCAAAGGAGCAGGTTGAGTGGGGAGTGGCTGAGTGAGGGAGAAATGCCAGCTGGAAGCTGAGAGCAGGGAGAGAGCAGGCAATGGCAGCTGCTGGGGCAGTGGGAGCTGGGCAGGGCAGAGGGGCATCACTGAACATCTGGAAACACAGAGGGTCTTTGTACATATCCCATGCCAGGATCTCATCTCACCCCCTCCCTGGCATCCAAGTACCGTGGGAAGAACTGGTATATGAGTATTCTCCTCCTTATGGAGAGTGGAGACCAGTTAATATGAACAGAAAATAAGTCAAAAAGAAGCTTTTAGGGAACCTCAAGTTTAGGGGGTTTCCACACAGATTGGATTGAGTGATCTTGGGGAAAAAAAAAAAAAAAAACAACAAAATACCAAAAGACTTTTGTATCCCCTCCTTCCCAAAGTGCAGAGCAGGCTGTGACAGAGCATCAGGATTTCCAATTTTAGGAGGCCCCTGGCAGCCCTGGTTTGTACAATCCCCAAGTGCCCACACACCACAGGTAGCCACAGCTCAGATTTTCAGAGAACATTTTCAGGAGCCGCCCTGAGTCACCAGCGAATCAGATCACAGAACTACCAAATTCCAGGGAATTCTGCCCTTGATTACCTGACCAGGTTTCTAAACAGAAGGTTTGCCCATTTATTTTTCCATAAGCCTCCTTTCCTTCTGGAGTCTTGGATAATGCTTCACCTTGCCAGGTGCTGGCAGGGGACAGCAGCCCGGTGACACTCACTGATGGGAGCTGATGGCTGCAGCCCCCTCCCACCTGGGACATTTCCAGCTGGGAATGGCAGCTCTCTTCAGAGGAAACCAGCACTTTGATACCTCCCCCAGAATAAACATCTCCCCTCTTTGAACAGCAGCTTTTCTGCCATACCAGGTCTTGTGTAGCACTGCAGGATGTGACCAGCAGTGTGTATTCTGTCACCATCTGTTAAACCAGCTGGGGCAGTGTTCTTTATCTTTTCACAACCCATCCTTCCTCCAGGAGATATCTCCCGTTCATGGCCATTGAGTGCCACTGCAGGACTGATAAAATTCCATCATCCCATGGGGAGATGCTCCAGCCAGGGGGAGGAGCCAAACATTTCCTACCCAGATAAAATCTGAGATTTGGAACATCAGAGCAGCCTTTTCCACTGGATTCCAGAGGAAAACCAGACCCTTCCACATCATCACTGGACCTTTGGAGGAAAACTGTACCTTGTACAGGAGCACTGCTCCAACTGAGCCACATCTGTCACTGCAGGAGGATGCAGCCACCATGGAATGGGACTGCTGCCAACACCCTGCCTGACTGACGGGTGTCAGCTTGGATTCTGACTCTGTCAGTGTTTTGGGTTTGTTTCTTTGTAGTGCTGTATTTCTATTTTAATTTCCCTAGTAAAGAACTGTTATTCCTAATTCCCATATCTTTGCCCGAGAGCCCCTTGATTTCAAAATTATAATAATTTGGAGGGAGGGGGTTTACATTCTCCATTTCAAGAGAGGTTTCTGTCTCTTTTAACAAACACCAAAGACAAACATGTCTTTCAAACCAAGACATCAGGTATTCCTCTCATGCCCTGGCTGCTCTGCCCTTGAACCAGGTGCCCAGCACCACACATGGGGAGGGCCAGGCATGCAAAAACAATGTGGATTTTCCAAACTGCCACACTCTGAGTAAACTGCTTATCATTTCAAAAAGCAGAAGTGTCTGAGTGCAGGCAGCCAGTGCAAGAGGGATGGTTTTCAGAACAATTTCAACAAAACAAGGGCATTGTAAAAGAAACATAGTGGGGACATTTTGCAAGCCTTTCAATGCTATCAGTTCTCAGGTTTTATTAGCAGAGTTCAGTTCTTGAAAGCTTTGCTGTGCATCCACCATGGCCCCTGACACTGACAGAAAACAGAGCCTAAAATAGGTTATAAAAAATAAAGTGAAGGGGTTTATTAGGGAGCAAGGAGTACTGCTATAATTAAAGCATTTTATGACATATAAAGCCCTGGCACAGGGTGCCCAGAGCAGCTGTGGCTGCCCCTGGATCCCTGGCAGTGCCCAAGGCCAGGTTGGACAGGGCTTGGAGCAGCCTGGGACAGTGGGAGGTGTCCCTGCCCATGGCAGGGGTGAAATGAGGTGATCTTTAAGGTCCCTCCAACCCAAACCATTCTAGGATTCCATGATACATTGAATTTCAGTTTGGGAGGTGTAGAACTGACAATAGGGAAAGCATTTGTAGAAGTTTGGACTTCATGCTCTCGGAGGTCTTTCCCAACCTTAACGAATTCTGTGACTTGGTTTTCACCAGGAGGGTGGTGTGGCTCCAGAGTAGGTCAGCACAGAAGAAATACCCATCCTTGGAGGCTGCAAGGTTTAGCTAAATAAAAGCAGAACCAATCAAACACTGGTCAGGTTAGATGTCACAGGAGGTCATGCTCAAAATGCGGCTGGAACATTTTCTTTTGTGTGTTTTCAGAAGGGCAGAAGGTCTCTCCCCCGCTGAGGTGGCTGAACTGCGGTGTTGAGATGTCACCTGGAGAGCAGCCCCTGCACGGGATTCACTCCAGCTTTATTCTTCCCATTTGTCAGCCACTTCTCACTTTTGTTCTTTTAACTGGGGAGCTGGGAACTGCACCGCATAATCAGTGATCTTTAGCCTGTCAGCAGCAAACAAGGGCTCTGAAATCCTCGGGAAGCCTCTTTTGAAAGCCATGATTATGCACTGACCTCCTCATTTACTGCGTGTGCCCCAATTCTTGGCAGTTTCTCCGAGTTTGTCAGGAAATCGATGATCATTTGCATTGAGAAACTCTTTCTCACAGCAAAGCTCGCAGTGGGTGCTGCCTGAGCTGTGTTTAGGACTGACCTCGGTGCGTTTGCTGCTCAGATCTCACCATGCTGCACCACCCTGGGATGTTTAGTGGGAATATTCAGTGATTCAGTGGCAATTCCTAGTGCAGGTTTTAGGGGCTGCATTCTACAGGGCATGAACCCATGGAGTGCCACCCCCTCCTGCCTCCAATTTCTCTTTAAGCTGGCGATGCTCCACTAATCCTGCCACATGTGGGGAAAGTGTTTTACTTTTTTCCTTTTTTTGCCCTTTTTTCCTCTTTTTTTTTTTTTTTTTTTTTCATTCTGTGGGCTAATCAAAAACCCTGCAACCACTCAGGCATTCAGTTTGTTCTGCAGCATATTCAGACTCCATCGAGCCTTGTTGCTTTAATGATGCTGTTAAACAGCACAGTGGGGTGTAATCCCCACACCCCATCAGAATAAGGAAAAATGACCGATTTTTGCCCTGTCCATTCCACCATTGGAACACATTCCAGTTTCCCTGTGCTGGTTATTATTAGCATGTTATTAAACAGACCATATTTGCCCCAGGATTATTCAATGTTCTGAAAGGGAAAAAGAGAAGGTGCTGCATGGGACTGTGCTACAGAGGGTCAGGGAGTCATTAAGGTTGGAAAAGGTCCCCAAAACCTTGAGTCCAGTCATTAACCCAGCACTGCCATGTCCCCCTCTCTCAACTCCTGCCCCTCCCAGTGGCTTTGGAGCTTGCTGGCTCTTTATAGGGAAATTGGAGGAGGATGAGTTTGGAGTGGGAGGAGGCAGCAGTGCAAAGACCAGGGATCCGTCGGAAAGCTGCTCCTTTCCCAGGGCTGGGCTCTAGGTGGAACTCCCCCAGCCCCAGCAGCTTCCCCAGGGCTTCCTGCTGGTTTGGTCTCTGGTGGAAGAAGAAACATGACTGGCTGGAGAAGGACTTTCCTCCTCCTGCTCACCTGACAGCCACCACCAACACCTGGTTACCCAGAGCCCAGAGAGCCTGCAGCTCCATGCACTTACTGGTTTGTTCTTCCAAGGAGCTCCTGCACTCCCTAAATGCCACCCAGCTCTTGCCAGGATCACCACATTATCTTACAGAAAAGTTTCATAACCATGTCCAAACAAAACAAAAAAACACCTGACAACCTGTCACCAAAAAAAGTATGTTTTCCTGGGATCCTTCTTGTGTTCTTCTCCTGTCTGGGAGGAGAGGCACTGACAGCACACACAGCTGGCAATAACACTGTATTTTTATGAAGCAAAGTGCCTTTGAGTTTTTTTAAGCAGCATGGGTGTTCCACAGGTTGCCAGTCAGCCCCTGCATGTTGGTTTCAAGACTGGAGGGTGTTTGGTGGTTTTTGAAAGCAAATCATTGCTCATATTCCATTCTTCCACCCATTCCCAGTTCTGCACTCCCAAGCCTTTCTCAGCCTATGAAGAAGTTGCCAAGGTACCCTTGGGGAGTCTCAAGCCATCAGTTTGCTCTGCCATCATTGATATTCTTCTCACCTGAATTTGGGATCAGCTTCATGAATTTGTTATCACACACCTAGAGGATTAGGGAGACCTATGGTCTCCTTTTGAATTCCCCACTCCACCTCCCTGTGCCTGTTGGATTAATGAAATGGCCAGCGTTTTATGGATGAATTATCAGATCCAGCAATCTGGGAGCAAAGAGGGAGTGAAAAAATAACAGATTAGTCAGTGAGTGATATTGGGCAAGGCAAATATTGAACCAATTTCCCCTTTATTACAGATACAGGGTAACAAGTTAATAGGAGAAGCAGCAGAAAGTGGGTAATGGCCATCACACTGCTGGGATGAATTATATGACAGTGTAAGATCTTATATGCACTGCATACATTTTTTAATGTTATAATGAGCTGTACTGGAAAACACAGGAAAATGCCTGGTGGAATTTAAGCATTAGGAGTCAGAGACACTTTTGTCTTGTCTCTGCAGCTACCAGAACTACTCTGTTCATTGGTTTGTGCAGGATGTTCCCTCTCTCCCCTAAAGGTGAAGCTCACGCCTCCAGGAGTCACAGCCCAGAACACAGGATGGGTTTTGGGAGACCTGACTGAATTTTGGGGATTAACCATCTGGAGCACAGCACCTGCACATCCCTCCTGCCACAGGGCCAGAATGGGAGAGTTCAGACCCCAGATGTGAAACACATGTGAGGATTTCTGCAAAAACATTTTGGTTTTCACCTTGAGGAGGAAAAAAAAGCAAAAAAATTTAGTACACAGTACTGGAGAACACAGGTTGATGCATTTTCCTTACAATCCTTGCTCTGAATTGAAGGCAGGGAGGAAGATGGCTTTGGTATCATTTGAATTCTCCTCTGTTTCTAAGCACTTCAGGCACTGATGAGACTTAATTATCTCCTGAACAATTTTAGTAAAAAAAAAATTAAAACAACTAAAGCTAATAAAATATTAATAACAGGTTTTTGCTCATAGGCTGGGGCTGACCTTTTGCTGACATCAGTTAATGTCTGGCTGATATTGAAACACCAGGTGAGTCCCATCCCTTTGAAGCCAAGCTTTGCAGGAGCTGCCTCGTGGGCAATGCCAGCCCAAGTGGAGCAGTGAGCAGAGACTCTTGCTAACCCTTAATTATAAGAGCTCCCATTGGCAAAAAACTGTCTGAAACGTTCATGACACGTTATAAAACACACTCCAGCTTCATGAGACACGCTGCAACTTTGATCTGTTTGCAGGTGGTCATTTGCATCCGAAATGTCCGGGGTGAATTTTACTCCTTTCTCTTCTCCTCCTTGCCTGGCTGAGAGCAGCACTGACAACTCCAACCACTTGAAAATCAGGGTTCAGGTCTAAAAAGCACAAGCAGAGTGGTTGAAAAATCACGGTGCTTCTAAAAATAGGACAAATGGGAATTGTTGAGTTTGCTGTGGAGGTGACTAATGGGCGCTCATTTACATGGCAAGGCTCAGAGCTGGGCTTTAATCACAGTCACCTCCTCGGCTGCAGTTTGCTTTTCTGAGCAGCTCTGCATCCTGCCAGGGGCTGTGCAGGAGCATGAGGCTCCTGATCTCAGGATGAGCAAGGCAAGGCACAGCCCAGCCCAGGGCAGCTCAGGAGCCCTCCTGAGTCACTGCCTGCCCCCAGGTCTGACCAGCCCTGGGAAGCCCAGAGTGAAGGAGTGTGATTTTCTTTTTTGGTCCCTGGTGGTATTTGCCAGGACCAGAGAGTGCTAACATGTAGCTATCTCTCAGAAAACTCACATTTTCATTAGCCGAGAAAGACCAGAGGCCTTACTTGACGATTTCCACAAGAACCTTTATTTCATGGGAAGGGAGTCAAGCAGGATTCTCTCAGAACAAAGGGCAGACACCTATAGTTATAGGTTCAGGGAGGATTCAAACTACAACCAATAAAAGTTTATACAAAGAACAGCATCCAATCTAAGTGAGAAGTTCTAAAGGTGAACTGACCAATTACACAGACTAATTTCTAACCAATGATCTTCCAAAGTGTTAGGAGAGTGACCAAATTCTTAAGGAATTTGGCTCAACCTTGGTATATAGGATACCTTATCTGTTATAGCAAGTTCCAGGGGCCAGGGGAAGATGGCTTTGGAGGAATTGTATCATCCACAAAGGAGCACAGGTGATTTGTGGCCAAAATTTCCAGAGAGGCTCTGCCTCTGGCCCACATCTGGTAAATCCTGCTCCACTGTGGCACACCAAGGTCCCTGGGAGATGTTGTCACCTGTGGATGTGAAGATTTGGTCCTCTAAGAAAGGTGACAGGGCAATGGAGCTGGGAAGGGGCTGCAGCCCCAGGAGGGGCTGAGGGAGCTGGAAAGGGGCTCAGCCTGGAGAAAAGGGGGCTCAGGGAGAACTTCTGGCTCTGCACAGAACAGGATGGGACAGCCAGGTGAGTCAAGCTCTTTTCTAGGTGAGAGGAATGATGGATTTGTCTTTACAAACAAGTAAACTGCTGGTAGATCAGACTAGCACTGGGAGATAAAATAAACAATGGGATGGATTCCACTGATTGATGAATGGAAAAAAAAAAGATATTTGCCTTTACAAACTTTAGTTTTGCTCATAAATGAAATTGCATATTGAAAGATGAAAGAAGCAATTGGGGAAAAAGCATGAATTCTATAAGAATTAAAAATTAAAAGGAAGAGTTACACATTAGAAGGGAATCTCAGGTATCAGGTGTTTGGGAAGTCTGTACCTCTCAAGCACCTCAGCCAATGGGGAAAGAGAGAGGGAAATGTGGCCAGGAAAATATGATATAAGGGAGGCTGTGTCCTCCAAAAATTTGAGAGACCCCAGGGGAATGCGCCATGGCCTCTCCCTTTATTTGAATAAAGCAAAAGGGACTCCTCTGTCTCCTTTTTGGACATAAACCTCTGGTGTTTGTGGATCAGTTTTCCTGACACAGGCAACCAGTGGAAGGACCTCAAGCTGTGCCAGAGGAGGGTCAGGTTGGACATCAGGAGGAATTTCTTCACTGAAAGGGTTGTCAGGCATTGGAAGGAGCTGCCCAGGGAGGTTTGGGATCCCCATCCCTGGAGGTGTCCAAGGAAGGGCTGGAGGTGGAGCTCAGGGCTCTGGGGATGGGGATCAGACACAGCTGGGACTCGATCCTGGAGCTGCTTCTGAGGGATCTCTCCATACAAAGCTCTCAGTGTGCAGCTCATGGGGTCATGGCTCAGCCTTGTAGGACTTGTCCTGGCAGGTACCCTGGGGGAGCTGGGCAGTGGAGCAGAGCTGCTGGGATAAGAAGGGCACAGCTTTGATGAGCACATTGCTGCCAGGGAGGTGCAAATCCCATCTCCCAGCGGGGAGGAGTATCCATGATTTATGATTCTGTGAATAGTTGGACCTGTGGGCACAGGAAGACCCAGGGCTGGGCAGGGCCAGGCTCTGTCTGCCCTCAGGGGCTGGGGCTGGTGCCAGGGCAGGGCCCAAATCTCTGACAGGGTCAGGGAAATGCCTTCAGTGATTCTTTTACCAAGTGCAGCACAGAAAAGGAACACTGCACAAATTGTCCACAAACAACTCCTGTGCTCCAAGACCTCCAGCAGTGGCTGAGAACAAATCTTTGATGCCCTCAGGGGCGAGCCATTAAACACAGAGGTCACGGCAGCAGTGCTGCTGTGCCTTTTCTCTCATCTCTGTCACCAAGGCCAGCCCAGACAGCAGCCAGCCCTCCCCAGGGTCCCAGGCAGCTGTCAGGGCTGAGGGAACACAGCACACTGACAGACGTGCTACCAGGACTTGGCAGGCTCAGCCAGGACACCTGGAGGGTTTTGTGGAGGCTTTTCCAGGTCAGGTGCACACGAGTGAAAGGCAGTGCTGGTACCTGCAGTTCCCAGGTGGGTCAGCCGTGGCTTCCTGCTGCCCATGGCTGTTGTACAGCTGGGAGCCAGGTGTCCTCTGGCATCTCCAACACCTGTGACAGTGAAAATAGCTGAGACAATGCTTTTGGGGTGTCCTGGAGCCTCCCTGGGCAGCCATCCCACCTCACACCGTGCCTGTGACTGTTCCCATCCCATCTCCTGTATCCCTCTGGAAGCTGGGATGAATCCCCTGACAGCCCAAACACTCCATTCTGTCACAGAAACCTGGAGACAGCACTAATCTAAACAGTGGGTAGGTAACAAGAGCTGAAATAGCAAACAAGCAAGGAAAAAAAAAAAAAGAAAAAAGAAGTGAATTCAAACAAATATTGTCTGTGCTGCTTCAGAAGAGCACTGTCTGGAGTGTAATTCTGTCATCATGCATCCAAACAAGGGAGGTGAAACATGGTCACAAAGAGACATTTAAGCCTGGCACAAAATCTCCTCTCTGAGCCTGCCTTTCCACTCCAGTGAAAGTGGCCTCACATGTAGGTTTTCATTTCTCTTAAGCTTTTAAGGAGTGCAAAACAGACCCTTTGTCCTGTGCCATCAGCTCTGATCTCCTCCAGGCTCGTTAATGGAGCAGGGCTGGGGGCATCCCCTGGGGATCTGCCCTGGGGGCTCTGCAGGAGAGAGCGACCAACAGCAATACCAGGGGTTTAAACCCTCTCTGCCTCAAAAACCCTGTGCCCTTCTGCCCCTGGGCAGCCCTGCAGGTGAACAGGACCCAGCTCACAGCTGCGGGATGTCTCTGCCCTGTTCTGCCTCTCTGCCATGCTGGGCTCTGGCTTTTGTCGTTTACAGAGAAACTTCGGTTAAAATGAACCACTGGAGATGTCTGACCCCAAACCGAGCTGAAAAGGGATGAGGTAGATCAGGTTTATGAAGGTTTTATTTTTGTCTCTCAGTGAGCCCCTGCTCCAGTATTTGATTGATCTCACAGAATAGTTCTGGTGTTCACAACCTTGTGCCTGTGGTTTAAATGTTGCTGAAGAACAACAGGTGATGAGCAATGCATGGAGTCAGAGCCAGGGTATGCCTGATGTGTTGCAGTGGTGTCTGGAGGGGTCTGGCAGGGCTCAGGGTCACCATTGATCCTGCCTGGCTGCAATCCCTGAGAACACTGTGCAGAAGGAGCTGCTGGCAGCAGCAGGAGACAGATTCTTCCTGCCCAGTGAACAAATAACCCCCAGCAGGTCAAATCCTGAGCCTGAGCTGGGCCAGCTCTGTGTGAGCAGAGCAGGAGCTGCAGGATCCTGAGGTGCTGCTCAGCCAGACATTTCCAGCCACTCCTGCTCTGCTTTCCTCCTCTGCAAGCACAGCCTGGCTCAGCTGCTTGTCCCTTCTTCACCTGTCCCCCACCTTGATCTGTGGGGACACCTGCCCTGGCCTGGCCTGGCAGGGCACACCTGAGACAGGTGGGAGAGGCTGCAGGGAAAATCCCAGGGGCTGGGGAGGTGCTGCAGCCTCCAGCCCTGCCCACTCAGGAGGAGCTGTCCCCAGTGCCACAGCACCTGCAGCCCCAGCCTGCCCTCTCCATCCTCCTCCAGCAAACCAACCCCAGCCAAGTCCTTCTTCCCAGCATGCAGCCAGCTCCCAGCCCTGCCTGGGCCACTCTGGAGGAGTCACAGGGCCTGGGAACAATTCCTGAGCTGTTTTTTCTGATGGGCTCCTCAGGGTGAGGGGTGGGATGGCAGCTGCCTGCCACAGGGCTGGGTGTGCCATGGTCGGGGACCAGCCACCCTGAGCTGCCTCAGAACTGTCCCTCTGTGATCCAGAACTGCAGATCCTAAAGCAACACGAGGTAGTGCTGCATGTCTGATCTAATAAAATATCTGCCAGATACCTTCCTACAACTTCCACTTACTGCTATCCCTAATGGAAGGCTCTGCTCCCTGGGATCCCGGGAGCAGCACGTCCATCCTTCATCATTACTCTGCCCAGATTGTCCTGATGGGCTGCTAAGTGAATTATGGAGGAGACATTACCCTGGGAAGAGCTGACCTTGTCCTTAACCTCAGCACATTCTTCAATTAATGCCCCACAAGACAAATTAATTCTATTAATCTGCAGAGGCCTTTAAGCAGATGAATTGGGATTTCTGCCTTTCTCTCTAAACCCACTTCTTCCTTCCCCTCCCTAATGAGCCTTTGCTTGCAATCAATAGTTAAGGGTTTGGCACTGTTTGAAAGCAAAAATAAGCAGAGTTGTGCTTATAGCCTGGTTGCCTCCTAAACCCTGCTGTGAAGGAGAAAGGATTCTGAAAGCTGATATGTATTTCATTTTCCTGTCCCCAACAGGCTCTGCAGCTTTTCCTCACATGGTTGGTGTGCAAAAGCCAGAGGAGGAAGAGTCACTTGCAGATCTGCTCAAATTTGCTCACTCTGCCTGTACTTGAAGCAACAGGCTCTGCTGAGCATGAATGAAAATGGAAAGGGTGTTTCTGTAAAAATTTTGGGGTGGAGAGGGCTGAGATGCATGTTTTGGGGATTTCCCAGTGAGGTTCTCCAGGGGAATGCCCTGTAATCTCCACTCAGTGCAGGAGAACATCTGAGCACAGCTGTGTCTGTGGGGCCTCTCTGGAGTATGTGGAGATAGCTTGGGGTCTTGGCCAAGAGATCCCAAACTACCAGGACAGCACAGAGGGACCCAGGAGGGTCCTGGAGAGCCGGGGGCCTGGGAAGGCTGGAGGTGAAAACCTTTCAGGAACAAGGGAAAGGTCTCAGGGGTGAGAAAAGGGCCACAGGAACTCCTTATGGTGCCAACAACAGACAGCCCTACACTGCCTCCTGACTCCTCCTGGCTCCCAAACCTTCTGCAGCTCATCCTGGGCTCTTCCCAGGGCAGTCCTGCAGGTACAGCTCATCCTGGCAATGCTGCTTCCCTCGAGCTTGTTGCTGGCACCTGAGCAGGTCAGCAGTGCAGTCAGAGACACAGCAGGAATAACCAGCTTTGGGAACAGCAGGAAGGGCTTTGGGTGCTTGGTCAGACTGAGTCTGAGCTCAAAACACACCAGAGGGAACCTGAGCTTCACCTGGAGCCCTCTGGTCGCTGGTTTGCAGCCAAGCAAGTCCCTGCATTGTGCCTTGGCTCCTAAATCATCCTTCAGACAGCTGGCCCTTGGGAAAAGGGGGTGCTTGGACACAGGGTGTCCAGCTGAGACCTCCTGGGCTGCACTTCCCGGTCTGGTGAACCATTCAAGGGACTGGCTTAACGATTGTTGAAAAACTTTGCCTGAGTGCCATCACCAGTAACACTCTGAGCACTTGTCCAGTTTGCAATCTCAATCTTTTGGTTTATTTTATTTTATTTTATTTTATTTTATTTGCTAGGCAACTGTGAGCACTGTCAGTATCTAAGACATGCCCGTGGTAATGAAGGAGACCATTTCTTATGGCATAATAACCATAATTAAGGATGGGATTTTTCAAAAGCAATCAGGGAAGTCAATAAGAGTCCGTAAGAAGTGGGTGCCTCATTTCCTCGAGGTGCATTTGCAAATCCTACCCTAAAACATTGATATTTCATGTGGGCACATCTAAGTCTGTGTGGGAGAAGCCTCAAATCCTTTTTGAAAAGTGCTATGCATATTGTAATTGGAACAGATTAATATGAATCTCTGTGGCAGCTTAACCTTTTATTCTCCTTATTTCAAGAATCACTGAGTATTTCACTCACAAGAAACCATATCTTGTAGTTAATGAGGGGCCAGATCCAGCCGTGTCACTGGCACAGCTGCCCTGACTGCAGCAGAACACTCCTGATCCACCCCAGCCAGGGAGCAGAGGCTAAAAAGCAACCAGTCATATTATAAAGCTGCAAATATATGCAGAGAAGTGTGTGTTATCTAGTGCTCAGCATCCTTAATGTCTGCAGGCAGCATCCAGCCTGGAAACAGGAGCCACACTCCTGACAGGGTAACTCATGGTGGAGCAGCTTCACCTGGGGAGCAGCCTCTGCTCCAGGGTGTGAAATTCCCAGGCAGGGGTGGAGATCCATTGAAGAGATGCTCTAGGGCAAACAAACAGGGTGCTGAGTACAAGGTGTCCTAGTTTGGAGGACAGGTGTCTGCTGAGAAAGGCAGGAGCTTCTCTTTGAAACGGAGAATGTAAACCTCCTCCCTCCAAATTATTATAGTTTTGAAATTAAGGGGCTCTCAGTCAAAGATATGGGAATAGGAATAACAGTTCTTTACTAGGAAAAATTAAAATAGAAATATAGTATTACAAAGAGCAAACCCCAAACACTGACAAAGTCAGAATCCAACCTGACACCCCGTCAGGCAGGGTGTTGGCAGCAGTCCCATTCCATGGTGGCTGCATCCTCCTGCAGTGACAGATGTGGCTCAGTTGGAGCAGTGCTCCTGTACAAGGTGCAGTTTTCCTCCAAAGGTGCAATGATGATGTGGAAGGGTCTGGTTTTCCTCTGGAATCCAAGGAAAAAGGCTGCTCTGATGTTCCAAATCTCAGATTTTATCTGGGTAGGAAATGTTTGGCTCCTCCCCCTGGCTGGAGCATCTCCCCATGGGATGATGGAATTTTATCAGTCCTGCAGTGGGACTCAGTGGCCATTAACAGGAGATATCTCCTGGAGGAAGGGTGGGCTGTGAAAAGATAAAGAACACTGCCCCAGCTGGTTTAATAGATGATGACAGAATCCACACTGCTGGTCACATCCTGCAGTGCAACCCAAGACAAAGGAGAAGCCAGGTTTGAGTAAAACAGGAGTTTAGAGCTGATTATCAAGGCTGGCTCACAGTGGGAGCTGGATGTACCTGTGGGGTGTAAATCCTGCTGCTGCCCAAAGGCAGCCCAGCCCAACTTCCCGGACACAAGTGGATGTTTCCTCTCCTCTGCAGTCACTCTGATCACCTGCCTCACTTCATTTGATGCCTTTGATCAAACTCAGAGTCCCAAAAGGAGCCTCGTGCAGAAGGGCCATGTCTCACCCTGTGTCACACCAGAGTTGGGAAACCAAGCCCTGTTCATCTGCTCCTGTCTTAAGTTCATGGAATGGCTGTTGGGGGTTCACAACTGACTCTCTTCCTCCACTTCATCAGTTAGCCCCAGCTTCCACCAGAACCTCATCCCAAATCCCTTTCCTATCAAGGTCTGGGAGGGTTTGGCTCTTTCCCACCACCAAAAGCAAAGACTGGTAACAAGCAAGTGCCACAGGACACATCAGTGAAGAGGAGGAGGTGGGCAAACACAAAGGGGAAGGAGGTGTTTGGGCTGATTAACGAACACTGGGTGGCAATTAATTTCCATTTGAACACTGGCAGATAGTGATAACCTCTGCATTCCAGAGGGCAGCTCCTCATCAGATGCTCCTCAGGTACTCTGGGCTAGATTTATGCAGCAGGCAGTAATCCAGCTCGAAATGGAAGTGAAACAGGGTGGAAAGTAAATCACTGACTTGCCCTGAGTAAACAGAACCTCTGTGTTATGGCTGGCACGTGAAAATGGGGAGGGCAGGGTGTGTGAGGGGCTGGCTCATCCCTGGGGCTGAGGGGCTGCAGCTGAGCAGGGTGAGCCTGAGCAGGGGCAGGGAGGGAGAGGAGGCAGCAGGAATTTCTAGCCTTGCTGCAGGCCCCCAGGCACAGCTCCTGAGGGTTCCAGCCCCTCTCACGGTGGTGGGGCATGGCCAAGTGTTGCCCTCTGTGGCCCAGCAGAGCTGCCCCTGTCCTGTCCCTGCTGCTGGCCCTGCCAGGGCTGCCCTCCAGAACTGGGCAGGCACAGGGTGATGCTGCACCAAAACAATTCTGTGGCTCACCCTGCAGCAGGATCAGTTCCTCCAGGGCATCACTCCTTCCCGGGCTCCAGGAAAAGCAAAGTGTTCCCATCATCACCGTGTGCTCAGCTGAGCTCCTCCTGCAGCACTGATCCCCCTGGAGCTGCACCCGCTGCTCACCCCGATGTGCCTCAGCTTTGCCACCTTCCCCCCTGCACAGCCAAGCTCCCCCAAACCCCACCGTGTCCAAAGACCCTCTGGATCAAACTTGTCAGCTCCAGATCCCTCTCATGCCAAACCCTCCTCCTCCTCATGTCCCCCCAGTCCCCCACACCTTGAGCCAGCTGCCTGGCCCTGGATCCCTCGCAGGGTCCATCTCTCCACTTCCCCCTCTTCCAGGTGTGTTCTTCCAGGCATCCCAAACATCTGAGCTGGGTGACAGCCTCCTGACCAGGCTCCTGCTGCCAGCAGCCCCAGGTTAAAGCCACCTGGACTCTGGGGACAGACAGTTCATGGGAGACCACCCATGGATTCCATTCCTCTGCAGCACAGCACAGAGCTGCCCGGGACAGCTGCAGGAGCAAAAGCCTCCACAGCACCTACTGAGAGGAAAAAAAAGAGTAAAAAAGCATGTCCTGGGCTGTGCAGGGCCAGACACTGAATTTGTTGGTGACCCCCCATGCAAGCATCATGAGAGGCAGCAGAGTCAGGTGTGACCTGAGTTAAGTCTCAGCAATCTCGCAGGAAAAAATGAGACAGATCCTTCCTCTGCTTTTGGATCAGGCTGAGCTCTGGGTCACGATTTACTCCAGCACGAGGGAGAACAGAGCTGGGCTGAGAGCTTCAGTTTTGCCTCCCCATCTTCTTCTGGTTTTGTCACTCTTTGAAATATTTGAGGGCTGTGAGAACAGTTCCCATTAAGTGTATCACTGGCTTTTCCTCTTGGTATTTATGATTTAATAATTCCTCAATCTGTCACAATCAGTATTGAAAGAGTGTGGCTGGGTATAATGGAATAATTTGAAAGGGAATGTTGGAGTGCAGGAACAGCCTGAGCATCTTTTCAGCAGATGCAAAAGTGAATAATATTTAGGGAGGTGTTTATAAATCAGCACACCCTTTAATTAAGCAAAACATTTTGCTAAGGAAGATCAATTAGCAATTCATGGCACTAGGTCTGGCCTATTATCAAAGAGCTTGTACATGATAAAGCACAATTGCTTGTGTGTCTTTCCAGCTAATTATCAGTAACTTGTTTTAGTTGTCTTTCAAAGCTCCATGTGAAGAGACAAGATAAAGATCTACATGAGCAGAGGGGTGGTGTTTGCCTTTCCTTCCACTCTCTGGCGTTTGTACTAACTGCCAGGAGCGGAAAGGAGCCGCGGATGCTGTGAAGTCCTGGGATGGAGAGGCTGGGCAGGAACATCACTCCAGCACAGGAAAGATTGGACCAGGCTCATCCCATAACTTCACACAATCACGTTAATGTCTCTTTTTGTCATCTTTACAGCCAGGCCAGCAGCACTGCTGGGGGTTTGCTGAGGGAGGGCAGATGAGATGTGAGGGGTTTGGTGCTACAGATGGGGTGGGCAGGACTATGGGGTGCCATGGATCAGAGGGGGGAGACAGGGAGGGGTGGCTGAGGGTCTGGGGGTTCTCAGTGTGGCTCCCCAGCCTGCAGAGCCCAAAGCACAGCAGGGGCTCACTCTGGGCTGAAGGGAGGGAGAAAGCTCCCTGTTCCATCAGGAATCCATAGAAATGGCAAAGAGGGCTCAGAGCCTGTCTGGGATCAGGGAACATTGCGGCAAAACCTACACATTTCTGTGTCTCTTGGACACGAGCCAGCTCAAGAGCTTAAACACACCATGCTGGCACAAAGTGACAGGATTATGAGCAGTTTCAATCTGATGCAGATGGTCTTCCCATTTGCTTCCTTGTTTAAACAGCAATTTGGCAAGTTTGTCATTCATAAAGCTTTTATAGCCCTCCATCCGCTCCTCCCCGGGGCACAGGGAGCTGCAGGGTGTTTGTGGCTGCCTGCAACACTCGCAGTCTTTAATGAGGTGTGCTGCTATTGTCTCCTTCGGTCACAGGAACCTTGGGAATTCCACTCCATAGAACAGATTTCCACTTAAAAACTCCATCAGCCAAGCCAGGTGTCACTGTTGCCTGGAAAGGCTGACCTGCAACAGAGACCAGACAGAGCAAAAGGAATAAAACAGGAATTTATTGAAAGGATTCACCTTGGCCAGTGCAAGAGCCTGGCTGGGGCTGCACCCAAATCAAATCCCAGATGGATCCTGGTCGAGTTTTACACTTTTATAAGTTTTGGTTCATCTGCACATTGGGGTCAATTGTCCAACCACAGCCCCAGGCTATGAAGTCTCAGCCCCTGCCTTGCCCCCTTTCCCTCACTGTTTCTGATTTTTGGGTGCTGGTTGTCCTTGACTCTCCAGCTGGGAAGGAATTGTTTTGTCACTCCCCTGTGAAGAGAACTTACTGACACCTAATGTGAAGTTTTAGAGTTACACACTAAGCAGCAGAGATTCTGAAAAATACAAAAGCTAAAACCTAAGGCATCATCACAACCACCCCACGATGGCTGCAGGGGAGGAAGGAGTGCCCTGAGATGTGCCAGGGGCTGAGGAAAAGCCTCAGGCTGCTGCTCAGAGGGAGTGGGAGGTGGGCAGAGGCAGGGCCAGGAGGCTGCTCTGGGAAGAAGTTGGAAAGTGTCACCATTCCCGGTGATCAGGGATCTGGATCATCTCCCCAGGGTGCTGGGGGTGTCCAGCCAGGAGAAGAAATTGTCCAGGGAGGCCTCAGAGCCCCTTCCAGTGCCTAAAGGGGCTCCAGGAGAGCTGGAGAGGGACTGGGAACAGGACACAGGGAATGGCTTCCACTGCCAGAGGGCAGGACCAGATGAGATATTGGGCAGGAATTGCTCCCTGTGAAGGTTGGCAGGCCCTGGCACAGGGTGCCCAGAGCAGCTGGGGCTGCCCCTGGATCCCTGGAAGTGTCCCTGATTGGACACTGGGGCTTGGAGCAGCCTGGGACAGTGGAAGGTGTCCCTGCTCATGGCAAGGGTGGAAAGGGATGAGCTTTAAGGTTCCTTCCAACCCAAACCATCCTGAGATTCTGTGATTTGAGGAGAGCCTGAGAAACCAGATCTGGGCATCATGTGGTCCAGCTTCACAAACCTCAGCTAAAACACCCTTTGATGAACCAGGCAGATGGACTGTAGGAGCAGAAAGGGCTTTGTTTGCCCACAAGTATCCAAGCAAAGCACAATGAAAGTTTAATCAATTAACAGCTTCCATGTGGTTTTGCTGAGTGTAAAACAAGGAGGCTTGCATTGGCATGAGCTGCTCTCATCTTAAGACAAGTAAATATTTAGCCAATAATTCTGATTTTTTTGGCAACACAAGGCATCTTTGTTCTTCGTCTGTTTACTTGTGGTTTATTTGTGGTTTAGTAGTGGATAATACACAGCAGGGTATCAGATGTTAACTCAACCTCCTCTCTAATGGCATATCCAGAGTCTTTCAGGAGCTGAGGAGAGAGCTGGTGGTGTGTTCAGGTTCCTGGGCAGTGATTTGTGTGTAATTATCCCCTCTAGAGCTACCTGTGCTCATACACACTCATGGTCCTTATTGCTGTGAGCAGGACCTGCTGCCACAGTCAGGTTTTTGGACAAGGACTCCCCATTTCTTCTTCAGTCCCCTCAGAGGACTCTGTTCCACTCCAGACCAGGGTTATCTACAGGCTTCACTCCATGATAAACATGGAACTCTTAACCCTTCCCTTATCTGAATACACTTATTTGAAAACATTATTTCACGGGGTAGCAAAAAGTGTGAAATCAAAGAAGCAGGGTGGGGAGGCAGCTGGAAGTCACACAGCTGGGGACAGGAACAGGTTAACTGGCTGGGGGCCTCAGAGAACTCATTTACCTCTTCTGATTCTCACAACATGTTGTGAGACTGCAAAACAGCCTGGCTAGGAGCAGGGTAGGAGGCTGAGAGCAATGAGCTGATGACCCCCAGGTGATGAGGGCTGAGGCTCACTGGGTGAGGGTGGTGGCATTAATCCGGGTTTATGGCAAGGAATTTGAGCCAAGCTTTGTCTCTGGACTCCTGTTTGGGAAGGAGGCCCTGGGCAGGCTTTGCAAGGAGATGAGAACTGCTGTGAGGGGCCAAAGGTTCCTCTGGTGTCCTGGTGGCTCCATCCAGGGCCATCACCAGAGGAAGGAGATGGGGACAAGGCTGGGACATGCTGTGCTCCCAACCAGCTCAGGTCAGGGTCTGCCGGGGCAGCTCCAGGGCCAGCTGTGAACAAGAGGTCAATACAGTAATTTCACAATTATTAGCCACACTATTTTGACTAAAATTTTGGTCTGAACCCAAAGTGCGGCTTATAATCAGGTGTGGCTTATATACAGACAAAGAATGAAAAGTTGCTGTTTTAGTTTGGAGGACAGGTGTCTGCTGAGAAAGGCAGGAGCTTCTCTTTGAAATGGAGAGTGTAAACCCCCCCTCTCCAAATTATTATAATTTTGAAATCAAGGGGCTCTCAGGCAAAGATATGGGAATTAGGAATAACAGTTCTTTTCTAGGGAAATTAAAATAGAAATACAGTACTACAAAGGAACAAACTCCAAACCCTGACAAAGTCAGAGTACAACCTGACACCCCATCAGGGAAGGTGTTGGTAGCAGTCCCATTCCATGGTGGATGCAGTCCTCCTGCAGTGACAGATGTGATTCAGTTCCCTCCAGAGGTCCAGTGGTGATGTGGAGAAATCCGGTTTTCCTCTGGAGTCCAGTGGAGAAAGGGGCTCCCTTAGTGTCCCAAAACCTCTGTTTTATCTTGGTAAGAAATGTTGGGCTCTTCCCCCTGGCTGGAGCAACTTCCAGTGGGATGCAGTAATTTTATCAGTCCCACAGTGGGACTCAATGGCCATGAGCAGAAAATGACTGGCTGGAGGAAGGATGGGTTGTGAAAAGATAAAGAACAATGCCCTGCCTGGGATGGCCCATTAGCAGAATATCTCCTGCAGAGATAAGGATCACTGCCCCCACCCTCAACAGATGGTGATAGAACAGATACCTTTTATCACACTCTGTATTGTAATGTGCGGCTTATAATCAGGTGCAGCTTATGTATGGACAAAGAATGAAAAGTTGCCGACACCCGGAAGTGCGGCTTATACTCAGTGCGGCTTATAATCTTGAAATTACTGTAATTCCATTGTGGCCAGCCTGAGAGCTGGGCCAGGGTGTGTGTGGTGTCCTGTTTTGGGGGGAGGTGCCCAGGGCAGGGTGCAGCTGTGTGGGGCAGCACTAAGGGATGGGCACAGTCTGACAGTCACTGGTTGTGACCCAGCAGCAGCTCTGCTGTGGGTGCTTTCTGCACTGAGAGGATAAAAAGAATTGGGAAAGTTTCCCCCTGGCATACACAGCTCCTCCTGAATTCCTGTCGAGGCTCTGGGGTGCTGCTGCCATACAAATGCCTCTCGTTCTCTGCTCTTTGTGCAGCTCCCAGGGAATGCATTATCAGGAGGATGAATTGTGACATTTCTGCATTCCCATCCTCTGTACCATATTCCAGAGCACCTCCCTGACAATGGATTTCCCTCACGTGCAGCTCCTGTTATTGGGGAGATGTTCTCAGGAGTGATGGCTTTGAAAAGCAGTGACAACATTTGGGTTATAAAAGGGCTCAAGAGGTTATGCAGGAGTCTTAATGGATTTCAGTGGAGGCAGGGTTGAAAGCACCACACGTCTCCATTTTTGGGAAAACACAGCTCCAGAATTCAGACTTGGTCTGGGCACTTTAAATTTATTTATTTACTTTTTTAACATACTGTTTCTTCTCTGTAATTTACTCTGAAGGCAAATTTGGTTATACTCAGGATCTTTCTGTTTGTCTCTATTTCATGTTTGATTTTCTTCCAAATAAAAGGAATCAATTTCCTTTCTGAAAGTATCATAGGAAAGTCATGCACACAGCAACTCTGCAAGGAAAGCTGCTACAAATGCCTTGATTGTACTCCTTGATTGTAAGTACAAATAGAGATGGAAAATATATTCACTTTTGTTCAATTTGGGTCAAATTTCCTATTAGAACTTGGCTTGGGACGTTGCCTTGTGTTGGTGAACAAGTATGGGCATCAGAATGTGTTTTTACAAGTGCTTTAAGGCACAAACAAAAAAAAAATAATCTTAAACATCCGTGGAAAATTGGATTATTGAGCCCAGTGTGGCTCAGAAAATGCAGCCCCTTTGGCTGGAGCTCACCCACAACACAAAGGCAGGAGCTGACTTGGTTCTTTGTGTTGACTCCAGCATCCTGGCTCCTATTTTGGAGGGTGAAAGGATTGAATGGTGCCTGTATCTTCTACCTACCTCTGCAAGGGCTCTTGAAAATGCTGGGCTCCAGCTTTACAGGTGGTTGGCAGTACCTGCAGAGGTGTTTGAGCTGGGCAGGTGAAAACTTCCCAAAATCGAAGGCTAAAAAAAAATATCTCCAAAAGTTTAGAGCTGCTGGAAGCCCATGGTATTTAAGTGGTTTGCCATTTGAATTTCTGAATTATTAATTTCAAAGGTGGTAATGGAAGAGCAATGATCATTTACTGGGGCAGGTGAGGAGACAGGACAGAGTTCTTTGGGATCATGTAGAGGGAAGAGGGCACTGCTGAGTGGGAGCAGAGGGAACACAGGACCAAGGCTGGACACTATTCCAGCCTTGTGCATTTTCTCTACAACCACCACAGCCACAAGCTCCTTACTGCTAATTGAAATAGAAGATGCAAGCAGGGAGAAAATTTTTAAAATAACTGAAGAAAAGGCATATAAAAGCACAGCCAAGAACTGAATATTCTGAAAATCACCCAGTAATAGGAGACAAAGCAAATACATGGAGGATGAGGGAGGGAAGTACCTGCAGCACTCCCGAGGAGAGCCAGGTTCCCTGCCCTGCCCCATTCCTGGGACTCCTGATTGCTGTCAGTGCTGCCTGCTTGTCCCACGTCAGGGGCAATGGTTGGGTGAGGAGAGGAAGGGTTTTGTCATATTGGAATTCAGTTTCCTTTGCATTGCCATGGCAATGCAGGCAAGATTTTGATCACTGGCTGAGACACTTCAGTAGATATTAATACAGCTTTGCCAAGGAGGGAGCTGAACGACAGCTCTGTTTGTGAGGCTGATTTGAACCTTCTGCTTTTTAGGCTGGATCAAAAGCCATGCACCCAGAGAAAGTGGAAAGGGAGGGGGAATGGGATCTTTACTTAGGGCAACTTATGAAAAATGCCTGAAGTTGAGAGAATACATTTAATTCCTACTAAATTGGCATCAACATCTTTGGCTGACTGCAAGGCAAGAAAGTGCAAACTCCCTTGAGGCAGCAAGTTCTAAAATAAACCTTCTACTGCAACACTCTGCTGTCAGAAGTTCTAACTCGTGTTTCTACTCCTCTGTCTCCTGAACGTCTCCTTGCTCACAGAGCTGCTATTTTATCCCTTATTTGTATAAGGTGTGACATAATAGGAACACCAGACTCATGTCTGAGACCCCTCAGGTCACAAGCACTCACAGCCCCAATTTGTGCTTCTAAAGGAATTAATTTTCCCTATTCCTACTCTTTCATAACGATGAGAATGTTAATGATGTCCCTAATTAATGTTTTAAGCCTGAGCAGAGGATGCCCAGCAGCAGCCAGGGGAGGGTGGCAGGAAATCAGGTGGGGTGGCTCCTCTGAGCACAGCACTCAGAAACAAAGGGGCAAAAGCTGCTCCCTGCACGGGCAAACTCAGTTCCAGCTGCCTCCCACGAGCCCTGGTGACCAGCAGCAGCAGCCAGGGGCTCCAAGGGTGTCCCAGTCCCAGCTGAGCTGAGGAAAGCTCCCACCACAACACAGGGTTTTGTTGCTCTGGTTGTTATTCTGGAATAATTAAAGCTGGCTCAACAAAAGTCCTCTGAGGGTGAAAGAATGGTTTCTGAAAGGTTTGGAAAGCTCCAGAACAGGCTCCAGCCATGCAGGCTGACAACAGTGTGGGATACAAGGTCCATCCCCACAGAGTATTCCCTCTGGTAGGAGAGCCCGGGCTGACAGGGCAGCTGTGACAGAGCTCCTGCCAAAAGTCTCTAAATGCTGGGAATTGGAGCCATTTGAAGGAGCTCCTGCCATGGAAATGTGCTCCCTGCTCCCTGTCAGATCCCATCACTCACCACCCCCCTCCTGCTGACACCTGGGGCTCTCCAGGCAGGGCCCCTCACGAGGAACACGCCGGATCTGCAGCCTGCATCTCAGCTGGAACAAAGCCACAGCCTGTCCAGCGCATGGCTCAGAGCTGTGACAGTGCCTGAGAGCCAGAGTGACATCCCTCCCACTCAGACACACATCCCTGTCAGCTCGGGGAACCTTGGGATGCTGGGGATCTTTGCACTGCTGATCTGCTGCCTGCAGCCTCCAGAGCGTTTCTGCAAAAGTGCATTTTGTTCTCCAGATCGTTCTTTTTCCCTGCTTAGCACTTTATCCCAGCAGGAAATGTTCTGTAAGGCCACCAGCCTAATTAAAAAGTTCTCATGTTGAGGCTGTTCTGAAATGTGCACATTTAGAGCTCGCTGCACATGCAGAACAGGAATGTATGCATATGGATATCTGCAACCATCTTCCTGTTTTTGGCTGAGTGAGCATATTTTCTGGGATCACATTCTGATCTCTGACTAATTAGTGTGCAGGATTAATATTTTTCAAGGGAGTTTAGCTGTGAAAAAAAACACGTGTTCAGCTGCATGTTCAATTTGTGAGTGTGCTCCCTGCACTGCCACGGACTGATCAGGAATTGTGTGGGGAAAAACAAGGTCTGTCCATTTGCATCAGTGGTTTTTGGTTTACCAGCACAAGGAGACAGGTGGTTGAATTTAGATTTTGAGAATGCTTGTGCATAGCCAAATCCCTTGGAAAATCTAGGTCAAACCCTGCAGACAACATTTGGGCTGACTTCTGTTTCCACACACTCTTTGCTCTGCAAGAAATCAATTCTAAGCGCATCAGAGAAGGGAAGTGGCAACAGAAAGTTCTGCTCAAGCCAAAGGGATTTGAATCACCCACTCTCCCCCAAACACAGGTATTGAGACTTTCTCAAATTTTCCCATTTTGTTCAAATCTATAGAAATGGAAGCCAGCAGTGCCACCACTGTGCTCACTAACCCAGCCCTGCAATCTGACCCCATCCTGCTGCTTCCCTTGGAGTTCAGCCTGGCTACTGAGCTTCCCTGGGATTGATTCCTTCCATTCCAGCTTGCTCCTGCCCTGCATTCTCTAGAAAGCCCCTCAGATCTACTTGGTGGGAAAACAAACAGACCTGGTGGAGCTTTGATCTGAGTCTTTGTCAAAGTTCAATCTGAACCATTTTGGTGTGGGGGAAAATAACTCCAAAACCTCCTCTTCTCCTACACACCTGTCAGAGTTCGGGGTCTTTGATAAAATGACTCCTCCAAACATTCCATTTTGCTGAGCCCATCACACACCTCAGCACCATCCCGGCAATTTGTTAGGCAATTTGATGAACATACAGGCAGGAGCTGTTTGAAACAGGGACATGGTTCATAGGTAGCTCTGGCTCAGGGTAAGTGGGTGATGTCTAAAAGAGAAACAATGTTCTCCAGCCTTCGTGTTTGTGTGACAGTGAGCACTGTCAATCACTTAAAATGACTTCAGCTTCAGAGTGACAGGACCCTGCTGTCACTGCACTTATCTCTGAATAATGTAAAGAAAGCAGAGAACCACAAACATAAAGATTGAGCCTGTGGAGACAGGACTGACAGGCTTGGAAAGTGCCACCAGGGTACAGCAATCCCAGGCAATCATGGCATTGTCCACCATTCCTATTGCATCAGGGGTGTTTTCCTCTGAACATTCCCACCAGGCTATAAAACATCCTCCAGGAATCTCAGGGGTATCACTGAACAGAGCAGGGCCAGAACTCCCTGAAACAAAGAGCACTGGGCACATCTCAGCCTGTGTGGAGGGCACAGAGAGCTTCTTGCTGTCTGTGCTCCCTGGCTGCCACAGTCCCTGCCAGGGGAGCAGGAATGAGCAGGAATGAGCAGCACTGGGACACTGGGATGTGCTTGTGCAGTGGTTATTCCTGATGGCACAGGGGACATCATCTTGCTGAAAGGAGGAGCCTGTGGCAGTGAGAAGGGCGCTGGTGAACACATCACAGAGGACTGAACCCTGGGTTTTCTTGGGCTGCATTTCCATGAAAGGACAGGAAAGACAAGGCTGTCCAAAGGGAAGAACAGTCAGAAATGGGGATTTTCAGCACGTCCTTGAGGGTCCCTGCCTCGTGTTCACTGGTGAGTGAAAGGTCAGTGGGCACAGCAGGAGAGCCCAGAGCTGTGGGGAAGGCAGGAGCCAGCAGGGATAGTGAAGGAGCAAGGGGAAGAGCTGGTTCTGGCAGGTTCTCCTGGCACAGGAGAAGGGCTCCTCTCATAGAAACGCCAGCTCTGAAGTGTCCTGAAGGGACACAATGAGCAACAGCTCAATCCTGAGCTAAATTACACAAAGGTATTAATGGTGAGGCTGATTACTGCACTCATGTTTTGCAAAAGGAATCTTGTTTCTCCTTTCCCAGCCTGATCCAGCCAGGAGGAATTTGGGGTGTGCATGCAGCCACAGAGCTGTGACCTCTCTGAGACCAGAGGGGCCTGGGGGTGGCTCCCAGGAGGGAAGTGCTGCCAGGGATGGACACAGGCTCGGTGGAAAGCACAGGTGGAAGGCAGGGACAGCATTAGCAGAGCCCTGCTGGTGGCAGAGGGACAGTCTGGCCTGCAGACCCAAGCCACCCAAGAGGTTTGGAGTGCTGAGGAAGAAGGGAGCAATCCCTGCAATCACACTGAAATTCCCAGGTGAATTTCCCATGGGTCACACCATCCTGCCTGTACAATGTCCACGGTTTCCATCAAAAAGTTCCCCTTGAAGCCACTCACAGTCACCTGTCCAACACCTCAAAGAGCCCAAGAAATGGGGTGGCAAACCCAATATTTACTCAAAGACTGGTCCTTGCCTTCTCCCAACCCTGGATCCAGCCAAAGGCAGGAAAGAGCTGCAGGGATAACTCAGGGATAACTCAGGGATAACTCTGGCTGCAAGTCTCTCATTCCTGCAATAAACCCCACACTGGCAATAAATCAGGTAGCAAGCAAATGTGATAGCAGGCAAATAGATCCTGCCAAGTCATTTTAAACTGCAATTGCCAGGGCTTTTTTTTGTAACACTCTGATGTACATATTTGGCCCATTAGAAAAACAACTTCATTTTCAGCCACAGTTTCTGTAATGGAGCAATTCCCCGCTTCAGTGCAGATCTCTCCAGAGAGTTAGGGTGAAAAGCACACGGTGCCTGGCTCAGGGTGGAGGTGTAAACCAGCTGGCAGTGCACAAAATGCACTTCTCAGGAGCCTGGAGAGACAGTGCAGCCCCCTCTGAAGGGCAGCATCACCAGGGCCAGGAAGTGGAGACAGCAAATGCAGCAGCAGCATCAGCCCTGACCTCCTGGAGTGTGGATCCAGGTTTCTGGGGGAGCAGAGCCAGCCCAAGCAGGCAGGGATGGGGCAGGGGGATGTAGGACACACACAGGGGAATCTCCAGGCAGTGCTCACTGGGATTCTGTGCTGGAGGAATCTCCAGAAGGATTTTATGGCTGCGTTCAGCCTGTCACAACCCAGCACAGACAGCTCTGTGGATAAAGCTCCAAGCACACTCTGTGAGACCATGGATACAGCACCAGGCCTTGGGGCTGGTGAGCACACAAACTCTCCCCTGAACAAATCTGCTGGGAGAGTCAGGGATGGGCCCTTCCTCTTCACAGCACCTGCAAGGATTGTCCTTCCCCAGCTCAGGGGGAAAACCCAGCCCTGGAGCCGTGGGATGGCCTCTGGGAAGGGGCTGCAGGGCCTGGCTGAACACCTGGAGTGGGTGAAGCACAGAATCATGGAATGGTTTGGATTGGAGGGACTTAAAGCTCTTCCCATTCCACCCCTGTCATGGCAGGGACACCTTCCACTGTCCCAGGCTGCTCCAAGCCCTGTCCAACCTGGCCTTGGGCACTGCCAGGGATCCAGGGGCAGCCACAGCTGCTCTGGGCACCCTGTGCCACCACCCTCACAGGGAACAATTCCCTCCCAATATCCCATCTGTCTCTGCCCTCCTTCACCCTAAGTCTGTTCCCCCTGTCCTTTCACTCCATGGCCCTGTGAAAAGTCCAACATGTGCAATCCAGACTCCAGCACCCCTGAGTCCAGGATCCTCCCAGCATAACCACCCACCTGACAAAAGCAACATGGACATCAGTATAGGTGTAGCACCAAAAAATTCAGAAGCAAAACTTAAGTTAAAGGCAAGAATGGAGAGCAAGAATTATCCCAGAAGTGATCCCAGTGAAATGCAGTCGCTCCCCTTCCCTTCCAGTCTCTCCAGCCTGGCCTTGGGAGATGCTGCTTAACATTTTTCAAGCCTAGGACAAGGCAAAGAATCATCTGGTTGAAAAATGGCCTTTAGTATAACATGAAAGATTTTATGAAAAACTATTGGCTTTTTAGAAGTGTTTCCCCCTTTTTGATTTTTTTTGGTGACATCCTCTATCTGTCTTTTTTACTGCAGCCTGCAATGTAAACCAGCCTTTGCTTTCTCTTCTGGAATTATTCTATGTTAAGATAGTTTTTCAATCAAAAAAACTATCAAAATAATTCATGTACAGAAAATCTGCTCTGGGGAAGAAGCAGCAGTTTGAATTTTCTGGAGGGAGACCCACGGAGGACAGGCATGGAATCCTGCTCATTCCCTCCCAGAGAAGAGAACAGGTCAGGCTGCTCCCACCCTGCCCCTCCACTCTGCACAGCCCTACCCAGACCCTCACTTTCCTGCTGCCCATTACAAACTCCCCTTCTGATTTCCCCAGCCAAATTCTCTGCTCTTTCTCTGCTTTACGAATTCCTGATGCAGAAGCAGGAGCCTGCTCTGCTCCAATCGCTCCCCCCACCCCAAACCTCCCTTTCCCCAGAGCTTTGGGGAAGCCAAGCCCGTGAGAGGCAGAGCTGCAGCACAAAAGGGCTCTTTGTGCTCACTTCATCGAGCGCTGCGAGCTGAGATTTTGGGAGCAATATCTGAACAGAGATTTGAAGAAGTGCTTATGTGATGGTTTTGTTAACAGCACTGAGAACATGCACAGGGCAGCTGATCGATCCCTTTATTGGGCAAAATTTGCTTCCTAGAATTCAGAGCTGGAGACAGGCTGTGACTGAAATGCCAAATTGCTGGGAGATGCCTGCGTGGAGGAGCCAGCCCGATCCCTCTGCTGAGGCACAGGTACACCCTGACCCCTTCCAAGGGTCAGGAGAGGAGCAGGGGGGCAAGAAAACCAAAAGGAGAGCAGCAGGAGAAGGTTTGTGGCAGATGTCTGTGGCATTCCCTGTGTGGGGAAGGCTCACCCTGGGAAAGCTGCCCTGCTATCCCACTGACCCTGGGAGAGCTGCTCTGGGTGCTGCCACTGATGGATCTGCAGTCTCTGTGGAGAGGGGGAAAGCTGGGCCCACAGCAAGGCATTTATGGGAGTGGAATACACAACACCCTTACACCTAACCCCTTCTTATCAGCTTAGATCAGACGAGAATTTGAGGTGCAGCTTCTGGCCCAGCAGGTTTGGAGCACTGAATGTTCCCATCATGCTGGTGCTCAGCACACAGGAGCTGCCCTTGGGTGGGATGAGATACCCTCTCCTCCTGCTCAGAGAGCCCTGAATAAAAACTGGGAATCGTGGGGGCTGGTGTAATGACACAAACAAGGAGGGAAATGGGGTGTGTGGAAGGAAAGGATGAAGAATGAACGAGCCTCTTGGAGCTGAGTCAGCAGCAAGTGCTGGAGGGAAGAGGGGGAGAATCACAGTCAGCCTTGGAGTTATCTACAGAAACTACAAACTCCTCATCTCCCACTCCTGGAAGTGTTCCAGGCCAGGCTGGATGGGGCTTGGAGCAACCTGGTCCAGTGGAAGGTGTCCCTGCCCATGGCTGGGGGTTGGAACTTGGTGATCTTTAAGGTCCTTTCCAACCCAGGTCCTTCTGTAATTCTGTGACCTTCACAGACTCATGTTAAAAACCTCTCAAAATCCGGTGTTTTCTCATCCTACAGACCCACACAAATCCCTGAGTCTGTGCTTTAGGAGTCTGTAGTCCCCTGCCCCGCTCCTCCAGGAGCTCAGCACAACTGGGATGACCCCCTGGCCCCTGCCCCAGCACACACATGGATGATTGGGTGTTTTAGGGCTGGTTTTCCCCTATTTTACAGCTCCTGGCCCCTCACAGAGGAGGGTTTCCAGTGCCCCAAAGTGCAGAAAGGGCAGGATCCTGCATCCTCCCTTCCTGCTGGCTCCAATGCACATTCCCACAGGGCTGAGTGCCAGGCTGCCCCACGCTCTGCTCTGTCCTGTACCCAGACAGGGGTAGCCCAGGCTGTGCCTCCCTTCCCAGCAGCTCCTCCCTGCTCCTCAGGACACCCAGCCCCTGGTGCTCCTCTGCTCCATGGCCAAGGAAAAGCTCATTCTGCAGGAGGAACAAGGACATTCCCTCCCAAGTTACCACCCCTCTCCTGCAACCACAGCTGGAAATTCTGTGAATTTACACATCTTCCTGTTAACTCCTTGATGAGTGAGCATCCTGGGATAACGTGGTTGGGTACCTGAAAAAGTGGATAATTTGATAACAGCCTCTCACTGATGCTGCTTCCCCAGCTGTTCTGCATGAGAAACCTCACCAGCCCCTTAGCAATTATTCAGTGGGGTTGTTTTTTCTTTAATAATACCCCTTATCCCCAGAATGATTTGCACTCAGCAGAAGCTGATCAGTAACAAACCCTGTCTCCTCTCAGGAACCGTGGTGTCCATTGGGAGCGGCACTGGGAGGGTGTCTTGGGTTACAATACAGGATGTGATATCTGTTCTGTCACCATCTGTTGAGGGTGGAGGCAGTGATCCTTATCTCAACGGCAGATATTCTGCTAATGGCCCATCCATTGAAGCCAGGCAGGGCATTGTTCTTTATCTTTTCACAACCCATCCTTCCTCCAGCCAGTCATTTTCTGCTCATGGCCATTGAGTCCCACTGTGGGACTGATAAAATTACTGCATCCCATTGGAAGTTGCTCCAGCCAGGGGGAAGAGCCCAACATTTCTTACCAGGATAAAACAGAGGTTTTGGGACACTAAGGGAGCCCCTTTCTCCACTGGACTCCAGAGGAAAACCGGATTTCTCCACATCACCACTGGAGCTCCAGAGGGAAACTGCACCTTGTACAGGAGCACTGCTCCAACTGAGCCACATCTGTCACTGCAGGAGGATGCAGCCACCATGGAATGGGACTGCTGCCAACACCCTGCCTGACGGGTGTCAGGCTGTACTCTGACTTTGTCAGGGTTTGGGGTTTGTTTCTTTGTAGTACTGCATTTCTATTTTAATTTCCCTAGTAAAGAACTGTTGTTCCTAATTCCCATATCTTTGCCTGAGAGCCCCTTGATTTCAAAATTATAATAGTTTGGATGGAGGGGGTTTGCATTCTCCATTTCAAAGAGAGGCTCCTGCCTTTCTTAGCAGGCACCTGTGCTCCAAACTAAGACAGAGGGGCAAGTGATGGTGTTCAGGAGGAATTGTTGGAGTTGAGGGGGAAATTGATGGTGTTAAGGGGGAATTTGTGGTGTTGAGAGGGAATTGATGGTGTCAAAGGCTCACCCCAGCACACCCCAGCACCTGGAGCAGAGGCAAACGCCCTGATAAAGGATATCTGATTGCCATATTTTCTCTGGAAAGGTGAATGTTCAGCCTAACTCAAAAACCTCCCCAATAATTCCACAGGATAAACCTGAAAGGGAAGTGTGTGTTTGTGTTTCTAGGCAATAGTTGATTTGTTTGCTCCAGCTTCTCTCCTAACCCTGTTCCTCCAAAGGAGAGTAAAACATATATATAATACTGTAGAAACAAAATAATTTTTAAAGAGGAAAATTCAATTAAAAAATTTAATTTAAGAACATAAAACACCTCACCATGATGTTATAGGCGTGCTCTGACTTTACATTTCTTGCACAGTATTTCTAATTTAATCCTTTCAAAGTTAGTTACAACTGTGTTAATTTTTAACTGATCCATTTCAAGGTAAAAATGATTTCTGAGCTTGTAAACATCCCCCAGGCTAGGGGTGGAAAGCCAAGGAACACAAGGCCAAGAATGAAAACTGAACTCATGGGTTTGCTCCTCTCTGTATTTTCAGTTTCTGTGCTCCCAACAGCCAAAAGTAAATTAGTGAAAAGTGAAAATAGAAACAAAACTCGCTGTGACTTCTTTAAAACTCTGCCTAATCTTTTGGAATAAACATCACCATAATTCTGTGCCCCAATAATGGGAACTTACTGAGGACTTACAGTCCTTAAAAATGTGGAAGTGACATATACCTCTATTTTTATTACACTTCAATTAATTCCTGAGTTTCTGGTGCTTATTCCTTGGAATCACAAAATGGATTGGGTTGGAAGGACCTTAAAGCCCATCCAGTTCCAGCCCCAAACCTTCCACTGTCCCAGGCTGCTCCAAGCTCCATCCAACCTGGCCTGGGACACTTCCAGGGATCCAGGGGCAGCCACAGCTGCTCTGGGCACCCTGTGCCAGGGAAGAATTTCTTCCAACCATCTGATTCTCTTTTAGTTTAAAACCCCTTCCCCTTGTCCTATCACTGTCTGCCCATGTAAGAAGTTCATGGAATCCCGGAATGGTTTGAATTGGAAGGGACCTTAAAGCCCATTTTATTCTAACACATTTTATTCCAAAGTTGCTCCATTGCTCCACTCCCTGAGGTGCTTTAATTTGAATTTACAGGTCTGAGTTTCCATCCTTCTCTTCCCTGTGGTGTTTGTGCAGAAACAAACCCAGCTCTTGGCTCAGCACTGTCCTGGCCCTGCCAGTTCCCTGTGCACAGATGCTCTGCACTCTCACTGCTGCTTCATCTGCACTGCAGTTCTTCCAAACGCTTTCCCAGCTGGGGGTTACATCTTTTAGGGAGGTCATATCTTGGAGGAAAAGCTGAATTGAGCACCTTTTCTGCTCCTGAAGGAGTCACACCAGGTGCCCTCTGTGGTTTCATGTTCCCACACAGAGGCAGGGCCCCAGCCCTCACCCTCCCCCTGATGCAGAGGCACTTCAGCCCCAGTGTGTTACAAACCATGGTTTGTCATTAACCATTGCCCAGCTGTCACTGGGATGTGTCACAGGGGAGGCCACTCAGCTTTAATGGCACCTCAGTTGGCATTGGTCTGACTCCAGCACAGGCTCAGCAGCTTTGCTTTCTCATGAACATCTGGCTGGAGACATTAGAAGCACAGGTACCAATGTCCCAAACTCAGCATCTGGAAGTGCTGCTATCACCATACACCCCCCTACTGCAGTCTGATCCCACAGGCCACATTCCTAATGGAATTCTGGATAACCTGGAGTGGCCCCAGGCCCATCTGCAACAGCAGCAAATGCATGTTAGGCACTATTTCATCATAATTCCTCAGAGGACTCAGTTTGTTTTGAGTCTGGACCATGCCAGGCACTGAGCCACAGGAGAGGGACATTTCCACAAAGTCTGTGGAGGGAAAAGGCAGCAGCTGCCAGGCACTGCAGCAGGACATGTCACCAGAATGTTCCTGCTGTGCTGCAAACATGAATCTTTGCATCAGATCCACCTCCAGAGCTCACACTCCATCCTTCACCGTCACCCCGGGCCACCCACCACTGGAAAGCAGCAATTACCAGGGGATGAAATATTTGCTGCTCTGGATAAAAGGACACCAGAGCCCTGTGAAGGTTCAGGCTCTAAAGGGAGCAGTGCAGAGCTGCCAGCTGAGTGCTGTGGTGTGGAACACCATGAGAAAGCACCTTGGAGCGAGCTCTCCTCCAGATGTGCTCCTCAGGGTGTTTGTGTTTCGATGATTTTTAATCAGTCAGCAGCTGCTGAGGTTCCTCCAGTGGAACCAGACACAGGAACCACGATGGTGTGATGTGATTCCCTGAAATAATATTGCCTCCTTTTCTGCAGCTGAGCCCTCCAGCACGGAGCACAAGTCTGCTGAGGAGCGCCTGAGAGACCTGTGGGTGTTTAGCTCTTCAAAACCAACACTTGAATATCTCCTTAAATATATATATATACCTTCCCCCTATTTCTATTTTTTCTGAGAGAGAAAACAAGACATTTTCAGCCACATGGGAAATACTCTCATTTGGGTCAGGCTGCTATTTTGAGTCCAGGGCTGACAGCCCTCTGCAATTATCCTGCCCAGACAATGGGATGGATGTTCCTGAGCAGCCAGAAAGGGCAGCACCCTGCAACAGCTCTGACTCATTAAAAGGAAGGAGCAGCCCCGGGTGTGTCACCAGCACCTCCAGCAGGATTGGCCCGGGCTGTGCAGGGAGGGGCTTCTGGCAGAGGAGAGGGGGATAATCACCTGTCCCATCTCCATCGATAAATCCTGGGGTGCAGGAATGCACATGGAGCACTCAGTGTGTGTGCACAGCAGGCCCTGCTCCCACAGCTGTGGTGATGCCTTAGGATTTCAGCTTTTATATTTTCCATCTATTTGTAATCCTGCAATTCTTTAGTGTGTAACTCTAAACTCCATATCCAGGGTGAGCTGCTGCTTTCCCATTTTGGTCAGACACAACAATTCCTCTCCAGCCTGGGAATCAAGGACTCCTCACTGCCTCAGGCCCCAGGAAATGTGAACAAAAGTGAGTTGGGGGGAGCAAACTTGGGGTAAAGGACTTCATTACCTGAAGCTGTAATTGGAAGATTCACCCCCAATATGCCAATGGACCAAACTTATAAAAGTGTGAAAACCTGTGACCCATTGTCCATTTTTGGGTGCAGCCCCTTTGCCCTAAATGTACCTGAAGGCCCTCCAATAAACATAACAGCTTTTAATCCCCTCAATTCTGTCTGGCCTCTGTTTTTAGGTAGCACAAAAAGGCATCATGGGTGCAGGACACCTCAGAGCAGGTCCCAGCTCTCCTGGGTGAGGACATTTGAGCTCCCTGAGTTTTCCTGCCTGTCCAACAGCCAGGGGATCTCAGTGTTTCCACTCTTCCTTGTGCACACACAAGCCCCAGAACACTGCACTTCCCACAGTGCCCCATTTCCTGGGAAATCACAGGAGCCATATGGCCCTGTCCCACTGTGGTGACAGGGACACTGCCAGCACAGGGACAGATGGGCACAGGAGGGAGCAGGGACTGGGGTGTGTGCCTGGGGAGAATCCCTGTGCCCAGGAACTGATGGGGCTCACACTGCAGCTGCCAAGCCTGCCTTTAGAGAGACCCCTGCAAAATGTGTCCCAGCTCAGGGAAAGGAAATTTCGAGGAACAGTGCTGGGGATGGACTTCCCTGGTCCGTTATTCCCATTCCAGGATTCACAGTTTATACACCCACACAGACACACATCACAGAATCCTGGAATGCCCTGAGCTGAGAGGGACCCCCAGGATGAGCCAGCCCAGCCCCTGGCCCTGCACAGACACCCCCAGAACCCCACCCTGAGCATCCCTGGCAGCGCTGTCCTGGAGCTCCTGGAGCTCTGGCAGCCTCGGGGCCGTGCCCATTCCCTGGGGAGCCTGGGCAGTGCCAGCACCCTCTGGGGAACAACCTTTCCCTGATAATCCAATCCCAAATAAATAAATCCCAAAACAATAATATCCAATCTCCCCCCATAAATAAATAAATAACATAAAATTAGGAAAATATAATTATATAGAAATATAAAATTAGAATAATAAAAACATAGAAAGATTTAAAAAGTATTAAAAAAACAAACACACATCTGTGCCCACCCCATATCCATATTTTTATTTCTCCTGCTGCTCAGAAATTACCATCAGCCTCTTTATAGCACATTTTTATTTCTTTAGGATCCCTCCAGCTCCCAAGCCCTGCAGGTGGAGCTGCCCTGAGGTGTCCTGGTGTGCTGCACATGGATTTGCACAGCTGGCCTGATGTGTGCCCTGTCCCCTTCCAGCACTTGCAGCCCCAGCTCCTGCTCCTGCCCTCTCTCCCGATTCATTCCAGCTGCTCGTGGCCCCAAGGCCAAGCACAGAGCCCTCAATTTATGTGGGGCTGTTAAAATTTTTAAACCTCAGTAAATGACGAGCAGTTTATCAATGGAACTGCTTTTGTCAGCCTTGGCTGGGGAGGGCAGGGGAATATTGGCAATTTTCCAATCACCATTCATTTTATGTCGGTTTTCTTCCCATTTAAAGCAGGAGTTGGCTAGAAACAATATCCATTATTAATAGATAAATGTTTTATTAACGATATAAAGACCACAAAGATTTGTAACTTTAATAATAGTTTCTTGCTTTAAAATTCCGTGGCGTTATTATTTATTGAGCAGCTGGGGCTGTTTCCTTGCAGGGCCACAGTTAGGCAGAACCATGGGAAAATAAATAACTTGGAGTTATCAGGGGAGAAATATTCCAGCTGACTTAAGTGGTTCCTGGCATTCTTCTTTTTTTTTTTTTTTTTTATAATTTTAAAAATAAATTTGTGACTCGCTGCTTACAATAAGGACTATAAAATCCCAAAGGAAAGTCATGTTTCCTGAACTTCACTTCTGGTGCTGCCCATGCTGGAGCATCCTCTAAGCCCTGTTCTCATATTCTGCAAATTATTCAGGTTTCTGTGTTAAACCACTTTGGTTTTAGCCTTTGCTGTGCCAGAGCAGGGATAACTGCATTTCCTCTCCCTGCAGGGGGATCTGTGGCTCTCAGGTGACTGAGGGAATCAAGAGGAGAACAGGAACATCATTTTTGAGCTTTATTTTGTCCTCCCTCCTTAGATTTCACTTCATGGGCGTTTTTCTCTCTCTTAGTAGATATTTCAAGGGCTGTGTAGATTTCCTAAGAGTTAGGTCTGCTAGTTCAGAAAATACAAAATGTGAAACCAAGTAATTTGAATGATCTGAAATTCTATTTTAGTCTTAATTTCAGAAAGCAAAAATAATGCTTGTGTTTGAGACCTCTAAAACAGCAGAATGGTTTTGCAAATAAATGAATTGAAGGAAGAAAAATAGTTCATAATAGTCATGGTCAACTGTAGTTGGCAAGAAATAATTTTGCTACAAAAATCTAAAAACTTGCACTTTCTATCTCCAGTAGAAATTGTGAGACTTTCTCAAAAAGCAAAGTTTCTGTTTTCTAGAAAGAAACTTTCTGCCTTTATCCAAATTCTTTTAAGCCTGGACAAAATCAAAGTATCAACCTGCAGTCGTCAGGGTTCAGCTGGTGACCAAACATCATCAAAGACCCAAAACTTAAAAGATTTAAACTCTTTAGCTCTGTTCAGCCCAGAAAACGGAATAAGAAATCCCTAAATCCCACATTAAAGCATAAAACACTTGGCAGTTTCTTCTCTCCTTGCTCATTTTGGATGTGCAGTATTCCTGCCGAGGTGAGCAGCTTTCAGAGAGAACATTCTTTCTGCTGGATTCTGTACACCCCATGCACACACTTCTGAATCTGGAGAGGAGCTACATTCAAAACTCAGATCACTGAGAATTTATTGTTAAAAAAATAGAAAGTTTTGCTTGCCCCTTTCTTGTAGAAACCTGATTGGATCCACCTGAAGCTTTTCCATGAATTCTTTTCCACAAAGAAATATCAGTTACTGAAACCAAAACTGTTCAGGGGAGAGGGACATAGCAATTCACTTCTTCAATCACACTAACCACAATATAAGTGAAATTAGAAAAAGATTGCATTTCAATATTTTCTAAGCAAAAAAACCTCTGCTTTTCCTATATGCACATGAATTTTAAAAAGCCTCAATTACAACAACTATTTAAAGCCAGTTATTAAACCATTTATTAACAACTAACCACTTATTTAACTATCTAATTCACCATTTAAGCATTTTTTAAAAAACATTTCAACAGGCCCAAGTGAAGAAGTCTTGTACAAGTTCAAATTGCAGTGAATTTGGTGACTTGGTGTGTTATTTGTGAGTCAGAGAGGCCCATTTGCTGGTTTTGAAACTACAGGAAATCCCCCAGGATTCCATGTCCCAGACTGCTCTGAGAGTTACTGTAAGGAGCTTCAGATCTTCCAGAAATCATATTTTGGCTATTTTCTGTTCCACATTTCAATCCAAATAGAATCAATGGATGGCAGGGTTGTGTCCCAGCCCTGCCAGATGGAATCCCCATCCCTGGGAGTGTCCAAAGCCAGGCTGGACAGGGTTTGGAGCTCCCTGGGATAGTGGAAGATGTCCCTGCCCATGACAGGAGGTGGAACAAGAGGATTTTAAGATCCCTTCCCACCCACCCCATCCCATGATTCCATGTCAGGACCAGTCATGGTTCATTTTCCAACCACAGCCATGCCCTGGCTCTGGACACACATTCCTCACATGGAACTCAACCTGCCAGGAAAGGAGCTGACATGGTGCATCAGATTTGGTTTCCACTTTGCATAAGGGCAAATACCAACTAAAATATTTCCTACCCAAAAAATCGTCCTTGGACAGTGCCTGCAGCTGTGAACAGAACATCTGTGGGCACAGATGTTTGGGCACAGCTGGAGTGCAGCAATAAGGGCTGATGTTCATACCTGTTCACTTGTTGGTACTCTGCAGTAAATGTGGAATTGGGTGTCCTGGGCGAGCTTCAAAGCTCCTCCTTGACACAAAATTTTGGGTGATCCTGAACCTATTTTGCTGATGCCAGGAGACAAATTGTGTTTCTGTGAAATCCAGCCTTGCAGGAGGCAGTGACTGGCTGGTCTGGCCTGCTGCAGGGAGCTGGGGAGTGACAGCACCTGCCAGGGACTTCTCCTGCCTGGGCTGGGCTTGCCTGCTCTGCTCCCTGGCACAGCAGCTGCAGGGTGTCTGTGGGGGCTCCAGGCAGGGAATTCTCATTTCACTCCAAGCCTGCCCCAGGAAAACAGAGCTACAGGGGATGGAAATATACCCTACCCTGGCTTAGAGAAACAGGAGGAGGAAGAGGAGGAGGAGAAAAAGGAGAAGGAGCTGCCTGCTCTGCCTGGCATGGGAGCAGCATTTGATCAGCCAATAATATTGGGAAGCTTGATGCATTTATAAAACTCTAGAGAAGAAATGCTTGAGAAATTAAAACAGTCAGCAGGTGAACATAAAACCACAGCATAAGGGGAGGTTCTCTGAGCTTCCTCTGGTGACTCCAGACCATATTAAAAGCAAATGAACCAAGGAGGGAACAGGCTGATGCTTTGAGGGAAAAGAGCTGCACTGAGACCAGTAATAATAATGATGTTACTTCTGCTGCTTGCCTTCTGCAAGGAATAGCTGCATTTTTCTATAACCATTTCTAAAATGTCAATCTAAGCAAAAATCTTGGTATTTAGACTCTCCATTTTGGACTGACCCAATACTGAGGATCTCTTTCTACCATCACCGCTACCAGTAAATTTTGAACATGCCACTGCTAAGTTCAGCCATGCTATCAAGTATTGGTCCAAGTGGGAATGCCTTGGGCCCAGGAACTGCAGGATCCCACAGCAGTCAGGGATTTCACTCTGAGGTTCCCAACTGCCTCTAAAAGCATTGGGAAAGCTGGTCAGGGAAACCTTGGAGGTAAAAAGCACCGAAGTATGCTGAAGATGCTAGAGGTTTGTGCAGTGTGTTCGCAACAGCAGCAAGTTATCATCTAAATAGGGCTTTGCAGGTAGCAGGATTTAACTCTATTAACAATTAAGGAGCCTTTCAAAACCTCAAGAGATGCTCCCAGCAATCCTAGTAAAGTGAAGGTACTGGGAGACCTCAAACAAGTACTTCCTGCAGCAAGCCAGCAAGCAAAGGAAACAAAGCTGAGGTCAGGAGGGAGTTTCTGGGGAGGGAGAGCTGGGGCTGCTGTGAAGACCAGCCAGGCTGCAGCAGGTGGAATCCCCCAGACCAGCCCTGCTGGTCACTGGGGTCTGTCACAGGGTGAGATCACTCAGCCCTGCAAGTGCTGACGTTTTCCTGCACAAGCAATCCCCTAGTACAACAAAAATCACACTTTTCCACACTGTCTGCAGAGGGAAAATGGAGAAACAAAGGAAGGATGGAGTAGGTAAAACATGCTTAGGTGTATGAAGCAGAAGGAATGAGAGCCAGGGGTGAAAACACGATGGTGCTGTGTGATTTATCCCTCCTTGCACCCCACAGCTGGTGTGAGGGGGAAGCATGCTCCAGTTCCATGTGCTGCCACCCCTACATGTCCTCAGGGAAAGCTGTCCCTCCTCAGCAGCCCCAGTGCAAAGCCCTTGCTGGGGCACAGGGATGAAGAGCTGCTGTCCCCAGAGTCCTGACCTGGAGTCTCAAGAAGGAAACTCTATCAAAATAAACCCCAAAACCACACACACATTATTATCGCACCCTTGCCTGAGGAATCCAACTGCCTGAGAACAGAGGGGCAGGGGGCCTGAGGGTGGCAGAATACTCCAAGACTTTGGGGCTGTCTGGGATCCTGGGCTGCCAGGCATTGTCCCCTTCAGGGACACCTCTCTTAGGTCCCTTTGTCCCTTGGTGTGCTTGCTTTCAAAGCCAGATGCCATGGGAGACGTGGTCCTACAGGACACAGGAGAACTCCAGGGTAACCCCTCAGGTTTCCAGCTGCTGACATAATTAAGAGTCTTCCAGGTGTTTCTGCAAGTTTATGGCACTGGCAGTGTTGGAAATTATATAACATCCCTAACTAACTTGTAATTAGTTGTTTTAATTAATAGTAAGGATTGCCCACTTTTAGCTAGAACTATTTTTTCACAGACTCTTATTGATACTTTGATCATTAAATCATCGAAACCTTAAAAGTGTTTAAACTAACCATGACAAGCTTCAATAAACAAAGCCAAAAGGATTTAAAGATTTGGCATCTGGAATCTTAAATTTATGGCCCTTCAAAGAAGTTGGAGTAACCAGAAGATACAGAGGACATTAAGCCATGAAAAGTTGGAGAGTCCCTTTGTGAGAAAAGGACTCAGAACAAAAGGACCACAGAATGTGGTTAGCATAACCAGATTAGCATAAAGAGCGAAAACACAGACCAACAGAGAATAGAATGCTAATTAATGGAGAGGATTATGTAATGTAGAACCATTGAACATGAAGTTCTCTGTTTGTTAAAGATGTATAAATCAGTGAAATGCTTTGTATTGGTGTGGAGGCCGGAACTTTGTCAGCCACACACACAAACCTTGGTCAAGAATAATGGAATGCCTGACTCTGTAACACTAAAAAGAGAGTTAGAGGAGCCTTATTTATCCCTGTGATTTTGGTGACAGCAGCACCAGTCAGAAATATCCTCTTGTGGAATTCTATTGACAGATTCTTTGCATCCTGGAGTTACGAGAATTTACATCCCCTCATCCTGGCACCCCCTTTTATTCCCTTTTCTGTTAATATCAACAGGGTGGAATTCCAGTTGGTAACACCCATGGAGGACGAAGCAGGAAATCAGAACTTCAAGCTGAAACTTTGGGAAAAATATGGTCCATCCTTAAGGCAACCTCTTGGTGGTCATCAGCTTCATTTCCATTTCAGCCCAAAGCAGAACTGCTTAGAGCCAAATCTCCCCCATTTCTGCATCTACAGGCCACCAGGAACAAGGAAGGAGTTGTGGTTGTGCTGGGAGAAAGACACCAAGCATGAGGCAGTGACACTTCACCCCCAAGAGCCCCTCAGCAGGGCTGGAGTGACTGGCACAGCCCCCATGGGGCAGAGGACATAAAGCTGCAAGGGCATGAACAGGATTTGCCATGCTGAGCAAGTGCTGTAAAGGGTTTTAATGCCTCTTATAGGGGAAGTGCCTCTCACCTGACAATGATGGAGTCCTAAGCTCAGTTATTTATCCACAGGGATAAATCAGGACTTGTTTTACTGAAAAGCTGAGGCTGATCTCAGAGCACAAAGGCACTGAGTGCTCCCAGGGCTCCTCTCATGTCAGCCCTAACCCCCCCAGCACAAGGTGGGCAGCACAGTGGGGAAGTGCTGGAGCTTGCAGGGCTCAGGGGCTGGAGAACTGCAGCTCCCATCACACAGCAGCTTGCACTTCACTTGCTCTTTATTCCCTGCTAATGCAAGCTCCCAGGAGCCCTGCCCAGCCAAGAGGAACACAAAGGCTTCCCTCTGCACACACAGCTCAGGAACCACACAACCACAGATTGGAGTGGACTGGATTAAAGACCATCAAATTCCAGCCCCTGGCCATGGGCAGGAAAGAGGGATCTGGCTGGTCCCACCATGCCTGGTCAGTCCAAGCAAGCCAGGCTGGTCCCAGCAAGTCTAGTGAGTCCCAAGGAACCAGAATGGTTCCACCAAGCCTTGCTCAGTCCAGCTGGGGCAGAATGGTCTCACACGAATCCCTCTGCTCATTAGATAAGGTTGGTATCTTAGATTGCACTACAGGATGTGACCAGCAGTGTGTATTCTGTCACCATCTGTTAAACCAGCTGGGGCAGTGTTCTTTATCTTTTCACAACCCATCCTTCCTCCAGGAGATATCTCCTATTAATGGCCATTGAGTGCCACTGCAGGACTGATAAAATTCCATCATCCCATGGGGAGATGCTCCAGCCAGGGGGAGGAGCCAAACATTTCCTACCCAGATAAAATCTGAGATTTGGAACATCAGAGCAGCCTTTTCCACTGGATCCCAGAGGAAAACCAGACCCTTCCACATCATCACTGGACCTTGGGAGGAAAACTGCACCTTGTACAGGAGCACTGCTCCAACCGAGCCACATCTGTCACTGCAGGAGGATGCAGCCACCATGGAATGGGACTGCTGCCAACACCCTGCCTGGATGGATTCTGACTGTGTCAGTGTTTTGGGTTTGTTGTATCTCTATTTTAATTTTTCCTCATAAAGAACTGTTATTCCTAGTCCCGTATTTTTGCCTGAGAGCCTTTTAATTTCAAAACTGTAATAATTTAGAGGGAAGAGGTTTACATTCTCCATTTCAAAGAGAGGCTCCTGCCTTTCTTAGCAGACACCTGTCCTCCAAACCAGGACACTGGTTTAGGAACAAGATGGGAAATCAGGGAACAGTGGAATCTGAGGCTGCTTTTACCCCAGTTACTCTTCACACACCTTCAGTGTAGGCCAGAGCAGGATCAGGCCCAAAGGAGCTGTGCCCCCCTCCTCCTTTCCCCATTTTGGGGCTGACACCAAACTTGCTGAAAGGCAAGTGCAAAGAGCTGAAGTGCTGAATTGCAGCTTGAAAAACGACAGAGAGTGATTATTGCTGTCCAGGAGACAAGGATTAATACATCAGCCCAACGTGGAACTCATATTTCAGGCAAAGTATTTTTATACAGGCAAAAATCTACATCATTTTCCTCAACTGCTTGATTCACGGGAAAACAGTGCTGAAGAAACAAGGGGGGGCGGGAAGGAAAATAAAGGCTCAGAGTACACTTTATCAGTTCTTGTATTAATGTACAGCAAGGTACCAGTGGCAGGAAGAAGCTGATTCTCAGGGCACATTAACAAAAAGCATCAAGCTGAGATAGGGGATCTGTTGCTTATTTTGCCTTCTCCAAACTCACAGAGGGAGAGGGGAGGGAACCAGGCCAGCACTTTGCCTAAGAGGAGCAGGGGAGGAAAGGTCTGGTAAAGGCTGGCTGCTGTGCTCTCCTCAGGCACAGTGAGGGTGATGGATGGGGAGGTTGCTCAGCATCAGGCAGGGTGCAAAAGGGCCTCCGTAACATCTATTAAAGCCATCCATTTTCCCAGGCTCATCTGGCACTCACTCTTTGTCACCACACTTGTTACCTTTCCCTGATGGTAAATGCTGGGGAACTTCAAGGTATTTGAACAGTCAGAGACGACAAATCCCTGCGAAGAAGAAAGTGTAAAACAGCAGGAGAAACATGTTGGCTTCATCCTGAGCGAGCATTAAATACACTTCCCATTTGTCTGAGGAGACAGTTAATGGGAAAACGGGCTCTTTAATTGAACAGCCCGAGAGTCTCATGCAGCTGCAGATAACAAACGCTCAGGAGAAAGCCATTTTTCCAGGCAGGGATCCCGGCCTGGCTGAGGCAGGAGGGAGCACTTTACCCGAGAAATAGCAGCCCAGCCGAGGCTGCTGAGGACAGCGGGACATGAGGCCCTTCCCAGCACGGCGCTGCTGAGAGGAGCCTGAGAGGAGCCTGAGAGGAGCACTGAGAGGAGCACTGAGAGGCCTCGGGTCAGCCCAGCCCGAAGCTGCCCTCAGGCGAGAGCACAGCACGGGCTCATTCCTGCTGTGTTTTACAGCCCGGGGCTGCCAGCTGTTGTGTGCCACTCTGGGTCACCGCAGGCCCTGGCAGGCCCTGTGCCTTCCTCTCTGTGGGACTCGCTGGTGGCCTCACCATCAAGGCCATGGTGTGGCACAGCCACTGCTCTGGTGGCACTGCTGAGGCACTGCCCCCACTCTGGTGCCAATACTGTGACACTGCCCCCACTCTGGTGCCAATACTGTGACACTGCCCATGCTCTGGTGCCCTGCTGTGGCACTGCCCTGCCCTGGTGGCCCTGCTGTGGCACTGCCCCCGCTCTGGTGGCACTGCTGTGGCACTGGCACTGCTCTGGTGGCAGTGCTCCACCTTCTGCCGTGCCCAGCACACCAGGCCAGAGCCTCTCACTGGATTTTATGATCTAAGGGCTGCAGGGCACCTCTGTGGCCTGTCTGTGCTGACTGGGCTGGGCCCTCTGGGGACAGCACTGGGAATTACAGAATCCCAGAGTGGTTTGGGTGGGAAGGGACCCTAAAGCCCATCCAGTCCCTGCAGGGACACCTTCCACTGTCCCAGGCTGCTCCAAGCCCTGTCCAACCTGGCCTTGGACACTTCCAGGGATCCAGGGGCAGCCACAGCTGCTCTGGGCACCCTGTGCCAGGCCTGCCCACCCTCACAGCACAGAACTTCCTCCCAATAGCTCACCTACCCCCGCTGTCTTTCATTTTGAAGCTATTCCTCCTTGTCAATAATTCCTCTCCATCTTTCTTGGCAGCTCCCCTCAGGTATTTCCCACCACTCCAAGGTATGAGGTACCAACAACAGGTGCCAGGGAGAGTAGCCCAAAAATTACACAAAAACACTTAAGGAGCCTTATAAAATGAACTTCCCCTGACAGGGTGCCTGCTGCACACGTCCATCTGCAGTACATCAACCTTCCCATCTCCCCTCAAACCTTTCCGTCCACGATCCTTCAACCTGCAGCACAACCCCTTCCCAGTCTAAGGAGCATCTGAGATCCTGGGATTGACCTGAACATTGTTTTTCTTTACTGACTTTCAGTGTTCATGGAGTTCAGCAATCTCTGGCCTCTCCAGGGTGTGTAGCAGAGGGTGGTGGGGCCAGCAGCCCAGCCAGGGCTAGCACCTGCTTGCACTGTAATCGTGCTAATTAATAACATGCTAATTAAATGAAGAAAGCCCAGTGCCAGAGTATCAAGGGAAGAGTAGAGATAAGACTGTAGTAAGAGAGGAACTGAAGGAGTCTCCTCTATTGTCAAGTCCTCTTCCCTGAGATTGCCATCACACCAGCTTATTAAACTCTGCCTTGGAAGCAGTGGCTTTTCCCGTGCTCCCCAGGGGAGGCTCTTAAAGAACTTCCCTTATCGTGTATCAAGGAATCTCCTCACTTGCAATTAAAACCTACACTTGAACACTTTGTTCTTGATCTGTGGTTTAAATCAACTCTCCTCCACGGGGTTTGTCTTCCCCCTGAACAGCAGCGTCTCCTTTTCTCCACAAGAATTTATGGCTGAAAAGGCTGAACAAGCATCCCTTCTTTTTCCCCATATCCTTGTTTCTCTTCTGTTGTAAACCTGACTCCCCTCAGCTTGTGCAGAATCCAGCAGTGACAGACACTTTTCCAGGAGGTGAGGACAGGGGACAGCCAGGGGTCAGTGGGGCTCATCCTGCCCAGGATGCTGGAAAGAGCTGGGGCCAGCAGGGTTCCAACAGCCTCTCCAGGTCATTTGTCTTAAAGGGGATTTTTGTGGAGTTGCCTGTGGACAGGAGGCAGGAGGGAGCATCACAGCTGAGTACCAAAATGACAATGTGGGCACTCTGACAGAACTTAAGAGCCTTCTCCACATCAAGTCCTGCCTCAGCTCCTCTGTGCCATGCAGGACAGCCTTCCAGGGGTAGTATCTCCTAGTGGACACAAGCCTTTTGTCCATCTCCTATTTTTTTCTTCCTTTTTCCCACCTCTTCCTCACCCTTTGGTTTCCTTGGAACCTGGGGACACCCTCAGCTGCCCCCATCCAGCAGCTGGAAGGCAGCTGAAGGGTTTTCTCTCACCTCAGGGGTCTGCATCACTGATTCCCAGAGCAGCAGCACAAACAGGAACCCTCATCAATACCAGGACACTCCCACTGTGTGTTAATTAAGTGCATTTAATTACCAAAAGGACAGACAAATGCAGCAGGGCTGAGGCCTGAAAGGCCACACACAGGGAGCTCCCTTCCTGGCTTGGCTGGGCCTGTTCCTGTGTTATCCCAACACCTGCTGAACCTACAGAGGTTCCATGGCTGTCCCAGTTTGAACCAGTGCTGCCCCAGTGCCAGCAGGACCAGCAGATCTCATGGGAAAACCCTGGGTTGGCAGAATGGGTGTGCTCAGAGGAGCCCTGATTCCTCACACACTTTTGATCAAACACCTTCAGGACTCTTGATATTCCTTTCTTATCCCAGAACTGAATTGGAAAATCAATTCCAGCCACAGACAATGAATGACCAAGGACCAGGCCTCCCAGTCTTCCATACATTCAAGATTAAGCTCTTGCCTGGAATGTGGGGAATCCTTTGGTACAGAACTGGAAAAAGAAGTCATTGCCATGAGAAGAGAGAAGCTGGTGCTTTAATCCCTGCTGGGATCCCACTCCCAGGGCAGCTCACATTTTCCCAGTGGGGTGTGAGGAGTTTTCTGGGGGCCCCAGAAACTCCCTGCAGGGCCAGCCTGGGGAAGGGCTGTGTCTGTCAGGGACATGCCCACAGCCCAGCTGGCCACATCTGTTTAAGGACAGGCAGATGAGCTCACAAAATGTGCTCTGTCATGTCCTGCCTCAAGGACTGCAGGCTCTTAATTCCCATCAAAGGCAGAAAAATGACAGAGCACTTGGCATAGGGATTCAATAAGTCTGTTCTGCTTCTTTAACATAAGGCTGGGCACATTGTTCCCACTAACAGAGGAAGAACAATTAGCCTCTGAGAGCATTACCAGTGCACTGTAATAGGGATTTGTAGGGCAAATCGCCTTAGGAGACTCCAGTGAAGTGAGACTGGGTTTTCCAAGGAATTTGCAATGCTAATCCTGGCAGTGCCAGGTTTCCAGTGATGCTGCATGGCTAGGAGGGCTGTGGGTGCCATGTAAACCAGAGCAGGGAGAGTTATTAAATATGATATCAGCCACACAGCAAATGAGTCATTTACAAATGTGAGGTAAAGGCTGAGGAAATGAAGAGAAGGGTTTCTTAAAGGGTGAGCTGCTCTCCTGGGCACACAGCCCTGACCTCTCTGACTTATCTTGTTTCTGCTCAGTCAGAGGAGCTGTGAGTTTGATAATAAGCTGACAGGATTTGCCTGTTAGAAGATGTGATATTAATAAGCAGGAATATTAAATGTGTGTCGTGTTGCTTTTGCTGTTGAGGGAATAAAATCCTCCCCTAAGAACCATTCTGTGCCTGTTTGGAAGGATGGACCTTGTTAAGGAACAGGTATTTAAATATCTCATCTTTACTCACCAGGTCATCCTCCACCATGGAGCCAACAACTCCAAAATTGGTTTCAGTGTTTAGGGATTTGTGTGCAGCCTGCCAGAGCTGTACCCACATCACACAGTTCCCAACAAACCCCAGCAGTGGGGATGGAGCCAGAGGCCAGGGAAGGAGTTCCTTGGGGAAGCTCCATAGTGCTGCTCATGGTGAGCAGAATTTGGGAATTTCTGAGCTAGCTGGGAATTCTCCAACAGACCAGGTCTTCAGTGGAAAAAAACAATACTTTAACTCTGAAGGAACATGCAAGTCATGATCAAACTGTCATGGAAAACTGCCATGGAGGGGAGCACACACTGCCCTTTAAAAACCCCTCATTTCCCAGGGACACAGAGGTTCAGATCTCCTTGGCAGACCATGCTCATCCCTGGAAGTCTGTGGGCTCTGGGATACCTGGCTCCAAGCACCAATTTCTGGACCCAGACCTCCACTTTGTCCAGCACTGGGGCAGTCTCAGGAGAATCCAGTCCTAGGGCTGGATTTACCACATCCTTTAGGTTCAGCAGGATGTCAGAATCCCTGGATGTCAGAAGCCCTGGATGTCAGAAGCCCTGGATGTCAGAAGCCCTGGATGTCAGAAGCCCTGGCTTCCCCTCCCAGATCACCTCCTCCACTCCCCTCACAAGAGCCTGGGTTCCAGGAAAGTTGGGGAGCCTTGAGAAAAGGTTTTAAAACATAAAAAATGAAATAGCTGGTTTAATATTTATAAAGCCACCTTACAAGAGGTTTGTCCCTCCTTATGAGGCAGCAGTTTTCTTTCCATTTTATAGTACAAAATTATTTTAAGTTATTTCCAGAAAGGAGTTCCCATCTCTGGTCAGCCATAGTGGCTGTAAAGATGTCAGTCTTGATGGGCCTTCCCTGGCAATTTTAAGCAGCAATAGTTTCCAGAAATCAATTCAAACCCCTTTGAAATCAATTGGCATTCACTTTAATGTCATTTTGATCCTTCCTTAAAGAGCAAATTAAGTTTTACAATTACAAGGAAAAGCTGTCCTCTTCCACCCCACTGTTTACTTCCCTCTTGTCCTTCCACGCACAGAGCTGGAGCCATCCAGGCAGCGTTAATTATTTGGTTTATGTATTCCCTCATCCCTCCCCTGCATTAGCAGGGAATTGTATTTAAATGGCATTTGCTGCAGCACTGTTATCACAGCTGTGCTGGGAAGCAATTTGGCTTCCAGAGGCGTCCTGAGAAGCAATTTCTGGCTCCACACCAGTGGCTGGTGCCTTGGCTCTGCTCATTCTTTACCCCACTGATGTCTGCAGCTGAAATAGGAACGAGCCCGTGCCCACAGACATCCCCAGCTGCTCACTGGAGTTTCATGAACCAGGAAATGCTCCCAGTTTGCCAAGCAGAGGAACTGGAGTGGGTACACAGGAGTTCACCCCATCAGCTGGGTAACAACTGAGCTGGTTATTGAGCTCCCTGCAGTATATGCCCCCTGTTTGTTGTCACATGGAAACAGCTCCAACCTCTCACTGCACCTGTGCTGGAGGATGGAGTGGGGTGAACTCCAGGCTCTGGGAACACAGGAGGGTTGCTCTGGGTTGCAGCTCCAATGGCCACTTGTGCTGGTCCTTTCAAAGCCCTGTCATTTGTGGGGGCTCTTGAATCAGAGCAGCAGCTCAACCTCCTCTGGGCCAACCCCACTTCCCACCCGCCCAGGATCCCCAGCTGAGATAAAAATACAGATAATGGTGCTCACAGTTTCAGTTCCCATCCATTTTTGGAAGAGTCTTCTCCTTGTGTGGGATGTCATCAGAAAATTGGGCTCTCTGAGTGTCCTCCACAAAGGAACAGTGCGGGCAGTGTGTGAATGCAGCTGATAACCTTGTGATCCTTCCTCTCCTTTTAGCAACAGAAAATATTTGTAGATCCCAAATCACTGCGTGGGAAGACAGAATAGAGCTAAGAGCTGTAATTTTCAAGGACGTGCTCTCTAAAGCTGTGCAATGCAGCCACCCATCAGAATCTCCCTGGAAAAGAAGGAGGCACCAACACCCGTGGCTTTTTTCCTTTCTGCTTTCCTCCAGCTTGCAGTAGAGCATCACACAGCTGAGAACAGTGGGTGGCACTGGCCTGGCCTCACATCTCAGGCTTGGCAGCGTGTCCTAGATGAGCTCCATGCAGAAATGTGGCCAGACACCACTTGGAATCAGGAAAAAAACAGTCCACGAAATTGCCTTTGAAAATGGTCTTCAGTGCTGCAGAATTTCAGCTGCCCCTGATTCATGAAGCAACCCTGGCTTGCTGCTATGTCCCCATTAAAACCTGGCTGGGTTCAGGCAGCTGTGGGGCAGGAGAAACAGAAAGCAAAGGAAGGAAGAGGGAAATAAATCCAGGCAGATCCATCTTAGCCCTGCTCTCAGCTTTGCTGGCTCTCATCCATCATATGTTGCACCAGGCAGACTGGACTGTAGAGCACTGAGCCAAAGCCATGTTTCACTGGGAACTCCTGCTCCTAAAATCCAGAAGGTGAGAGATAAATACTGGTCATTGGAGAGCCAGGGCAGAGACACTGAAGAAGGGAGTAGGGGAGAGCATGGCTTGAGGTGTGAGGGAAAAATGGGTGAAGAAAACATTTTCTCTTCCCAAATAACAAGGGGTGGAGTTCTAAACCAGTGATTTTCTCCTTCTCTCTGGTAACTCTGCATGTTGACAAAGCTTCATTTCCTGACTACTGATGTGCTTTCTTGCACTGGAAATTGGGTTGAGGGCAGCAAGAAAGAAAATCAGGACTGAAGGCAGTGCTGGATGAACTGCAGGCAGGTTGTGTACATCACACTGTCCCTGAGCTGCTCCTCCTACCTTGGCCACTCAAAGGTGGGCAACATCCCACAAGGGCCTTCCTAAAATCATCAGGAGATGGGTTTTCCAGATCAGCTGGATCAGGACAGCATAGGTGGGCACAGCTCTCCATGGACACACAGCAAACATCAACCCCTGTCCTGAGGGCACCTCAATGACCCAAAGTGTCACAACAGGTCCTAAGTGACCCTGCTGTGCTTAGCCAGGTGCCTGAGCAGGGCTGTGAGGGACACCAGCAGAGCTCTCTGCCTGAGCTGCCTTCCCACAGCACTGCTAGCTCTGTCCAGCCAGCTTGATTTGAGTAATGTTTCATTTAATGTGTGATTTCTGCAAGGAAATGTGAGATTTTGATATTTGGGGATATGGGGTACTGACACTGATGAAATGGGGAAAACTTTCCAAATAAAAATTATTTTAAAAATGCAAAATAACCAATCTTTGAATCTGAAAACACAAGAATGACATTGTCACCCTGGGAGATTTCACTCATCTCACTTTATTTTCCTCCTCTTACAGAGCAGAACTTAGATCACAGAATATTTTAGTATTGCCAAATTAGAATTCTTTATCAAGAAAAGGTTCCCATTAAGAAGGAGGGGCTCTTCAGGTGGGACATCCTGCAATGTCTCCTGGCAAAGCAGCTCCCTGGCTCCTGCTGAGCACACTTCTGACTGCAGCATATGCTGAACCTCCCCCTCAGCTCCTCGGATGTCACCACCTCCAGACAGCGGGCGGTGATGTTGGAGGTGAAATCCTGGTTCCCTGCACTCAGTGAGAAGCAAGCTGGGTGATACATCCACACTTTCACTATTTCTCCCACCGCAAAGGCACGCAAGAATCACAGCTTTCCTTTTAAAAAGAAATAGTTAAATAAAAATATGTTTCTAGGCCAGATGAGAGACTCTAAAGAACACTTTTCAACAAAACAAGTGTTGTGTCATCTAACACCAAGGCCATGTATTTTTTACAGGGCCTCTCAGGAGTTTTTCCAAGGTTGGCTCAGTATCCTCTTTGCACAAGAGAACAGGAGCAGCCCCCTGCAACTCATCCCAAGGAAATGGGGGCAGTGTAAGAAATGAGGGAAATATCTGAAAAGCTAGGGGGAAATGTAGCTGGTGACTTTGAAACTGGACTTTCCCTTCTGGAAAATGCTTCTAATGATGTGCCCTGCACTTTAATAGTGCATTAATCCTTTAGGAATGACTTGATTATTTGCCATCAGACTTTAGGCTGGTGACTCCAAAGGGCTCTGTACATCAGCTGCACAGTGACCTTCATAATGAGCTTCAAATCTTGGTATTTCAAACTTCTGCTACCAAAACAACCCTGACCCTGAGCACACAGATTCATAAAGTGGTTTGGGTTGGAAGGGACCCTAAAGTTCATGCCATCCCACCCCCTGCCATGGCAGGGACACCTTCCACAATCCAGGTTTCTCCAAGCCCCATCCAGCATAGCCTGGGACAGTGCTTGAGCTGCTGCAGCTTCACCTTCAGTCCTGGGAGCAATATAAAAAATATTTTAAAATATATAAAAAGAAAAAAGATCTAAAGCCATTAGAGAGCGTGCAAAGGGTGGGGCATGAGGATGGGGGAGGAAACCCAACAGGAACAGCTGAGGGCACTTGGTCTGTTCAGCTGAAGGAGGCTTAGGGGAGAGCTCATTGCAGCTACAACTTCTTTGTGAGGGGAAGAGGAAGACTCTGATTCCTTCTCTGTGACAGTGATAGGAGCCAGGGAATGGCTGGAGCTGTGCCAGGGAGGGTCAGGCTGGAGATGAGGAAAGGTTGTTCCCCAGAGGGTGCTGGCACTGCCCAGGCTCCCCAGGGAACGGGCACGGCCCCGAGGCTGCCAGAGCTCCAGGAGCTCCAGGACAGCGCTGCCAGGGATGCTCAGGGTGGGGTTCTGGGGGTGTCTGTGCAGGGACAGGGGCTGGGCTGGCTCATCCTGGGGGTCCCTCCCAGATCAGGACTTCCCAGGGATGGGGCATCCACAGCTTCCCTGGACAGCTACACTGATCTCCCTGCTACACTCCAGGCCCATCACACTGCTCTGAGAGCACTAATTAGTCAGAATCCCACTTTAATTTGTGTATTAGAAGGTAACACATAGAAATTCCTGTCCTAGGTTGAACCCTTGGCAAATTTTTCATGACACTCCAAGTCTTGCCCCTCCTGTAATCCTCATGGTCACTGTAATTTGGTACAGCTTCCTCTCCTGTTTTCAGCCCACAAGAAGAACTCTCCCAAAGGGGAACCTGTTCTCTTTCCAAGCAGAATTCTGCCTTTGTGCAGCAGCTACATTTTCACTATTATCCATCATTTGCAGCAAACATCATTTTATAAAAGCTCAGCAACAATATAAATGTGCAGGGGGCACAAATACAGATGCACCATTATTGAAATTATTCCTCCTTGCAGTTCTTTGGCCTGCCCAGTTCCATTTCCAAACTTGCTAGTTCTTTCTTTTCTTTGGGATATTTTCCAACCATGCTAGCTTGAACCCAGATCCTCAAAAATAACCAAAAATTACCAATAATTTTAGACAAGAAAGGGAAAGAAAAAGAAACCGCACAGAAAGCTCAAAGTTTGAACTTTGGTGAAAATGCAGGCTTTTTCTTGTTTTATGAAAATAATTTGCGACATGGCTAATTTAAAGGGATTTGATATTCAGGCTTCAAAGGCTTTTCGTGGAATCACAGAATAGTGGGTGGGTGTGTGTTGGAAGATGCTTTGCTCCTTGCAGAATAATATTCCAGGTAAACTGTATCATCTGCTGCTGGCACTGTGCCCACCAGGGGACACCTGAGGTGACTTTGAACCACATTCCCCAGCAGCTGCTTCATCCACTCTCGGGGGCTGCTGGGCCTTGGTGGAAACCCATGGAAGAAAAAGCCTGAGTGTTCCTGCAGAGATAAGGGTGCTGAGTACAGGCTGCTGCAATTCCCCCTGCAATCAACACCTGGATCCTTCTCCCACACTTTCTCTGCCTGGAGTTCCCTTTCTTCCAGCTGCTCCTGGCACAGCTGGATCTGAGAGCAAGACCTGGGCGTTCCAGCAGATCCAGGTGTGTGTTCCACCACTCCTGTCTGCCCATCCATGGCCATCAGCACCTCATGGAAACATGGAATCACTGCAGCAGCCACCCTCAGGCTCTAAAATGCATTCATAAGAATGAATTCATAGTAAGAATAAATCCATAATAAGGATAAATGCAATTTTCTCCAGGAAATGGCAGCAGAGGCGGGCACTGTCAGGGGAAAATATCCCAGTCACACTGCACACACAGGTTCAGGTGTCCTTAGAGTGATCTGTGTGCCAGCCTGAGTCACCTGGCTTCTGCAAGGCAACATCAACCTTCACTCTGATGTAGTCATGTTACAGTTACTGAAATCCAACATAAAGAAAACTCTCCCCACACAAAAAAATCCAAAAAACCAAAAAACCCAAACACATATACACCAAGTGCTTTACACAGACAAAAAAAAAGAAAGAAATTGAAATTGTGACTATAAAAAACACAAACAGAAAAAAGAACCAACAATAAACCAAAACCAATTGAAAAGCAGCAAAATGCACCATGGCCTGAAATTGCCAAGTGGCCACAGCCATCAGTCCAGGCCTCTGGGGAGCAGGGAAATTCAACCAGGCCTGAAATCTCCTGCCTGGGTGAGGGGACAGCACAGCCACACGTCCCACCTGTGCTGCTGTACCTGTGGGCTGGTGCCACCCTAGCCAAGGGCACACCTGAGTGAGTCCCCCTGCAGTTCAGATAAAAAACTCTGCAAAGTCAGCAGGGCACTTGTTTTGGAGGGGAGATCTTGTGACAGAAGGGCTGTGACCTCAGCAGTGTGTCCATTCCACGTGAGATCCAAGCAGCAGTGGCTCTGCAGCGATGGATCCAGAGCTGGAAAGCACTGGATTGTTCTGATGCCTTGGGGTTTAGCTTTTATATTTTTCAGAATCTCTGCTGCTTAGTGTGAACTCTGAAACTTCACATTAGGTGTCAGTGAGTTCTCTTCCCAGGGCAGTGACAAAACAATCCCTTCCCAGCTGGAGAATCAAGGACAACCAGCACCCAAAAATCAGAAACAGCAGCGAGGGAAAGGGGGCAAGGCAGGGGCTGAGACTGCACAGCCTGGGGCTGTGGTTGGACAATTGACCCCAATGTGCAGAGGAACCAAAACTTATAAAAGTGTAAAACTCGTGCCCAGGATCCATCTGGGATTTGATTTGGGTGCAGCCCCAGCCAGGGAGCCCCTTGCACTGGCCAAGGTGAATCCTTTCAATAAATTCCTGTTTTATTCCTTTTGCTCTGTCTGGTCTCTGTTCCAGGTCAGCCTTTCCAGGCAACTGTTGAATTACAGCAGGAGGAATTTGGGGAGCAAATCACCATCCACCCTACTGCCTGATCTCATCTCAAAGGCCTTTCTGGTACCATCTGAGGGTTGCAGGCTCAGAAATCAAACCTTGTGCCACAATAACCTCCTTGCCACTCAACTGTTCTGAATGGATGTGGGGCTTTGGATAAATTCCTGCCCTTTGCCCAACCTCTGGCAGCAGGCAGCTTTATTGAGCTGACCAGCATCCCCAAACCCACTCTCATTCACAAGTTCTTTAAGAGTAGCAGATTCAGTCTGTTAAAAAATGAATTATTTATTTAACTGACACAAAACTAACAGACATAAGACTTAAAACAAACTAATACTACACAGGAATAAGGACAAAAAGGAACTGCTAGTAGGTATGTACAGCATGAGGTTAAAGGTACCTATTAATGTACAGCTAGAGAAGAAATAATCTAATTTAGGATCCAGTGTTTCCTACCAACAATCTGTGATGAGCACACATTGAGACAATCCCCAGGGAAGTAACCATGGATTTACATCCAAACTCTGGAGAGAAATCTCAGCTTTCAGGGGGTGTGTGTGAGAGTGCTAACTTGTGTGTCTTTTATAGTTTGTAAAACAGTGTCTTTCAGTCAGGAATATTTCTTTTGTGCCTTCCCACATCTGCTCTCCAGACTAAGATGATTCTTAGCTGGGGCCTGAGCCCTGTTGGCACCAGAGATGATCCTTGCTGTGCCTTTAACCCTGAGTTCTCTCTTCCATATCTGCACCAACATCTGTCCTTCAGCCAGCCCCAGCCAGAGCTGGAGAGCTCTCCCTTCAAGGCTGTGGGATTTGGGATTGTTCTAAGTTCCTCAAAGCTATTCATTTCCTGGCCCCTCAGCCCCCTGGAGCACTGGGGAGATGCTTCTCTCCTGCAGCTCTTTGGGAGCAGCCACACCTCTGAGTGTGCCCCAGGCACAAAGGGTCCAACCTGAGTGCCAGGGGCCACTTGAGGGATTCAACTGCTCATGAACAACCATTTCAGGGCTCTCTGTGCACCAATGCTTCACTTGATGTAGCTTGAACATAATTTAATTATTGAATTCATAATCTAAGTCACCCACAAGCCAAGTAGCCTCAGTGAGTGGAACAAAACCAACATTGAACTGAGCAGCTGTGCTGAATTCCCTCTGTAGAAAGATATTGCATGAAAAAAAATCACCAGAGCTTTAGCAAGGTGACATTAGGATAATAGGAAATTCTTTAGTTACATTAGCAAATTATAGTAATCGTGCCTGGCATGCCTTTAAATAAAGTTCATACAGCAGCTTTATGTATCAATAAATAATAATAAGCATCTTCAGGCATTAATGGACACAACCCACTTTATTGAAAAGTGGCAATAGCTGCCTAATTTAACCCTAATAATCTCTCATTTTACAGCAGACAAGTCAGCATCAAGAGCAGCCAGTCACACTTGGTGTGTCACAGGGACTTTTCTGTTTCTGAATAAGGGGTTCTTCCATCCTTTCCACCTGCCTCAGTTTTTGCCTCTCTTTTTCTCCACTGGACACTTGCAGAAGCTTCAATCCATGAAGGGATCCCACCAGGGCTTTTTCCAGTCAATGAAGACAAGCTGGTAATTCAGTGCAGGAGCCTGTAGCCTTGTGTGCCACCCTCTTGAGGTGAGCCTGAGCTGCTGGAACTGCATTTCCCAGGAGCTGGGCTGAAGAAATGAGTGGGGACAGCTCTGGGAAAGCCCTCCTTGCCTGCAGAAGAGGCACAGGCTGGAGCAGTGGCACAGAGGGGCAGGAGCTGAGGTGCAGCAGCAAGGGAGCCTTCAACCCTGGGGTGAAGCTCTGAGACCTCGGGGAACAAGCAACAGGATCAGAGGAAATGGCCCAGGTTGCACCAGAGAAGGTTTAGGTTGGATGTCAGGGAGAACTTCTTCACTGAAAGGGTTGTCCAAGCCTGGCACAGCTGCCCAGGGCAGTGGTGGAGCTCCCATCCCTGGGGGGGTTTAAAAGGAGCGTGGATGAGACACCTGGGGGTGTGGGCCAAACAGAACCGTGGAGCCATTTAGGGTGGAGCAGAGCTCCAAAACCATCAGTTCCATCCAGAACCCCTGAGGGGGGCACAGCAGGGAGGAGGTGCAGCCCTGGCACCTCACCCATCCCTGTAATGACCATAGGGTGACACTGCTCCTTCCCTCCCTGGCCTTTCTGCCCACAGGGGGACACTGCTCTCCATGTCCCCAGCTCCTTCCCTCCCTGCCCTTTCTGCCCACAGGGGGACACTGCTCTCCATGTCCCCAGCTCCTTCCCTCCCTGGCCTTTCTGCCCACAGGGTGATACTGCTCTCCATGTCCCCAGCTCCTTCCACCCAGGCCCCCAAAAGCTGGCAGAGGGTTTGGGGCTTTCAGACACTGCTGAGCTGAGTTCCATCCCCAGTGTCCCCCAAGCACCACAGTGGGGACACCTCACAACCTGAGGGCAGCAAAAACAACCTCTGGAAGCTGTGCATGAAACCAGGTGGAAAAATACAGCCAAGAAGGAGATATCTCAGCAAAAACCTGGTAGAGCAAATAAAACAGCATTTCTGCTAAATGTTCTGGTATTCTTTATCAGCACCTTCAAATGGGTATCAGTGTTGTTCAGCTTTGGGGTTGGGTTGTTGGGGTTTTTACAGGGTGCAATCCACCTTATTTAAATTGGTTTGGGCTTCTGCCTTGTGGCATCACAGCTTGTTCTGTAATGTGGGGAATGATTTTATGGGAGATGTATGGACAGACACCTTGAATTCTTTTGGTTTTCATTAATTTGATTCCTTCCAGGCAAGAAAGGGCTGTAATAATGTGATAAAACAAGGAAACTGGTGACATTTAATATCATAAAAGAGCACAGAGGGGGGCTTGGTTTTTTTAAGTGTCACCAGCACATTTTTGGAGGTGGCCCAGCCCTGAGAATCAAGGCTCTGAAATAATTTAATCCATGCATGATAAAAGAAACCACTAGAAATAATTCACTCCTTGTCTTATTGCATATAGACTGGTTTGGGAGCTCATTATTTATTTGACAAGTATTTAGCATAACAAATCAATTTCTAGTGACACCTCAGATGAGGTAATTTATACTGAAAGTCAAAAGAAGATGAAAAAAAGGAAGATTAAACTTTGTTATTTTAGAAGGAGCCTGAGTCCTGGTGTCTCTCCAGGGCTGGCAGCAGGCAGGACAGGACGTGTGACACTCCTGGGGTGGCAATGTCGCTGCCCAGCTCTGCCTGCCCTCCCCCAGAACACAGACAGGCAGCCCAGCTGTGCTCCAGGGGGTTGAGAGAATGGATGGCAGAGACAGCAATGAGTGGAGCTGTGCACCCCCATGGCAATCCCGGACTCCTGTTTGGACTCACTGTGGTTCCCCTGCTGCCACAGACACCCCAGACACAGCTCTGGACACACCTGCAGGGAAGGAGCAGGAACACCGGGTGGAAGATGAGCATTCCCCCAAACTGCATCATTTGCCATGTCCTGTGCTGCTCCTGCTGGCTGGAATTCAGATGAACAAAAAAGCCCTTCCACAAGCATAAGGTCGGTTCCAGAAAGCTTAAAGGAGACCAAAAGGCTCTGCACAAATGAAAATTCAGCTGTTTTCTGTGTTTGGGTCAGTAGGGCAGGAGAGGTGTCATTTCTCAAGCACAGATCCCAACCAGACTTTTGTATGAGCTTGTGCAGAGCCATGGCACAGGGAGGTGAGAGGATGGGCCAAATATTTCCCTGGAGGGCTCAGCCTGGAGAAAAGGGGGATCAGGGGGCCCTTGTGGCTCTGCACACCCCTGACAGGAGGGGACACCGGGGGGTCAGGCTCTGGGGACAGGAACAGGGACAGGAGGAGAGGGAACGGCCTCAGGCTGGGCATGGGGGGGTCAGGGTGGATATTGGGGAATAATTCTTCATTGGAGACTAGTTAAACATTGGCACAGGCTGCCAAGGGGTCACCACCCCTGGAAATGTTCAAAGAACAAGTGGATGTGGCACTTGACACTGTGGTTTAGTTGACAAGGTGGTGATCAGTCACAGGTTGGACTTGGTGATCCTCCAACCCTAATGATTCTGTGATTTAAAGGTAGCAGAAAATGCATTTGAGTTTCACTGGCTTCTGCTGCTGCTTCCAGACAAAAATCTTCAAAACTAAAATTTTTCTAGTGGAATTTTTTTGTTGTTGTTTTGGTTGATGCATTCAGATTTAAAACGGGAACACTCCAAAATAAGATGAAATTTCTTATGAAGGGGTCACAGAAAACTTGCTGTTGCCAAAAAGAAATGCTTCTCCAAAGCCATTGACAGCTGTTTAAGTTTGAATCACTGAAAGAAACAGCACCATTTTCTGATTTTCTTTGCTCTGAGTTTTCTTTTCTGTTATGTTTCATTTTCAGAGAAGGAAAGAAAAAAAAAAACCCAGCAGTGTCTGTCTGGCTTCAGGCACATCTGGGAATTCACAACTGACTGCAAGGTGCCCTTTGCCCAAAGATGTTCATGGAATGAGATTGCTGGGGAGCCAGGAGCACAGGGCACAGCCCTAATCTCTGCCCCACCTCCTGCTCTGCACCACCTAACAACCACCTGGGGGTGTTCAGCCATGGAAAACCTCCACCTTGATTTCCTTGTCCTGTTTGGAACCTCAGGGCATCAAGAGCCCTTTCCAGTACCCTGTTACAGCATTAAAAACTGCAGTTTACTGTCTCCACCTGACAGAGCAGCCCAAAGTGGGCAGATGAAGCAGAGAAGGAGCTATTTCTGTGTAAATAAATCACCGGTTCAGTCTGGTGGGCCCCACTGAAATGAGGAAATTGAAGATTTCCTTGACCTGCTCAAACTGGGGGGTAAGTCCTGAACTTTATGGCTCTAACCAGAATATGGCTGGTGCTAGTTTGGCCAGAAAGGTGGATTTTGAAAGTGAAAGGAGCACCAAGAGGCACCTGGCACCCACCCATTCTCACCTGCCTTGGAGAGGCCCATTGCTCCCTCTGAAATCCAACCACACTTTGTTTTGCTGGAACATCCCAAGGTATCACATGGTTTAGGAATCTTGGGCAGAAATTTGCACAGATTATAGAATCCTGCAATGGGTTGGGTTGGAAGGGACCTTAAAGCCCCTCGTTCCACCCCCTTGATGGCAGTTTCCCTGTGCCGGGTTCCTCCAAGCCCCTCCTGTCTGGCTGGAGACACTTCCAGGGACTGAGCATCCATATCCTGACCCAGATGTCACTGGTTTCTTGGTGGAGCACAGAACCATGCACCCCAAAGAAAGATCCCCCACAGCCCATGGGAACAAGCTGCTCAGGGCAGCAGCAGCTGGCACTGGGGACATTTCCAGGTCCTGGAGCACAGCAGGGAGGGGGATCTGTGTGCACCCAAAATGTGTGCGCCCTCACCTTCTACATATTTGCATCCAGCAGTTAATTAGCAGCCATTAAAGCTCTGCAAACATTTAAACAGGCTTTAAATAGCCATGAAAACACAATTGCCACGGAGAGCATGCCCATGGAGTTAATGTAATTAGGTGCCAATTGCAGGCACACGCGGCTCCCCCGGCACAGGCTCATTCCAGAATTCCCATCCCCAATTTGGGGGGATGGCTCAGGAGTGGCAGCACTGGCTGGGGGTGACCACAGCAGCATTGCCCTGCTCCTCATGGATCACTCTGGGATGTGCCTCCTCTCCCTCTCCCTTCCCCTGTGTTGGTTCCTCCTCAGTCAGGGGTTGGTGATTTCCTGTCCTCCTTGGTAAGGACTCCAGGCTGTTCCACAGGTTTTCAAAGCCCCCAGATCCTGGGAAAACACCTGCCTGGCTTAGAGGTCTCTCTTTAAATGAGGGCGATCACATCTGCATCACAGAAGGGAAAACTCCGAATTTTTCCAACAAATCTCAGGTAAAACACACTCTACAGTTTTTTTTTAGAAGAGATTCTCCAAGTCAGAAAATGGAAAGCTGGGACTGGAGCATTCCCAAGCCTGTACACAGAGAGAAAACCCAGCCAGTAACACAGTGACACGTGTTTAACCTCACAGCAGGTGCTGTTACCCAGACTGCTCTTTCCAAAGGCAAAAATCCAGGAGAAAAAGCACATGCAGGGAGGTCTGGTGTGACTGTGCCCTCGAGAGACAGCCCCGAGCCAGAGAAACACCAAAGACAGCAGGAAAACTTTTCCAGCAGCACATCCCCGTGTGGGAAGGGCTGACCCCAGAGCTCCTGTCCCTGTGGGTTCACTCAGGGCTTCTGCTGGTCCAGCTTGCCAAAACCACTTTGTGCAAGGTCACTGAACATCCCCCAGCAGGAAAAACTTGTGCTCATCACTAACTTGGCTTAAGTTCAGACACAAGACCCGGGGGACAACAGCATCAGCTTTAACTAACTCGAGTGAAATAAATTCAAGGCTAAATCTCATTGTTAGTCGTGTGGATGATCCGATTCCCCTCAGCTCTGCAGACAAAACAATCTCCCAGAGCCCACGTAACCTCTGGCAGGGAGGGGAAGGAGGTCTGGAGAGCTCTCCCGTGCCATTATCCCTTTGAATCTGTCTGGGATTAAATGAACCTCTCCAATAATACTTCTGAGCACTCTGTCTCTGCATTAAGCCCTCTGCTATTTTCTCACACACGTGTTTATTTGTTTAGTCCTCTAAATTCAGAACACAAACTTCTGCCTTGGCTCCTTCTGTGTCCCCATGCCTGGGACATGGCCATGACAGTGTCCTGCAGAGCCAGGAGCTCTCCTGGGCTCCATCCTGCACCTCTGACAGGTTGCTGTGGTCAAAATGAGACCTAACCCAGCCCTGCAGTGCCCAGGGTGCCACATCTCCTGATTAAGACAAGAAATAGCTATGAGCTATCTGTTCCAATGCCAGAATTCCCTTTTTTTCTGCCTGGAGCACATGGTAACCCCAACCCTGCCCTTGCCACCCTCCCTGCCCAGTGCCTGTGCCCCTGCAGGTGGCCCAGGGTGGCTGCAGGGCACCAGGACCTGCCCAGAGCAGGCAGAGGAGACCCAGGCCATCCCCTGAGCCAGAGAGGAGGCAGCTGGACACTCAGAGCCTGTGTGTACATCCTAATTAATCACTCCAGGTGTGAATAATTAATGATAGCTAATGCTGTGTCTCCCAGCAGAGGAGTCTGTGCATTCCCTGATCTGAGCATGCCTCCCCCACACTACAGCTGTTATTACAGAACACTCTGAGGCTTCCCAACACACCAGACAGGCAATTCTGGTTTCCATCCCCTGGCTGCTCATGGGCTTCCATCCAAATTTGGATAAATCTGTCCTGTAGCAACAGGACAAGGAGTTCTAAGCTAAACCAGGGTTGATTTAGATAAGGAAGAAGAAGGTTTTTGCAGTTAGGATGGTGAGCCTGGCACAGGTTGCCCAGACAGGCAGTGGATTCCCCATCCTTGGAATAGTCAAGGTCAGGCTGCTCTGAGCAACCTCACTAAATGGAATTTAGCTCTGCTCACTGCAAGGGGGTGGGAGGCTCTAAAGGTCCCTCCTGAACCATTCTGTTGTTCCAAATCTCCTGCATTTCTTGCTGGATGGGGGTGCAGCACAAGTGTGACTTGTCCCCATTTCAGCCCCTGTCCCTCCTCTGGAGAATCCTCACGGGGGCCCCAGGAGTAATCCCACCCTCCCAGGGTTAATTAGGTAAAGAACAACATGCAGAGGGTTATTTTGTTACAACCTTAGTCATTTGTGTCATTAATAATGTAAATGGACACCTCATTAGGCTTTGAGGAGAGGAAAGGTGCACAAGTCTGTTGAAGGCACCAACAATGAGCAGCAGCCCTTCCAAAGGCAGCAAGGTTTATCACAACCCATTTGAACCTGAGCTGAGATGTGCAATGTTGTTTTACAAAACTCCAAATGAGTATTCCTGCAATTGTAAAACACATCAGGATCTTTGTTCTGCCTTTAATCTGTCAGTTCACCTTCACGAATTTAATGAACTCGTCTAGGTTACAGAATGTTTTATTCAAGACAAAGTCTGATATTATCATTTAAGATGTAAATCCTAAACTAATAGAAGCTGAAGTTGATAATAAAACAGCAATTAATCCACATTGAGAGTAACAAAAATTAACAAACTGCTGTTCAAATATTTATAGCAGGAAAGTTCTGTTCCTTGCTCGTTGATGTTGGCTGACTTTGAAAGTACAACCCCAGCTGGCTGTGGAGCAGAAGCTTCTCCTGTCAGGAGCTGCCTGGCATTGGCTGTGACAGGAACAGCCCCAGTGACAGCAGCACCCACTGCCAGGGGGAATCAGGGAATGTCCTGAGCTGGGAGGGCCCCACAGGATCATCCAGTCCAGCCTGGCCCTGCTCAGACATCCCAGCGACCCCACCCTGAGCATCCCTGGAGCCCTGGCAGCCTCTCCATTGGCCATTCCCTGGGGAACTCTCATTTCTAATGGACTCAGTTTTCCTCTTGCTGTTTGCTGTCCTAAATATTTAACCTGTTCTCCATTTCAGCTGGAGAGGTGGGGCAGTAGGGGCAGGGAAAGGATTCCTGAAGAGCTGGAATTGTGCAGCTGGTGGCTGCCACATCCACCTCACTGCACCTGCCTGGCCTGATTGAAACATTTGCTGTGCAATGCTCTCAGAGCAACTTCATAACCCTGAGGACAGACTTTCATGTCTTGAGTTCTGCAGACTCGGTGCAAAGAGAAACAGGCAAGCACAGAGGGAAGGAAGTGTCTGTACAGCTGGGAGCTGACCCCTGGAACTCACAGCCTCATCCTGTTGTTGCAGGAGAGGCATCAGAAACATGTGCAGATATTGAAGAAATGAAATTATATGAAGAACTCCACAAACTGGGAGGGTTAAACACGGGTCCAGTTTCCATCTGCAAGGCAAAACCCAAGATGAACCTTGCTGCCCAGAGCAGTTTCTCACCCAGGGGCAGTTTCTTCCAGAAGCACTGGACACACAAAGCTGGGAAGAGTTCCTTGGGTACAGAGGTGGCTTTTGATGGCTCTCTGCACCATTACCAGGGAGGGGACAGGGAGGGCATGGCTCCCAAAACCTCCCCAACCTTCCCACCAAACTGCCCTGAAAATTCAGACCACCAGCCTCAGCTGCTCCCTTTATTCCTTTGTGCCTCCTCCTGGATTATGGCCTGCCCAATCCAAATCTCCAAGGCATTAAAAAAATCATCTGTGCACTCCCAGCCTCTTCCCCAAACCCTGTGTGGAATCAGACACATGAAAAAAATGACAGAAGAGGAAAAGCAGGTGAGTGCAAGCATTTGCGGTGGCTGCTCAGCAGTGCATGCAGTCATTTAATCCCCACCAGCACTGCCAAGCCAAAGTTAAAATTAAAGCTGGCATGTCAGTCTGCAGCCAGATGTGTTTCATAATGCATGGGCAGGATATATTTTATTAATTCTGTTTTTTGTACATCTTTGTTTGCATAAGTTTCATCCTCCCATGAAGATGCTTGGCTCTGTGTGTTGTGTGTTGGTTTTTCATTTGTATTTTTTCTCCCTGTGGGATTCTACTGGGGCGATCTGGGCAGGTCCCACAGTGCGAGAGAGGGAAGAGAGTCCCAAGGATTGGCAGGGAATGTTGTTCCTGTCATTGAGTGAGGCTTTTAAGCACAGTCAGCTCTACAAGCCAGCAGTTTACAGCATTCCCTCGACACCAACTAAACCTGTTCTGGGACATTTAATATTTTCCTTCAATAAGGCTTCTGGAAGTGTCATTTGCTTATGGGATCTAACTGGTGAAGGGGAAACAAAAAGCAGGGAGCTTTCAGTGTTCTCTGTGTTGGCAGATGTGATAACACCCCAGTTCCCAGGGGCTGCTCCCCTCTCCCATCCCTCTGTGTAACACCCACAATCCAGGCAGCCAGGCCAGCTGGGGACAGGGGACAGGGGAGAGGCAGCCAGAGGGGCTGACCATGCCTCCCCCACACTCCTGATGTGAGTACAGAACAATCTGAGCTTCCCAACACACCAGACAAGCAGCACTGGTTCCCATCCCCTGGCTGCTCATGGGCTTCCATCCAAATTTGGATAAATCTGTCCTGTAGCAACAGGGGAGGGGCTGGAAAATCTGGTGGGATCAAGGGAGACAATTTGGGTGATGCTGCAGCCCCACGTGTCCCACATCTGCTGCTCCACACCCCAGGTGCCAAGGTGAGAACCCACACAGAGAATCCCAGCCTGTCCCCAGGGAAGCTCCACATTTTCCTGGTTGTTCTCACAGGTTTTTTCTGGTTCCTTCAAGCAGTTTCCACCACTCCAATTTACCCTCAGCCTTTTCACAGCCCAGAGCAGCTGTGGCTGCCCCTGGATCCCTGGCAGTGCCCAAGGCCAGGCTGGACAGGGCTGGGAGCAGCCTGGGACAGTGGGAGGTGTCCCTGCCATGGCAGGGGAAGAATGAAATGATATTTAAGATCCCTTCCAACCCAAACCAGTCTGGAATTATGTGAATTCTTGTTTTTAAGTCTTGGTGAGACAGGAGGGAAAGTACCTCAATACATCTGATTCACCATGAATTTCCTTTCTGGTGTTGAATGACACAGATCTATGTGGGCAAAATGGAAAAGGAAAAAAGCAGTGATTACAAAGGGATGATAAATGGATGAAGTAGCACAAGCAGAAAGTTCATACAGAAATAGATGTCTTTTTTCTTCTGTGGAAGTCTGTAGATACAAGGAGGCTTGAAAATAAAGTTTCTGAAATGAACTGTTTCCAAAACTCAGTTTTTCCTGCTAAAACCAACTTCTCAGGCAATATTCTGCATGTCACACATTGCTGGGGAGCACGATGGCTGCAATATTGGAGATTTAACCACATCCCTACACTCTCTCAAACACAAGTGCAGTTAGTCAGGAGCACCAGCAACCCAATGCCAATGACAGGAATAAATAAAGCAGACTAAACATAACATTAATTAAACCTCCAGACAAGTTCATGCAGTGAAATCAATGTCTGCTGTGCAGATAAACTTCAGCTGAGCAAGAAATAGTGGGGTGAAGTGACAACAGGTTCCAGAAATCCATAATCCCCCGTGCCATCCTGTCCTTTCCCCAAAAAATGCTCATAGTAGATGGAAAAAAATGAAAATACACGCGTACCTGCCTTCACCCCTGAATGAGTCAGGGTGGGGAAATGTCCCTTCCTGTCACAATGCCATTAATTCTGGCCCTGAGCACTCACAGGCTGCTGTAATATTTGTTTGCCAGTGTTTTTGGTGTATTTTTAATGCTATATTTTAAATGCTGCTGAAATACCCAGACAGCAGCAGCAAGACAAGGCAAAGGAAAACATCATTGTTCACTGCTGTGAGCAGCACACACTCCTCAATGTGCTCATTTTCAGGACTGAACAGACATTTTTCCTGATTTTTTTTAAATGCAAAAAGCTATTAACTATGCTGCTATTTCACATTTAATATCAAAGAGTGAGTCTCACTCAAGCCAAGACTGTTTCTGATTCCCAGTGCTGGCTGCTCTCTGTATTCCTTCACTTAATACATTTCTGATGGAAAATACACAGGAAACCAAGTGTATTTCTTATCAAGAAGCCATTATTTTTGAGCTACATAAAAACAAACAAATGAATAAAAATCCAAGATAAAATTCTGAGTTTAAAGGGTAAATTAATATTCAAGATTCTGGAGGGAGGGGGGGAAGTGAGAGGGGGAAAAAAAAAATAAAGGCCTGCTTCTGCACAGGTCCTTAGAAGAAAACTTGTCAAGAAAAGAGATTTGTTCAGAATTCAGCCATTTTTCTGATATCACATCATGAACAAATAACTACTGGGTTTGAAAATTGTTGTTGTGACAAATCCAGTGCTAGATCGTTCCCAAAGGCTGAGTCACCCCATCCATCCACTGGAATTTCACTTCTGGGTTTAAATAAAACCTTCCCTGGGCTCTGCAGTGCCTCAGCATTCCTCACACAGAGCATTTGCAGTGCCTTGGCCCTGGAGCTGCTTTTTGCTGTTACCTGCTCACAAAGGCGACCTTATCCCCTGGGAACTCCGTGGGAATGGCAACATCTCCTTCCCCAGGCAGCCTCAGCTGCACACATCAAACCAGCCAGGGCTCCTTGGGAAGGGGGAACAGCAATTAGCCAGTTATTTATGTGGTGATAAATGAGAAATATTGATCCCTGTGGTGCTCCCTCACCAGCTCTCCGAGTGTTTTTCCTGATCTTGTTAAACCTCCCTGGCTGTGACCACTCAGGTCACAGGAGCACAGGTACTGGGGGGGTTCCACCAGCTCTGATGCTCTGAGGATTCCAAGAGGAAAATGAGCACAGAATGACAGAATAGTCCAAGCTGGAGGGACCCTAAGGGATCATCCAGCTCCTGAGTGGATGGGACAAAACCCCTGAGCTTGGCATTTGGACCAGTCTCAGGGTCACCTCCTCTTTGTCCCTCTGCTCTGTTTCCTGCAGAGCACAGCCTTGTCCTCCATCCCTGCTGCTCACTGGGCACAGCACCAGTAGGATCAGTGGGGTTTGGAGACAGGGAATGGGTGTGGAGGAGAAACAGGAATCCACTTACACCCCTCTGCAATCAAATCCCAGAAGGGTTTGGGTGGGCAGGGACCTTAAGGCTGACTCAGTGCCACCCACCCATGGGCAGGGACACCTTGCACTGCTCCAAGCCCATCCAAGCTGGCCTGGAGGCTCCAGCCCGGCTCCAGTCACAGCTCCCATTCCCCAGCCCCTCCTGCCTGCCTCACCCAAGTTAAACAATGTGCACTCAGCCCTGGGTGGGTATTGACTGAAGGAGATTTTAGCAGCACACAAACAACAGCATCTCCTTGCCCTCACTTTGAGCAGTTTTCCTCACTGGGCAACTCCTGGGAGGGAGGACAACCTTCCCCAGCCCACTCACTCTTCTTTTCTGATGACAGCAATTGAATCCAGTCAGCTTCATGCTCAATTTGGCATTATTTAAATGACTACAAGAGGAATAAAATGCTTGGAAATACAAATTTCCATGCACTCATGTGCTAACACACCATGCAGATCTGACTGCTGCAAACAAAAGGCACATCTAAGTGGCAAGTGTTTATTACAGAAGTTCAACCTTCAGGATCATCTCTGCTTATTTCCAGTCCCTTTAATTTAATTGCTTTATTTCAGTTTATCCATCAGCAAAGCTGCTGAAAAGCATTTCCTAAAGAGAGTTTTATCTTTAATCTACAACTCATGTATTTCTTGATTGTGCCTTTAAATCTGTGCCCCTTCCTATAATCTCCAGGGGCTTTCTTGCCTGGAAAAGCGAAGGAAGTGATGTGAACTCACCTAATAACTTCAAGAGCAAGTTTCACACCCACGTGGGGATTTGTGCAGAGCAGTTAGGGCACTTTCCTGCTCAATTACACTAATTACCTGCACTGAATTAGAGAGCATCTTCATGTATAAGTGGTTTAGGATGGGGGCCCTCTGCACATCTCCTTCAGTTTCTATCTGTAGATATTTCCCTGAAAAACCTTCACAGGTATGTTGGGCAGGTTTTGGGGAACTGAAACCTCCTGCAGAGGAATTTCAACATTCAGTTTAGAAAAATGGAGTTGCCTGAAATTTTCTTTTCCTGTAGAAAAGCTGCTCTCAGTTTTTCACAACAGGTCTCTGAGCTGGTGAGCAGAGAGGAACAAAATATGATTAGAGTGATGGGATTGTCCTGCAGCATCAGAGAATCCCAGGATCCCTGAGGTGGGACAAGCCCTGCCAGAGTGCAACCCCTAACCCAGCACTGCCAGGATCATCCCTGAACCTTGTCCCCAAGTGCCACATCCACGTTTTTGGAATGCTACCAAGGACAGTGACTTCACCACTGCCCTGGGCAGCTGTATCAGTGCCTGACTAGCCTTTCAGGGAAAAAGAAAAAAAAATCCTTAATAGCCAATCTAAACCTTCCCTGGTCAAGTTTGAGGGGGTTCCCTCTCCTCCTGTCCCTGTCCCTGTTCCCAGAGCCCAACCCCTGGCTGTCCCCTCCTGTCAGGGAATTGTGCAGAGCCACAAGGGCCCCCCTGAGCCTCCTTTAATCCAGGCTGAGCCCCTTCCCAGCTCCCTCAGCCCCTCCTGGGGCTCCAGCCCCTGTGGTTCTGTTCAGTGTCCTGCTTTGGGAGTGCAGCAATGGGAACCCATTTTCTCACACTGAGACATGGAGCCAGAAAGGCCTCAAAGAAAAACACAACAACTCATCCTGTCAGGGCCTTTATTGCTGAAAAAATGGAAACTTGTGGCTGCCCCATCCCTGGCAGTGTCCAAGGCCAGGCTGGATGGAGCTCTGAGCCCCCTGGGATAGTGGAATGGGGTGAGCTTTAAGTTCTTCCCTATCCAAACCATTCTGGATCTGTGACCTATCCTATGAACCTCAGAGAGTATTTCCTCATTTGCTGCCTCCTGACTCATTCCAGGGAGGGTTTCTACACAAAAGGAAAAGCCAGCACCAAAATTAGATCAAGCCCCAACCTCCCCACCATCCCAGCAGCAGTCTCTGGCTGTGCAGGGTCCTGCTGAGGACACCTGATGAGAGCCACACAGTTCCCAATAGCAGGCTGAGATCTGAGCCTGAGCACAGGAGGACTAAGGACTTGGAATAAGAGTTTTGTGCATGCAGGGGAAAAACCTCTGAAAGGGGTGGTGTGAGCTGGGAGGATGCTGAATTCTCCACATCACACATCTCCTCCCCAGAGCTAAAATAAGGAACTGTCACAGGGCTGCCAGAACTGGCACAGGAGTGAGGGCAGGCACAGGAGCTGCTCGTGGGTGGGAGCAGCTCAGGAGTGAGGAGCAGCTACAAACCCATGGCTCAGCCAGGAGACCTCGCTGTCCTGTGGGGTTCAGTTCCCTCAGACTGGGAGGGGAGGTCACAGCAGAGCACTAAAGCCCAGCCTAGCTCAGCAGCCACCCTCTGGGAGGGGACACTATCAGCTGCCTGCTTCTAATTTAGCTGCTGGGCTTTGTGATCCTGTTTCTCTGCTTCCCTCAACTCCTCACCCTTTCATAGACAGCCTCATTTGACTCTTGTTTTGAAAAGGAGAAAACACATCCAAGGAACACAAGAAAACTAGGGACACTTTGCCAAGTTTTGGAGTAGGTGTGTGGGAACTCAATCCTCATTAAGAGCTATTAAATCCTAAAGAAAAACCTCCCCAGGACATTCCACTGCCCAGACTTGTCATTGACCTCCCTTCCCCTCAGTCCACATTTCAGCTCTTTGTTTCCTCACACCTGAAACACAGCATGACAAGACATTACATCCATTTCTTTCCTCCCCAGAGTTAGAATTATTCCCACAGGCCAGAGGAAACTCGGAGCACACACCATATCCAAGGGCAAGGACAGATCCTGGAATTGGATTTTTTTCCCCATTCACCAGTAAATAGAAGAATTGTGGAAGATGGGAACATGGAAAATTATTTGGCATTTTCAGAGAGGGCTCCCCTGGATGCTCAGGGGCTCCTGTGATCAAAGTCACACTCCACAGCTGCACTCCAGGCTGGGTGACAGAGTTTGTTCCTTGCCTAAGGATTTTGACACCTGGCATTGAAAAGCTGCTTGCACCAAGGATATCCCAAGTAATCAAAGCTTTGGATAATCTCTCACTCCCACACTGGGGAATTTTGGTGCCCAGCTGGTACAGGGGTGCAGTCAGGGCAAAGCCCAGACCTAGGAAAAGGCATCCCTCTGATCACAGATGGCTCTGGAGTGTGGCTGGGAATGGAGGGTAGAAACCAGCTGAACCAGGGCTCTGCAGGTACTTGGGATTTTCCTCCAGAAAGGCAGTGAGCAGAAAAGCCAGGGTGAGTTCTCAATCCCTGGGGAAGCTGGACATACTAAATGCAGTGCCAGAAGCAGAGTGGGACCTGTCCCAGCTTTCAGCAGCTCCACAGAGCTGTTTTGGCTGTGAGCTGCCAGCAAGGCAAAGCACCTTTTTTTTTCCACAAGATTCCTGAAAAAAAAAAAAAGAAAAAAAATAGAGAGAGAGAGGAGAGAGAGAAAGCAATTTCCATGACAACACAATGGGATGAGAGAGGAAATCCTCATTTTCATGGAGAATGGTACACACAAAAAAATTAGGATAATATAATAAGAAAGGCCCTATTCAAACCCAAATCCCCCTTTCAGAAGGAGCAGAGAGGGGTGAACTCAGCAATTCTGTCTCCAGCCATTCACATGATGAGCCCCAGCTCCTCCTCTGCAGAAACATGATTAGCCCATATATCCACAGGCACAAAGCCCTGCAATGAATGAGGGTCTCATGGCAAACACATGGAACAATTCATTCCTCCCACAAAAGTGACAAATAAGGATAATTCCACCTCATTTCCGAGACGGCTTTTTGGCCTGGCTGCAATAAAGCTGTAACAATCCTAATGGCATGGGCACACAAATGATCCTTTGTGGAATTACAAACTTTTGAAGAATGGGGCATTTCATCTGCCTGGCTTTTATTCCAGGGACATGGACTGTGACCCAGGACAGGCAGCACACACAACCCAAGGGAGAGCAGCAGCATTTCCCAGAGGAACTGACTCAGTGGGAAAAGGGACCCTGGCCACAATTCAGGGTTTATCAATGGCAACATCAGTCTTTCCACATGGGGAAAGATTTGTGAGAAGGTTAAAGATACCTCAGACTGTTCTTCCCTTCCCCTCACACAAATTTACAAGCCCAAGGACAGCCGTTAGGACGAGTGGAGATAAGAAAGGACAGTCATATTTCCTTATCTGGAGCTCTCTGCTTTATGGCCCTTCAGCCTTACAGGGCAGGGGTGGTTTTATTCCCAGAGAAAAATCACTGGGAATGTCATGAACAGCTTTCTAAACACTCAAAGCCTCCTGAGGAGGCAGCAGCTGGGATCCCCACCTGGAATAAAGGCCCCTACCCACACAGACACAGAAATCCGTGGGAGTTTGTCCATCCAGCTCCTCCTTCACACAGGGGGTCCCCATCCCATAAATACTGCAGGCTTGTTTTGATCTGGGATACCATCCAAACCCAGACTGCCCACCCTGGCTGTGCTGGAGGCACTGGGACACTGAGCATCAAGATTTTGGTTGTGAGGTTCAACAATCAGAGCCAGTCCCTACATTAAATTATGAAGTTAATCCTGGAAACATCCCCAGAACACACAGAGCCACAGGAGCTCTGCCACTTCCTTGTCTGGATTTTGCAACAGCTCCCGTTTGACACTGTGCTTAATCTATTGTTAATACATTCTTTCATTGTAACAGCACTTTATGAATAAATTCTTCCATAAAACCTTACAATGGTGCAATCTAGCCTGAAGCTCCTCTGATTTTGCTAAATTTGGGCTTGGGATGCAATCTGGAATTAGTACTTAGGCAAGGTTTGAGAAACGCTGGAACTTTAAAATTAGATGGCAAAAAAAGCTGCATTTGTGAGGACAACACCAAAGTCAAAACATGGGAAATGCTGAGATTGTAGTCAAACCTTCATAAGGATTATTATTCCATGCAAGGAATTTCTTTTTCCTTGCAACAATAGGCCTGTAATTAGAGCTGCCTCCTGTGTGAGCAGCTCACGGCTCAGTGCCCAGGCAGCACGCCCTGCTCTCACAGCACAGCGAGCAGGGAGGGCTGGCAGGGGATTTGTCCTTGTCCACAGGGAAAATCGAGTCCCTTCAGGAGGCAGGGAACATTCTGGGGGTCTCTCCATGGAGAAACTTTCCTGTTCAGACACTGGAGATGGCTGCACTGATGTCTCAGAGGAATGACTTGTTGAAGGAGCTGAGCACTCCCATTTAGATGATGAAATCCTGAGAGCACTGCTGCCCTGAGATGATCTGTGCACGTTTCTCAGGCTCCTGGTACCATCTGTGCCGTGACCCTGCAGCTCTTGGCCGTGTTGGGCAGGATTCATCTGCTGGAACATCCCTTGAACTCAGCCAGCAGCTGTGCTGAGGGTGCCAGGCCTCAGGAGACAGGGACATCCCATTCCAGCTGCTCAGGAATGCTCACAGTGCTGTGTGTGCAGGCAAATGTTCTTACATTGCCTTTGAGGATCATGGAGTCATTTAGGTGGGGAAAGGATTCTAAAACCTTCGAGTCCAGCCTTTAACCCAGCACTGCCAAGGCCACACTAACCCATGTCCCCAAGTGCCACACCCACACAGCTCCTGCATTGCTCTGGGATGGGGACTCCACCACCTCTGGGATGGACAGCCCTTTCCATGAAGAGATTTTCCCTAATATCCAATCTAAACCTCCCCTGGCCCAGCCTGAGGCCGTTCCCTCTCCTCCTGTCCCTGTTCCTGTTCCCAGATCCCAAATCCCCCCAGTGTCCCCTCCTGTCAGGGAGTTGTGCAGAGCCACAAGGGCCCCTCTGAGTCTCCTTTTCTCCAGGCTGAGCCCCTTTCCAGCTCCCTCAGCCCCTCCTGGGACTCCAGACCCTTCCCTGGACACACTCCAGCCCCTCAAGGTCTTTATTCATTTCCTGAGGGGCCCAAACCCACCTGCAGGAGTGCCTGGAGGTGCCTCAGCCCTGGCAGACCTCCAGGGGCTGCTGGAGACCTCCAGACATGGATTGTCCCCATGAGCAGCCTTTGGCAGCTGTGCTGGCTGACCTGACCCTGCACAGGCTCTGGCCAGCTCGCCCCACGCAGCCAAAGCGCTTCCAGCCCAGCCCTGCTCCAGTCTGGTTTGGAATGGGAGCAGGAGGGGGAGAAGGAAGGCAAGAGATAAAGGGGAAATCTCTGCTATCTGATCTGCTGACATGAAAATGTCTGAGAGCCCTTCCTTGAAGCACACAAGGATGAAAGGAGCAGGAGCACTGAGAATAAAACGTAGCCAAAAAAGAAAATTCCTTTCTCCTCATTTAATCTGAGGACAGAATGCAGACAGCAGGGTTTGTATTTACCTCTCATTTGGATTCAACAAATGTGTCCTGTGAATACATTTTTAGAAACTATTTTTCTTCAGGAATACATTTTTTATTAGCTGTTATTGCTCAATTTGTGCTGGTTTCTAAAGAACTTGTGTGCCTTGTAGGGACAGATGAAGACGAGTGATTCATGGCTCACTGCAAGGATCACAGGTTTCATGGAGCATCATCAGTCAGCTTTCACTGCACAGCTTTTCAGCCCAGGTGAACACACTGGAGCAGTTGTGGCCTGTCTGGAAAGGTACCAGGAGTAGGCACAGGGATGCAGATCCAGGTTTTTCCCAAAGGAGAGCCACGCTGGAGGCTGTCAGAGATCTCAGCACACATCCACAGCTTTTCAAATCCTTTAGCTGCCTTCAAGCCCTGAACCAATGGGGCTTTCCTCCCCTACTCCTCCTCTTCTCCCACCACTGTAGCTTACAGGACACATTTAATCAGGTTGGGATTTTACTTGTTCATTCACAGGGTCATTTGAGTGACAACACCATTTTTTTCAACAGCAGAACAAGGTTTCCCATTAACATCAAAAGGACAAGACCAAACTGGGAACACAAGAGGAAAAAAGCCCAGAAAATGTGTTCAGGTCCCTGGTGCAGCAGGGCCAGGACATTTCAGGCACAGGACCCCTGAATTATTCCTGCAGTGACAACACCACCCTCACACTGATGCATAAGTAGATGCTCTGCAATGCATATTCCCCATACAAATGTTTCCTGGGTAGGGACACATGAGGAAAGTATTCCATATGTGGGAAATATATCTCTCTCCATCTGAAGATACCATTTGGGATCTCAGACCCATTTCCTTGGCCATGCTGAATGACTTACCACTGAGATCAATCTTTAACAGAAATCCATCCTCTCCTCCCATTAACCACTGGAGGAAAGAAAAACAAGTGAACAGAACAACTGAAAGGGAACAGAAAAGCAAACAACTCCTGCTCTACCTACTCCTACCTCACCAGCTGGAGGCTGGAGGAGCCTCCCAGGTATTTTGTGGGCACAGTCCCGGAGCAGGGAGGTCACAGTGAGTGCTCCAGCAGCCCCAGGGGTGGGGCCCTGAGTTCAGTGTGAGGTTCCATCAGGAGGGGATGACAGGCTGTGAAGGGAGTGAAGACACAGCACAGATTGCAGCCAGCTCCCCTTCCCACACAGGAGCAGGGAAGAGCCAGGCAGGGGAAACCTCAGAGTTATAATAAAAACACCTTTTATTTCCTTTTTTCTTCCTTCTGAAATAATCACCCAAGCCTAGTGATACTCTAACAATAATTCATGCCCAAATTGCTTCCCTTTCCTGGTCACCTTACTTGGAAAGTGTCACACAGATTGCATCCCAGGAATGTTCTTTTGCTTTCCTTTGACTTAGCTGGTACAGGAGTGTAAAACAGAGATTTTTACTGAATATTAGGGAGAAATTCCTCCCTGTCAGGGTGGGCAGGCCCTGGCACAGGGTGCCCAGAGCAGCTGTGGCTGCCCCTGGATCCCTGGCAGTGTCCAAGACCAGGTTGGACGGGATTGGAGCAGCCTGGGGTAGTGGAAGGTGGCCCTGCCCATGGCAGGGGGTGGAATGGAATGAGCTTTAAGGTCCCTTCCAACTCACACCATTCAGGTTCTTTTATGAGATATCTTCTCATCTTGTCTGGAGGAAAACCTCGAAAAAAGAGCATTTAGGAAACTATAAACTTGTACAAAACAAAATGTCCTACATGAGGAAAATTGCAAAAGAGTAATTAAAAAAATAATAACAAGGAGGATGTGGCCTTTTGCAGAATTCAGTAATCAAGAAGTTCATCTGCTTGGCACAAAACAAATTATTATCTTGGCAGAAATTTCTAAAGTGTTATCAGATTTAAGGATCTTGCAGAAGTAGGTACATATTTTAATTGCTAGAAAAATAAATGAAAGGCAATCACAGTGCACTGAGCTGACTGATGAAATTGGGGTGGAAGGGTGTAATTACATTATTTTATAATAGTTATATTATTTCAGAGAAGGTGTGATATAAAAACCAGTGGGTGAATGTGACAAGAGCTGATTTTTCTGAGCAGACACTTGGTCCTGTAAGGAATAAAGAGTGTGGAGGGAAGGAGCAGTGTGTAGGGAATGAGCAGTGTGTAGGGAAGGAGCAGTGAGTGTGTAGGATGAGCAGTGTGCAGGATGAGCAGTGTGCAGGATGAGCAGTGAGTGTGTAGGAAAGGAGGAGTGAGTGTGTAGGATGAGCAAGGTGTAGGGTGAGCAGTGTGTAGGGAAGGAGCAGTGAGTGTGTAGGGTGAGCATTGTGTAGGGATGAGCACTGTGTAGGGATGAGCAGTGTGTAGGGAAGGAGCAGTGAGTGTGTAGGATGAGCAGGGTGTAGGGTGAGCAGTGTGTAGGATGAGCAGGGTGTAGGGTGAGCAGTGTGTAGGATGAGCAGGGTGTAGGATGGGCAGTGTGTAGGATGAGCAGGGTGTAGGATGAGCAGTGTGTAGGGGCAGGGGCAGGAGCATGGGTCAGTTCCCAACCCCATTCCCCAGCACAGCCCTGCCCTCTCCCCTCCGTTTGGGGAAGCTGCTGAAGCAGAACTCTCCCGTTCTTTCCACAACCCACAAATGTGGAAGTTGGGGGTGCCTGGCCCAGCTGGGTTTTATTTTATCAGCTCAGCCATCCTTCAGTCAGTTCCTGTGGGCATCCTGGGAGTTTCCTCCTGTACTCACTGCAGACACACTGAGAATTCCTCAGGAGTGACAAGAGCACTCTTCAGCAGCAATGTCACCAGCAAAACAAGCTGAGAAACAGATAAATATTGTGACAATGTCACTTCATCCACGAGGAAGACAAGAAACCTGCTCCAGGAGCCCAGCATTTCAGAGAATACTGGTGTGTTTTACAAAACATTTTGGTTTTAACAAAGTGCCCATCACAGGAGAAAATTGCTAATTCAAGCTTTGAAGCAGCTATCCCCTGGGAGGGAGGTTTTAAAACCCTGTGGATGTGGCACTTGGGGACATGGTTTAGTGGCTTGGCAGTACTGGGGGAATGGGCTTGAAGGTCTTGTCCAACCTAAACAATTTTCAAGATTCTGAAGACAGACGGGCCCTGGATCTCCCTCCTGGACTCTCAGAATGCTGGGAGGGAACCATAAATCCCTGAATTCATACATCATCAGGGCTTCATTGAAGCCAAGGGAAGGAGGAGATTACAGCACTCACAGACCTGCCCTCCCCTTGACAGCTCTTGGTTAGAGCAAGTAAAAAATCTGAAATCTGAAATTCCTTTCCCCTGAAATCTGGAAAGAGCAAGAGAACAGGGGGAAATTTCACTCTGAACACTGTCTCTGTGATGAAGTGCACCAGCAAAGCTCCCAGAAGTGGGGCAAGAGCAGACAGAAGAGTAACTTCTGCAGTGCTGGCCCCAGCAATGGCAGATCAGCTGAGGGGGCTGTCACCTGGGAACAAAGGACATCAAAGTCTGCAGGAAAAAACTGCTTTGCTTCTGTTTCCCTCAAACATGTTGGGTTTGATGCCAACCTTGGCAGTGCCACCTATTTACAGCTGTTGGCCAATGACAACAAGATTTGACAATCAAATGCAGAGCACCCCAGCCCTTTGGGAACAGCTTTTCCTGAACTTTGGGCTCCTTAAACAAAGCTGGGGGAGAGGATAAACTGAGCTCTGTAAAGCAGGGAGGGCAATGATGGTCTCTCATTGTCTGTCATTCACTTCTCTCCAAAAATACATGAGAAGTCACACAAATCAGGAGAACAGCCCATGGAGGGTGAGGAGGGATGCAAAGCCAGGCTGGCTCCCCAAATGTCACACTGCAGCTGCCCACCGAGGCACTGCTCATCTCCAGCCCCCTGAGATCAGGGCCTGCAGCGTCTGTAGACATGAAATCAGCCCAGCAAGGATTCCTTTCATAGGAAGGGACCCTGGAAGGTGCTATGGCTGACTGCTCCTCTCCATCGGACTGAAGGCACGCAGGAGGCTCCCAGGACTTGCTCATGCCCCTGCTCAGGCTGTGATTTTCCCCATGGATGCTTTCCTCCACCCATGCACAGCTCTGCTTGTCCTCAGGCTCTGTCAAAGGTCAAGCCTGCCCACACCTTGCATTTTGTTCTCTTTGTGTCTTTTCCTCTTAGGATCTTCTTTTTGTGACTGTCTGGGGCAGTGCTTTGTTGGGGCCTGAGAGTGACCTATTCCCTGGCATTCTCCTGGAAATGCCCTGAACAAGGCAATCTCAGATCATTTCTCTTTCTGCCCCATTTCATTTCAGGTTGCTCCTGCTCTGGGTGCTGGATGCTTTAAGGAGTGTCTGTCACCAGCGGTGCTGCCCATGGCAGGGGCTGGAACCTGAGGGTTTGGAAAGGCCCTTCCAGCTCAAACCATCCTAGATTCCCTGATTCCCTGATTCCCTGACTCCCTGATTATTCCCTGACTCCATGATTCCCTGACTCCCTGACTCCCTGATTCCCTTATTCCCTGATTCCCAAATTCCCTAATTCCCTAATTCCTTGACCCCATGATCCCCTGACTCCCTGACTCCCTGATTCCCTGATTCCCTGATTCCCTGACTCCCTGATCCCCTGATTCCCTGATTCCCTGATTCCCTGCCCTTGGACAGCTCTCCAGGACAAGGCTGCCACCTGTGTGGCCCCAAGGTGCTTCTCCAGAGCCACTGACTCATTCAATGGCAGCTTTGGTGTCCACTGAACCCTGAGTTTTATACCAGCAACCCATGATCAAAACTCCCAGCTGAGGGTCCCTGCCCAGGGCATTTGGGATTTCTGGGAAATCCCATGGAAGCTTTTGGTGCAGGGTAAAGAAATGCCTGTGCCAGCTCTGGCCTTTCACCCTTTCACCCCTGAGGCAGATGGGCACAGCCAGGGTCCCTGGGGAGGGCAGGGGGCAGGGGCAGCCCCTCAGCCAGGCACACACACAGGTGGAGCCAGCAGCAGGGGGAACAGCAGAGCCCATCTGCAGCCCCCAGTGAGCGTTGCCAGCACAGGGATGGGCAGTTCCCAGCAGCACAGGGACAGGGAAGGGGTGCAGGGCTTGGCACAAACCGCAGCACAGCCCCACGTGGATCTCAGGCAGGCTCCTGGGGATGGGGGCTCTCAGCAGTGCTCTGCTCCTCCTCATGACAGGCCATGGTCCCAGAAGCTCCTGACTCATCTTCTGATGTTTCCCCACCCTTGTGCCCTTCAGGCCACATCCTCAGATAGGCTGAGATGCTTTCCTGACTTTAATTTTGCTCTGAGACCAGGCAAACTGAGAAGCCAAGGCAAGCCCTGCTGTTCCAAATAAATGACAGAGTGAGGTTGTTCTGAAGCACAGAAGTTACGTGAGGGTTTTCTCTTGCCAGAGTAGAGTTTCATTTTCCATAACAAAGCTGCTGAGAAATGTTTCTGGGAAGATGTAAGGGATGAAGGATTTATAAAGTCACATTTTTTCTGCTTCAGCTGCTGGATGCCTCTCCACCAGCCTCTCCCTCGCTCTCCCCTGGGCCCAGCTCTCCAGCTTTACCAGGTTAGCACAGAGTTAACATCTCTGATGTGCAGAGAAAAGCAGGAGTTTAACAAGATAGAGCAGGAAAATAAATACATTTACTACTGGCAATGGCACTGCTGGTTAAGGGGGGATGGACAGAAGTGCTGTGCAGAGTGAGGAGCTTTAAAAACATCCTGCTCTGTGCTGAATGTATTTCAGGAGTCACCAAACAACACAGAGAGTTCAGTGTCCAGCCAGCCAAAATGTCTCACATGGACTTAGAGAATTCCTGCCCTTTTGTCCCAGTACAACTGCAACAGCTCCCAAGGATAACTCATAACCATGCTCCTGTCCTTCAGGGACAGAGTGCCAGGGTCCCTTTTTGGTTTCTTGTAGTGAATTTTCTACCATAGCTGCAGATCCTGCCCAAGAGATTGGTAAAGGATCTTCCTGGCAGGAGCCTGAGCTGATGTGGATCCACTGGCACAAAGGGAGTTCTTAGAAAGCATCCACAGGACACTGGGTTCCACTCAGTTCTGAGGCTGAATCAAAGAAACAGCAGCAGAAGCCTAAAGCCAGAGGTAATTTAAAATAAAGGAAATTAACACAAAATAAAGAAAAATTAAAGCCTCTTCTAAACCACTGCATTTTCAAAAAAGAGGTGCAAAGCTGTTTTTTTTCCAGTCAGTTCCAGATGACAGATTTCATTGTGAATCCACCTCTCTCAAGCCCTCTTCTCCCCTTACCATTGATCTAAAAAATCATCCAGGCTCTTCCTACAACTTTTTTCTGTTTTCCTTCCATTGTCACCCGGCTCACAGTCAAGGTAATTGTTCATTTCAGATTTTCCATGCTCTGCCTTGGGTCATTCACCAGAATTAGCAGCCTGTTCCAGTGTGCTCTCTTCCAGCTACAGCTCTCCTCACTCCCTGATACAAGATGGGGTTTCATCCATCAGGTCCCTTCATTCAGGTACAGAAACAAGCACAGTTGCAAGGAACTCCTCATGGAGAGAGGTGAGACTCTCTGGAAACAAAAGGTCTGGAAATTGCATTCCCCTCTTTCCTTGTGCAGCATTTCCATATCCCTGTTGTGTTAAGCTATGGACTCACCAATTTATTGGATTGCTTTTTTTTCTTTTCAGACATCCCACTTTTCTTTAATTGGTTATCACAGTCTCCTTGGTTAATTATTCTATTTCCATGCTATGCAGAAGAGGAACCCCACTCATTTCATGGACTAGTTGTGCAGCCAGTCAGAGCACCATGACTCACCAATGGTGTCATCCCAAATTTCACACCCAGATGTGTCCTGGCCCAATTGTCCCTTCCTCAGACCTCAGTCCTTCTCTTTCCAGCATTCCCACTGCAAGTGCCTGCCCAGCAGTGGTTCAACCCCTTGGCTCCATCTGGGGACAGTTTTTCTTGGTTTGTACTGCAGGATGTGACCAACAGTGTGTATTCTGTCACCATCTGTTAAACCAGCTGGGGCAGTGTTCTTTATCTTTTCACAGCCCATCCTTCCTCCAGGAGATCTCTCCTGTTCATGGCCATTGAGTCCCACTGCAGGACTGATAAAATTACTGCATCCCATGGGGAGATGCTCCACTCCCTCCCAAGGAGAGGGACACAGCAGGACAGGGACAGCTCAGTGACATCACTCCATCACTTCAGTAGGTCACAGCCTTGCCTAAAAGCACTTTTTAGCCCACATCCACCTCCCCTGGGCAGGGAGCTGATCCAGCATAGGCAGCTCCAGAACTGGGGCAGCCACTCTGCTTTTCCCAGTGCTGGAGCAGGTAAAGCCCAGTGGGAATCTGGTGCTGGCAGAAAGTAACTCCATCTGACTGCTGGGCAGCTTTGCTCTTCCTGCCTCACTTTTCTTATCCTTAAATGCCTCCCTCTGTCCTCTCCCACACAGAGAGCATTTCCAGGAGAACTGAGCTCCTGTGGAGTCTCTTTGCAGTCAGCTTCTAGAGCAGCTTGGAATTTCAACACACCCCTCAGAGAACCAGAAGGAAAAGTCACCAGAATGGACTTCCCTTGCCTTTTTACCTAATAATTTCTTGTTTTTTTTAGTTTTCAAAGCCAAGCCCTTATCACTAAAAAAAAAAAAAGACTAAAAAAAAGGCAGAGAAGAAATCAAAGTTTTCATCAGATTAGTCCTGAAACCTCAGAATTTTATTATAAATAAAAAGAAATCATTTCTCCTTTCTTGAGTGTGCAGATTTAAGAGACTGAATAAACATTTTGGCTTTTAATAAAACATCCCTTTTCTAGCCTTGTGGTAGCATAGAGAATTTGGAATCATAGACAAATTCAAGGCAGGCAACTTCAAGGTTGGCTCAGGTCACTGAGAGCCTTGTCCGTCTGTGTTCTGAAACCCTCCTGGAATGTTCATCCCTCATATTCATGGACAACCTGTTCTGATGCCTCACAACTCCAGGAGCTCAACAGCTTCACCCAAAGCTTTATAAAAGGTTCAGAAACCTGCAGGGAACTAAACGAAAATGGCAGAATAAATTGCTTTACACAACCTGTATGATTAAGGGAGCCTTCATCAGAATGCAAGTATAAAGAGAGGCAGCAAACCAGGTCAGGCTTGCTCCAATTCCCTCTGTTTGTAGTCTGTCAGTAAGAGCTCCAAAGGGATAAATATCTGGTTACCTCACCAGTTAAAGTGCTTTAACAGCTGGTTCTCTGGTGTTTCATTTTTTTCTCAGCCCATCTCACCATGGCTGGTTTAAGTGGACACATCTCCATGGGAGCTGCTGGAACCTCTCCAGTGCACAGGGAATATGATGAGGGCCCAGCTTCACTCTGAGAGGTCCCTGCCTGCCCACCCATCACCACAGGGCTTCTGCAGAGGCTCCTGCCCAAAGGATCTGCTGGAAGGCTCTGCTGCCCTGGGACATCCCTGGAAAATCCCCTGTGGATAGCACCATGCTGCATCCATCCCCTGGTGCAGCTCCACACTCCAGAGCCGGTTTAGATGCTCTTATTAACAGCTTTGTTCTCTCCCTTCTCAAACTGACAGTTTATTTTCCCTCCTCCAGGCTGCTGCCATCACACCAGGGAATATTTACAGCCATCTATACCCCTTGGCCATGCATTTTCCAGACAGCTGGCTCACGGGATATGCACTGTCCCTGAAAGGAGAGGTAGGGAACTCTAAATAGAGCTGAGGATGAGCCTCTCAGAGTGCACAGGCTCATTGTGGCTCCCTTAATTTCCTCCCAAGCTCCCCAGCATATGGAAAATTAAGAACCCACATGAAAAGAGTTCCAAAGTTGTCTCTAAAAAGCATCCCACAATGTGGGGAGGAATTCAGGGGGCATTTCTTCATGGAAAGGGTTGTTAATCATTGTCAGGGGCTGCCCAGGGAGGTTTGGAGTCCCCATCTGTGAAGGTGTCCAAGGAATGATGGACATGGCACTCAGTGCTCTGGGCTGGTGACAAGGTGGGGATCAGGCACAGGTTGGACTCGATGGTCTGGGAGATCTGTTCCAACCAGAATGGTTCTGGGATTCTGTGAGCCAGCTCTGCTGCAGGTGCAGCTGTATCCCAGTGTTGGACTGCTGGGAAAGAGCTGGGAGGGCCCAGGATCTGTCACCATGAGCCCGTCTGGAGCCTCTCCTCTCAGCCAGGCCCTGGGGTTGAAGCAGGGCATCACTCCTGCCTCACTGCTCCCACTCCTGCCTCGTGCTCCCCTTGGAACACCCCCTCCTGCTGCTCCTGCCCATTCATATCCAACTGTACTTGTTGGAAAACACAGTGCAGAAAGGCAGGGAGACGTGGGAGAGCATCTTCCTTCCCCTTGTTAGAAAACAAAATACCAGCTTGTTGCTGATATTTTCCTTCGTGTGCTTTAAAAAAAAAAAAAAATTAAAAAAAAATCCCATTTCATTGGAAAGGAGCCAGTTGCTGGGTGAGTCATTCCTGTGGATTCACACTTAGGGCTGTCTGTCACTCTGCTGTTGGCCTTCTCAGTGGGTAATTGGGATGTGCTGCTTCCAGTGCCAGGCAATCCTGGGAAAGGCCAGTTCTGCTGGGAGCTGGGACACCACACAGCTCTCCATCCTCGGGACACCTCAGCCCACATCCCAACCTCTCTGCTGCTGCAGATAGAGAGTCTGAATGGATGCTCTGTGCAAATAGAACATTAATTTTCCTGACAGGGTAATAATAAAGCCACTAAATCAGTAGCGGGATTTTTTGCGTTACACACACTATTTAAATGACTTGTCATCCCTACAAATTGTACACTGGATAAATGACTGCTCCAGTGTTTACACATGTGACTTGCAATTGAGACTTTCTAGCCATGAAGTGGCATTAGTGAAGAAAAATGTGCTGGGCAGTGATAGTCCTCGCATAATTCACTCTTCCTGAACAGGAACTGTCTCTCCTGAAGTGCTTTAATGCTGAGATCAAAATATGACCTCCTGAGCCACTGCTTCACCTACATGAAAAGGTGAAAATTAGGGAATATGCTCCAGGATCCTGCTTCTTACAGTGCAGGTGCTCACAAAGCTCAGAGCCTGTAGACATAAGATGTAAGCTCCCTCTCTCCTCACCACCAAGAGTTAATCACAGCCAGGGATTGCTCCAAGCAAACTTCAACCTCTGCTTGTGTGGATGGCTTGGACAGGCTTGCTGTCTGCTAAGAAAGGCAGGAGCCTCTCTTGAAATGGAGAATGTAAACCCCCTCCCTCCAAATTATTATAATTTTGAAATTAAGGAGCTCTCAGGCAAAGATGTGGAAATAGGAATAACAGTCCTTTACTAGGGAAATGAAAATAGAAATACAGTATTACAAAGAACAAACCCCAAACACTGCCAGAGTCAGAATCCAAGCTGACACCCGTCAGTCAGGCAGGGTGTTGGCAGCAGTCCCATCCCATGGTGGCTGCATCCTCCTGCAGTGACAGATGTGGCTCAGTTGGAGCAGTGCTCCTGTACAAGGTACAGTTTTCCTCCAAAGGCCCAGTGATGATGTGGAAGGGTCTGGTTTTCCTCTGGAATCCAGTGGAAAAGGCTACTCTGATGTTCCAAATCTCAGATTTTATCTGGGTAGGAAATGCTTGGCTCCTCCCCCTGGCTGGAGCATCTCCCCATGGGATGATGGAATTTTATCAGTCCTGCAGTGGGACTCAATGGCCATTAACAGGAGCTATCTCCTGGAGGAAGGATGGGCTGTGAAAAGATAAAGAACACTGCCCCAGCTGGTTTAACAGATGGTGACAGAATCCACACTGCTGGTCACATCCTGCAGTGCAACCCAAGACACTTGCCAAAAGCAGTATGTTTGAGAGAGAGGAATTCTGGTATTAGGAGTTATTCTTCAAGATCCTGAAGCTGTTCTGACCTGTGGCTGGTGCCTGCTTTGCTCCAGAGCGTGTCCTTTGGGAAGGCCCTGCCCTGCTGGAGGCTCAGCAGGGAGCACAGGCAGCACCTACCCTGCAGTGCTCTGTTCTTTGGGCACATCCCAGTGTGCAGGGCAAGGACTCCTGCCTTTGGAGGAACTGCAGAATCACAGAGTCAATGAAGTTGGAAAAGACCTCTGAAGTCATTAAGTCCAACCTATGACCCAACACTGCCTTGTCAACCATACCATGGCAGGTCCATTCTTCCCTTGAGCACTCCAGCCAGAGTGAAACTACAGCATCCTGCAGGAACAGCTCAGGGCAGGCTGACAGAACACACACATGGGGATTTACCCCACACCTTTTGCCAAGGTCAGATTGGATTCTTTTGTTTTATCTCCCAGTGGCCAAGTCTAAATTGTGATCTGGTCTCCCTTGCAGTGGAGGATGCCCAGACATGATTTGGACACACCAATCCAGACAGCTGTGGGGGCTGATCTCACCCCATCCACGAGGGAACAGTGGGATTTCCATTGGAATAGATCCTTCTGGAGGACTGAAAAGAAAAATTCCCATTCCTCCCTGCTGGCTGGAGCAGCAGCTCAGCCAAGTGACAGGGAGTTGTGGATACACTGACATTTATACCTCCTAATCTCTGCTATGCTCTCACAAAAGATCATGCCCTGAGATCTCTCCTGGTGCAGGTGGAGGGCATTGGATGAAAGATTTACAGGAACAACACAAAGTCCTTTTCCGTTGAGTGGCTTTTCTGTCTATTTGGTGTTGGAGTCAAGTATTCAAGGAGGAGGTTTGCCTGAAAAAAGCTGTTTCTTTGAAGCCTCCCATCTTAAGCCATAAGAGAGCACTAAATGTAGTGAAAAGAGTTTCCTGTCCCAGGAGAACGTTTTTGGTGACCAGGGCTGGAGTTGAAGTGGTTTTGGCAGGAAAGGACCGTGACCTGCAGCTTGCAGGTCCCTGTCACATCCTGCACAATCACTGTGATTTCAAAATCCTCGTGTGGATAACACCAATTGCTCAGTTTGAAGCACTTAGAGCTGTCACTAGGACTGGAAGGAATCACTTCTGCGATCAGAAGCTGCTTGCAAACCCTTTGCTGGCTCTGCTGAAAGGAGACTTGGAGTGTGGGGCTGGGCAGGCTGGGGGGAACAAGTCTGCACTAGGATTGCTGAGAATTCAAAGCTTTGCTCCAAGGACAGCACTGGGATGTCAGGATTGGGCCCCCCTTTTGCCCTTCCCCACCCTCAGTGCTGTAAGCAGCCTGCTGGCCTTGGGACAGCCCCATGATGTGAAGTCCCTGGAGTTTTCTTTGCTCTGCCACTTTCTGTGTGTGGCCATGAAACAGTCACTGTCCTTCCCTGCACACTCAGATGCCCTTTCCCATCCCAGCCTGTGGAATATTCACTCACTGGACAAGGACTGCCTCAGATATACAGCTCCATGGGGAGCACTCATACCAGGTACAGTCCTTGAGTGAACCCAGGCAAATCAGCCCTGTGGGAATCGCTTCAGGACTCTTCTCCTTGCCACCTGAGAAGTGCCTTTGCCAAATGAAGAAATCCTTACTCAGCTGCCCCTTTGGAGGGAGAGGCAGCCATGAAAGTGAGTAATGCTGTGACCTCACCTGGGCCCTGCCCCTCAGTCCCTGCTGTTTTGCTGCCTGCTCAAACCTTGTCTCCATATTAAGCTGCACATCTTTGATTCCCCAGCCTTCCTGGGAAGCTTCCAAGGCTTCTTGCTTCGAGGCTCGTGCTGTGGCAGTGTTCCTATTACCAGCCAGAAAAGTTTGGGAGTTCAGAACAAGGTAAAGTTACACAAGCTCTATTAAAATAACACCACAGCAATGAGCTCTGCTTTCCCCATCTCAGTGACAACCACTCTGTTCTCTTCCAAGAGAAAGTCTTGCTGAAGTTTGCTGGCTGCACAAGCCTGAGCCCCTGGTGTTAATCCCCAGCCCTCTCCAGCCCGGATTTCAGCTCCTTGCCATGCCTGGCAGTTCACAGTCAGGCAGCAATGATTTTTCAGGACCATTCAATTGCTGTGCTCAAGTTCCCTGGAAAGGTCTGCCTGGGAGATGAGCCTTTACTCCTTCACAGGACTGTGTCCTTCCAAAGTGGGCTATGGGGTGGTGGCAGTGACAAACTCTGCTTGGGGTGGCCATGCAGCACTACAGGGACAGGCTGGGTCCAAGGGGAGAACTTTCCTCCCAGTAAACCACGAGTGCTTTGGTACTTCAGTACCAAAACACCCCAATTAAAAGAAACAGAATTATCTTGTTGCTGTGCCACAAAACCAATGATGCTGCCTCTGCACTAAACAGCCAGGAGTACCCTCAGTGTTGGACAAGAGATCACAGATTGTCCTGAGCTGGACCCCCAGGATGAGGCAGCCCAGCCCCTGTCCCTGCACAGACACCCCCAGAACCCCACCCTGAGCATCCCTGGCAGCGCTGTCCTGGAGCTCCTGGAGCTCTGGCAGCCTCGGGGCCGTGCCCATTCCCTGGGGAGCCTGGGCAGTGCCAGCACCCTCTGGGGAACAACCTTTCCTCATCTCCAGCCTGACCCTCTCTGGCCCAGCTCCAGCTGTTTCTGCCCCTTTGACTGCCTCATTTTCTTTTCTTTTTTTTTTTTTTTTTCCCTTTCCTCTTTGTTTTTTCTCCTCTTGCATGCAGCTGTTTCCCTTGAACAAACCCTGCACATCTCGTGCCTTCCAAAGCCCCAGCTCGGTGCTGGGATGGGATTTCTGAGCCCTCCCTGCCGTGCCAGCTGCTCCCTGAGCACACACCAACACATTCCTGGGGCTGCAGGATGAACCAGGCTCTTACTGACGTGGGCATCGTGTTACAGCATTTGCAGGGGCCACTGGCACCTCAGCTGTCGCCGGCTTAAAATAAGCAGAGTTGCTGGGTCTGGTGGCCCTACACCACGTTGTGACACTGGTGTGTTAAAGACAAGGTCCCAACAAGGTTTTGATTCTGCTCTCAGCAAGATGCTGCAGAAGAGCTAAGCTTAGACATCATTTAATCACAGCTTTATAGACCTCTTAAAGCACCGTGAAAGAAATATGTTCCTCAGCCCAGGCAGCGCGTTTTATTATGCTCATCCAACAGCATAACCTTAGTTTAACTCCAGGTTAATGAAACTTAGGGTAGCACTGAAAGAATAAAAAGTGTGAGGGAGCAACATGAATTCTTAAATCTACATTTTTCAGTGGTACAGCCTTAGACTGACCTCGGGAACAGACTTGCAAAAGCGAAAGCCATCTGAACTAAAAGTTTTCCTGGAGACTCCAAAATCAGGCAGAATGCTGTGGGAGTTGTTGGGCATGGACTTGTCTTTCAGTCTGGGATGAAGGGGTCCCAAGGCTTGTGTTTCCTCTCTTTACATCACAGTGGTGCGAAACAACTGCCTGCCAGGCTTGGAGCAGCTTTCTAGTGCACCACTTCAAACAAATGCACTCACTCCTTCCCCATTAAAGTATGCTGGAAAGCCTTTCCATGAGAAATGCTTCCATGGGCACTTTTTAAATGAGCAAAGCTCATGGGAGCCATAAATTGCTGCAGCAGTGCAGTAAGGGCTGGGAGAGACCTGCCTGTTCTTGCCTAGGCCAGGGTGATCTGAAGGCTTTTGGAAAGGTGTGAAATCCAAGGCTTCAGATCCCCCGAGGCTCTCTCAGCACTGACCCTGCTCAGGTTCAACACCTGGAGCCCTGTGCCAGAATTCCCAGAGCTGCTGAGCTCCCAGCAGGAGAACAGAGGCACACAGCACAGGAAAGCAGTCCTTGTCCTCGTGCTGAGTGCTGAGACACAGAGTGTCCCCAGAGTGTCCCCAGAGTGTCCCCAGAGTGTCATTCCTCTGGCAGCTTTGGGCCAGGAGGGACCTCAACTCATTCAAGGACAGGGATGCCACCCACTAGGTCAGGTGGCTCCAGTGCCCATCCAACCTGGCCTTCCTAATTTCTGCCCACCCCCTGTAAATCCTCACGTCTCTCCACCCCAACCCTTCCCTCTTCCTCCTCTGAGATTCAAATCCCCAGAGCCCTGAGCTACCCCTTGCTCTGGTCCCACCAAATCCTCTCCTCGGCTACTGAGGAGCCCCATGTTAATTATCCAAACCTCCTCAGGTCCATCCCAGAGCTACCACTGTTCCCAAATGTGTGTGTGACCCAGAGGAACCCCCCTGCCAGGCTGAGCACACCCCCAGCCCAGCCCCAGAGCTGCCCTGTCCCACTGGGACACAACTGCAGGGTTTGCCTGGGCCATGAGCACGGCTTGTGAGAAGGGGACCGGGGCTGTGACCCACTTGGCTTGTGAGGGATGTGCCAGCCCTGTGGCTCGCTGGGAATGAGGGGCTCTTGGCTGACATTTCCCTGCAGGAATGCACAGCACATCCCTGGCTTCAGCTGCACTCCTCAGGCTGTGAGGAGCTGAGGGAAGAGGCTGGATTGTGGATTCCTGCAGGAGCTGAGGGAAGAGGCTGGATTGTGGATTCCTGCAGGAGCTGAGGGAAGAGGCTGGATTGTGGATCCCTGCAGGAGCTGAGGGAAGAGGCTGGATTGTGGATTCCTGCAGGAGCTGAGGGAAGAGGCTGGATTGTGGATTCCTGCAGGAGCTGAGGGAAGAGGCTGGATTGTGGATTCCTGCAGGAGCTGAGGGAAGAGGCTGGATTGTGGATTCCTGCAGGAGATGGGAAGTGGGGAGACGCAGGAGCTCCTACCCAGATTCTGCAGGCAGAGGTGCAAACAGCCCCAGCTGTGCCTTGACTAAACTACCATGGAGCAGAGGAGAAACCACCTCTGACATGAGAGATGCTGTGCTGGGCTCTGCCTAAGGAGACAAAAGCTTTTTGCAGGCCAGGAAATGCCTGCAGGAATCCTTCTTTCTGCTGGAGTCATACTGATGTGTCTGGATAGGAAAAGGCTCTGGGGGACTCCACTTGAGGCCTTCCAGTTCTTACAGAGGAATTATAAAAGAGAGAGAGTCACTTTTTGCATGTGCAGGTAGTGATAGGACAAGGGGGAACTGAAAGAGGAGAGATTCAACTTGGAAACTGGGAAGAAATTCTTCCCTGTGAGGGTGGGCAGGTCCTGGCACAGGGTGCCCAGAGCAACTGTGGCTGCCCCTGGATCCCTGGCAGTGTCCAAGACCAGGTTGGAAGAGGCTTGGAGCAGCCTGGGACAGTGGAAGGTGTCCCTGCCATGGCAGGGGGGTGGAACAAGATGAGTTGGAAGGTCCATCCAACCCAAACCATCCTGGAACTCTGTGATTCCACAATAATATCCTGGTTATTTCACCACCAGGCTAACCCTGACCATCTTTGGGTGGTTTTATTTTTGCAGTGGATAAATATGAGCCATCCAAGCCCTTCTGTTCTGTATTCCCACCCACGAGCAGCACAGAATTTGGAAGGATGGTGCTTGCCATAGCTCAGTTCCTGTGTCTGCAGGGTGATCACAGGTTCTGTTTGCCTTGAGCCTCCAGGATGCCAACCCAAATCAGGGCTGTGCTGAGCTCCCAGCCAGCAACAAACCCTGTCACGCAGAGTTTGCAGCCAGTATAGGAGAGGCAGTGCATTTCCCACATTATGGACTAGAAACAGAGACCTAAGGGGCCTATTTAAAGTATATTTAAGCTCCAGGAAATACTCTCCTTGACTTCCCCAGGTTTTGGATCCTGCTCAGGGAAATTAAACAAGTTGCCAAAATTCACACAGTGAGTTTGTAGAAAAGCCAGAACCCAAAAGCTGGATTTGCCAAGCCCCAGCACTCGTGCTCCAGCCAGCCCGATGCTGGAGGTGCTGGAATGGCAACAACAATCTGCTCGAGTGTGAAATCCTCGCTGCCAGCCTGGAAATGCTCTCAGTTCCCTGACCTGCTCCATTGCTCACATCCAGGATTTTCCTTGAGCAAGCAGGGATTACAGAGCAGAGCCAGCACTGCCAGGTCCATGGCAATTCCCTGGCCTTAGGGAAAAGGGAAGGGGGCTCTTCTCCAGGGATTGAGATTCCTTGGCATCACCAGGGCGCTTCATGGTGCCCAAAGGAGGCAGCTCGGGGAGCTCAGGCACTGGATTTTCAGGCTGTGAGCTCTCTGATGGATTTCCCTCCCTGCAGGGTGCACCCCAGGGATTTTGCTTTGCTGCAAGCCAGGCACGAGTCCTGAGGGTCAGCAGACACTGCCTGCTCCAGAGACCTGAGTGTGAGAGGATGAGGTGGTGGACACTGCCCAGACAATGTATTCCTTTCACTCCACCAATTAAATCCTGAGGTTTAATAGGATTTGTAGGGCCTGATGGGGGCCCTCTTTCATCCACAAGTGAGTTTGGCATTGTTTTATTTGTTTGTTAAGCTGCACATTCCAGCTAAGGGGCTTTCCCTGAAGAAAAACAGTTACTGCCTTGGACAATGGATTATTTGGAATCACTTCATCTATCAATAAAGTGCAGCCTTCTCTGCAGGGAAATGCAGCAGCAATTTAACAGCAGGGGCCAGGAACGGAGACAACTGCAAAGAATGAACAACTGCACCAAGGAAAACGGAAAACTGCAAAGAAAACTGGAGGTACCTAGGCACAAACAGACATTTGATTTTGGCTAAGGTCTAACAGGCAATTGTCAAAAAAGCCTCACTAAAGCTCTTCTGACTAAGTGCCCTTTAGTTTTGAATCTGATAAAAGCATCTTCTGGTGAGAAGGTGAGATGGTGAATCTATTTGAAGCTACCAATTTGAAAATCGAGTATTCTGAGGGGATTTATTTAAAGATCTTGCCACTGTTCTGGGTTCTGAAGCTCTATTTTTATGCCTTTGTTTTCATTTGAAAGAGAACACATTATTCCAACTGCCCTATGACTAGCAAAGATGATTATGAAAAAGAAAAGAAATGTGCGTTTCCTTCTTCTCCTAGCCAAGGAATTTGCATGTTAAAATAATGGATGTGAATTTCACAAAGCAGAAAGCCCAGACATCTGTGGTGGCACCATCCCCCAGCACTTTGCTTTGCGTGGGGGAGGCAGGAGATCAACAGGAGCCCTCGAGAAAGGGCACAGATTTGGGGAGAGTGTGTTGAGATTGGAAGCAAGGAATGGTCCAGGATCTCAGCCCTGCTACAGCATGGCAGGGCCTCAGTCCTGGTTTTATAAAGACCTGGGACACACCGTGGATTTCCTCCACTGCTCAGAGGGCTGACAATGTTTGGATTTGGTTGGGGCCACCCAGGGGAAAGTCCTCTTGAAGAGACAGCTTTAAAATGGGTCATTTGCTGGTATAGAGGTGTTATTTCTACAGCCCAATGGTATATTGCAAGCCTGTCCTGGTTTGAAAGACAGGTGTCTGCTAAGAAAGGCAGGAGCCTCTCTTAAAATGGAAAATTTAAACCCCCTACCTCCAAATTATTATAATTTTGAAATCAAGGGGCTATCAGGCAAAGATATGGGAATAGGAATAACAGTTCTTTACTAGGAAAATGAAAATAGAAATACAGTACTACAAAGAACAAACCCAAAACACTGCCAGAGTCAGAATCCAACCTGACACCCATCAGTCAGGCAGGGTGTTGGCAGCAGTCCCATTCCATGGTGGCTGCATCCTCCTGCAGTGACAGATGTGGCTCAGTTGGAGCAGTGCTCCTGGACAAGGTGCAGTTTTCCTCCAAAGGTCCAGTGATGATGTGGAAGGGTCTGGTTTTCCTCTGGGATCCAGTGGAAAGGGCTGCTCTGATGTTCCAAATCTCAGATTTTATCTGGGTAGGAAATGTTTGGCTCCTCCCCCTGGCTGGAGCATCTCCCCATGGGATGATGGAATTTCATCAGTCCTGCAGTGGGACTCAGTGGCCATTAACAGGAGATATCTCCTGGAGGAAGGATGGGCTGTGAAAAGATAAAGAACAGTGCCCCAGCTGGTTTAACAGATGGTGACAGAATCCACACTGCTGGTCACATCCTGCAGTGCAGCCTAAGACAAAGTCCTATTGAGCATTTAATTTCTTGGCTGTGTGGCCCACAGGGATGGGTGGATGTGATGAGCAGCAGGTGTCACTGAGCAGTGCAAGCTTCCAAAGCAAAGCAGCTCCTCAGCCTGCAGGACCTGCCTGGTGCCCACCCATGCCCAGGAACAGCTCACACAGCCTGGCAGAGATTCACACAGCACTGATGGCAAAGATTGGGGTTTTTCTCCTCATACACAGTGAAAGAACAAGCCCATGAATTTACCTCAGGAAAAGAATGAGCAGCAGGTTAATCAGAGTCCAGAGGGAGCAATGAAATGGAGAGCAAATACTTGTCTATGCTGTTTTCCAACACAGAACAAGTTACAAAAACCCCAGTGAAATATTGAGTGCTGAACTCAGGAGGAGAATATCCTGTCCCAAATTACAGCAGCTCTGTGGGAGTCTCCAACTCAGGATTTCCAAGGTTTTGAACTTAAAACAAGACTTGATACTTTAATGAAATATGAATTCAGCTCTACAGAGATTTTGAAAAAAAATTGATCTTGTTTACAAGATGCAAGCAGACCTCAGCCAGTAAAATGGAAGGTTGAGGACTCCATGAATTTGGTCAGACTTTCTTCTCTTGCATAAAATTAACAACAAAATTGAGGGAACCTCAGGAGGTTTTTTTTTGCCATTTCTGGCAAAACCAGGGAGAAGGCAGATGAGGTGATAACACATGAAACTGCTGAGCAGAGTCAATTTTAAACCAGGGTGCAGCACCACAGTTTTGTGGCTGCTCGATGTCATCACAAGTTCTCTCCAAAAGTAAATTGGGAGTAAATTGTTCTGATGAAGAGGAAGTAAATTGTTCTAATAAAGCATCTCACTGAAGAACTGAGAATATCTCAATGAGGAATCAATGGCCAGTAATGTGTGTCAGTGTGACCTTGTCATCAACAGATGCAAGCAAAGAAGGAAGGTTAATATTTGGGAAGAAATAATAGCCTCACCAAACATGCAGCTGTAGAATAATCAAATCTGCATGCACCTCCACTGCATCAGCAACTGGTCCTGTAAGAAAAAGCAGAGGGGGATGGATGGGTTGATGATACATTTCAAGTTTTTCTAGATTAAACATTTTGCTTTTCTCTAAAGTGGATCAAAAAACGTTCTTACATTTGACAGACTGTCAGGATAAAAGCTCTGTATCTGCTCCAATTTGAGATGTGTGCTGTCAGTGAGGGAAGGGAAGGACACATCCTGCTTGTCTCCTGCTAAAATACTCCAGGCTTGGGCCACACAGTGAAAACACCAGGATTTGCACAGGAACAGGGACAAAGGAGTGGCTGGGGAGTTGAACACTTGGAATCACTGGATCATGGAATGTTTTAGGTTGGAAAGGATTTTAAAGCTTATCCTATTCTAGCCCCTGCCATGGGCAGGGACACCTCCCACTATCCCAGGCTGTTCCAAGCCCCATCTGACGTGGCCTGGTTCTTGTTCCAAAGCTTCCTTAGAGAGAGGATCATGTCTGGACAGGGGAGTGCTTGTAGGCACCCAGAGAACAGCTGGGTAGTTTTTTATTTACTGAAATGCTTTGAAAAAAGTGCAATTCCTAAGCCTACCTCACATTTCCCTCCAGCCTTGCTTGTGCTCCCACAGGAGCTCTGCCACCAGGGAATTTCTGTCCCTCCCTTCCAAGCCATGCCAGATCCCACCAGTGCCCAGCCCCAGCAGGGCAGGGTGAGGGTGCCCAGTGCTCCTGCTCCCCATTTTCTCTGTAGGACAGGAGAACCACACAGGCTTTGGCAGGGCACTGACAGCTCAGGGAAACTACTTTAGGAAGCAGAAGCAGCTTTCAGAAGCACCCTGAGGGTGTAACACATCCCTTCTGAGCTCAGCCATCCTGGGGCCCCCTGGACCCTCCTCTGCAGGTCAGCCCTGAAGATTTCCAGGGCAAGGAGTTTGATGGGAGCCTCCGGACTCAGCAGCTCATCCTGCAAAGGGCTGGAACCCTCTCTGCCCTTTCAAAGGGGCTTCTTTGAAAGCAGCAAGCTTCAGAAATGCTGGTGAAGACCAGCTTAGGAGGATTCCTGTCTTCCTGCACATTCCTTTCTTCCTGAGGTTGGATCCAGGCTCAAAATGAACCTGCTGCTGGTGTGCTCCCACCCTCTCCTGCTGCTTCCCAGCTGAATGACCAGCAGAAACCAGAGCTCAAGGCAGAAATGGGGATGGTGAAAGAAATCCATCTGTGTGAAATCCAGAAAGGAAAACATATTTCCAGAGGAGCAAGGAACCCTCTCAGGGAAAAGCAGAAACAGGGACAGAGTTAATCAATTGCATAAATCAGGTGCACAGCAGGAAGGAGCCAGAGCAGAATCTCACAGCAAGAGGAGCAGCAGAGGCAGCTCTGGGGATTCAGAGATCCCCTTCCCTCCTGGAGCAGTTCCAGACCCCTCAGGGAATGAACCCCTGAGCCCCAGACACTCCTGCCATGCCCCTTCAGCCACCAGGGCTGGGGCCAGGCAGCAAAGTCCACAGGCTCCAGGAATCTGCCACGTCCTTGGGCACACAGGGGTCTCAAATAATGCATGCAAGTGTCACCCTGGCTCAAAACAGGGGCAGGATTCAGGGAGCAATAAAACACCCAGAAAATGCTCGTAAAGGTGAACCAGAAATAACAGGATTGGTGCTCAAAAAGAGACACAAGCAACTTAACTGGAAATATTTTTTGTCTAAAGCAATGAATGTGACAGTTCATTAGGAAAATCGAGGGGTTCTGCTGATTAATATCCAGAAAAGAGAACAATCCAGGAGAACAAAGGTGGGGATTCCAAAGGATGAAAAAGGAACCCGAGTCTGTCTGCACACCTCGTCCCAGGTGAGTTCAAGCACAATCTTCACTCAGCACAACGGGAGAAATGTGAGGCTTTGGAAGCATTTACATTAATGGAGAGCACTTAAAGGGATCAGTTACACCAACAGCACCGAGCAGGGGGGTTCTTCTTTGTTCATCAGCCTGAAACTAAACGTTAATTGTTACAGATAGGGAAGATACAACGTGTGGGCGAGCCCTTCCATTAAGTTCTCCTACTTTGCTCTGAAGAAGCAGCTATTTTAGTTTTAAATCACAACATAAACCTAAGCATGAGGGGCCTGATCCAGCCTGACAAATCTTCTGTTCCTCCATTGTTTATATTCATTTGAAGGCCACCTTTTAAAGTTGCATCTTTATCTCAGGATTGATCCTTTAGGTACAACCATTAAGCAAATTATTTATGGCCAGCCCTTTAAGAGAAGGTCAGCCCTTCAGATCTGCTTGGTGACACTGTGCCCTTCTGTCAGAAAACATCTGATTTCAGGATTACAGTGTTTGATTTGAAAGAAAAGGAAATTCAAAACAGGTTGTACAGAGAGCTTGGTGAGTGCTGTTCTGCTTGCCTTTATTTTTTTTTCCCCTTTCCAAGCCTTTATCATTGTTTGGTGTCTGGTCAGTGGTTTAGGAGTGGGCTGGAGTGCAGTGCCAGCACAGAGGTGGGGTCTGGGAGCAGAGGGGTGACTGCCCAGCCCTGCAGAGCCCCTGAGCACTGTGCCTTGCTGTGGCACCGAGGCAGCTCCTGCTCCATCACCACAGCAGATCGACACCCAGGGGTCTCCCACACCCTCAGAGCCACTCCCCAACTGCAGATGAGGAGAACAGATGCTCCAGAAGATGTCCTGAGTGAGGAACAGCGCAGAAAGGAGCCAGTGCAAAGTGGGAACACATCCAAGGGGGAGCCAGGATTTTCTCAGCACCTACAGTGAACCAGACAAGCCCAGGACATGCCACAAGCTCCCTCAAATGCCAGGGAATCACAGCATTATCCCTCTGTTGCATAAATGACATTCAGAGCATGCAGAACTTCTCCAGAGATCAGTGCAAGGGCTTGTCCTGACGTGACATCTGTCCTGTCACATCCCAGCACAGCACCCAAGGGAGCAGCACTCAGGGGGTGCTGGGCAGGGGTTCCAGCACAGCACTCCCCAACCTCCCCTCTGCACATCTGCTGCCAGGAGATGAGGGAGAAAGTGCCCAGCAGAGCCATGAAAACAGAATCAAAAAAGATCTGTCTCACATTTGCTTCTTTTGAACAGCCAGAGACTGCTGCAAGCTTTTCCAGTTCTGAAAGCACAAGAACTACAACCTAGAGAAATATTTTTTTTCTGGTGGTACAACAGAATCCTATTCAGCAGCAAATTTGGATGCCACCAGGAATTAATCTGCCTGTTCCTTTATTTAGATTTTAATGGCACCCAGCCATCCCTCCCCCCCAGGTTGGTCTCTGCTGTCTGAATGCCCCCACACACCCCCCCGCTGGGTCCCAGCCCACAGCAGGGCAACCTCTCCATCCATCCCTTATTACAGTAATTTCACGATTATAAGCTGCACTTCCGGGTGCCAGCAACTTTTCATTCTTTGTCCATACCTAAGCCACACCTGATTATAAGCCTCATGTTACAATACAGAGTGTGATAAAAGGTATCTAATCTATCACCATCTGTTGAGGGTAGGGGCAGTGATCCTGATCTCCGTGGGAGATATTCTGCTAATGGGCCATCAATTGAAACCAGGCAGGGCATTGTTTTTTATCTTTTCACAACCCATCCTTCCTCCAGCCAGTCATTATCTGCTCATGGCCATTGAGTCCCACTGTGGGACTGATAAAATTACTGCATCCCATTGGGAGTTGCTCCAGCCAGGGGGAAGAGCCCAACATTTCTTACCAAGATAAAAACAGAGGTTTTGGGACACTAAGGGAGCCCCTTTCTCCACTGGACTCCAGAGGAAAACCGGATTTCTCCACATCACCACTGGAGCTCCGGAGGGAAACTGCACCTTGTACAGGAGCACTGCTCCAACTGAGCCACATCTGTCACTGCAGGAGGATGCAGCCACCATGGGATGGGACTGCTGCCAGCACCCTGCCTGACGGGGTGTCAGGTTGTACTCTGACTGTGTCAGGGTTTGGAGTTTGTTTCTTTGTAGTACTGTATTTCTATTTTAATTTCCCTAGTAAAGAACTGTTATTCCTAATCCCCATATCTTTGCCTGAAAGCCCCTTGATTTCAAAATTATAATAATTTGGAGGAAGGGGGTTTACATTCTCCATTTCAAAGAGAAGTTCCTGCCTTTCTCAGCAGACACCTGTCCTCCAGACTAAAACAGCAACTTTTCGTTCTTTGTCCATATATAAGCCACACCTGATTATAAGCCGCACTTTGGGTTTGGACCAAAATTTTAGTCAAAATGGTGCGGCTTATAATCGTGAAATTACTTCTGCCTGTTCCTTTATTTAGATTTTGATGGCACCCAGCCATCCCTCCCCTCCTAGGTTGGTCTCTGCTGTCTGAATGCCCCCACACACCACCTTGCACCCCCTCCCTGGGCCCCAGCCCACAGCAAGGCAACCTCTCCATCCATCCCTTATTAATTCCTCCCTCAAACACATTTTGCCCTCTTCTCCAAGGTCCTTCCCATCCATTCTGAGATTCTCATGAAGGACAATGAGCTCCCACACCTCAAGGATCCATCCCTGCACCCTGGGGCTCTCCCTCCTCCCTATTCAGCTGCACCAGGGCCATTTTTGGGGAGCTCCCCCATCATCCCTGAGCAGCAGAAATCCCAGGGGACAGTTCTGGGGAGTTGCTCCTGCTGAGCTCTCACTCCCCAGATTCTAGCTTTGCAGCTTATTAGTGTAGTTACTGAGATAATTTGGTGCTGTTCTTCTGAATCTCCTGGGAGAAAGAAAGAGAGAAGAAAAAGGCCCAATTGTCAGCCTTGGTCCCCTGATTCAACACTGAAACCAGAGCAGTGTGGATGTAAAACTCAAGCCACACTGAGGTTCAGTTTTCCATCTTACTCTGATGCTTCTTCCTCCCCAAAATGATCCAGCTCTGAATTTAGACACCCTGAGTTCCTTTTACTGGGCAAACACAAGCACTGAATCCCACTGACACCTCTTGTCTCACTTTTATTTCTGTGTTTGTTAACATCACAATTAGGGGAACAAAAACCTTTTCAAATTCAGCTGGTGAAGAGACAAAACCTCCCCGAGCCTGTCCAAGGCAGAGCTTGCTCCTCAGACACCACAACTCTACAAAACCCCTTTTCTGTAAAGCCAAAGCTTCTGGGGTCAGTGACATGTTGAAAATAGGGTCAGCTGCCACAGATGCAAAGTCCTGCCACTGCCTCCAGACATTTCCACCTACCCCAAAGAAAACAATTCAGGCAAGCTTTCAAACAGCCTGTTTTTGTAAAACTCGATGATCCTCCTGGCTTTCAGCACTGCTCACCTTGTTCCTGGCTGTGTGGCACAGCTCAGCACCTTGATGCTCACAGATGAAGAGGCATCATCTGAGCCCAGCAGGCTAAGGGCTAATTAAGGAGAGATTTTATATAGATATATATTTATATGAGCACCCAGGCAAAGGCAGGGATCCCACACAGCATCTGCCTACCCACAGTGTTCAGAAATCATAAAAAATGGACCAAAAACCAAAAAAGAGCAATGTAGAACTTGCAAATAACAAATCAAATGCAACCAAGACTACTTAAAAGTCCCTTGCAGGGGAGAGAAAATGAAGAGGAAAAGGTGGAATTCATACTTAACCCCATTTAGGATTATTAGGATTTAGCATTATAGGACATTAAAAGAGAAGATCAGGTTCTGTGCAGAGATGAACATTCCTACAAAGATCCTGTACCTGCAGCCCAGGTACATTTTGGTCTCTCGTGCAGCAGTGGCACAGCTGGGCAATGTGTGCCAGCACAGAGTCAATGAAAAGCTTTCATCAGAACCTTCACAGAACTGCAACTGCACTGTTCTTGCTCCAGCCCAGAAGGGAGCAGGATGCTGATCTGGGTTTCAGGAGCTGAGAAACCCATGGGGAGCCAGCAGTGCCCAGGACAGGTCCATGGAGCCCATTCCCAGTGAGGCTGAGCCTGGCAGCTCCCCCATCCCATCCCATCCCATCCCATCCCATCCCATCCCATCCCATCCCATCCCATCCCATCCCATCCCATCCCATCCCATCCCATCCCATCCCATCCCATCCCATCCCATCCCATCCTGTCCCACACTCCCAGGCAGCCACAAACATCCTGGCTCACCCACTCAGCACCCAGAGCCAGGAACAGCCCAGAGCAGAGAGAAGAGGATGAGCAGAGACAGCCCTGCAAGGGGAGCAGGGCTGGAGTGAGGCAGCCCCAGGGCAGATCCCAAGGCAGCAGTGCAGAGCAGGGGCAGGTTCTGAGCTGGGTTTGTGTGCTTGGCACAGCCCTGGCACAGGAGGCAGCTCCGTGCTTGGGAAATCCCTGTGCCACCATTCCCTGCCCTGCATAAAGGGCAGCACAGAAACTTTTAAGAAAACCCAATTCATGGGTGCATCACAGAATCCAAGATGGTTTGGGCTGGAAGGGACCTTAAATCTCATCTCATTCCACCCCCTGGAATTCCATCCCTGCGTTGGGCAGGGACACCTTCCACTGTCCCAGGCTGCTCCAAGCCCCATCCAGCCTGGCCTTAGACACTGCCAGGGATCCAGGGGCAGCCACAGCTCCGCTGTGCCAGGGCCTCCCCACCTTCACAGGGAACAATTCCTGCCCAATATCCCATCCATCCCTGCCCCCTGGCAGTGTGAAGCCATTCCCTGTGTCCTGTCACTCCTGTCACATCCCTTGTCCAAATTCCCGTTCCAGCACTCCTGGAGCCCCTTTAGGCACTGGAAAGGGCTCTGAGCTCTCCTGGAGCCTTTTTATTCTCCTGTCTGGACACTCCCAGCTCTCTCAGCCTTTCCTCAGTGGTTCCTGCTCTGGGCACTTGGGTCCTGGCAGCGCTGGGGACAGAAGCAAACAGCTCCAGGCTGGGAAGAGACCCCAGGCGCAGGACTTGGGGACAGCCCTTCCTGATTTTGGCACAGAGGAGCAAGTTGTGAGTCCATCCATCAGAGACAAGTGTTCCACAGCCTTGACAGCCCAAAGGAGCACCAACAAATGCAGGATCTCTTATCAGGGAAAGGTCCTTCCCCAGAGGGTGCTGGCACTGCCCAGGCTCCCCAGGGAACGGGCACGGCCCCGAGGCTGCCAGAGCTCCAGGAGCTCCAGGACAGCGCTGCCAGGGATGCTCAGGGTGGGGTTCTGGGGGTGTCTGTGCAGGGACAGGGGCTGGGCTGCCTCATCCTGGGGATCCCTCCCAGCTCTGGATATTCCAGGATTCTCTGACTACCCCGTGCCAATGCTGTCCCACCCATCAGCCAAGCACAGAACTGACCCATGGGTGATCCCTGTGCTCTCCCTTCATTCCTGAGCCCCTGCATCCCCAGAAGTCACCTGCAGACCCTTCCCAGCACGTGTGCACCTGTTTTGTTCCTTACAGACCCAGCAGGAGGGCAGTGCTGAACCAGCAGCTCCCCTTTTATTTAAATCTTTTGATGAGGAAGGTGCTCACCTGCAGCTGCCAGTCAGGACATCAGGCTCCTCGTTATGGTTTAAAATATGAAATAAAGGAATCCACTGAAATGTCAGGCAGCAGCCTCTCAGCCTGCCTGTTGTAAAACAGTAAGCTTAGAATAATAACAAGCAATAATAAAGCCCTATTATCTCTGGAGTTCTCCCCCTTATGTGAGGCTGAATGTGATAAGAACTTACAGAAAGGAAAGCCCAGGCAGAGACAACACGGCCTCACCAGCAGCCTTTGGTATTTTTATCTCAAAGGGACCTTTCAGCAGCCCTTTATCAGAGGGGCAGAGTGCAGAGAGACCCCCCCTGCATCCCTGGCCCTTTGGGGATGTCAGTCCAGCCACACAGGCTGCTCTGGCTCCGTGGGCTGGCTCAGAGCATCCCCCAAAACTCATGTCAGGTAATTGCAGAGCATGGGGAACTGCCAATGTCTGGGTGAGATAAAACTGCTGAACCTCCCAGGAGTGGAGATCAGGCTGCACAAGGTTTACAAATAGCCATGCTAATCACCAGCCTCTGGGACAGTAAATCAAGTTCAGCAGCTCCATATTTCAACATTTGTACCAATATAGGCCTGGCAGAAACCCCTTTTCTTTACTTTTATTCCTGTTTAATGAGATGGAAGTCCAGCAGCAAGGCCTCAGAGCCTGGTCCTGCACTGTTCAAAAGAGCACTGGGTGTTTTGCAGGGTTACTGAACCATCTGTGCTTTGGACATTTATACCAAAGCTCTCCCTGCTTAGCCTTGAAAGGAATCAAGGTATTGGAGGTGTGGGAGCAGATCTGAGCTATCACAAGCACTTCAAGGGCTGTGAATTCACCACATTAGTCAGGAATTCAAACCCCTAAATATGCTCAAATCGTTCAAATTATCAGAATGTTTAGATCAAACATCAAAACAGGCAGTGGAGACAATTTAACTTCTTTTACGCTTCATTTCAAAGCGCTGGGTTTTTTGAACTGATAAAATTTGACCATCAGAAATTTCAGCTTTGTGTAGTGCAGCAGCAAAGCATGCCAATTAAAAGATTAAAAAGAAAGGGGGGGTTGTCATTTTTTCTGAAGATATCAGAGTGGCAGCTTTCTAAGGAGAACATGATTTGAAGCAAAAACATTGTCAGAGCAGCAGCGTGGCCAAGCTTCAGCAGAACAGCCTTCAGCTATGGAAGCTCCTGAGCTCCTGGGCAGCCCTGCTTTGGGAAGTTTGGGGTTTTGGAGAAGTTCAGCTCCAGCCCCAAGCTCTGCAAGGTCACTGTGACTGACAGATCAGCTTCTCTTTTGAGGTGAATGTCAGCATTTCCTGACTCAAGGTAGACGTTTGCAAGCACCAGCTTCACCATTCAGCCCAAGGAGAAAAGACTGCCAGCAGGGCATGGAGCTGCAGTTAATCAGTGTTTTGAGTGGCATCTTTCACTGGAATCCCCCAGGTCTCCTGCCCTCAGTGGTAGATTCTGCCTTTAGTTCAATACTTCATGAGGAAGAAACCCCAGAAAATCAGCACAACAGGACAGCACTGCCAGCAGTGACAGATTCCTGCACAAGGTCAAGGAAAACTGGTGAGATTTGGCCACACATGACAATGGTGCAGGTACAGAGCAAGGCAGTGGCTGAAAACAGAGGGGAAACACCAGCTTAAAAATTGCTGAGATTTGCAGCACCACACCTGAAGCTGAAGTAAAGAGAAGCACTGCTTGCTACTGGAGTCATTTGAAAGTAGTAATCTGTCAGTGCAAGGAAACATCTCTTTCACTGGACTTATCTAGCACTGGTTGGGCTTTAGCAAAAGGGGAAACATTTTCTTCCCCAATTGTACACATGTCCCAAGATTTATATTCTTTACAATGTTTTTATGAGCTTCTTTAGCACATCATCCAGTGTAATAACAGCATGGTAATTGTGTTGGCTGCATGTCCTGGCACTTAATTATAATCCTGTCATTGTCATTTCCCAGCTTGTCTAACAGAATAACCTTGCCACGTGGCTTACATCCAATTAAGGGAGAGGGGGGAGAAGGAGAGGGAAAATACACAAATATGATATCAATATAGAAGACAGTTGCTTGATGTCTTTGTGATAATGTCCTTGAGTTACAGCGCTGCACTCAGTGCCCACCTTCAGCTGCTTCTCACACAGGATTCTGAGCACATGGACCTCCTGCACATCAGTGTTTTCTTTAGGATGCCTCTTCTTCCTTTCCTTCTGGATCAGCACAAGTCAAGCTCCATCATAACTCTGGCAAATATCTGCTGTCCTTACATGAATGGAGAATTCTCCCCTCTCTGGGTACAGCCCCAGCCCCAACCTTGAAATAACTGCTGGAAAACACCCAGTGGAAGATGCAGAAGGAAAAGATGGGTGGAGAATGAAGTGACACCTCGGAGAAGTTTAAACTGAGTCAGAAGGCAGCAATGAGTTAATTCTTAATCCTCTGCATTTCCTAGCCGAGGTTTCTGTTCTTGTCTCCATTCCTGCTCCTGTTGGCTAGCACAGCTGATGGGGCTGGCACCCTCCTCCAGCACATCCTTACTCACCAGCTCCCACCCAAAATCCAATTGAGAAAATCTGGCAAATCTATAATAGCTCAGCTCCCACCTCCAGGATGCTCAGTGCGTTCCAAACCCAAATCACTCCTCAAGGCAACGTCTCTTAATCAAAACACCCAACACACAGGACTAAATTCACCTTGTTCATCCAGTCTGTCCCCTCCTGCACGGGGGTTTCAAGGGAATTTGCTCTGGGATCACTCACACAGGCAAGTTCCAATTAATGGTGCATGGACCATGCTACTACAGCCAGTTGTGTGTACTAACAGCTCAAATCACTGGTGGTAAATAACTCATTTGTGCTTCCTCTGCAGCTCCACAGAGCCAGGGTGTGCTCCCTGGCACAGATGGATGCAATTTTTTTATCATCATAGCCAGGTATTAGAAATTCTTCATTAAATGATCATTATCTGATCCCACAGCTCAGCATCACAACAGACACTGCAGGTGCTTTCCAGCTGTAGGAATTCCAGCCCTGGAAACTTCAGTGAATACAAGATTGTTGTGTATTCACTGTCCTGTTCTGCAGTGATTATTTATGTAACCAGGAATAATAGGCAAGAAAGGAGCCACAGACAAATAACACACCTGTAAAACAACAACCTGCAGTGCTGTGGGGATTAGAATTCCTCACTGCTCAGAGGTCCCTATGCAGAAGATTGCCTTGAGAAATTTCTGTAGCTTTCCAGGACAAAATTTCCTCTCCCACACTTGTGTCCTGTATTAACGAGAGCTGTGAGTAACGAGGCTTTTCATGGGCTCCTCTTGCTCTTGCCTGTCCCTGCCAGTTGCCAGCAGGGCTGTGCCCAAGGTAAGACCTTGCACTTATGGATTAAATATTCCCCAAGCTGTTGTGGCTGTGTTTATTCTTCCCTGACTGATTAAGAACAAAAGCCTGGAAACCAAAGGAAAGCAGGAGCTGCAGTGAGGACTGTGGGGTTTGGGGAGTGCCCATCAGAGCTGGCACGGGGAGTCTCTGCAGGTGGGAGCAGGAGCAGAGAAGTGGCCCTTTTCCTTCTCCCCAGGGATGGTCATGGCTTTCCTGGGAGTTTTGGAGCTTCTCTCCCCAAGGAGCCATGAGAAGCCCCCCAGGCTGCAGAGCAGGTGGGCTGAGGGGGCTGAGAGGGGAATCCATGCAGGGAGCTTTAGGTTAATGGAGAGTGGCAGAGAAGAAAAGCTGTTTCTCTTTTCCATCCAGAAAATCTCATGAGGATGAAATCACTGAATCAAAGCTGGACAAAGAGACTCGAGGTGACAGCAGCAGGATTTGGGGAAGAAAGGCAACCTGCAGCTGGCTCTGCCTGACATGCTCAGGGATTGACACCTGCTTGTGCTTGGGGGGTGTTACCATGGGATGCTCTGGGGCACAGCCCAACAGCTCCTGTTTGCTCTGAGGCACCCCTGGCTGCCCAGGCCCTTCCCTGGAGGCAGGCTGTGCTCCTGACTCCACACCAGCAGTGAGCAGCAGCTCCACGAGAGGACAGCCGTGCTGGAGCACGGTCCTGCATCCCAGGGAGCCTGCAAAGGGTCACCAGGACACCTGCAAAGGGTCACCAGGAATTGTTTCCTCTCCGTTCTTGTTTTTGTTTAAAAGGCAGTCTGGTGAAGTGCTGCTTTAATGTAAATTTTCCTACAACTTGCATTTAAATTGATTTATGAGCACGCTCACCGAGGGCTGCACCAGCTTAACCAAGGCAATTAAAAACCTGATGTTCGCTTAATTGGTTTGAGGTTTGCTACCAGCAAAGCTGAGCTGCCTGTCCAGGGCCACAGCACACCCACATTTCCTGGTGTTCCAAGGCACACGTTCATGCTGATGTGCTGGGCAGCAAATCGACCCCAACCAGACACCTCTGTGGGAGCTGAGACTCCCCCAGGGGCTGGGACACCGAATTCAAGTTTCCCAAGTGAGATCCCCGTGTCTCAGTTGGAATCAGCTCACCTACAAAGTGACCCAAGTGTCTTTCCCTGTTAAAACCTCAGGGGCTTCCTCAAACATAAACCAGGACATGATTAAGATTCAAATTCAGGAATATCCCCAAACTCAACGTACAGTCTCCAAGAAAAGCTTTTGATTCAGCCCAAATTCCTTGGTAACTTGATAACCTGTTTTTTTTTTATTCTTAATCAATTCTTTCTGCCCTGCAAACAACTTTCCCTGCCCCCAGTGTAACATAAGCACCTCAATTAAATGGCTCTGAACCTGCTGGGAGGGGTGAGCACACCGAGCTGGGAGAAATCCCATCCCCTGCTCCACTGAGCTCGGGCTCATTTGCAGATCTGAACGGGAGCCAAGGCTTTCCCTAACACGCCTTGGCTGCTGTTGCACAGAAATTGCTGTTTAGCAGGACACTAAGTGAAATCAAGCAGGCATTTCCCAATTAAACCACAATGTTCTCAGCCTGGAAATGTTTTTCTCTGTGTAGCTGATACACAGTCTGCACATCTCCAGCCATGAAATACCATTCTTTGCTAATTAGAAGCACTTTCCTGAAGGAAAAAAAATGGTTATTCAAAGCTAAGGTGGGCAGAAAGAAGGGAAGGGAAGGGAAGGGAAGGGAAGGGAAGGGAAGGGAAGGGAAGGGAAGGGAAGGGAAGGGAAGGGAAGGGAAGGGAAGGGAAGGGAAGGGAAGGGAAGGGAAGGGAAGGGAAGGGAAGGGAAGGGAAGGGAAGGGAAGGGAAGGGAAGGGAAGGGAAGGGAAGGGAAGGGAAGGGAAGGGAAGGGAAGGGAAGGGAAGGGAAGGGAAGGGAAGGGAAGGTTAATTAAAACCAATTTCAATCTCATTTCTTTAAGAATTCCTCCCTGATCACTATTTCCTTTGTATGCATCTCTATTTGATACAAGGATCTCATCTGATTTAAGTCTGCCTGAAAAGCTGGTGGTTATGTGTTAGTGAGAGCAGGGCTTTGCCTCTATCCAGGCAGGCTGAAAAATCAAATAGTTCTGAAGAGGCCACTTCTTGTAGTCCTAGAAGCCCTTAAAAACCATCAGCTCCTGCAAGATTGCCCACCCAAAATGTGCAGGAGCTCAGAGAAAGAATTTGCCCTTTCCATGTCTTATGTCTGGATCTGCAGCACCCATCTCTTCAGGGATCTCACACTCACTTCTCTGTCCCCCACACTCTCCTTGCACCAAGCTGCCTGTTTGCCAAGAGCCAACACATTTGCCTCAGTTCCATTTATCTTTCAGCAATCAGGAGAATTAATTAAAACACCAATGACATCAACACACTTTGCTGGACCAATTTATGGGCACTGAGACAAGAAGGAGGGAAGAGGACTAAAGCAAGCAAGGAAGGGATAAAACAGCAGGTGAGGATGCAAACATCAACCACCTCATGGGCAGAGCCAGGGAAGCTCAATCCACCTGTCCCTGATAAAGAAATTCTGCCATTATTTTGCACTGTGTCACAGTGAAAGCAGAAATTCAGCTTGTACCAAAACAATTAGCAGTTATTGCTTTTACATTTATCATTTCAGCTTTTGCACTGAGCTCTGGTCTCACTCCAGCCCCCATCACCTCAGTGTTTGGGAAGTTCTCCTCACCCTGGCCTTGCATTGAGGATTTGTTGTGTTTTGAGCTCTTTGAAGTCAGAAGTTTTACCACCCCCTACCAGCCTTGTTCTCCTCTTCATCCCAGTTATTTAAGGGAACTTTTCCCATCTTATCCAGGCAAACCCCTTTCATTTAGCAGCTGGAGATCAAAGTTAATTTACCCATCTCAAAGGGCTTCACAAAAACACAATTAAAAACACGTCCTTCCAACTGGAGGTGCATCCTCAGAGCCACAAACAGGAGGAACAGGAGCAGCACAAGAATCCCCCACACCAGGATCCTGTTGGAAAGGAACAAACAAGAAAGGACAAAGGAAAAAGCAGAAGAGACCTCCATGGAAGAAAAGTGATGGAGATCCCATCTCCACAACATCAACTTCCATCAGCTCCCCTTATCCCAGATTTGTATTCTCAGTTGTGCCATTTCAGACCCAATTTTCCAAGGATGAAGTCTTTATTTCAGCAGCCCAGAGCTGACAGGAGCACAGGGATTTTCCCCATCCTTGGGCACAGCCCAGGGGTGTGACCCAAGGCCAGCCCAGGTGAGGGTTGGTTTTTAGGGGCTGCTGTGGTCCCAGAAATCTGACATGAGATTCCCAGGAAGTGCTACAGAAAAGGGCTCTGTCCAGCCTGTTCTTGTAGCATGGCATTTTACAAAGTTAGCCATGTGCTTTTTAAATTTTTTATTAAATGTTGTCCTTTATTTTGATTTTAAATTACAGTAATTTCACGACCATAAGGTGCACCGGACTATAAGGCGCACTTGGTTCAGACCAAAATTTTAGTCAAAAGGGTGCGCCTTATAGTCGTGAAATTACTGCAACTTAAATGTAATTTTTAATTTTTTATTTTAATTAATTTCCATGTTATTTATTTTAGCTTCATATGATGCTGCCCCACCTGAGAGCAATTTTGGTAGGAAACTTCTGCACTGGAGACCAGAAAAAAATCTTATCAACTTTTTAATCTTTCTCTGCCAGACACCCATGAAGATCTCCCCAGTGTGCCCTTAATGGTGTGGAGACTCCCAGGAAAACCAGGCTGGATCAGCTGCAGGGTTCCTCCCACCCTGTTACCCTCAAGAATGACCCAGATCTTTATGGAGTCCCATGGAAATATCAGGTACCACAGGGCTCACCAAGGACAGGCACTGCCCAGCCCTCAGGGATTTGCTTCTGGCCATGGTTTTCCTCCTTCTGAGCCTTTCAAATAAAAGATAAAATTAAACATGCAGTGTTTGGCCTTGCACCACCCTCAGGAGAACACCAGTCCAACACATGGGAAATTACCCTGTCATAGAATCCCAGACTGCTTTGGATGGGAAGGACCTTGAATCCCATCCCACCCCTGCTATGGCAGGGACACCTCCCACTGTCCCAGGCTGCTGCAGCCCCATCCAGCCTGGCCTTGGGCACTGCCAGGGATCCAGGGGCAACCACAGCTGCTCTGGGCACTCTGTGCCAGGGCCTCCCACCCTCCCAGCCAAGAATTCCTTCCAATATCCCATCCATCCCTGCCCTCTGGCAGTGGGAGCCATTCCCTGTGTCCTGTCACTCCACCCCTTGTCCCCAGTCCCTCTCCAGCTCTTCTGGAGCCCCTTCAGACCCTGCAAGGGGCTCTGAGCTCTCCCTGGAACTTCTCTTGTGCTGTCCCAGGTTGCCACATGCTCCAGGTGGCTGCCAAGCACTGAACCCAGGGAACCCAGGACTGGGGGGATATTGAATGTGGGAGCTGTGCTTGTGTCACTGGGGGAGCCTGAGCAATCCCTGCCACTCCTGTGTGCCTCGCTTTCCCTCCTGGTAACTGGAAGTTATTCCTGAGATCTCCTGAGCTTAGTGTTAACAGTAATTTCACGATTACAAGCTGCACCCGTTTGACTAAAATTTTGGTCCGAACCCGGAAGTGCAGCTTGTAATCCGGAGTGGCCAATATATGGATGAAGTTCAGAAATTTCCCAACACAGAAGTGCGAGCCCGCAGCAGCCCCGAGCTGAGCTGGAGCCCGCCCGGCCCCGATCCGAGCCAGTGGACCCTGTGATCCTGTGATTCTGTTACTAATCAGCAACTTTGTGAAAGCTGCACGCGGATCCTCACTGCGAATGAAAGTGCGGCTGATAATCCGGTGTGGTTTATAATCGTGAAATGAGTGTACTTTGGGGAATGCTGGAGGAAATCTGCTCGCACAAAAATGAGGCCCTGGCTGAAGTGAAGTAACAGACTCCAGTATAAACCAGTATAACCAGTCAGGGACAGGCTTGCCACAGGCACCAAAGCAGGGTGTGGAATAGCAGATCCACAGCTCCCAGGGGAGACACTGCTGATGGTTTGGGCTGGGCTGGCTCCCATCCATCCCCTCCCCTCCCTCATGCTCCAGTTTCCAGCTAAATCCCAGCAGCCTGTTGCTTTAGTGCACCCAGGTGTCCCCCATAAAAAGGTGCTTTATGAACACTTTGTATAATCAATACAATTTTCTGTGTCTCTCCAAGGCCTTGACCAGTGTCACAATGAGGAATCGAGGTCAGGGCACTGAGTTCAGTGCCTGTAGCAGCACAGCAGCATCTTCAATAAACACCAGAGAGCAGGGAGGGCTCTGGCAGCCTCTGCTGAGCTGCCCCAGTCTCCAGCTCGTGCTAATTTGCAGGTTTGCCCCTTTTCCCGTAAGGCTTTTTGAACAGGGATCTGATATTTATATCTGCATGCACTCTGCTTTGCTGGAAGTGATTAAGCATTTCTAATGAGACAACAATAAAATGCATTTACTTTATTTGGTGCACTAACTATTTCATTCAGAATGATTTAGTACATGGTGTAATTTCTGGTTCCAAACACTGCTGCCTGCTTAGGGGTTCCCACAAGAGCTTTGTTCATTAGTGAGAAGAGGTATAAAGAGGGAATTCTGAAAAGGCTCCCTGTGTGGGGCCAGGAGAAAGAACAAGGTCAAGATGCTGTGGCAGAGGTTTCTTGTGGGAATAGGAGGTTAGTTTATTAAAGTCATAATCCATGCTGTGAGCTGGGATCAGCACAGCTCTGCAGAGGCACCAGCTCAGGGGAGAATTAAAATGCCCCTTCCCATGAGCTCAGCACTGTGTGCACACACATCTCTGTGCTTCAGCATGAGAGTGGTGTGGTCACTCTGGGGGAGACAAACTCACCCTGCAAGTGTTTCTGGTGAGAAACTTCTGCTAGCCAGAGAGCAGAGGGAAGGAGAGGCGCTCACCAGGGCCCTGCAGGGAACCAGGGCACAGACTGGGATCAACCCCTGAGTGAAGGCTGAGGAGGGACTGAAATAGAAGTAGGAAATGAATGGGCTGGAGGCAGGATGCTCTGGCTCTGATTATCTTGTGGCACAGAAAAAGAGAAGGAAAAATAAAACCAACAACAATAATGTTCTATGTAAATTATGTGAAAATCCTACATGAGTTAACAGAAGACAGCAACAGAAATGTTGGGGGTGAATCAGAAATACTGAAGACTGATTTCGTGGTGGGTGAAGTCAGCCTCCATCTGGGTTTCTTGAGCAAGACATGAGCTCCTAAAAATTGTCCCTTTGCCAGGAGACCCTCACTAAAAAACACCATTCAGGGCACAGATTTCCATGGAATTCCAAACAACCCAGAGAACCTGGATGATCAGGGTCTGAGCTTTACAGGAGCACAGAACACAACAGCTGATGCTTGGAAATAGATTTCCCACCCTGGTTTTGTATTCAGACAGCATCATATCACAATTAGTCATTGTTTCTTTCAGAAAACTCAGGTCAAGAGCCCAAAATACAGATTCTCATAATCACAGGGATCTTGCAAGTCAAGGCCCTGGGCTTTTTCTGCCTGCTTTGACCTCCAAGTCTTTCCTTTCACTGCTTTTCCTCTGGATTCTGGCTTGCCAGCTGGGATTTTGCAATACTTTCCCTCTCCTCTTCCCAGCTGCTCCTCTTTTCTTCCTGCTCTGGAACATGCAGCCAAAGTTCTTGGAATAGCCAGCCCTGGTGAACACTCCTTGACCCTTGGAGAGGCAAGGACTTGTAGCCAGCTGGCATTTAGAAAGTGCAGGGAAGGATGCACCCTCCTCTCTTGGAGGAGAAGGGATTAGGACAGCGAGTTTCATGGATCTGGAGGAAGGAAGGAGCCAAGAAGGAAGAGGTGACCCCAGGAGGCGAGAGTAAGTCAGAAGGAAATGCCTTCTGATGGTGACAGAAATGGGATAGGAGCATCCAGGAGGAAGAACTTTGGCACACAGACAGCTGAAGGAAGAGGGGCATTGCTCATGCAAAAGGCACTTACAGGGCTGGAGAGGCCAGGCCAGAGCTGTGGAGTTCCCCAGCTCTTCCTGTGACAGGACAACCTCAGGGAGGACTCTCAGGCCAAGCCAGGCTGGTACCACCCCAGGTCACCCTCCAGCAAACCCATCATGTGCATCCAGATGTCATCCAAACCCTGTCTGGGGCCAGCTCTGCCCTTCCCATCCCTGACTCACTGCTGGTGTGGCTGCATCACCCACCAGTGCAAACATCAGCACAGCCACTGCAGGCTCTGCTGCCAGCAGGAACCACCCTGGGCATTTTTTGTGAGCTGAGTCTCCTACAGAAAGAGCCCTGGATGTGGCACTCGGTGCCAGGGTTCCGTGGATGAGGAGGTGTTGGGTCAGGGGTTGGACAAGATGATCTTGAAAGTCTTTTCCATCCTGGTTCATTCTGTGATTCTCAGGGGCCAGGCTGCAGGAGCACAGGGTCAGTGTGAGGTGTGAGCTGCTTTTTCTGCAGGGTGTGTACCATGATCCCCTCCCTCTGTGCCTGTACCCAGCTGCCCTGGTTTGGAGGACAGGTGTCTGCTGAGAAAGGCAGGAGCTTCTCTTTGAAATGGAGAATGTAAACTCCCTCCCTCCAAATTATTATAATTTTGAAATTAAAGGGCTCTCAGGCAAAGATATGGGAATCAGGAATGATAGTTCTTTACTAAAATTAAAAATAAAATATAAATACAGTATTACAAAACCCCAAACACTCACAGAGCCAGAATCCAACCTGACACCCGTCAGTCAGGCAGGGTGTTGGCAGCAGTCCCATTAAATGGTGGCTGCATCCTCCTGCAGTGACAGATGTGATTCAGTTGGAGCAGTGCTCCTGTACAAGGTGCAGTTTTCCTCCAAAGCTCCAGTGATGATGTGGAAGGGTCTGGTTTTCCTCTGGGATCCAGTGGAAAAGGCTGCTCTGATGTTCCAAATCTCAGATTTTATCTGGGTAGGAAATGCTTGGCTCCTCCCCCTGGCTGGAGCATCTCCCCATGGGATGATGGAATTTTATCAGTCCTGCAGTGGGACTCAATGGCCATGAACAGGAGATATCTCCTGGAGGAAGGATGAGTTGTGAAAAGATAAAGAACACTGCCCCAGCTGGTTTAACAGATGGTGACAGAATACACACTGCTGGTCACATCCTGCAGTGCAACCCAAGGCACCAGCTCAACCCAGCTCCTGCTGCTCTGGGAGAAATATTCCTCTGCAAATGGGTGGCAAAGGAGAAAGTTTTCCCTTTGGGCTTGGGATCCCACCACGTGCCAGACTTATGATACCTCTGGGTATTCCCTGAATTTGCCCTTAAGTGACTTCTTAAACATTCTTTTTTCTCAATACCACTTGGCTTTGTTACTTTTTAAAAGGAGCACAGCTCACCAAGAGCATGGGAAAGGGAACAAACCCATTGTTTCCTGCAATCTTTAGCTACCCATTTTTAAACTCACCTTTTTTTTCAGATTCCAGAGGCATATTGAGACATTTTGCAGGTGAATATTTTTCAGTGTTACTGAGGGAAACCAAAACCCAACAACACGGTATTTGAGTAAATAATCCCAAAATATGACAAATAACAGGAGAAAACTGTGTTTTCTACCCAAACCTCCAGAGAAAACTAAAAATAGGCAGAAGGAGGAAACATGGAAATGATACCATGGACACTGCAGGCACAGCGGAGATAGAAATGCTCAAAGAAGATCCACCACAGGATATACAAAGACAGAAATAAGAAAAACTAATCAGTCAGGATGTTCTCTTTATTCCTTGACTCTTGCAGAAAAGCTGGGAGTTGTTAGGAAAGTTGTTAGGAAAGGGAACATCCCCTTTCTGAGAGGTACTGCAGGATTCAGCTCCTGGAGTTCTGTGATTTCACCTGCTACTGCTGCCAGCTCTCATTTTCCAGTGCTTGCAACTGCAAAGAAACCTTCCCAAAGCATTTCATTTTCCCCAGAATTCTGTGTCTGCCTCACTGCAGCCCAGAAAGAATTAGAAAAACTCACATTTCTTTTTGTGTGGTCAGACTTGTCCAGAGCAGCCCATCCTGCCCACAGGCTCTGAGACCCTTCCAGATGAAGAAAATTTAAAAAGCAAGGTTTATTATTATTATTATTATTATTATTTTCCACTTTATTTCTTTAATTTAATTTCACAGTTCCCTTTTGTTTTGTTGGTATTTTTTGTGCTGGAACATCTATAATCAGTCATTATTCTGGTTGATAGAGAATACACAATGTTTTAGGAGTGATATGACATTTACATGCACTTATGAGTTATTAGACATCTCCTTAGGAGCAATGAAGAATGTCAGATCTTGACATCTTGTACTTTGCAAATCACTGAGGTTCCTTTGGAGCTGCTTCCCAGTTATTCACTGCAGAATCATAGAGTGACAGAATCACAGAATGGTTTGGGTTGGAAGGAACCTCAAGGCTCATCTCATTCCAACCCCCTGCCACAGGCAGGGAATCTTCCTCTGCAACAGTTTGGGACAGAGGCAATCACACCTTCCTAACATGGTAATTCCAGCATCCATCCCATAATTTCCATTCTATACAATGCAGATGTAAAACACAGTTCTGTGCCTTTGTTCATGGGACCGATGTCTCTAAAGTCAAGGATTCTACTCCCGTGGGAAAGAACTACTCAAGGTTGTACAAACAGATCTTGGATGCATTGTAAAGGAGAATTATAGTGGTATTTAACTCTCAGTTATAAGCTGGAGCCCACAGAGTAAAGAAACAGGTTCTGTTCTCACTTAATAAAAAATTCCTGTCATTCCCAGCCTTCGCAATGGGAATTCAAATCCTTTAGGCACCTGCTGGTTCCCTGCATCCTGCTGCTCCACTGCCCATCCAGGGATTGCTGCTCACCCAGCCCATCCTGGGAATTCTTCCACGGGATCAACCCCCCACATCCCTGCCTGAGCTGCCCAGGGGCTGTGGGGGACATCAGCCATGGCCTGGATACGGCAGCTGCCTCCATCCCTACAGGAGCCAGAAACGAGGGATTATGGACAGGGAGCCTGAGAGATGGAGAGAGACTGGGGACAGGACACAGGGAATGGCTCCCACTGCCAGAGGGCAGGGATGGTGGGATATTGGGAAGGAATTCCTGGCTGGGAGGGTGGGCAGGCCCTGGCACAGGGTGCCCAGAGCAGCTGTGGCTGCCCCTGGATCCCTGGCAGTGCCCAAGGCCAGGCTGGACAGGGCTTGGAGCACCCTGGGATAGTGGGAGGTGACCCTGCCCATGGCAGGGGTGGGACAGAGTGGGCTTTAAGGTCCCTTCCAACCCAAACCATGCTGGGATTCTGTGATCTCTGCAGATATTTGAACATCCAAACTCTCATCCCAAAGTCTGGGAAGTTAAAGAGTGTTTCTAGATGGCGTGTTCCCAAAAAGCTTCCTTCTGGGAGAAACTGAGATCTCCATTTAGACCCTGTGTCCTTTCAGAAGTGCAAAAAGCCTCAGTGAAAACAATCTCCTATGGTCTGCTGAGGGTCTGCCTCCTCTGGGCTCAGCTGCACAAAGCCTCCAACACAGGCACTGAAACCCCGAGTGGCAGGGAGGAAAACACACCCAGACACATCCCCTGCCACCTCATCTCCTGTGCTGCAGGGAGGGAGCACTCCCAGCCTGTGTGGAAGCACTGCCTGCCAGGCAGGCTGGACCCAGCTCAGCCCCAGCCCTGGGGCACGCTGGAGCACTCTGACAAAAGTCATTTTTCTCCATCAGGCAATTTTCTCCATGGCTCTGCTGCTCCATGGCTTTGATTTAAGGCACTGCTCCTCCTCAAAGGAGCACCAGAGCATCCCTGCTGCAGGCTGGGAGTGCTGGAGGCAGCTGCATTCACCTCGAGACAGGCACCACAAACAGCTCGGGGAGAATAACAGGCAGACAGAGAGCTGAGAGTGGGGCAGAGCACAAAGAAGCAGCTCCAGGGATAATGCTCTTGTCAAGCAGGTTATGTCCAGGTGATCCCTTCCCACTGCTGTGTAGGTGTGCAAAAGGCTTTACTCCCCCACCTCAGGCTGCCAACAGCTCTCCCTGGTTCTGTACCAAAAGGTAGCAGCAGTTAAAGCAGTCAGAAATTTAAACCAGTGTCACGAGGTAAAATTTAATTTGGTTGTCCCTCATCCTGTTTCTATTTCCCAAGGCCATGCAGAGAAAAGGACACACAAACTGCAGCTTTTAGAGCCAAGAAAATACTTCCAAATGTTCCCACAAACTTCCCATTAAATTAACTTTGGTCCTTTGGGGGACCCTCTTTGGCTGGGATTACATACATAAATATTATTTTTTTAATTATTATTATTTAGAAGCACTTTACAGGCAACCTTACCCAACCAATATCCACAATATCCCCAGACAGCAGATTTGGAGCCTGTATGTTCAGAGAATACAAGGAGGGTGGGCCATGCAAGAGAGGAGCAGAAACAGTAATGGGGACCAGCTATGAACACTCCTTCAAAATAAAATGAAACTGTTTGAAACAATTCATTCAAAATAAGGAAAAGAGGTCAAGGACAAGCAATTTTTAAAAAGGAAACAAACTCTGCCAGAGCAGCTGTGGCTGCTCCATCCCTGGAAGTGTCCAAGGCCAGGTTGGACGGGGCTTGGAGCAGGCTGGGACAGTGGAAGGTAGAACAAGATGGTCTTTGAAGCTCCTCCTAGTCCAAACCATTCTGGGCTTCTCTGATAAGCAGAAAGGGAAAATAACCGTAAGAAAAAAATTTTTAAGAGTAGACTCCAATGGGAAAACACACAGATCCTGAACTAAAGAGCAGCCCAGGGTGGTTGAGCAGAGATCTCACTAAAAATTCATCCCTGATTGAGATTGAGGTAGAAACTCAGGAGCAGCCCCATGCAAGATTGGAATTTGAGGCAGAAGGATCAAGAGCACAGAAATTAGCAGTACAGGCACCAGAGCAGCCCAGGCAGCACTGGGATGATCACCCCTGAGGGGAGGAGGAGAGGGGATGGAACAGAAACCACAGCTTGGCATCAGCCCAGCTGAAATCTGCATTCATGCCAAGCAGGAAGCAATCCCGAATTCTAAACAGCTGATTTTTATCCTTGCATTAATACACAGATCTCTATTCACAGAGTCATTGCCGTGCCCTGTTTGTTGTGGGCAATTTTCTCCTTGCAAGCAGCAGAGGCAGCAGTCCCTGGCCCCAGTACAAAACTCTGCACAGTTGCTTGGTCATAGGACTGAGCAATAAATTCAGCTCTAGTTTCTTCACCAACTGAGCTGACAAGTTGTGCTTGAAGAGTTTAAGGCAAAAGCCTGACACTGTTAGAGTCAGTAGGTGAGTTTATTTTTTTCACTGCCTACCCTAATAACCCAGGAATTATTATTTGTTTATTTGCTTATTTGTTTGTTTGTTTAGGAGCTAAATGTTGCAGGCAGAAGATGTCTAGGCCAAGGCTTTCCCCAGAGTTCATTTAGCTTGAGTATCAGGTGTTTATTGCCCACAGAGCTTGATCAGTCGCCTGATCCAACATTTGCACCCGTTTTTGTTGCCAGAGATGTTGCAAAACTGTGCAAAATCCCCCAAGATCACATGCTGGGCAACTGAGAGCTTCTCCTCCAGCTTTTCCACACACAGCTGCATGTCACTTCTTGTAATTCCTATTAATATTCAAACACTCCTTTTCTCGCAGAACTTTCCACAAACACAATTTACTTCTATGAATGCTGATGAGGAATGGACAGAACAGATGAGAAAATGCTGGAAAATTTGTTATTTTGATTGGAATGAGTGTTCCCACACATCACTCCATTCAGGCACACACTTGCAGAGGTCATGGCTTTTATTATGAGTTGGCTTTGGTTTCCTGTGTTTGCTGAACCCACCTTTGTGCCGAGCAGCACAAGCAGCAAAGTCAACATGACACCATTAGCAATAATTACAGCTCGGGTTTGGCACCAACATCGCTTCTGACTCTGGCAGCTGCTGCAAAGCACGTCAGTCAGAGCTCCACCTCCAGGGCACCACAACTTCCCTCTCAGTACAGCAAGCAGGACCTGATCCCTGCAGGATCCCCTCCCTGAATCACCATCTGGCCACTTCCAAGGCAGGGGCTGCTCCCAGGTCGCTGAGACGCTGAGAGATCACTCAGGAGGAAAAGAACCTGTGCAGCAGGATCATTACCTTGGAAGGAATTGGAAGGAAGAAATTAGAGGCTGATTAAGAAAAATCATCAGCACTTCTGGGCTGGGACTAAGCATGGGCAGGCTGGAACACCTGCACAGATTCTTCTCAATCATCTGTGTAAGAACTGTATTTCATCTCTTCTACTCATCCTGGAGAATGCTGAATTACATCCCTTGGGGCTCTGTCTTGGGACACAATTCCCAAACACATTTCAGAACATGCTGAAATAGTTACCAGTCAAGGTATCTGGAACCCCAGTTAATCAGCCAGGCAACCTCCTGAAAATACCTGATAGAAAATAGCTGATAGAAAATAGCTGATAAGCAAGCACCTGCAGGGACTGTGCTGGCAGGGGCAGGGCAGCTCCTGCACGCACAGCTCATTAAAAGGAATTGCATCCCACATACCCAGAGGTGGATTTAGAATGTACAGACAGTGCCCAGCTTCTGAGATCCTGACTTTGCCAACTCACAAATGCCCCCAGCTCATGGATTCTCATAAAAACTAAAAGCTGAGAAGAAAAAATATCCTGTGGTGCAGCAGCACTGATTTCTCACACAGTTAATCAGCAGGACTCGATGTTCTGACCCACGGCAAGGCCTCCAGCTAAGCTCTAATGAGGAGCAGCAGGAAGCTGCTGGAGCTCTCCAGGACCTCCAGGACAGAGGGCTGGAGATGGTGATTACCAGTTGTTCACTAGACAGCAGAGATAAATGCCTGATTAATGCCTCAGGATACTTCTTGCCATCCCCAGCCCCTCCTCAAGCCCTCTCCAGCCCTTGCCCATGTCCTCCTGTGTCATCCTCAGCAGATCCTCCCAAGCCACCTCCCACAGCTGCCTCTAGCCCTCACCTGGCCTCCCTTTCCCCCACTCCTGCTCAACAATCAAGCCCCACGAGGCTGTCTAGAACAAAAGTTGCCTCCAGCCCCCCCAGAAGCTCCAAGGCTGAAAGGACTATCCTAAAAATACATTTATTCTATTCCCTGAGCCTCCTCTGATGCCTCTGCCCCCCTTTGCAGAGGTATCAGTGCTCAGGCACCTGTCACCATTAAGTTGCTTTCCCCACGTGCTGAACCCAAGCCCTCTCTCAGCTCAGGCTGCATTTTGAAGCTCTATTTGGACTTTTCCCAGCCTGCCCATTCTCCTCCTGTATCACCCACCCCAGGAGTCTGGTCCAGCTTCCAGCAGGCCCTGGGAGCTGGGCTGCACATTGCCCAGTCCCAGATTAGCCTCCCCAAAGGCCAATGGCCCATCCCACCCTGCTCCTGGTGCCAGCCCTGCTGTGCCCTTGTCACTCATTTGGGTCCTGTTTATCTGCCAGGCAAATGGGGAGTTTTAACCCTTTCAGCCCTTTGCTCTGGGCTCTGCTCCTTGCCTTGGCTGCACTGGAAGAGGGTGAGAGCACATCTTGCTCCAGAAACAGCACCCAGTAGCTGCTGAAGGTCTAGACAACTAGGATTAAAAGCAGGATTTCAACCTGGCCAGCAAATACTTAAAGGCTTCAAACACCTGTTTTACAGCCAGTTTGATGTTGATGGGGGTGGCATGGGGGCTGCCTTTTCAAGAAGCAGCCAGTTCTTTTCACTTCCAACATGAAGCAGGCTCTTGGTCCCCGTTTTCCTAAGATCAAGCCCTGCCTTGCCCTCTGTGCTGGGGTTGGGCTGGACTCACAGGGCTGGCTGCCTCCTCCTCCTCTTCTTCCTCCTCCTCACTGCCAGAGAGCTCTGGCAGCACCAGAGTCACATTTCATCCAAAAGCAGCTGGGACCCAGGGAGCAGGCAAGGCTCAGCAGGAGATGAGAAGGAAATCCTGGCTCTGTAAATGGATCTGGACCATGGCAGCCACAGGGTCTCTGCTCCTCATCCTCACCCAGGGGGGCCCTGGGCTCTGCAGAGTCTGCTCTGGGCCATCTCCCACCCTGCCCTGGCTGGTGAGCCTTCCCAGAGGGAAAGGGGCAGGATAAGGGGCTGTTCATGAACTGTTCCCAGAGGGAAAGGGGCAGGATAACGGGCTGTTCATGAACTGTTTCCAAAGGGAAATGAGCAGGTGAGGGGCTGTTCATGGTGGTTCTGGCCAAGCTGCTCAGGTCCCTCATCCCTGTGACCCCACCACATCAAACTGTACCCAACACTTCAGGGGTGACAGCATGGCCAGCTCAGAGCTGCCCACGGTGGCCCACACCCAGACTTTCTTCTAAACCCTGAAGTCTGCTCTGAGCTCTGACCTCCAGCCCATGTTCTGCCCAAGCTGAGCCCTGCAGAGGCTGTCTGGTCACTTGGGCTGTTTGAGAGATGCTGGAATCAATCTGCTCCTGTCTGGTTTGGCAGGAAAATCCAACAGGATCCAGCACTGTGACCCTGCTCCCACAGAGGTGCAGCAGGACCCCAGGTACTCAGGAGATTTTTGCTTTGGCCAACGTTTGTTTCAAATGAAAACCACACCTTCCACAAATGATTGGAAACCAGGTGGAAAATCTCTGAAGCCTAGCTCTAATGTTCATGAGAAGTGCTTAATTTCCTTCATACCTCACATATCCAGGTGTAAAACTTCCAATGGAAATCTGGGGAAGTATCTTCCTGTGTGGTGAGGAGACACAGCCAATGCTTTTGGGCTCCACGAGCTCAGGTGAGCTGGGGAGGTCACAAATTCTAAACCACCGAAAATGAAATTCTAAAACCTGTCAGGCTAAAATAAAAATCCTTGCAGAGGTGCTGGAGAGCTTGTCACAAGCCAAGATCACAGCACAGTGAGTTTAGCATTTCCCTTCAACTGCATTAACAATAGGTCAGAAAAGGAGGAAATCACTTCCAGCTCCTATTTTGTAATATTTTCATTTGTCACTCTGAATCTTCCCTGGGCTTTCAGCCCTGGGCATGGTGTGTGAGCTGCTCTGGGCTGCTCAGGCTTGGCACCAGGGCCAAGGCAGAGATCTCAGAGCTGCCTTTAAACTTCCCTGCAACATCCCAGTGATGCTGAGAAGGACAACAAAGGGTTGAGTGGGGCAGACCTGCACATGGGCCCAAAACCAGACTGGAACAGTTAAAGTTCTTAGGTCTAATGCCCACTGAGCAAATGATATTTCTACTAGAAAATTCACAGATTACTCTGAGGTTTCTCAAAAACTGTGGAATCACAGAATATCCAGAGCAGGAAGGGACCCACAGGGATCATCCAGTCCAGCTCCTGGTCCTGCACAGACATCCCAACAATCCCACCCTGTGCAACCCCAGCATTGCCCAAAATACAGAGAGAAACTGGGTTTGTAGAGCTGGGTTCTGCTGCAGGCAGTGAAGTAAGAACATAACCAAAGTGTCAGAGATACTTTCTGTAATATTTAGTTCCAAAAATCCCCGTGCCCTTCAGTCCATCCCTGATTGCTCTGCAGGGATGTCAGCACATGGAGGGCTCAGAGGGATGAGAAGATGCCTGTGGAGCAAAACTGTCCCAGGAAAGCTCTCCTGCCTCTGGGAGAGGGTTTTGCACCAGAACCCTCCCAGGGACTGAGGACAGAGTGACAGAGCAGGGCCATGCTCAGCTCCAGAGGGGTGTGTGCAGGGCAGTGACAAATTCCTGCAGAGCACCTTCCTCTGTTTCTAAAAAATGGAGTCAGCTCCAGGCAGGTAGAAGGAGATAGATTGATGGTCAAAGTTCAGAAGAGACTGTCACAGGAGCTTGATAAACACAGCCCATCAGAGCATCAGTGGCGTGTGAATGAAGGATGTAAAATAGCTCTGAGTGGAACTCAGCCACATCTAATGCTGCTGGAGAACTTTAGGTAACTCTGCACTCTGGTTTCCACCAGCTGGGCTTCCCTCCCAGTGTGTCCAGCATAGGAAGGAGAGCACCTTTCTCATCAGGTGTTTCACTTATCCCCTCATCAGCCCCTTTTCAAGCATCATCTGCCCTCCTGCTCTGCCTAGGATGGGCAAATTCATTTACTCTTTGTTTCTGTTCCACCCCCAATAAGCCTCACTGGGAAAGGTCCCCTGTGCCCAAAATGGTTCTCAGTGCTCAGAGACAGTGTCCAGTCATTGTATGGGTCTCAGCTGAGCCCAGTAATTAGCAATTAATTGGAAATTAATGTGGAAATGCTTTCCACCCTCTGCACACCCTGAGAGATTCCAGCAAGGAGTGGCAGAAATCATGGAATGGCTTGAATTGGAAGGACCTCAAACCCATCTCATTCCACCCCTGCCATGTGCAGGGACACCTTCCACTGTCCCAGGCTGCTCCAAGCCCCATGCCTGGACACTGCCAGGGATCCAGGGGCAGCCACAGCTGCTCTGGGCACCCTATGCCAGGGCCTGCCCACCCTCACTGCTCCAAGGATTCCTTCCCAGAATCTAAATCTCTGCTCCTGTAGTTTAAACCTTTCCTCCTTGTCCCATCACTGTCTGCCCATGTAGATGTGTTCAGGCAGTTTTGTTCTGAGGACTCAGGACCAGCCTGAGCAAATGCTCTCCTCACTGAGGACAAAGGGGACTCTGTCCCAGGGTCCATAACCCACAGCACTCCTGACTCAGCTGTCCCTGGAGCTGGCACTCACCTGAGCAGGCATTTCCTGCACCTTCTTTGTCACCGCTCTGGTGAGGCCCAGAGGGGTCCCTGACCCTGGGGGCAAAGAAAGCTCCCCCCACCCAAATGCTGGGGATCCCACAGCATGGGCAGCAGCCATGTAGCCAGACTGGCCCAGAGGAGCCCTGACCATGCTCAGGAAGGCAGGAGAACCCCAGGGACACTTCCCAGTCCACCCAGTGGGAGAAGAATCCTCCCCCCAGTGCAGGGCACAAGGACACCTCTGTGGTGTGTGAGCTGCACTGGCCAGAAGGGCCCAGAGAGCTGCCAAGTGGGGATGCAGAGGAAGGGCAAAGCCCCTGGGGGCCACTGCCAGTCTGTGCTAGGGGGAAATCCCTTCCTGACCCCACAGCTGGGACCAGGTGTTCCCTGAGCTCTGAGCAGGACCTGCCTCCCAGGAGATGCCCAAGCCCTGCTCCCCCTCAGCCTGGAGCCATCTCAGGACCTTCCAAGTGGCAAAATCCCCCCAGTGTGATGGAGCTTGGGAGCAAGAATTCCCACTGTGCCTGGGGGGACAGCAGTGGCTGCTCTGAAGCATCCCTTGCACATCCCATTTGTCCCGTGGCTCCAAGGGGGAGGATGGTGCATTCAGGGTGCTCCTCACAACCATTCCCTTGTCTGAGCACTGGGATCCAGCTGGAAAGGCCTGATAGCCTCGGGCAACTCCAGGGTTGGAAGTGTCCTGTTCACCCTGTCAGCTCAGCTCAGCTCATCTCCCACGGAGCTTGGGGTGTCCCCTGGAGGAGACAGGACCACAGCCCATGGATGGGCTCAGAGCTGGCCCTGCCAGGAGCTGGCTTTTCATCCAGCACAGCACTGACCCAACACAGCACTGACCCAGCACAGCACTGACCCAGCACAGCTCACCCAGCACAGCTCTCACCCAGCACAGCTCTCACCCAGCACAGCTCTCACCCAGCACAGCTCTCACCCAGCACAGCACTGACCCAGCACAGCACTGACCCAGCACAGCTCACCCAGCACAGCTCTCACCCAGCACAGCACTGACCCAGCACAGCACTGACCCAGCACAGCTCACCCAGCACAGCTCTCACCCAGCACAGCTCTCACCCAGCACAGCTCTCACCCAGCACAGCACTGACCCAGCACAGCTCTCCCAGCACAGCTCTCACCCAGCACATCTCATCCAGCCTCCAGCTCCCTGCCAGTCGCCCACCTGGCTCTGCCCGAGGGTGAAGTTCTCAGGCTGGAGTGGCACAGGGGAGCAGATTCCTTTGCCCATGTGGCACCTCCTGGCAGACAGCACCTCTGGCTGTCCCTGCAGAATCAGCTCCTGAAGGAAGGAATTGAACCCCCCTTTTGTCCTGGAGCTGGGGATGGCCTGGTGTGATCAGCACAAGGGGAGCTGTGCTGCTGCAGGGACATTTCCAGCCCCCCACACTTGCAGGACTGGGGTGATCCTGCTCAAAGCCATCGATTTCATGGCAGATCAATGTGCTGAAAATGGAACTATCAGTTTCTGCAAAGGGTGACACACGGTGGCATTTAAGGCAGAGCTAAGTGGAATCGCTCCTGTTGCATGGCACAGAATACTAACAGGAATTGATTTCACTCTCTGGAGGCCTGGCTTTGTTTATTCAGTGGCCAAGGGGGTTTTTGGTGGTTGTCCTCGATTTTGAATGCTTTGCCTAATCCCATGTTTGAAGCAGATGAGAGGGAAAATGAGGATGCCCTGTGTAAATCAAGCAGAGTTTACAGAGGAGGAGAATCCAGCTCCAAAGACAGAGTTAGAAGCTGGAGTCCAAGGCAACTTCTGCCTTTTCTCTCTCCCTTTGGCAGCTCAGTGCTGTCTGAAGTCAGAGCTGCTCCAGTGGGGTGCAGAGAGCAGAGGACAGCCCTGGTTCCCTCAGTCCCAGGGGAATACATGTTCTGGACAGGCTGATCACAAAGCCTGGCCCTGTGTCCTGAGGACTGCTGGCCTCTCCAGGCTCCGTGTTTGAGGTGGCACTTTCATCCTTGAATTTCCCTTCCAGGATGCTGCAGGCAGGGTCTGACAGGCAAACCCCAGATAAAATCTGTCTGAAAGGGATCCTTTGACTCCCCACCAGGGATCAGGATAAACACCTTCACAAAATGAGCAAACCATGGGCAGTGCAGGCTCAGAGCAGGAGGGCTGAGCCAGGAACTCCTCAGCTTTCCTGTCTCAGCAAGGGTTGGAGCCCCCAGAGCTCCTCCTGAGCCTTGCTCACAGCCCACAGGGCATCCCAAAGGGCATTGCAGGATTCACCTGAATTAAAACCCTACAAATCCAATCCTGTGCCCACTGGGGCTGGTGGAGAAGCTCCCAGTGAGTCTCCAGTGTTTGCTGACTGCAGATCAATTCCAGGGGGCTCAGCCACCATCCACAGAATCCTGGATGGCTTGGATTGGAAGGGACCTTAAACTAATCCAGTGCCACCCCTGCCATGGCAGGGACACCTCCCACTGTCCCAGGCTGCTCCAACCCCGTCCAGCCTGGCCTTGGGCACTGCCAGGGATCGCCACAGCTGCTCTGGGCACCCTGTGCCAGGGCCCCACTGCCCTCACAGTGAAAAATTACTCCAAAATCCCACCTAAATTTCCCCATTTTCAGGTGCCAGACTCTCATTTTGATGTGGAAATGGTACATTTAGGTAACAGCTGAGGTACACAGAGTCCAGCTGGGAATTTATACTGCTGTTATCCTGGTAACCAAAAATTGCAACTCCAGCCTCACAGGCAGGGGGTAGATGTGTCTTGAGATCTTTTTCTTTTTCCTCATCTGATAATGATTTGCTCATCCTTTTGTTCAGAGAGCATTCATTAAACAAGGAATGGGGCAGGCAGCAGCACTGCAGGCCACGATCCAGGGGGATTCATGTCAGGGCTGTTTGTTGTTCCCAAATCACATCCTGCACTCTGTGTCTGACCTGCAGGAGTCTGGGGCTCAGCTGAGGGCAGGTTTAGTCACAGCTTTACCTCTGGAGCTGGGCAGTGCTGGAGCTCAGTGGGTCACCCCTTACCTGTGATTATGCACATCTGTTTCTGCTGTGCTGCAGGAGGAGAGCAAACCCCGGGCCAGGCTCACAGGGAGCATCCCCTGGCTGCAGGCTCAGCAAAGCAGGCACACATCAGCTCCTCTCATGTGGCTGGAGGTGTCTCTGCAGCCTGAGCTGACCACCTGTGCTGTTTTAGAGTCTCTGTGTCCCAGCCCCAGCACCAGAGGAAGTCAGGAGGCTCTTCTGTTGTTTCCAGAGGTGTTTATTTTATCTAATCTCAAAGTTCTTTCCCTGCCCAGCTGAGGTCTGTTCAGCAGGTCAGCACCAGGCACACTGCCCACCCTGGGGTGGGATTATCTTTTTATACTATAAACTACATAAACATTATTTACAATTATCTTCCAATACCTATCACTTATATTGTACAGTCTGGTTCTTCTCTAAACCAATCTAAAAGTGCCAACATCACCCAGAAGATGGATGCAGGAAGAAGGAGAAAGAAGGACAGAACACGCCCAGGTTCCTCCATCTTGACCCCAGACCCTTACTATAAACAATCTTAAAAACCTATTTTTTCACCTTATAATAATCTAACTTATACTCTACTTATTTTTAGTGACTTGTAATTCTTCATATAAGGGTGGTAATTTTTCCCAGGGAGAGAAATCCAAGGCACAGGGGTTCTGGGCAGTGTGCCAAGGCTCCTGAGCCCCTGCCTGGGTCTGGAACCATCCAGGGAAGCCAGAGGGATGTCTTGGGTTCCCACACTCTCATTCATTCCAGCCTGCCCAGGATCCAGAGGGATCAGCAGCAGGAGGGGTGGGGGCCCAGCTCTGCTGTCACCTATGGGTCAGTCCCCACTGCGTGGTCACATCCCAGGGGATGGGAGGTGATATTTCCAGTGATCTCACTGATGTTCTCCACAGGCTCTGCCGCTGCTGTTGAGTGTTTGCACAGCTCAGCTCTGCAGAAGAACAGAGACATCAGTGTCAGGGCTGAAACATTCATCTCACACTCGGTGCTTCAGCTGGCCAGGGATTTGAAGGCCAGAATGGCCCAGGCTGGTTATCAAGCCTGATCTCCCTGATAAGGCAAAGTTCACCCCAGGATTGCTACATCAAAGCCAGGGCCTGGCAGCACAGCTGAGTGTTTGAAAAGGGCACTGGACCTCACTTCAAAAGGCTCCATATCCATCTCTCAGTAACCTGGCTCAGTGATTTAAGCACTGCCACTGCCCAAAAGTTCAATTTTTTCCTATTGGAATACATCTAACTTTCACTTTACAGCCAAATCTCTCTTATTTACAGATTTTGCAGGGTAACTTCTATTCAGTTGCATAATTTCCTTCAATAACAAATGAACCTATTGTTTTAGCAGTGATGGATCATCCCTGCTTGTCAAAAATAGGAAATTAGAAGGCATTTTGGCTGACAAAAGATGAGTTAGGGACTGCAGGATGCCCGTGCCAAGTGCAAGGACATTGGTACTTGAAGCAGGGGGAAGTGCAGGAGCTGTGGTGGCTGTGAAGATGGTGATTGATACAGGTGTGATCCAGTGAAGGGACAATGATTGATATGTTTATTGTTTGAAGTTCAGTTTCAATCATTTTGACTCATCCTTAAATGCACCAGGGTTTATTTGCACGTAGGGGAGATGAGCTCAGCTAATTGCTGGAGGCTCTGACTGAGTTTGCAGAAGGTCCAGCTCTGAGAAGCACAGAGTAATTCCCAGTCAGGAATTAGTCAGGCTCTACAGCATCACAGTCTGTTTCTGGAATGAATAATGCTCAAGAATATGCAGCAGCAGTTTCCTCCTAAATGGGATATTGTTTTACAGCACACAAATATAAAAGGAAAATAGGAAAAAGAATCTCTTTTTCTACATTTGTAAAGCTTTTTATCCAAACGATCCACCATAACCACTATGAAAGGTTTTCTCAGACTAAATCGGATTTTCACAGCAGAAGAATAAATATACTTGGCTTAAAAGAGAAGAAATCCCCTCACAAGGGTTAAACACCCATTTAATGCTCACTTTAGTGCTCCCAGGGTCACTAAAAACACAGAGTTAAAGCTGACCTTCCTGATTTTCAGGACAACTCTTTAGGAAGTCATGACTGATGTGTAACCAGGCTCTGGAACAGCTCCTGCTGCCTCCCCAACACCTCACCAGGCTGCAGCTGCTGAGGCTTCAGCCCAGCCTGGGGCTGGCAGGAGGAGGGAGCTCCTCCAGCCTGCATGGGCTGCAATCCCTCAATTTATCTCCTTCTCCAGGATAAACTGCTCAGTCTCCTTTAAGGATGACGTCTCCATGACAGGATTCCTTTTTAAATGCTATTTTGTTTAATAAATCATGTAAATTCCAGCGTGTAAACTAGAGCATTACAGACAGGCTGGTAAATAATTAACTGCTCGTTTGCATGAAGGGGGAGAAAATCCCCAATTCAGCAAAGCAGGCAGGAAGCTGAGTGTTTACCCTCCCCAGGAATAAAGGGTTGGCTCCTAAAATTCTTCTGAGTGTGCTGGGGACAGGGGAGAGATGGTTTCTTGCTTGGGATATTGGTTGGAGATTGGGAGCAGTGTCATTTAACCTGGGTAAATGAGTGCCTCTCTATGTGCAAGCTCTCTATGTGCTTTCCTTGCACTTAGGGGTTTTTGTGGCACTGGTTTGGAGGGGTTTCTTGTTAATTTTTTTCCTGCCACCCTGAAACTTTAGGAGTGATGGGATAAGAGACACAATCAATGAGGTGGTGGTTCCAGCAAGTGGATGGTTTGGTAGCAAGAACAAAACTGAATATATGTGGGAATTATTAATAAATATATGAACCCACACAGACATCCTAAAACCTTGTTGGGGCGTCCTTTACTGATATTAGTAAAGGCAATAGTTCCAGTTCTTACAGTGATGTTGCCTTTTACAATTAAAGCCCCCAGGGCTTCAGGGAATCTGTGCAAGTAAAGCTCCTCAACACATTTGTCACTCTCTCAAGAAGCACCAAGGCCTTTATGAGGCTTGAATTTCAGGCACGGTGGTGCCTGGTGTTGCTGGGTGAAGTGTTTAATCAATTAATACTAAAGCTACTCAAGATTTCTGTGGTGCTGGATGTTCTCTGCCCTTGGGGCTTCCAGTCTTTGAAGCTGTTATTACAGTAGCCTCTTATTTGGACAATAAAAACAACTAGATAGGGAGTTGGGTAGGCAGGGAGGAAAAATCTGCCTTGGCTTTGCCAGGCTCTCTGTATCAAGGCCTCTGGACACCCAAAAGTGAGATGTGCCAGCCCCAGGTGCCACCTCTGGGGTTCAGTTGCTGTGATGTGATTTATTGGATGGAATCACCAGGGGCTACCAGCCACTTACTGTAATGTCTCAGGGAAAATAACAAAAATTTTCAAGGAGCAGAGCACATTAACCAGAAAAACTTGCTGTTGCCTAAAAAAGTCCTTGGCTGCCCCAACCCTCTGGGAGCAGGCTGTGTTCCTGCCCCAGGGCAGCACTTGATGGCTCTGTGATGCTTGTGCATATTATTTGTGCTGATTGGAAACTGGATGTGGGAATGAATTGTAGAATCATGCCAGGCTGCCTGGAAAATGGGCTGTTCTCAGGAAAAACAGCCTCTGCAGTGTGTCTGTGGTGTAACAGAGCTGTCATCAGCCAAAGCTCTGCTTCCCTGCAGGTAACTGAGGCTTGAGAGGCAGGGTCTGGACGTGGCTTGGTCTGTGGCTGATCCTGGCTCAGGCAGTGCTGCCTTCAGGGGACACAAACAGGCAGGGAGGTGACCTGGGGCCAGAGCCACCACCTGCAGGGCTGTGGGAATGGCTCCCCCCTGCCCCGGGTGGGATCCATCCCTGCCCTGCACACCTCTGCTCCAGGGTAGGAGTGCTCCTCTGTGTCCTGTGAGGGGTGCCCTGGGACAGGGAGGGTGTGCTGTGGGATGTCCATGGGACAGGGAGGGTGTCCTGTTCCTCTGTCCCATGGACAGGGAGGGTGTGCTGTGAGGTGTCTGTGGGACAGGGAGGGTGTGCTGTGGGGTGTCCATGGACAGGGAGGTGTCCCAGCAGGGAGAGCAGCCCCAGGCTGTGCAGGACATGTCAGGGTGGGGAGAGGAGCTTTGGGCAGAGTCTGTGTGTGCCTGTCCCCAGCCTGACCCATGACAGCATCCTCTGCAGTGCATTCCAGGAGAATTCCCTTTCTCAGGAGCTGTGCCCTGCTGGAGCCTGGCACTGACACCTCCAACACTGAGAGCTGCTTCTCCTCAGCATTTCGTGCTGTCTCTGTTCCCTCCTTCCCTGCTCTTCCGTGGGGACCCCAGTCCTGCCAGCCAGCTCAGTCTGTTGCTATGGAAATTGTTGTCACAAATGAAGACTTCCCAGCACGGCAGTGGTATTAAACCCAGACATTTACATATGCCTCTGCTCCGGGGGGATCTGGGGCTCCTGGCAAGGATGAGGCTGCTTTGCTGTGTCCTGCTGGCCAGGGGCACTCAGGGTGCTGGAGGGATGCAGGATGGGCAGCCAGGGAGCCCTTCCCAGTGTCTGTGTGCTGGAATGTGGGTCAGCAGCCAGTCCTGCAGCATCAGTGCCTCCTCCTCCTCCTCCAAACACTCCAGCCTTCCCTCTGAAGTGCCGAGCACAGAGCAGCAGTGTCAGCAGCCAGGAGAGAGAAGTCGGGGAAGAGCACTGGGAATAAATGTGCAGGGAGGGCAGCTGCAGGAGCCACACCTGCTGCTGGGGCTTGCAGCCTCCTGGGCCCCCCGAGGGGATTAAAGCTCCCCTGGGAAGGGGTTTAGGGGTGACAGGAGTCATCTAAACATGGCATCTTTGCCTTCCTTCCCCCTAAGCATTGCTAAGTTTGCCTGTGTTGCTTCCAAGAAGAACTGCTCAGCTAAATCCCAGGGCCTGGCTTTGAAAATTTCAGCACGTCCCCTGTACTGCAAAATCAAAGCCTCTTCCCTGCTGAATACACCTTTGATCAGAACTGTGAGAAATATTTGCAACCATGTGAAACTTGAATGATTTGGGGTTTCATTACACACTTGAAACTCAGACCATTTTCATCAAAGGCATTGCTAAAGTTCACCAACCCTCCAACAGAACCTTTGATGCTTTATGGCTTGCATTTTGTGTAAAACTCGCAGGTTTGCTGGAGTTTTTATAAGTGAAACTAGCTGAAAGTGGCTTTGACTGCATTTTGAGAACAGACACTCATAGAAAAGGCAGCCAGATGAATTTTGTTGCCTTTAGAGCTGCTGCATGCTGTCATCTGGCAATGAAGGGTAATTCTGCTGAACCCAGCAGTCAGGGTTGTGGCTGTAGCTGGGTCAGAAGGAGGCAGAGAACACTGGTGTGGCTGTCCTCTGCTCTTCCCTCTGCAGACAGAGAACACTGGTGTGGCTGTCCTCTGCTCTTCCCTCTGGGCTGGACATCCACGGCAGCAGCAGGGTCAGTAAATTGGCCATTTCTCAGTGCCTTGCCCTAGGTCAGCCTTCCACTGGAACATACAGGGAGGTCCCAGCTTCCAGAATGTGGGACTCCATGGAGAACAACCTGTGCTTGTCCAGGTTCTGTCCTCTACAGGGTGTTTTATCATCTCTAAGGGTTGTTTCCCAGAACCTTGCTCTCTTGCCTCATCAGTAATCTTTGCAACTCCTTTCCCAGTCTGCCACAGTCAGAATCAGGTCAGAATTAGGTTGGAAAAAACCTTTGAGATAATCAAGTCAAACCTCTGACCCAACACCACCCTGCCAGCCCCACCATGGCACTGATGCCACATCCAGGCTCTTCTCAGACCCCTCCAGGGATGGCACCTTCTCTGCCATGGTCCATGAGCTGTCACCTGTCCCTGCTCACTGGGCTCCCTCTCCCTCTCTAAAAATGAGGCTCCTTCTCAGATTGGCAGCCAGGGCTCTTGTGGGCTCTGCTCATCCCAGGAACAGCCTGGCCCAGCAGAGTGGGTTTTCCCTGTTGCTCTGTCCCTGGAGGGGAAGGGTGACCTCTCACCAAGCACAGAGCTCTCCAGCTCCGTCACTGTCTTGGTGCAGCTCAGCTTTTGCTGCTAAGGAGCAGTGAGAGGTGTGAGGGGAAGAGAAGTGATTTGCACTAAAGGGACACAGTCAGGGATGTATTAAGCTTGGAAAAGACCTCTAAGATTGAGTCCAGCCACAAAGCAGAAGGATAAATGTTACATTTGCCATTTTCCCAGGCCCTGGCTGTGTGTGTTGTGTTTGCAAGTCTGTTCTCCCCTGCAGATCACTGGGATGTTCTGAGCAGTGTTCCCCACCTGGAGGCATTTGCAAACCTTCAGAAGTCAGCAGGCAGAGCCTCTGCTGCATGTTTCTATCTCCCCTTTTATTTCATGGATCTAACTTCCCTGGGCAAGAGTTGGGTTGGTTATGGTTAACCCTTGGTGCAAAGGCACAGCCCTGATGAAACTGAAATGATGTCTTCTCTTCTGGGTTGGAAAGAGCTGGGACAGTTACACCTGCATTACCTGAGAAGACTTTGCATGTTTAGCTACCAACTTTTGATCCAAAGGAAATACAATCCTTGGAAAATCGCCTGTGGTACAGCAAATGCTGCCTGGGGGAAGAGCTGCTGGGGTGACACAAGGGATGCCAGAAGTGTCCAGTGCATTGTGCTGTCTGTTCTAGGTCACTGCTAGGCCATGAAACATGCCTTTTGGCAAGATTTCATTGTATTCCAAGTAGCAGGACTTCAATTTAATGATGGGTGTGCTTAGCTTGAGTCCGAGACCAGGCTTTGAAATGCAGCATTGGGTTTGAAATGGGACCTGAAATGGTGCCTCTGGTACTGGTGGTGATGGGAGCGCCCTGTTTGCTTCTTTCCCTGCCTTCTCCTCCAGTTTCCAACACAAAGCAGCCCTTTCCTTGTTTAGTGGAAGCAAACCCACACTGGTACTGCCCCTGATCCCCTCAGTCTGAGCCCTGTGCTGGGGGTGACCATGGCTTTGTATGCAGCCCAAGGTAGTAAATAAACAGCAAGTGAGTGCTAAGAGCTCTTACATCAGGTCTTACAGAAAGCAAATTCAAGGCTGAACTTGTTGAATCACTGCTGGAGCTGGAAGGAATCTCATTCCTACCTTTGTCCACTCAGGGCATTGCATTCCTGGTGCATCCTGAGCTCACCTCCCCAGGGCTCAAAGGAGATTGATGGAAGCCAAACCAAAGCTAGGTGATGTGAACATGGCCAAAACCTTTTCCTCTGGAGTCCTAATCACTTAAAATGTGTGGGGAAAAATATTAAAAATTACTCTTTGGCCACATCTGACTAAGTGCATTCCTGTTTGTGCTTTTGTGTCTTGGAGATGCCCCTTCAAGAATGAGGATTTGTAGCAGATGTCTGCACACACACACACAAACAATGCACAAATATTATCATGGAGGTGTTTTTTTAATGTGTGGAAGCAGGAACCAGACTGGAACAAGTTGTACAAATCTAAGAGCCTGGGGGAATGCAGGCAGCAGCTGTGAAAGGAGAGGGAGGGTCAGTGATTGCTGGTCAGTGTGAAAAACGAGGTTCACTTTCCTGGTAAATTTTAAAAGTTTAATAAAAGGCAATAAGAGATAAAAAATAAAGCAAAAGGTTACAATGCCCAGGTGCTTGGCATTCATCAGCCAAGAGCACACCCTAAAAAAACAGAAAACACTTTGTTAAATGCATCAACATGTGAGATATTCATAGATCTTCATGCATTATTCAAAACATCCCCCTGCCCCCCCCAACCTGTAGATCAACATTTATTTCAATAAATTCCTTCCCTGGGGTTCTGGTGTCACCAATAATCCAAGAATCTGAAGGTTTCTTGGTTATCTTTTTTACCATTCTCTGAGTTAGTTATATAAACAAAAGCATTTTGCATCACAATGTTATAGTCCAAGAAAAATATATATTTATCACACTACTATTTCTAAGTTTTGTTAATAGCAGAACTAAAAGAAACTACATTCATACAGCAAAGTTTCCCAACATTATACATACAGTATTCATTTTAATATTTGCAAAAATCCAATAATATCATATGTACTTATACCATCGGGCTGGTTGGAGTGGGGAGCTGCAGAGGGCCAGGGTCACCTCAGGGGGCTCTGACCTGGCAGCAGAGATGTGAGGGCACCAGGGGCTTTTAGGGCAGCAGAAGGGCAGAGAGAACAGCCCATGTGGCACTCAGGATGGATCCTGGGCTGAGAACCCACAGCAGCCCCTGCTGCCATGGGCTCTGGGGCTGTGAGCTGAGCTGAGCTGAGCTGCTGAGATCAGAGCCTGACCTGCACCCTGCCAAAAGGTGGGATTTGGCCAAGCAGGGGCTGAGCAAGGAGGAAGGGAGACGGGAACTGGAGAGGCAGGGAGAAGGGCAGGGACGCAGGAGGGAGCTGGGGAGAGCAGAGATGATCCCAGGACAGCGGGTTCCACAGAGAGCCATAGGATCCCAGCTCTGAAAACCGGGCCCAGGGGAGAATTAGTGAGGGAAGCTCCATTCCAGAAGGTGCCCAGTGACATTTCCAGCCAGGCTGTGTCACAGCACAGGGCAGGGCAGCACCTGGCCCCACACTCATGTGGAGAACGGGAGAGGGCAGGGAAACATCTCAAATGTGCTGCTCACACAGTTCTGTGGGATCCCATCTGTGGCAGCTCAGGGTGAGCCCCCCCAGGCAGGCACAGCTTGAGGCTGGGCCAGGTTTTGTGTGGGTGGGCACAGAGCTGGGGGTGGGTGCTAAGCAGTGTGTGCAAACCATCCTGCATGTGAGACAAAGTCAGCACAGCCTGCTCGGGAGGGCACCAGACACACAGCCCCTCCTGGGATTGTTTGTGCCCTGCCTTATGGCAGAGGAAAGAAATTCAGCAGGAGCTGCAGGGAAAGCAGCGGGTCCGTGGGGAGCAGAGCGCCTGTCAGACTTGGAAATTAAATGGAAGCACGACAAATCTGGATTGTTCCTGCCAAAACCAACTTTCATTACTTTATAATTCAACATGTGTTACCAGCTCCTATTATTAGAAAGGCAAACTTCCTCTGCTGTGGGAAGAGGCTGAGATGGAGCTTTCCAGCCCTCTGTAAGTTAATTACAGTACACATGTTAAAAGCAGCATCTGTCTTAGTCAATCTAGTTGATTATTGCAGCACTTTATTTTTAGTTGTTATCAAGGTGGAGGATGACACTGATATAAGTGGGGAGCTTTGCACAGATCTTGCCCAACTGTGTGTTCTCCAAAACCAGATCTGGTGGCTCTCCTCTCCTGGGCCTGGGCCAGCAAAGCCCCTGATGGACTTGTAGGAAAAGAGCCCATGCAAAGTGCTTTGGCTGTGGGGTTACAACAAAGATACAAGGCCTGGCTGTGAAAATCAGCTGTGGAAGTACCAGGGTTGGTGGCCCTTTCTGGTACTCCAGTGGCCAAAATCTTTGTTGCCTCACTTCTATTCTGAGCTCCCTCTGATGTAAATATTTCTGGCCTCATGACTGAATGCTTTGATTTAACACACAACACACAACAGCTCCCTGTTCATGCCCTTATGTCTAATTCTGCTGCTTGTGCTATTTCAGCTTCTGGCAGTGTGTGTCAGGGTGATACCGGCAGGACCAACAAAAGCATTCCAGGTGAGTTTTCCTTGGGAGCATGGGAAGCTTCTCCTGAACAAATGAGAGGTCTTGAGATGGTGGCTAAAAGTTCAAAGTCTGGTGACAACTCCTGCCTCCTGCTTTAGTGCCAGTGAGCTCTTGTGATGTTGGTGTCATGTAGGAGGAGTGGAATTAACATTTGGGATGCATTTGAGTGCTCTTGGCTGGGAGGCTGGCACTGTGGAATGGAGACCTGGGAAACCTTGGTTTGCCTTCTATTCACAGCACAAATGAGAAGAATCTGCCTCCTTCCCAAGCTAAAATGAACAGGTAAACAAGGAAGGAGAAATCCTGAAGAAAAGCCCCTGCCCTTCCCTTTGGGATTAAGAGCAGCAGCACTTGGAAAGCTCAGAGAATGAGCAGTGTGGGGTCTGAAGGCAAGGACTGCCCCCAGGGATGCTCCTCCTGCACCTGACCTGAGATCTCATGGTCAGCAAACCTGTTCAGTGGGATGGACAATGGAAGGAGTATTAAACAGACCCTCATCGAATTCAATCCAGTGTCACTCCTGTGTTGATTCGAAAGGGAACACTTCCTAGAGCTCCTGAGCTGGTGTCTGTAAGAGCCTGAAGCTGCTCCCATCTCTCTGTGTGCTGTTTCAGAGGTGCTGCAGGTGCCAGCTGAGGATTTTGTGTGACAGACACCTCGTGCAGCAGATCTGGTGCCTGTTTACCAGATCAAAAGGAAATCTAAATGGGCTGACATCTCCGTGTCCTGTAGCAGCACAGCAGGCTGATGCTGTCTGATAAGAGAGCAAAACTTTCCTGCCTTTTGTGCAAGGGCCATTACCAGTGTGGATTTGCCTCCTAATTATTTTTTTTTTTTTTTTATCTTCCCAGAATGACAGAACAAAATGTAGCTGGGAGAGTGATGCCTGACTTGTTACTGCAGGGTTGGATGTTAAATGTACAAGGGTTATCAGAGGGAGGCCATGATTCCTGGTGCTTCCCCCACCTCCCACCATCCCCACTTGTCCAGAGTGTCCTGGGCAGAGTGGCAGCTTCTGACAGACTTTTCCAGAGGGACCCTCCCACTGAGTCAGGACCCTCCTTGCTTTCTAAACTCCTCTCAGGAGAGTTTAAAGGATTATAGAGATATAATTGAACCTTTGTCCTGCAGGAATAAGGATAGCAAACCAGATATGTTTATATAAAAATAAATTATTAATTATGATAATGATAAGACTAAAAGATCTCAATCAGAATTAAATACTACACAGGATAGGAATTACAGCTACAAGAGTGCACTGGTTTTGAAGCAATATTGAAGAAATTATATTAAAGATAGCAAAGCCAACTATAAAGTAGATGAATGTCCCTCACCCAGACCAACACCCACAGGCAAATCTAACTCTGTTCTCCTCTCACACCTGGGAACCCAGCAAGGATTTTTGGTCCATGTGAGATGAAGGGAGTGGTTTGATGTGGTAACAAGGGACCTTCTGGTGGCACCACAACTGAACATCCCCAGGTTACTGTGCAGACATGAGAGGGGAGAACAAACAGGTCAGGAATGAAGAGAAGCTCTTTGGGTACTTCTGACTCAGCTGGAGCAGAGGCTCTTGAAATACTTAGAGGAGTGATCATGAAACACTTTGATGAGCCACGGGCTGGTTTCCAGACACAATGAAAGGAAATTAAGCTGGTTGAGAGGGGAATTAATGTCCCTTGGGACACCAGAAATGTAAGACTAAGCAGCCCTGTCTCCTTTAGTCCTTCTGTTTAAATTGGGCCTGGCCTGCACACAAAGGGTATCTCTGGGAACAGCTGGAGCAGAGCTGGAGCCGCTGTGTCCAACTCCCACTGAGCACTGAGGACATGAGTTTATTCTGTATCAGTAATGGCTGTGTGATTACAGAGAGTTATTTCTCAGTGGAAGATCACTTCCAAAGGTCACAGTTGCTGTGTGTTTACTCCCAGGAGCTGTGAAGCCACTCTGGCTGGAGGGATGGAGAGCAAACACCATGTCCTGGCTGTCTGGGGATGCTCCCACAGCCCTGCCCAACGCTCCCCTCACCCCTGTGCCTTGTGCTGGGTGACCTGAGCCCAGGGAAAGCTGCTTTTCCCTTGTCTCAGCTGCTCTGTGCTGGCCAGGGCTCCCAGTGGTGTCAGGCAGCACTGGCTGGGGGCTCTGTCTGTCTGGGGGCTGTGTTTGGGGCTGTGTTTGTTTTGGGGTCTGTGTCTGTTTGGGGGTTGTGTTTGGAGTATCTGTGTTTGGTGATCTGTGTTTATTTTGGGGGCTGTGTTTGGGGGGCTGTGTTTATTTGGGGGGCTGTGTTTAATTGGGGGGCAGTGTTTATTTTGGGGGCTGTGTGTATTTGGGGGGCTGTGTGTATTTGGGGGGCTGTGTTTGGGGGGCTGTGTGTATTTGGGGGGCTGTGTTTGGGGGGCTGTGTTTATTTGGTGATCTGTGTTTATCCGGGGATCTGTGTTTATTTGGTGATCTGTGTTTATCCGGGGATCTGTGTTTATTTGGGGATCTGTGTTTATTTGGGGGGCTGTGTTTACACCTGAGCCCAGCAGGGAATTGCCCCACTCCCCTGGAAGCCGTGGGCAGTGAGTGACAGTGAGAAGTCCTCTCTGCTCAGTGTGAGCCTTTGTGGAGCTGAGCCCAGGCTGGAGTGCCCAGCACACCCTGAGGGAGCCTTTCCCCAGGAGCTGGGGCTGTTTGCAGACACTCCTCACTCTGCCTGCATCCCTGCCCTGCTCCTCCCCAGCCTGCCAGGTGAAGGCACATGAAAGAGGGCTCCTCAATCCCTAACAAAGCACTGCCAAGCTCATCCCAGAGACTTTCAACCTAACTGCTCTCTTTGCTCCTTTCATGTCTCCTCTTTGTTTGGTGAGTGCACTAATGCAAGCCCCAAATAAGCATCTGCACTCATAAGCCATGAACAAATAGGGAAAGGAGAATAATATCCAAAGGTTTTACAGGAGAGGTTAAAAAGGGAGCCAGACTACAGAGACTGCTCAGTAGTGGTTTGCTTGACTGATGTTACAAAGGCAAAAGACAGAAAAATCCTTAGAAAATACCTCTGAGCAGTGATTGCTTTCTCAGAAAGCCTTGCAATTAGGCATGAAAGGAGTCCTTCCAAGCTTCTCAGATGCATTAAAGATGTTATTATGAAATAATTAGACTTCATGGAATAATTTGAGATCCACTCTGTCCCTTGCCTCCCCATCTGTTGAGGTGTCTGTGCAGAGCTGATGTAAAAGGCCTTGGCAGCCCTGGGGCCATTCAGATGATCCTGGCTCCTGGCTAAACTGCTCAGGGAAGGTGAAATGAGCCTTGAGTGTTAACAACACAGGGTAAGGCCCAGCCCTGCACAGCCAGAGCCTGCTAGCACTGCCAGGCTCTGTCTGACACCCCAGAGCTGCCTCCCCCGCCCCAGGGGGCTGCACATCCCAGGGAGTGCTGGCCAACATCCCTGAGCTGCTGCAGGGCAGGGCTGGAGGAACTCATTCTGAAATGCACTCAGCAGCTCACTGCTATCTTCTCCAATTCATCTCTGCCATATTTACTCTGCTGCTGAGAATGGGAAGCCAGTGTTTCCCCAAGCAAATGTTGTATGTGACTGTGTGTTCCTGGGAAGCTAAAAAAGAAAGGTTTAGTAGCTCAAAACCCCACAATGGTGCCACTGCTGAATTTGAGGAGTTTATTAGAGTAAGGCTTTGCTTTTCCTTCCTTACTGGAAGCTCCATGGGGACCTCCTGCCTGTGTCCTCATGAAGAGGCAGAGTCTGTGTAATCCTTCCTACTGTCCCCATGTCTGCTCAGCTTTTGAATCCCACACAGTCCAGCCAGAGCTCTGTAAATGTTCATTGACCACAGCTGCACTTCACAGCTAGCAAAATTACTGAACCTACAGAAGCCCCACAAAACCATTAATTATGGTTTTGGAACTAACAATTAATGTAATTTGACTGCCAGTTCCCCTCTGGGAAAGATCCAGGTAGGGCACAGTCCTGCAGAAGGTGAGGGGCAGTTGTGTTGATCCCATGGAGTCTGAGCTCTGGGATTACACTGGTGCCTGCTGCTGTTTCTTAAACCACCAGCTTGTGACAACCTCTCTTCTCTTTCTTCCAAGCCCAGTGTCAATTTGCTCCCAGGATGTTTTTATTTTTATCCACATGTTGCTATCCCAATATTTAGCCTAAATTTCCCCCCTTTCATTTCAAATCCAGGGATCACCTCCTCCAAGGAACCACTGAGGGATCTGGCAGATGGAGTTCCTAATCCACTATCCATCATGTCTGAAAAACTGTGGCAGCCAGGTTAAGTTCCTGATGACTGGAAAAAAAATGTAATCCCCATTTTAAAAACCAGAAAGTGAAAGACCTGGAGAGCTGCAAACAAGCCAGGCTCCTAAGGTACCAGTGAGGTATCCAAGCACAACTTCTGTGTGTTTGAGGAAGAAATTCTGTGTTGCTTCCTCTGCACTCCAATGTTCTGCACCTCCAGCTGCAGGGGATGATCCTTCCCCAGTGCATTCCCATTAAAAGCAGTGGTGCAGAACCCGGGGTCCTTCCACGGGGTTTTCACCCTCACAAGCTCAGTGGGCCGAGTTAAAAACAGGGTTTGACACAAAGGATTTGACTTGAGGGGAAAACCAGAGAGGTTTCTTGCTGGGATTTGCTGCTAAGGAGATCTGTCACGGACCAAAGGAGATGTGCAGGTTCCCTGATCTGATATTTTCTTTCATTCCCTGAACTCTGCTGAACTTTGTGTATTGTCAAGCATTTCTTTTGTAAATGCATGGATTAATTAGCTGCAGGACTTAATAAATGTCCTGAGAAAAACACTCTCTGCCTTCTGATGCTGCCTTTCATGTAAGTCTGTTTGACAGGAGATTTCAGGAACATTTGCCTGGTGACTCATCTGAGGCACAGGGGGGAGCCTGCATTCCCATTTACCTCACTGGAAGATGATCCCATCCTCTCAGGGTGTGAGTTGTGTCTGATGGCTCCTTTGAAAGGAAACTTCATCCCTCCAGAAGATTTTTAGGGCAGGACTGAATGATCTGGATGAGGTCCAGCCTCTTCAAGGCAGTGGTGATGCTCCCAAGCCTTGGGATGGGAGCTCCATGGAGCTGCTCAGAGCTGCAGGACTCTGGGTGCTGTTAACTCCTCTGGGACTGTTGTGCACAGCTTCAGGGCACCTTCTGCACCATCCCAAAGTCTATCTCCAGTTGGGAAACCAGGTCCTGGAGGGAGATGATATCCTAGTTTGGAGGACAGGTGTCTGCTAAGAAAGGCAGGAACCTCTCTTTGAAATGGAGAATGTAAACCCCCTCTCTCCAAATTATTATAATTTTGAAACCAAGGGGCTCTCAGGCAAAGATATGGGGATTAGGAATAACAGTTCTTTACTAGGGAAATTAAAATAGAAATACAGTACTACAAAGAAACAAACCCCAAACCCTGACAAAGTCAGAGTACAGCCTGACACCCGTCAGGCAGGGTGTTGGCAGCAGTCCCATTCCATGGTGGCTGCATCCTCCTGCAGTGACAGATGTGGCTCAGTTGGAGCAGTGCTCCTGTACAAGGTGCAGTTTCCCTCCGGAGCTCCAGTGGTGATTGGAGAAATCCGGTTTTTCTCTGGAGTCCAGTGGAGAAAGGGGCTCCCTTAGTGTTCCAAAACCTCTGTTTTTATCTTGGTAAGAAATGTTGGGCCCTTCCCCCTGGCTGGAGCAACTCCCAATGGGATGCAGTAATTTTATCAGTCCCACAGTGGGACTCAATGGCCATGAGCAGAAAATGACTGGCTGGAGGAAGGATGGGTTGTGAAAAGATAAAGAACAATGCCCTGCCTGGTTTCAATGGATGGCCCATTAGCAGAATATCTGCCGTTGAGATAAGGATCACTGCCCCCACCCTCAACAGATGGTGATAGAACAGATACCTTTTATCAAACTCTGTATTGTAACCCAAGACAGATGACCATTTATCTTCTCTTTAACCCTGCAGAGCTCCAAGCACAAGGCAGAGAAGGAGCTCAAAGCCCTGCCTGCGTTGGAATGGGATGGAGCTGAGGACCAGGCACCCTGGCAGAACCTGCTGGGTCCCTTGGCACAGAGACAGGGTGGAGGGGCTCTCCATGTCTGTCCTGTTCCCTCTGGATCACACAGAGCTCCTTGGTTCTTCTGCTCCAAGGCCTGGGAGGTGGGCAGGGGCTGGCAGGATGTCACTGGAGCCCCCAGCAGCAGGGACTGATGTCCAAACTTGGCAGCTCTTTATTCCAAGGTCCCAGATCACCAAGGGACCATTTCAGCCTGAGTCATTCAAGAAAGCCTGCTATTAGTTTAGATGAGGAGAATTAGTTTCATCATCAAAAGGGCAATAAACCTTTCTCTTTTTCCTCTCTCTGTGTTTTTTTGGGGTATTTTTAAATGAAAGCTGCAAGTTTGAAACAAAGAATAAAATCCACGGGGGTAACCTAAACCCTCTGAACTTGTGGATTTTATCCAGGCTTGAACATTTTGTGTTCCTGTGCCTGTGCAAAACGAATTAAAGGTTTCAATCCAGCTCCTCGTGGAAAAAGTGCTCCCATCACAACTGGCACTAATTGGCTCCCTTGTCAGCAGCTCCACTCCACTGAAGCCCCAGCAGCTCCCAGGCAGGTGGGGAAGCAGGTCCTGGTGCTTTGCCTCTTCCAGGGAACACCAGCCAGCACTTTCCAGGCCTGCCAGCTCTGTGTGAAATTCCCTCAAATCTCGTTTGTGACGGCAGCGTCCCCCTGAGGGATAAACTGAGCTGTGAGAGAAGCAAAGGAACTGAAGGAAGGAAAGGCTGCAGCTGCATCACCCAGGGTCCATGTAGCAGAGGGGACCAAAAGCTGCAGTGCTGGATGTCCAGAATGCCCAGGGATCCCAGCCCTGCCTGCAGCAAATGAAGAATATTCATGGGGAGAAAACCATTGGGTCAGGCTCCCCTGCAGCTGGAGGAGGGGGAATTGCACCTGGGAGGTGGCTCTGTGGTGGCTCCATCCATCAATATTAATAATAACACATAAAGCTGGGGCTTGCATATTATCTCCCAACAAGCAGGAGCCAGACACTGGGTTCCATGTAATTTAATTTCAATTAGTGCACTGGAGCTTTTTAAAGAATGGACTATATATTCTTCTGCAGTTACTCGCAGACTATTAAGCACAACACAGAAAAAATTTTATGTAAATGAGAATTATCTTATTGGCTTTAGTATCTTTCTCCCTTTCTCTTCCCCAGGTAATTGGGTAGGAAGGTGCTGGGGGGAAAAGAAGCAGGTGATGGGAAATGAGAATAATGAAACCTCTGCAGCATTGCCTCCTGTTAGATGCAGGAGCCCAAAATATATGTGTGTGTCAGTTTAATTTAATTTGCTGCTAATTAGCTTAAATGGCAGTCTTACCTTCGTGTGCTTTCACTGCATTTCTGTCCAGGCTCTCATTAGGCAGAGGGATAAAGCAGGTGCTTGTTAAAAATACCAGAAGTGCCTATTTACATTACAAAGCTACTCCCAGCACTTGTGGTGAAGGAGCTGAAGTCTTGTCCCTGGATACAGCTGGGGGGAGAGGGGAAGCAGCTCCTGTTTCCACAGGTAATTCCTGGTATTAATGAGATGAGAATTTAGAGCACAAGGCGCAGCAGGAGATTCATGGACTGGTTTGGGCTGGAAGAATCTTCAAAGCCCATTTCATAGCACCCCTGCCATGGGCAGGGACATCTCCCACTGTCCCAGGCTGCTCCAGTCCCCAGCCCGGCCTTGGACACTTGCAGGGATTCAGGGGCAATCGCAGCTTCTCTGGGCACCCTGTGCCAGAGCTTCAGCACTCTCACAGGGAAGAATTTCTTCCTGATATCCAATCTAATCCCTGCCCTCTGGAAGTGGAAAGCCATTTCCCTTTGTCCTGGCACTCCCATCCCTTCTCCTAAGTCCCTCTCCAGCTCTCCTGGAGCCCCTTTAGGCACCAAAAAGCCACAATTAGATCACCCCAAAGCCTTCTCTCCTCCAGGCAAATTCTCTCAGCCTTTCCTCCAAGGAGGTGTCCCAGCCCTATAAATCCAGTAAAAAACATCAGTGTGTAGCTCTCTCCAAAGCCAGGTGGCCAGCAAGCATCAGAAGAATGCCTGGAGGATTTAGGTGTTCACTTCCCACCTATTTCTAGCTCATGTAGAGGAAAACACCTCTGCAAGGATATGGAGAATGCAAATCATTCAGAAGCAAATTTCCCAATTATTTAATTCAGGCCAACAAAGGAAATGAAAAATCTAGGTTTGATTTAAATGAGCCTGGATGAATCTGGAAGAGAAAGCAGAGGTGGGGAAGAGGCAGCAGGGACTGAAAAGGGCACAGAGAAGGAATGCAGCGTAGGGGAGTGTGCTTTCAAATATTGATATGGAAAAGGTATAAATAGAAACAAGCACATGCTCTGGAGCTAATAAAGGGCTTGTTTACAAGAGAGCAGAGAGGTTCATTAAGAACCCAAACGAGCACCTGCTCTGAAAATAAGGGAAACACTTAATGAGAGCACAGAGAGGGTGGAGAAAGGGCTTTGAGGCCAAATGTGCTCAAGAAAGAGAAAGGTTCAGCACCTCTCATCATTCACCTTCAGCATTTGTGTGCAGGGTCCCAGTCCATGGGCAGGGGTTCACAGGAGAGCACAGCCCAGGGCAGAGCAGTGGGGCTGGCACCAGGAGCTCAGCAACAGAGTGGTGCTTCTTTATTCCAAAGAGTATTAAATACAAGTAGAGAAAAAAAAATACCTCAGCTCGTTTCAAATTTTCAATACAGCTGCTTCTCCAGTTTTTTTGTTGTTTTGTTTTGTTTTTTCTCACTTTATCTCTGACAGGAAAGAAATACAGGCAGGGAGCAGAGTCTGAAGTCCCTGGCAGATGTTCTGCTTCCAGCTGATGTCTTCAGCTCTGCAGGGCTGGGGCATTAGGCTGTGGTGCCATCAGGTTCAATCCCTCCTTGTACCCACCTTCAAGGCTGTCCTGACCAATCCTTAAGGAGAGATGTGATGAGGCTGTGGGACTCCAGCCCTGGCTGAGGAGGGAGGATGATGGCCAAAGAACCTCACAGAATCACACAATATCCTGAGCTGAAGGAACACAAAAGGATCATCCAGTCCAGCTCCTGGCCCTGCACAGGACACCCCAGGAATTCCTCCCTGTGCCCTGATGTGTGGAGGAGAACATGGGGAGCTGTGACAAAGAACATCCATCTCTCTCCTCTGAGCTCCCTCCAGCAGAGTCTCTGGAGCCTGCCCTCCATCCTGTCATGGTGGGTGTTTCTCTGACCTCACATGCATTTTTCTCCTTTTTTGTTTCATAGGAGGTGGAAAAGACATGTGGGATGTGTCCTGGTATTCCCATGGCATCCTTGCTGTGGGAATTGTCTGCCAGGACCTTCCTGCCCCTTCCCAGGCCTGTGACAGCTCCACAGCACCATTCCAGCACCCCTACACCTCTCCCCTGGAAAACAGGGACTTCTCTGGAGTTTGGTACCAGGGAAAGACAAGACTGTTTCCCTGTTGCACAGAGAGTTCTCCTTTTTCCTCAGTACCAGACAGCTCTGCCTGGGACAGACTAAGACAATAATGTGGGGATGATGGTGGGAGACCTGAGGCTGCTCCTGGGAAGGGCTTTGAAGCTGCTGCTTGGCACACCAGGCTCTCCCCCAGCTCACCTGTAAGCTGGCGTTTGGGGTGGGGACAAGCAGGGCCCATGGCTGGAGGAAGCATTTGCTTTCCACAGGGAATTGTTCAGGGCTCCTCGGTGGCAGGCACTGCCCTGGGAGCAGAGTCTGACTGGCAGGGCTGCTGTCTGAGCTCTCCTTTCTTCCTGCAACAAGGGACAAGGATGTCCCCTGCCCTGAGGTGACCCCTGGGGTGGCCTCTGAGCATCGAGCCCTAGAGCTCCTGCTCAGCTCCTGCCTCAGCTGGAACTCTGCAGAGGGAGGGGAGCTCAGGCTTTGACCCTGGGGCTGCTTGGCAGGGCTTCAGGCACTCCAGCCCAGCTCTCCTGGGCTTGTGCCTCCCCTCCCTGTGCAAATACTCCCAGCCAGGCCAGCACACCGTGTGTGTGTCCCCAGTGCCCCTCTCCTGGCACTGCTGGGACTCTCAGAGCTGCCTTTGGAGAGGGGAGCATCCCTGGGGCCTGGGTGTTCCCACCAGTGAGGAGGGTCCCTGCAATAACTGTGCCCAACGTTTACACAAAGTGCTCCTGGTGCCATCAATCACCTGTGTCTGCTTAGCAAAGAGATTTTGCTCAGTTGTTGCCACATTGAGAACTTGGACAGTTTTAAACCTGGTTTAACTTCAAGAGCAGCAGTGGAGGGGAAGGTGCTGATCTCCACTTCCAGGTGATGCCAAAGGAGGAGATGGGATGAAGCTGTGTCAGGGCAGGGTCACAATCTGTCACAATCTGTCACAAGCCATGAGCAGGCGAGGGTGGGCTTGGCTTTCCTGCACATTCCCACCGGGCTGGGTTTGTAGGACAGATGGAAAGGAGCTCCCTAAGAGCCCTGCTGTGAGGATGAGGAGCAAAGAGCCCATTTGTTCAGTCTGCCAGCAGGATCTGACTTCATACTCCGTGTTTAGCAGAGAAGCTGTTTCCCCTTGAGCAGAGTTATGCACTTTGCAGTTCCTTCTTTAAAATGACTTAGTTATACATTTGCTCCATGTTATTTTGAATTCTCTCGAAGATCAAGGACACTACAAAGCCAGCAAGATAAAATTAGCATCTGAGCTGTAGCCTTTGCTTGGTATAAGAAATGCAGATCAGCTTCACTTGCAGTGAATGCTGGAAGGTGAATTTCATTTATGTCTTCCTCCAGCAGACCCAGTTCTGCCATCCCTGTTTGTTTAGAGTGCCACCACAGCCCCAAAGCTGGCCTGGTATTTCTGTACAGCTGCTGCCAGAGAAAGTATCTGACCACAAAATCGGACCTCCAGCTGATAAGAAATCAGTTTGCTCAAAATCAATTCTTATCTCCTCACAGTGTGATCCCTGGGAGCTTCAGCAGGGGAGCAGTCAGGCTGGGTTTGTTTGTGCACAGCTCTCCCAGCACCAGGCCCAGCACCAATGCCAGGGGATTGAAAGGCTTTTGGAGGGGAGATTGTGCCTGGAGAAGAGCCCAGGAAGGACCTAAAGATGTGCTCTGAAGTGGGGGTGTAATGGCCTGTGGGTTTGGGTGGTGCCCATGCTCATGGGGCATCTGTTTGTGGGGGGAAATGCTCTGAGAGATTAAGGTGGGTGTTGGAGGCCACTTCAGCACAGCAGAGAGATGAACAGCCTCTGGAGGAATCGAGGCACTTGTTTAAATGGGAGATTAACACCTCTCACTCCCTTCCCCTAAAGGCAGATTTCTTGGGCAGGTGCTTTTCAGAAGTTTCATAGAATCTCAGATTGTCTCAAGGGAAGGGACCCACAAGGATCAGCAGCTCCCTTCTCCTCACAGGAGTAGTCAGAACTGAACGGAGGGTTCAGAGCATTGTCCAGTTGCTCCCTTAGCTCTGGCAGGCTCTGCCATGACCATTTATTTCCCTGGGGAGTCTGTTCCAGGGACCAGCCACCCTCTGGGGGAAGAACCTTTCCCCAATGACCCACCTGGATTTTCCCTGGCACAGTTTCATCCCATCTCCTCCTTTGGTATCACCTGAAAAAGGAGATCAGCACCTTCCCTTCCACTGCTGCCCTGGAAGCTGAACCAAGTTAAAGCCTGTCCAAGTTCTCAATGTGGCAACAACCGAGCAAAAGCCCACTGGAAGTACCAGACATCAGGGAGAGGATCTGCCCAGCAGAACTCTGGTACAGGGTAACTGTCTTGGTTTGAAAGACAGGTGTCTGCTAAGAAAGGCAGGAACTTCTCTTTGAAATGGAGAGTGTAAACCACTTCCCTACAAATTATTATAATTTTGAAATCAAGGGGCTCTCAGGCAAAGATATGGGAATTAGGAATAACAGTTCTTTACTAGGGAAATCAAAATAGAAATACAGCACTACAAAGAAACAAACCCCAAACACTGACACAGTCAGAGTACAGCCTGACACCCTGTCAGGCAGGGTGTTGGCAGCAGTCCCATTCCATGGTGGCTGCATCCTCCTGCAGTGACAGATGTGATTCAGTTAGAGCAGTGCTCCTGTACAAGGTGCAGTTTCCTCCCAAGGTCCAGTGATGATGTGGAAGGGTCTGGTTTTCCTCTGGAATCCAGTGGAAAAGGCTGCTCTGATGTTCCAAATCTCAGATTTTATCTGGGTAGGAAATGTTTGGCTCCTCCCCCTGGCTGGAGCATCTCCCCATGGGATGATGGAATTTTATCAGTCCTGCAGTGGGACTCAATGGCCATGAACAGGAGATATCTCCTGGAGGAAGGATGGGCTGTGAAAAGATAAAGAACACTGCCCCAGCTGGTTCAACAGATGGTGACAGAATCCACACTGCTGGTCACATCCTGCAGTGCAACCCAAGACCCTTCCATGCATTCAGTTGCAGACTTGAAGCACGATGGGCCATGAAATTCTGAGCAGAAATTCAAAGTTTAGATCCTATTTTTTTTTCCTTTGGCCATCATTAGAGCCTTTACCCATCATCTGTAGCCTTCATCCCTCTTCCTGTGGACTTGCTGATGACAGGTCCTGTTATCTCTTTGAAAGCAGACCCAGAACTGACAGCCTTCACAGCATTGGCCCTGTTAGGTCTCACAGATGAAGCATTATCTTCTCAACCCAGACCAGGAGGTGACTGGAAGTGAATCCACATGACCCAGACCAGCGCTGAACCCTCTGGGCTCCTCAGCCTCCCTGTCCTGCAGCTCAGGAGCTGGAGCATGACCCCAGAAGCAAAGGTTTCATTTGAATCTGGCACATCCTAATCTTTTATTCATGGTGGGTCATCCATGGTGACAAATCAAAGGAGGAGGAGAGATCAGAACAGCTACAAAACCACCTGAAGATGCAGATGGAATCTCAGAAGGGACAGACAGGATTAAGAGACTTGACTTCAAAACTGGCAAATTGCTTTAAATGCTTAATGTTTACAAATTCTGCACCAGAACCTGAGGAACTCCATATTGCCACCAAATTAATTCCCCCAAAATAAGGGATGTATTTTCTGTCTCTTTGTTTGCAGGGTATCAGAATGGCTCTGAGTTTATGCACAGTATTTGAGATGATTTACTGAGATCTAAGTTGGGTTGTCAGTAAGCATAACCAGGTGTCAGTCTCTTGATCTTCATTGATTTGTATCCATTTATGCTAGCTCAGGATTATTCTTTCAAGAAGATGGCTCTGAGTACCCAAGCTTTAAAGCCCAAGTTGGTTTAATTTGACTTTTAGGTAAAGTGTTTCATGTCTCCAAAGTAGGATGAGCACAAAGACACTTTCAGAGGGTTACTTATACAAGCTTAAAAGTAGGTGTTTTTCTGGGAATAATTCTGTCATTTGTGCTCATGGAGTTACAGTGAGCCAGCAGGAAACAAAGCAAACCTGATCCATCTGGAACCCTGGCACCAGCAACCAGGCAGTTCTGGATTTTAAACAGGACCATGTCATCTGCAGCCACGTTCTTTGTTAGGGAAGTTCATGTTGTGCATGGAGCTAAAGGTGGATAAATGCCACAAGTATCCCACCCCAGATTTGGGTCTTTGTGTCCAGATCCTTTTACTTGTCCCATTGGAGGGTAAGGCTGATGGTGAATTCCAGCTCTGGAGCCAGCTTCTGTAAAATCTGCAGGCGGTGGGAGGCTGGATGCAGACTGATGCCTGTCCAGTTTGCTGGAGGCACCAGAACACTGTGCCCTCATTGCCAAGTCCAGGCTGGCTCAGGGAGGGTGCTCTCTTTGTGGAGCAGCCCTGCCCTGCCTGGGAGGGCCCCAAGCAGAGGATCTGGCTCAGCCCAGGGACAGGGTGAGCTGTCCCCACCAGATCACTGTCCCAGCACACAGGGACAAAGAGCTGATGGGCTGCTCATGTTGTAGGGATTTCAGTTGGTACAATCAAGTCTTTTTTTTTCCTAGGGAAAAGGATTAAGTCCTTACAAACCATGGATATCTGGGATTCCCAGGAAGTTGCAGTAGTACCCAGCACTTACTGTTTTATGCTGAGGGCAATGTTCCCAAATAAAAGGCAATCAAGGGAGGAGCAGGACATGTCCCCTTCCACCGTGAGGGACTTTCATTTGTGAAACACACAAAAAATCAGGGATCCTTCAGTTCTCCTGCCAGCTCTTCCATGATTAAAACAAAAGAGGAGGAATTGTATTTCACCTGTCTAACACCTGTCCAACCCCCCCTGAAAGGGTTTGCTGCATCCCCAAGTTACTCTCATTTGAGGCTTCACACTTTTCTGTCTGCTGTTATTTCACATTTCATTATCTCAGTGTTTCCAGACAAAAATAGTCCCACTCTGGCAAATCACTGGATGTTTTTCCTCTGTTGCAAACAGATTGCTTCCCTGCCCCTCCTCAGCATCCAGCCCCTAGCTGCAGCAATATCCCCTTCGTTAGATGGATCAGGAGCACCCTGCATCCTCCGTATCGGTTTCCCTCCAGATGCTGGGATTGAAGTGCTGGAAATTTCCATGAGTTCTGTTACCTGTCCTAACATTAAATGCAGACACGTGTGGGTGCATTCATAGGCTGCTTTTCACCTCCTGCTTCCAAGCTGATGTGGAAGCTGTAGGGAAAAGACAAATGGTATTTGCCAGTTAGGTCTACTAATTACAGGAGGTGTTTTTGGGAGGAAAAAAAAAATTGTTTTCACTTGCAGTCTTTCCAATCTGTTTTGAATTAGGAGACACTTAGGATTAGAAAGTGTTTTCTCATTAGAACAAATGTCACAGATTTAAAAATCTCTTCATTTAAATTCCTCCTAATGTTCTTTGGCTTGAATGAGTGAGCTCTTAATGTCCGTTTTAATTAAAGCATTTCTGTGGGATTTCTGTCTGGGCACCTAATGACAGCAGGTCTTGGGGAAGTGGATGTGCTCCAGCTAAGAATGGGAACTCCTGGATGGCAGCTGCAGCAGAAACTCTCCTTTTGGGGCTTTTTAGGGAAAAGTGCTAAAGGACACACAAATTAAGATCTGCCTAAGAAATGATCCCACGCTTCCAGCGGGCAGAAATACCACACGGTCTGGGAGGCACTGGCTGGGTTTACAAAGGGACTGATCTGTGTTTCCCAAGCAAGGCACTCTGAGTTTTTCTCTTTCTGCTGCTGTTCTCCTGCCATCAGCACAGGCTCTGGCAGCCAGGCAGGGGCACTGGGCTCAGGTGCAGCACCCTGTCCCTGCTGCCAGACCCCTCCTCTCCCCCACCCACTGCCCCACGTTTCTCCTCCCTATTCAGGGGAAGGTTTGGTCCTTCCTCCACTCCCCAGAAGCTCCCATGGTGCTGGATCCATTTATTAATGCACACCCACAGGAGCTCCCAGTGAGCAGGGCTTTGTCAGCTTTTCCAGGTAAGAAATCCTTTGAAACACCAGGTTTCTCCAGGCAGGTGTCTGTCTGGTGGCACGGGAAGGCAGGAAAGTGCTGTGAAATAAAAGCATGTTGGAATACATCCACATCCCTCTCCTGGAGCATGGCAAAGACAGTGGGAAGCATCCTGGTGGGGAATGGGATGATTCTGCTCCTCAGTGTTCTTTTCCAGCTGGGACAGTCCCCACTTCTCCCTTTTCTCTGGAGCAGCCTGGGACAGGAGCTGGTCCCTGCCTCTGCCTCACCACAGAACTGCCATCCCAGGGGGACCCAAGAGGAGAAGGACCTGCAGGCTAAGAGCCATCAGATGGTGGGAGCAGCACGTGGACAGTTCCCTACAGGCAGTGTAGGCATTGAAAAAACAAAGCACAGAGCCAGACCTCACTGATGGAAATCACAGAGCTGGGAACCTGCCTGGACTCACTCCAGTGCTGCCTGGCTCACTCCTCCCTCCTTCAGTGACAAATAAATCTGGGGACAGTTAATAATGAAAGGCTATTAAGATAAGATTTAGTCTTTATTGTTCTTGTGCTTCCTTCATTTGTCAGGCACTTGAACCAAACAGAGCAAACGTCGATCTGGGAAACGCTGCTGGGACTCAGGCAGTGGCAGATTTATTGGTGCTTGTGCCCAGACACCATCCAGGGGATGAGGAGTTACCTGGGCAGGTGTGGCCCTGTGTGATCAGTGTCCTGCTCCCCTCCCTCGGGACACTCATTCAAAGCAGTCACCTTCCCTTGGCAGCTCATGAACGACGTCACTGCTGGAGCTGGGCAGCATTTCTGGGCCAAAAAGTACATTGACAGACAAAGTGTTGTTTTGAGGAAGAAAATCATAGAATTATGGAATGTGTTGTGTTGTAAGAGAACAAAATATCAGCTCATTCCAACCCCACCTTCCATTATCCCAGGTTGCTCCAAGCCTTGTCCAACCTGGTCTTGGACACTTCCAGGGATCCAGAGGCAGCCACAGCTACCCTGGGCACCCTGTGCCAGTGCTGTTTAACCACCACACTTCAGGCAAATTGGTTTCTTTTTAATGACCTTTGGAAGTAATATTCTTTATTTGCTCCCCCTTCCCCAACAGATTAATTGTTTTTCAGTCTTTCCAGAGAGAATCCTCTTTGTGCTGCCTCCCATTCAGGGACTGTGAGCTGCTGTGTATCCTGGCGAGGTGGAGGAGAGCTTAGCAGCAAATCTTTCATTTCCTCAATGTAATAGTAAGAAAAACCAAACAAAATAAGCATAAGTTTTGTTTTCAGCAGGTTTTCAGCTGCATGTAGTGTGCAGATCCTGTAAGAAAAGACACCTGGATACACACAGAGCAGTGGGTATGACCCCAAGGCTGCCAGAGCTGCAGGAGCATTTGGACAACACTTTCAGGCACAGGTGGGATTGTTGGGTGTCCTGGGCAGGCCCAGGAGTTCAACTGGGTGATCCTGGCAGCTCCTTCCAGCTCAGGATATTCTGGTCCATGATTCTGTGACTCTTTGGCAGGAGTTCCTGTGGCAGGAGAGGGGAAACGTGCAGCCCTTCCCCAGACAATAGCAGTACAAATACAGCCACCTGCCTTTTGAGATCATGTTCACAGAGTTCTCCCTCCTTTAACATGAAGTGGATGAGCCCTAGCTCCCCCCTTCCAGCATCCTTTTATTGCTATTAGGCTGACTTTGAGATGGTGGAAAAAGAAATCTGAGAGAGGTGAGTTCCAAGGTCAGCGCTGCTCACCCGGCTCTGTCATCCCACTGAGCTCATAAATTGGTGTTAACACCTCCTGGAAAGAACAACAAATATAAAAGGAGAACCTTGCTCAGGCAGGGAAGCAGAGCCATTACTGGGGCAGCCACTGCAGAGCAGAGTCTGGCAGGACAGCAAATCCAGTCCAACTCCAGCCTGTTCAGCCCAGATGTGATCCCAGCCCCTGGCAGCATCTTGGTCATCTCCCAGGAGATGGAGATGCAGAATGCTGCCTTTTTAGGCAACTTGGTTTTTTAAACATCACAAAGCACCTGTGTATTTCTTGCTTCTCTCCTGTTAGAAATCTGCTTCAGCAGAGTGCTCTTTTTTATTTTATTTTTTTGCTTGTTCTTTAAACAGCTCCTTAGAATGGGGGTTTATGGTGTGGAAAGCACAAATTAGTTCAGAGCCTTTCATTTGTACCCCCTACCCCTTCCATTTATGATTCCCTTCAGTGGGATTCACAAAATCTATTATTGCTGCTGGCCACGGTGGGACTTTGGACAAAATTCTTTCTATGTTGACACTGTTGCTTCATTGTTATTCTTTCTGTAGGAGTGAAACAAAATGAAAAATTCATTAAAAACAGAGGGGGAAAAAAAAGGAGGAAAGAAACCCACTGGTATTTCTCTATCTCCCAGCACAAAAATCAAATGTGGAAGATGGAAAACAGGGTGATGGGAAGGATGAAAGGGTTAAATGTCTGAAGGATCCAACCACACGCAATGTCTGGGATAAACATGCCAAAAAAAGGATTAAAAGGACCTGTCATCTTCTCAGGGTCCCACTATCAAGTTAGGGGCCAGGAAAGGGTCCCACAGGTGGAGTCTCTTTGGGGTGTTTCAGCAGGCAGTGATCCCTCAGAGCAGCTCTGGGAGCTGCACCATGGCCCAGGGAGCTCCCCAAGCAGGGGCTCTGCTCTCACGGAATCTCAGGATAGATTGTCTTGAGCTGGGAGGGACCCCCAGGATGAGGCAGCCCAGCCCCTGGCCCTGCACAGACACCCCCAGAACCCCACCCTGAGCATCCCTGGCAGCGCTGTCCTGGAGCTCCTGGAGCTCTGGCAGCCTCGGGGCCGTGCCCGTTCCCTGGGGAGCCTGGGCAGTGCCAGCACTCTCTGGGGAACAACCTTTCCTCATCTCCAGCCTGACCCTCCTGGCACAGCTCCAGCCATTCCCTGTCACTGTCACAGAGCAGAGATCAGAGCTGCTCCTCAGGACGAGCTGCAGACCCTGATGGGACAGAACTCAGTCTTTTCTTCCCCAGCTGAACAAACCAAGTGACCTCAGCAATGCCCATGTGGCCCCTCCAGGCTCTCCCAGCCTGGCAGGACCCCACATTCTTCCCTTTCCAGCTGGGCTGGCACACCCAGTCCCCACACAGCCTCAAGTCCCCACAGACATCACCTCTAGTCTGCTTTGCCCCATTTTTCCAAGCAGGGAGGGGACAAAGGAGGGAATGTGAGGCATAGACAGACTCTGCTGGCAGTGGGACTCTGGGAACAGCTCCCCATGGAGGCTCTGGTGGGCTCCCAGTGCCTCCTTCTCTGGTGATGGGGCACTCTGCCTCATGCTGACTTCTTCCAGGACCTTCTGAATTCCCCAGTCTGCAGCCTTGAGGACACCTATTCAGGATTGGAGGGACAGATCCTCTGGGAAGGCACAGCCAGAGGAGCTGGGCCATGCCTGGAGCTCCTCCTCACCAGTGGGACCTCAGCAAAATTGCTCTGTGTGGTTCTTCAGCCTCAGAGCAGTGTGTGACTCTTTAGGGCAGACAGGGGGACTTGGAGCAGCAGATCCTCAGCTCTGCAGGTTGGAGGTCTCCATCCACTTTTTCCTAGGATGAGAATAAGGAGCATTTTCTGTGGTTCCTCCCATGGAATCCCACAGCAGCCCAGGTGCCTTGGTGCTGGGAAGGGCTTTGGGGTGGTCTCCTACGTTATCCTGGTGTTCCAAGTGAGCATCCCACAGTGCAGATGGGTGGCTCTGTAAGGCCTGGATGAGACCTGGACTCCAGGGAGATTAGGGATGGCTTTGTCTCTACCTGGGTGCCAGTTACAAGGGGCAAGACCCCTCAGGACTCTTTCCTGGGACCTGCCCTAATAGCCATAACAATGACCTGAGAAATGCACCCTCAAAATGAGGCCCTCAATGTCCCTTCCAACCTGAGCTCTCCTGAGATCTTGTAGCTCCCTGATCCTCTTCCCAAACCTGCTGCAAGTTTACTCTGTAGCTGCAGCTTTTTTTCTCATGACAGATGCTCATGGAGATCAGGTCTTGATCTCCACAATCACCACTACATTATTATCCATCCTAAGAAGGGGACATCCCCAAAAATAATCACCTGAATATTTAAGAAAAATAAAAATGACAAAACATTTCCCAGGATCTCTGCTGAGGAATGTCACAGGGGAAGAAAAGCTCTTTTTGTGATCAAGAGACTGAACTTCAAAACACCCAAACTGCACATCTCTGCAGGGCACCTTTCTGCAGGGTTATTAATAAGAAATAATTGTTTTAAATGCAGAAAAGTCTGTGTACTTTCTATTCCCTTCCAGAAGCCCTGCATCACTTGTCCTTAATGAATAATGAAAGATGCTTTTGTATTGCTTCCCACCCATAGACTTTCAAGTGATTGTTAAGCAATAATGAATAGGACTCTAAAGAAAATGAGGGCTTGATGAAAACTTAATTCTGGACTAATAACTGAAGCACCTGCTGTTGCACAAGTTTACAGACTTTCCTGGGGCTTTGGTGGGTGGAGATTCTTGGTGAAAGCTCTGAATGTTCCAACTCTGGGAAAATATCACTAAATGATTCTGAATTGTTGTTGTGCAGCTCCAAGGGAATTCGAATTTGGAAGGAAACTGGAAGATGGCATGCCCAGGACAGGCACTTTGATGCCCTGATCACAGCACTGCTGTGATGCCGTCTGACCTCACTCTCAGGGGAGATTTATCATGGAAAGCCAAACCCAGAGAGGACACTGTTCTCCAAGGAGAGAGGAGAGCAACATCCCATGTCACACTGGGGGAGTTGGATTTCATGGGGAATGTATCCCACCAGGAAGCTGATGTGGCTTTCAACCCTGCCAAGGCTGAAAGTGAAAAGGGTGCAACATATTTAACTCTCATGACTTAGTCCCTATTCACAATATCTTTTATGGGAATCGCAATGGAAAAACTTCTTGACAAGTTAGTTTAAAGATGCAAATACTCCTTATGGGGATATAGACATTGCTCTACTGGCAGGTGATCCACCTTTCCATGGAGCAGAGAATCAGGCAGTGGAATTGCCTAGACCTATAGTCACAGATATAAAAAATGCTGCTAGAAAAGCTGGCACCCATGTAAATGCTTATACTACTATCAGACAAAGTGAATTAGAACCCTTTGGTTCTTTCCTAAATCGATTAACACAAGCTGTGGAAACCCTTTCACCAAGGATGCAGGTGAAAAACTGAAGCTTGGAAGGGATATCATGGAATAATGGAATGGGTTGGATTTGAAGAGACCTTAAAGTCCATCTCATTCCACCCCTGCCATGGGCAGGGACACCTTCTGCTATCCCAGGCTGCTCCAAGCCCTGTCCAACCTGGCCTTGAGCACTTCCAGGGATCCAGGGGCAGCCACAGCTGCTCTGGGCACCCTGTGCAGGGCCTCCCCACCCTCAGAGGGGAGAATTTCTTCCTGATATCCCATCCATCCCTGCCCTCTATCAGCCACCAGTTGCCCAAGAAAAATTAAGTTGAAAAAGCCAGACAATTGCTCACAGTTAGGTTGGTAGGTACCAAGTTCTTGCCTCCAGCTCACAGCCAGAGAGGTCTTGATGTTGAGGGAGAATTCACCATACTGAGGGGTCTTTACCCAACCTTCAGAGGTATCTTCTGAGCACTCAACACTCCCACCAGTCCCATCAGGAACCAGCAGTGTGTCGGGTAGTTTTGTGCAACTGATCACTAAAATACCACTGTAATTCTGTTGGGATCAGTAGGGAAAACTTCAGGGGGATTTTGCCTTGATTGTCAATGAATCATCTGTGCTGTGGCACTGTCCCAGGCATGTAACAGGAATAAATGTCTGCACTGAAAGGGTTGTCCAGCCCCGGCACGGCTGCCCAGGGCAGTGGGGGAGTGACCATCCCTGCAGGAATTCAAAAGCCATGAGGATGTGACACTTGGGGACATATGTTAGTGCCAGTGCCGGGATAATGGCTGGACTTGATGGTGACTCTATGATTTATGACTGTGTGATATGTCATTCCTGCTGGTGAGCTCTTGCCCTTCCCTAACACGCTGTTGAGAGCAGCTGCATAACATCGTTTGCATTGAAGTGACCTGAGCAGCTGCGGGGAGCTGGAGCGCGCACACACACACACACACACACACACACAGAGCCCTGTGTGCCCCCGGAGCGATGCTGTCCCCAGCACCCCGCACAGCCCCGCGTGTCCCCGGAACGATGCTGTCCCCAGCACAGCCCCGTGTGCCCGTCCCTGCAGCGCCGGGGCTCTCAGCCCGGGCTGCCCCCGCCTTAGTCACTGGCGAAATGCTGGACGGTAATTTCGCTCAGGAAACATTTTCCCAAGAGAATCGTGAGTGCCAGGAGCGGGCGGACACAGCACGGAGCGGCCGAGCCGAGCATCGCGCTGTTACCGAGAGCCCGTGGGGAAGAGCAGCCGGGCTGGAGCTCCGGGCTGGAGCCGCGGCTCCGGTCCGCGCTCGGCAGGGACGCCGCGGGTGCGAACTTCGGCTGCGGCTCCGGTGAACCGGGCGCAGGCAAAAAGCGAGCGATGCCGGTGCGAGCACTGGGAGAGCTGCTCCGCAACTCCCGGGACCCCCAGCCCCGAGAGCCCCGAGCACAGCTCGACCCCGCCGTGCCGGCCCCGCCGCTCCCTCACGGGGACCCGCGCCCGGAGCAGCCCCGCGCGCCCGGCCCCGCCCGCGCCCGCCCCGCTTTGGACTCTTCCACCGCGCGGGCAGCGGAGCGGGAGGGAGCGGGCGGTGCGGAGCGAGCGGCGCTGCCCCGAGCCGAGCCCCGGCGGCGCGGCCCTGCCCGGCACAGCCCCGTGAGGGCGGACCGGTGCGGGCCGCGCCGCGGCAGCAGCGAGAGCGGGCGGCAGGCAGCGAGATGGGCTCTCCGCGGTGCGCGGGTCCCCCCCGGTGTGGAGCCGTGGTACGGTCGGCGGGAAGGAGCCGCGGCGCGGGGCGGTGCGCAGCACTGAGCCGGCGGCTCCCGCGGGCGAGGCGGGACGGGCCGGGCCCTCCGTCCGCACGGCACCGACCTGCCCGGTGAGTGCTGCCGCCCCTTCCCCCGGCTGCTGCGGGGGCGCTCCCGCCAGCCCGAGCGTGCGGTCTGTGCTGGCAGCGCGGGTCTCCCTGTGAGTGACTTAGTGCTGCTTTATTATTACTATTTTTTTTTCCTTTTCAATCTTTGCTTTCCTCACCGGTTTTCTTGGCGTGTGCTTAGGTTTTTCCGCCCCTGCTGCACGTTTTCCCCGTTTCAGGGGATGGGGAAGTGCCGCACCTGGCAGCCGCTGCCGGGTGGGTCCGACCCCGCCGGGCTGCGATGGCTCCGGGGCTGAGCCCTGCGCGGGTCCCGGACGCTTGGGAGGGATGTCCGCGGTGTGACCGCACGATCGTGGGGTACTTTGTGCCTCCTGCAAACCGGAGATGCTCGGCTGCTCTGCCAGCGGGGCCTCGGGCGGCCAGGAGCGGCTCCGTCGGCAGAAAACAGGCGGAATATCGAGCCCGAGCCGCGCCGCTCCCCGCCGGTCCGTGCGGAGCTCTGCGGGCTCCAGCGCGCCGTGCCGGAGCTCCTCTGTCGCGATTGTGTTGGGGCTGCTGATTCTGTTGGGCGCTGTATTTGGGAACAGGCTCCCCAGGAGTCACCATCCTTGGGAGTGTTAAAAATGAGCAGATGTGGCACTCGGCCGTACGGTTTTAGTGGCCATGGGGGGACTTGGTCAGAGGTTGGTACTTGATGATTTTGGAGGTATTTTCCAAGCTTAGTGATTGCATTGATTTGAGGTGCTGTGTGAAACTCCGGATCTTACTCCAGAGCAGCTCTGGTGAGTATGAGGCAGTCGGATCTGGCCGTGCCTTTGGAAGGGGTCCGGCGGCTGATTCTCTCTTTGGGCAGCCCAGGCTGCTGAGACACAAACTGCTGGGATGGACAGCAGGGTGGATGCACCTTTAATTTCCTGACTTGCTTCTGAGGAGCGAGAGCCCACCTGCAGGAACAACCCATCGCAGTTGCGCTTGCTGCAGTGCTTTAGCACAGAATCCTAGAATTACTTAGGTTGGAAAAGCCTCCTAAGATTGAGTCCAGCCATTAACCCAGCACCACCAAGCACACCACTAAACCATGTCCCCATGTTCCACATCTACACCTCTTTTAAATCCCTCCAGGGATGGTGACCACCACTTGTGAGTGTAATTCTCTCCTGGTTTTGGCACGGGGAAGGGCTGGGAACCAGCCCGTGCTGGTTGTGCTCCGGGGCCTTTCCCACTCTCCAGCAGCTGCTCGGGATTTTGAGGAGACTGAAGTGGATGGCAGCGCGGCTGGCCTGAGCTGACCCGCAAGGCCAGAAGCAAAGTCCCCCTTGTTTCACACTGAGGACATGGCTGTGTCCCAGTCCCGAGTGGTGCCCGATGGCCGGGCGGGGAGGGACTGCTGTCGGACCCTCCTGCCGGCCCTTCCCGAGCTGGCAGGGCCAGCACAAGCCCTTGGCGTTGGCCGTGGCTCAGAGCCCTGCTGAGCTGTTTTCTCTCTGGCTGAGCTGTTCTCCCTGGCTGTGTCAGCCCCTCCGGCCTGTCCGTGCTGCGGGGAGGAGGCTGAGCTCTGCCACAGGTGCCTCCCCTCTTGCTCTCCCTTCAGCAACTAATGGGAGATGGTGCTTTCCCTTTCATTTTGCCCTGTCCTTTATTCTGCTGTTTGTTGGGATTTGGGCCCTTTGCATTATCCTAAAGGACAGGAAGGAGCCTGGCTTCCCAGTGAGCTCCAGATGAGGAGCCTGCTATTGAGAGGGGGCTGAGGAGCTGTTCCACGAGCAGAACCTCAGGTGTGTGACACCTTTGTGGTCTGCCTGCTGTGGGTGACATGTCACAAGGTTTATTGCTTTTGTTCCTAGAAGCCTTTTTGTGACTTGTTTTGGGCTGTGTGTGCCAGCTTCCTTGGGGAGGGTGGGTGTTCAGACACTCCTCCAGCTCTCTGAGGATTGCTGCTGTTTTACTTCTGTCAGGCTAATATTGGAGATGGATTTCAGGGGAACAGCAAAGCAGAAAGAGGTGTGTCTCTTAAAAACTACTTTCTTTAGAAATGGCTGATAATAGCAGTGAGTTTAGGGAGGATGTTTTATTTAGAGGCTGAAAAGAGAGGATTAAAGCTTTTGACAGAGAGCAGTTTATGTGGAGTAAGTGATGGGACTTGATCATTCAGAAAAAGACTCTAACGTGTTCCCATCACCAAGACAGCTTACAGCTCTCCTTGTCCCAAATCATTCAATAAAAGCAACAAACCTCCCTTTGATTTGAGTTCTTTACTGGTGGCAGTGTGAGGAGTTTTCAGACCTAGCAGTAAATTTGTATCTGCTGAAAGGAAACAGCCTATAGGTATAAAAATCTGTGATATGCTAAAGGTACTGTGGATTTATCCAAGGTGTTAATTAGAGGCATTGGAAGTAGCTGTGTCTGTCTTGGAGAATTGCAGCTTCTCCTTCCTTGCCCCCTCCCATCAAGTTACTGGCACAGGGCTGTGCTCCTGGATTTGCAGAAGCACAAAGTCACTGCTTGTAAAATTACTGAAATAAAAAAGGTTTGTGCAGGGGAGAAGAAACAAGAATAAAATTTTAGGCTCAAATTGTGATTCCAAAACAAGTTGCTCATTCTTCTCACAGCTTGAGGTTTGTGATGAAAAGGTTGAAAATACCCAGCAAGAAAAACAGGCTGGGGAAAAAAAAAATCTGGAATAAACTGAACAGAGTGAAATTCAGAATAAACTGTCATCAGAGAGTGTTTATAAACCTGCTGGAGAAAGGGGAGGGAGCAACCATTCAGATCAATAACAAGTTCCTTTTTTTATAACTGTAGTGCTTTAATCATATAGTTTAAAAAAAATAATCCTAAATGTGTGCATTTTATACCTGTGCTGGTAGCTGGGGCTAAATCTGCCGAGTTCATGCTGATCTGGGTAATCTGAATCAAGCTGAATAGTAAAGAGGCTCTTAGGAGGATCTGAAACCCAGGAGGCATTTTTCAAACCTGAGTTATGTCACTTTTTTTAGAGGTGCCTCAGGCAATTGCATTTTAAGAAGACAAAGCTTTTGTTTTCAAGCTGGCCTAGAAAAATGCCAAGGATGAATCCAAAGTAAAGGCTTTCAGAAGTTGTCATTTGTGATTAAGTTGATTTTGCTGTTGTGCACAGAAGGCCGCTGCCTTCCCCAGCGCGCCCAGAGCTGGGGCTATTTTTATTTCTGCCACCAGTCCCGGTGTACCTGTTTAATTCCAGTGAATAATAGTGCCCAGGGGGTCTCACCTGAACGTGTGTATTTAATGAGAAGATCAGGTGTCTTCCAGCTCCCTCTCCAATAGAAAATGAACTGTAGGTGCATTATAAAAGGCAGAGTTGAGGTGATACTGGGCAGGGATTGACTTAGATGGCTGTTCTGCAGAACTAACATCTGTCTGTGTCTAGTTTAGTACTTGAGATGTTGGAAATACCAGAGCCAAGGCTTCAAACCGTGAGCAAAGGCTGTTTCCTTTCACAGAGACCAGCCTGCATGCACACAGTGAATCCAAAGCTTTTCTTGGGGCTTCTCATGTTACTTGCAGCCTAAAACAATCAGAAAGAGTATCCTCGTGTTGCCAGGCTGTGGCCAAACAAGAGCTGCTCCTGCCGGCCCGAGCTGGGGGAATATTGTGCAGGATGTGACAGATGATGCTGGAGCATGGATGTGGAAAAGTCTGCTGCCTGCAATCTGGAGTGCTGTGAGCTCCCAGCGAGATGCTGCTCGTTAGAGAAAGGTGAAATCCTGCGAGTATTGTAATGACTTCTTGTTCTCAAATAAAACGAGAGCAGGTTTTGTCTGAAAATCTGTCTGAAAGCAGCTCTGGCTGCAGGAGCAGTGCCAGGGCTGTCTCACCTGGGCAGGAGGTGTCCCTGGGCCCCCCATCCCTGGGAGCGGCTGATTGCTCAGCCCTGGCTCTGGCTAGCCAGGGAAGGGCTATAAGGGCAGCCTGACTCATCCTTTTGGCTCTTGTATAACACCCAAACAATGCTGTTTGTCCTCCTGGCTTGCCTGGCACCAGGAGCTGTGGGGCTGGATGGACCCTCTCCAGGGGCACCTCTGAGCTGCAGCTCCTGGAGCAGCTGGCTCCTGCACCTCTCAATCCTAATATTTTATTATTTTTTTAAAAGCAAGCCTTGAGAATGTGTTGCAATTGTGTAGAGCAAGTGGTGCTGGTGATCTGAGGCAAGACTTGGCCTTGCCTTTGCAGGGAAGGTCCCCAGTTGATTCCAGGGCTTCTGGGCTTTTCCTTCCCCTCTGCTGCCAGAGCTGCCCGGCAGGATGTGCCCAGCAGGATGCCGAGCTCTGTTCCAGGAGCATCCCTGTGCTTGCAGGCGAGTAATTCCTTTACTGACCATCCACAGACTTTGCCAGTGATGTTGCACAACTGTCTGTTTCTGTGGGGTTTTTTTGGGTTTTTTTTTCTTTGTAATTTGTTCCAAAAAGATCTGGTTTTAAAATAGAAAACACAAAGCCACGTTGCTAGGGTTTATTTCTACCAAGAGTAAGGTAAATAGATGGGTACCTCTGGGCTATGTGTGTGTGAATTCAGTGACTCCCAGGTGGTATCTGCAGCATCACCTCCATGTGGAGATGGTACCAAACAAAAGGAGCTGAGAAATGCCAAGGCTTTATCTGATGCTTTTGCAAGCAGCTTACATTTCAACAAATACAGCCACGATGGGAACGAATGAGAACTCATTTTCGGGTTGCTACAGCAGGGAGAATGAGAATGGCCGGGTTAAATGTGTGAGCAGGGATAATAACTGAGGCAGTGCAGCTCTGCCTCCTGCTGGGTCAGGATTCCCCTGGCTCCTGCCTGTCCCACCTTCCCTGGAGAACATCCTTCCCCTGGGCTCGTCAACAGCAGACAATTTCTGCGAGAGAAGGTGTTGAAAAGGTGGCAATGGACACTCGTTGTGGAGCCATTGTTCATTTTAATGTGGGAATTCCCGAGTTCAGGATGGGCTGGCAAAGGTCACGGGGTGGACAGAGGAGGTGGTTGCAGGTCTCTCCCACCAAAGCTCTTGATGTCTTTATTAGTCTAAATCGTGTGCTGCCCTTCTGTCTTTAGCAAACTTTCTGTTGGAAAACTGTATTGAAAGCATTTGTGAGAGGAAAAGTTCCTTTGGAAGGATGTGGGGAGTGCTGGCTCTGCCAGTTCTGCAGAGGGCAGCTGCTGCTGTGGCTGGTGTGTCACTGGCACGTGTGTCACTGCCCACGGCTGCCTTTCAGTGACATTCTCCACTCCAGGGACTTCAGGGTGACTCTTCTGGCCCAGCATGTGGCCCCTGTGTAAAAGACTGCAGGTGGCTGGTGCCCAAATATAACTGGCTTTTTTTCAAATCTGGAAAAAAATCTCAGTGGTTGCTGTGGGAGCTGATGGTGCTGCTTGGCCTGAGCTGTGTTCCTGCTGAGGGGCAGCACTGGAGGGGTTTGGTGGTTCAGCAGCTCCTGGTTCCTGCCCCTGGAGCTGTGTCTGCTGTTAAACAGGTATTTTTGTTGGTGCTGCAGCAATCTGCAATGCTTGGAGCTCCTACAGCTCCCAAAGCTCCTTCAGAAGTTGGTAAAAGCTGTAAGCAAGGCAGAAATCCCCTTGAGCTCTTCTAGTAGTTAAAACTTAATTTTTTTTAGTTTATAATTTTTAACTTCTGCTCTTATCTTCACACATTTCAACAGGCCAGCAAAACCTCGCCTGTCTCTGTGATGGCTCTGAGAGAATCCCAGCATGGTTTGGGTTGGAAGGGACCTTAAAGCCCACTCTGTCCCACCCCTGCCATGGGCAGGGTCACCTCCCACTGTCCCAGGTTGCTCCAAGCCCTGTCCAGCCTGGCCTTGGGCACTGCCAGGGATCCAGGGGCAGCCACAGCTGCTCTGGGCACCCTGTGCCAGGGCCTCAGCACCCTCACAGGGAACAATTCCCTCCCAGTATCCCATCTAACCCTGCCCTCTGGCATGGGGAGCCATTCCCCTTGTCCTGTCTCTCCATCTCTTGTCCAGAGTCCAGGATCTGGCTCTGAAATGTCTGTTTATGATGACACATCCTTGGTGCAGCCCACACCCTGCAGCCAGTGTCCATCCTGTCCCTCTGGTGGCACCTGGGCACCCTCAAGGCACAGGTGTGGCTGAGGACAAACACCTTGGGAAGTTCCCCTGGCAGGAAACCTGTGCAGGTAACGCTGTGGAGCATCTCCAGGGGATGCTGCACATCACAGGTGGGATTTGTGTGTTTTGCTGTTAATGAGGAGCTGCTTCCTGCAGCTGGGCTCCCCAGGCACCTCTGCAGCACAAACAGCATTGCCAGGGTGAGTGTGCTGATAGCTCTGGTGAGCACAGCCACACCTCGTGGCAGGAGACAGCCAGGGAGGGCTTAGATGATTTAATTAAAGTTGTTGTGAGGAAGAAATTAAATTTGGTCCCTTGCCCTGCTGGTATTACCAGGGAGTGAGCACAGCCTTTCTGAATGGAGCCATTCCTTGCCTTCTGTTTGCCTTGGAAAAAAGCAATTTCTCTGTCAGCTTTTAGCCTGGCTCCTGGGCCCCAATTGCTTGTTTGTCTTCAGCAGCTCCCCAAATCTGCAGCTTTGAAGATGGCCTTAAACATTGATAATCTCTTACAGTCCTTCATCTTTGTTCTGCCAGCAGACATTAGGAAAGATATTTTAAATTACCTTTTCCCCCCAAAAGAATGGGCTGTATGTATGGGCTGGGAGAATTAAAGCTCTTCCACCCAAGTATAAATCAGCTGCTCTTGTGTTTTTGCCCAGTTCTCCTGAATTCATCTTCTAGCCCAGTCTGCAAAGCAGGGATTTCAGGAAAGATAAAAGCTGAAGTGCAACTTAATTTTGAGGCAGAATCTACCAGTTCCATTTGGGGAGCAGGATCCTGTTTGAAAATGGCTTTTTCTCCCCTTATTGCAGCAGTGGGATTCTTTGTTCCTGCTGCTCTCTAGGGAGGGGCTGGGGGGCTCCATGGCATGGTACCATTCAGACAGTGGGGTGCAGAGGTGAGCTGATGTCCGACACTGGCAGGGAAGTTTGGAAAAGAAACTTTGGATCTCTTCCTTTACCATTTGAGCGCTGAGATCTGGGAAAAATAAGTACTTGCTAACAGCAGAACATTTATTCTGTGTCAAACAGGCAGCAGACAGCAGAGGTGCTTAATTCAGCATGGAAAAGCCCAGAGCTACAGCTGAACAGGCAGGAAGGTTTAATCAATCATTTGGAGCAGGTTTCTGATGCTCCTTTATGCAGACACACTTTTTTGTGGTGGTGGCGTTAACACGTTTTTGATAACAGGTCACAGCAGCCTCTCTCCCGAGCAGAGCTGGGAGGGAGCAGGTTATTTAGATGCACAATCAGCCTTACCCCTGGTGCATGTCGCAAAATACTGGTGAGAGGACGTCCTGGAGGGCTTGGGCTGAGGAGTTTGGCTCAGTGAAGGGGGATGCAGCAGCCTGAGCTGTGTGTGGGTTCTTGATCCAGGCTGGTGTCTGCACTCATTGCTTTTATTATCATTTATCATATCATAGAGTCACAGACTGGTTTGGGTTGGAAGGGACCTTAAGGCTCATCTCATTCCAATCTCCTTCTGCAGTTCCATTTGCAGATTCCATATCCCCATCCCCTTTTGTGTGCTCATGCTCTCAGCCTTTTCAACCCCTCATTTGCAAGAGGGGGGGGAAGAACAGTGCCTCAGAGTTAATAGATTTCAGCTTTATGTGTAGTATAAACATCTATATTTTATAGTTTGTTATGAGGCATTGGTGCAGGGGATTCTGGCTCAGCAAGTCAGAGGCTTTTACCCACTCAGTGATGTGAGTAATTTATGGCTTGCCCCAAGTCTGCACAGCTGGGTTGCCAAACTACAACATGTTGGGGAGTAAATATTGCATGTTTACACAAAGCCTTTTCTTTCCAAGTCCCCAAAAAGAGGATGAACCACTTTTACAGGCTGCTCAGGCTGGGGAGGTGCCATATCCTGGGGCAACATGTGCTTGGGAAAAGCAGCCCAGAAATCTTATAAATACAGTGAATTTTAAATTCTTTCCTGTGTTGTAACAGGAGGGGAGCATTTCTGAGCATCTCCACAACCTGCAGTAATGTGGCAGTGATGAGAGAGAGAAAGCTTTGTGCAGTGGGGGCAAACAGCCTTTAGATCCACTGAGTCTTTGTTAAAAGAAAGTGTTTTTGGAAGTTGCTGCCTTTGGAAGTAGATGCTGTCAGCCCATGCTGGAATTGGTACTAACAGGGGAAACAGGCTGATGCTGCTGAGGTGCAGAGAGCCAGGATTTGTGCTGCTGGTGGCTGCTTTACAAATGTCCAGGTTAAATCAGGCAATAAGTTTGGATTTTATTTTATTTTCCTTTCTTTCCTTTTCCCTTGTCAACTTCTTGTTTTACTTTGAGTCTCAGAGTCCTGAGCAAGATGAATCTGCAGCAAATAGACCAGCTGATAAAACTGATGCAAACCAATTAATTTATTTTATTAGAGATATTAAATAGTCTGAGCTGGAAGGGTCCCACAAGGATTGAGTCCAACTCCTGGGCACTCCAGCTATCCCACCCTGTGCCTGAGAGCATTGTCCAAGTATCCCTTGAGCTCTGGCAGCCTTGGTGCTGTGATCCCTTCCTTGAATTCTTGGTCATCCCTCAAATTTTGCTTGCTAGAAGTTATCTAGTGAGAATAAAGGCAAATAGGAGGTATTGATAAGGCTTCCCACTCACTAGGGTTGCTGTAAAAAAGCTGTAGCCAAATCTGAGGAATCTATAGGATTTGGTAGCCAGTGCTGACGTTTGCCCTTGCAGCAGGGTGGGATCTGAGGCTCTGGGCTTGGTGAGGAGCAGTGTGGCTCTGGCACTGATGCTCTAAATATATAACAGGTAGGAGGGCTTGTGACTTGGCCTGACCTTGGGCAGAGCAGAGCTGGGCACAAAGCCAGGGCTCAGCTCCCAGCTCCTGCTGTGTGACGTTTGCTGTGCTGTTCTGGCCTCCCCCGGACCCTGCAGATCCCTCCTGGCCATTCCCACCCCATTCCTGGGGCTTTGCCCTGTCACAGCTGATGTTCTCGGAGGGACTGGACTCTGGGCAATGCCTGGCATGTGGCATTTCTGTGGTGCAGCTGCATAGCAGTCATTTCTGCAGGGCTTAGTGCTGGGTTGAGGAGCTGGCCCTGTCCTGAGCACCCTCCTTGGCAAATCTGCACCTGTTTCCTATTGCTGCACCGACTCGTTTTCTCACCTTTTTTGTCTCAGGGTTCAACTCTGGGAGGTAACAGACACCTGAGACACCTGAAATTACAGAATCACTGAGGTTAGAAGAGACCTCTAAGAGCAGCACCTCTTTGCCATGTCCCCAGGTGCCACATCCACGTGGTTTTTGAACAACTGCACCACTTCCCTGGGCCGCCTGCCCTGATGCCTGACAGCTCTTTCAGTGAAGAGATTTTCCCTAATATCCAATCTGAACTTCCCCTGGCACAGCTTCAGGCAGTGCCATTCTGTTACTTGATTCCCTGAGAGAAGAGCCTGACCTGACCTGTCCTAATGGACTTGGACTTTGTCACCCAGGTGACCTGGGTGCTGCAGGAGCATGCAGCTTGTTTTAGGTGAAGAGGTTTTGCAGCAGTGCTGTGGTTGTCCCCTGATTCAGCAGCCCCAGGGCTCTGTCCCTGTGCTGGTGCCATTAATCATCCTGTGAGGATCCCTGGGGGATGGATGTCAATCCTTCACACTCTGCCCAAGGTTACAGGGCTGCCGGTCCTGGGAGCAAAAGCTGCGTCCCAGTCTTGAAAATCATAGAATCCTACAGTGGTTTGGTTAATGATCATCCCATTCCACCCCCTGCCATGGCAGGGACACCTTCTGCTGTCCCAGCTTGCTCCAAGCCCTGCCCAGCCTGGCCTTGACCACTTTCAGGGCCAGGCAATACTGGGAAGTGTATTTAAACAAAAAAAGATGGGCAATGCTGCTCCCCAGTTCCCGTGTGAATCCTGGTGCAGCGCTCCTGTGCACAGCTGCCTTTTGTTCCTGCACGTTCCCAGGCAAAGCAGGTGGTGTTTAATTTTTTTTCTGCGTTTAAAAAAAAATCCTGTGTGGCGTGCTGTGCGAGGCTACTCACATCTGTGCACTCTATGTAGGTCAGATGTGTAGTTGCTTCTTTACCAAGACTAAACTTGACAGCGTTTCCTCGCTGCAGCCAGCCAGGGAGGATCACAAAATTCACAAGCTGCCTCCATGAGAAATGTCCTTAGGGAAGACCCACGGGGGCTGTGTGTGCAGGTGAAGTGTGCTGCCTTCGTGGTGTGCTCCAGGTTTGTGGCAATGAGCTGTATTGGTGAAAGATTTATTGGAGCTGCGTATCCAGGCTTGATTCAGTGTCATATCAGATTAGCCTTGCAGCTGGAAATGCTAAATGCTTCCCTGCCCTGCTTCCAGCAGCTGCCTCTTGCTCTGCTCCCGCTGAAAAGCCTGTTCCCTAATCTCTGCAGCCCGTGTTTCTCTTGCTGTATTTCTTCACATGCAAATGCCTCTCCCTCCCCTTTCCTCCCCCCAGCCAATCCTGTTCTGGCATTCCTTGACCTCTTCTGACTCTGGCAGTGGTGGAGGAGAAAATGAGTTGGAAACAGGCAACCTGTCATGCCCAGGAGCCAGTTAGGGATGTGATCTAGCACCTTTTAGAGCAGTGGAGAGTCTCCCCTTGCTCATGGACACAGGCTCAGATCCAGATGTGTTTGTGTCCTCTGATCCCTCAGTCTGATCCCAGCCCATGGAACAGGAGACCCAAACCAGTCTGACTGGTCTGTACATGTTGGGAGTTCCTTCTGTCTTCAGTCCTGAGGTTCTGTGAATGATGTAGGAACTTTCTTCCTCACAGAAGGGTTTTTTTTGGAGGGAGAACTTGAAAACAGGTCCCTGAACATCCATTAAAAACAGATAAACGGAGGACTTAAGGTTCATTTAAATCTGAAGAGGGAACTGGCTTTGCTGCCCACATTACTTTTTCTTAGCTGAGATGACCTTGGAAGCCACCACAACTGGAGCAGTGGCAGAGGGGGATCAGATGAAGGTGGATATGTGGAGGTCCTTACGCAACCCTGTGCAGGGTGGAAGATATTAACAGTGTTGAAATTGTTCTGCCTGCTCCACAAGTCTTACAAGAAACATCTGAACTGAAAGAAGGGCTCCACCTGCCACCTCCTCCTCTGAAATGAGCAGCACCTGCAACAAAGGATTCAGCAAAGGAAGGATTGTCTGCAGGCACCAACAGCTTTCCAGGAGACTCCAGATGGGATGGGAAGGGTGTCCTGAAGCAGCTGGATGAGCTTGGGACAGTGGTGGTGAGCAGCTCCAGGTGACTGGAGCAGTAAATGGTGGTAGGTGGAGCACTGGTCTGGTTGTGACTGATCCATGGGTTTGGGAGCATTGCTCCTGGGTTGGAGTAGGCTTCCAGGGTGAGGAAATGCACTCTGGAATTCATGGAGTCACACAAAGTTTCATGGGAACGAGCGGTGTTGGAGCACTTGAAAGGAAATTGGAATAATTGAAAATTGCTTGTCCTACAAGAATTCCAGCTGCAGTTCCTGCTCAGGGTGTAAATGAGTGTGAGGATATCCCAGTGCAGCTCTCTCTGCTGCAGAGACCACCCTGCTAATTGCTCTGCTGCTGTGTGCAGCCACAGATCCAGGGATGAGACGTTTCCCTTGGCTGCTCCTTCCCTTTTTCCTAAATAAGATGAACAGTGCCTTGTTAGGGAAGCTCCAGAGTGCAACCAATCTCTTAAGCTCCTGCTGATCAACTGAAACTAAGAGGGAGCTAATGAAATCCCTATTGCCACAACACATTTGTTTTGACCTTTAAAGGGAAAATGTGCTGGTGAGTCAGGAGTCCCACCAGGAAATCTGGGCTTGTTTTGGGTGGGAGATGGAGTGGAGACTGTGGGGGTCTAAAGTGGAAGCAGAGAGCAGAGCAGGGGGTGAATTTGCTGAGCTCTGGGTTCTGCTGAGCTCACAAGTGCTGTCCCCTCAGCTTTTGGGGGTCTCCTTTAGCTGTTCTGGTTGTGAAACAGAGGTGCTTGAGTATTTTGCAGTTTTCTCCTGGGATTTTTTTTTTTTTTAAAGCAGGATGTAAACTCCTTATTTTTAGAGATGAAAAAGGGAGGCAGGGAGGATCCTGTGCCATTCTTTACATTCACAGCAGAAGTGAAATGACTGATTCTGCCATTAAAATGTTGAGATTTAATGTTTTGGCCAAAAGTCCGTCTGAGAAGGGTTTGGAGGAAGTTTGTGCCTCAAGGGGAGGGAGCCTGGCTGAGCCTCCCAGCAGCTCATCGAGGTCTTTGTTCATTCAGTGTCAACTCAGGTGGGAGAAGATGGGCTAAGGCTGAGTTTAGCGCTTTGAGGAGGCTTTCCTCCTGAAAGTTCAGAGGTAAAGAGGATTTTGCACTCAGCAGGACCTCTGTCCATGGGATTTTGCATTCAGCAAGATCTCTGACCATGGGAAGGTGGCCCTGGAAGCACTGACTGTTGGGCTGGCTTTCTCCTGGCAAAGACCTTGAAGGTCTCAGTTGCCACATGCAGCAAAGCTCAGGTGTCTGGAAAGTACAGACACCTTGGGGACATCCATCTCTCACTCTGGTGGGTGTCCCTGGGCCCTTCTCTGGCTCCAGTGCTCCAGAGGAGCACATGCAGCCAGTTCTGTACTGGGACCAGTGCTGTGGTGGTGATGGACACGAGCTTGTGCTTGCCCTTGGGGTAGTGGGCACCATCCTGCCCTGAGAGCCTGTCCCTGCACAGGGACTGGGCACAGCTGCTCCGTGGTGCCAGGAACTGATGTTTGTGTCACAGCTGGAGGCAGCAGCTCTGCATTCTTGGAGTTTTGGGATGGGTTTTGCTCCCAGAACCAGGCTGCTTCTCCCAGCAGCCTGCTTGTACTCTCCCTTCTTAGAACTGGAACGAAATCAGTCCTCTGCCTGAGCTGTTGGAATGATTTTTGTGACGACTCAGGAAGAGCAGCAAGGGCCGTGGAGGTCCTGGGATTGTCAGAGGTCTGCAAACTCTGACCCTGGCACACCCTGTGTGCCCCTAGTCCTTTTCTAAGAGGAATTTATTAACCTTCTGCAGTAATTTTCTGTCTGGCTGCCCCTTGTGCAAGGCAGGATGAGGCTGGGGGGAATTGAGGTGGAACTACCCCTGGGGCTGCCTTTGGGCTGGATTCCACACCTGCCTGCCTAAGGAGGCTCCACATGGAGCCTTGTCCATCCCTGCTGCTGATTCAGTACAAACCACCCTGGTCAGAGTCCAGGAGGCACTTCAGGGTCTCCAGCACTCCATGGAGGTTGTCCCCATTGACTTGTAGTGTTAAAAAGGAGTAGGAGTCGCTTGAGAAGTGCTGCCTGTCCCTCTGCTGCCACCCCAGACTGCCACCAAGGCTGTGCTTTGATTTGCCTCCATGCACACACGGATTATTTTGATCTTAAATCACCTGGGAATGCCAGGGAAGCTGGGAATCCTGCATCCCCTGCTTGCTCCAGTTTATTAAAATCCCCCATCCATAAACAATAACTCTTCAAAGCTGTGTGCTGCAGAAGCTGCAGTGCTGGGTCATGTATAAAACATGACCCTGCCAAAACCAGCCTGCTCCTCTGGGGGCAGCTCAGATCTGGCCATCCTTGAAATAATGCTCAAAACAAGGTGTCTCCTGCTTGTTCAGCAGAGCCTGAGACTCCTTTAAATAAAATTGTGACACTGGATTTTGTCAATAGGATCTGATTTGTCCCTTGGAATGGGAATTATTTCCTGACTGATGTCAGCAGTGCCTCTGGGATGGTGGGATTTAGCTACAGATTAGCATGAGTTACTTGGTTTAAAGGAAGGCAGAAAACATGCCAGCCCCAGCAATTTGACCAAACTTTACATTTATCTGTGTTGCAGGAACAGTGGGGAGCTCCTGCAGCCCAGGCTGGGGCTGTCAGTCAGTGCTGCTGGCTGTGTGTGTCACCCTCTGCCCCTTGGAAAGGGGCTCAGCAGATGGCAGAAGTCACTTTTTGTGCCCCCCTTTGGGGAAGAAATCTGCTGGTTTCATGGTGACTGAGTGGTGGGAACAAGGGAGGGCTCAGGAGTGTGATCACCATCCTGGATGTGTTAAAAAAGACTGGTCATGGCACTCAGTGCCAGGGTTTGCTTGATGAGGAGGTGTTGGGTCATAGGTTGGCCTTGATGATCTCAAAGGTCTTTTCCAAGCTGGTTCATTCTGTGAGACTTGAGCAGGAGTCCTGCACATCTGGACTGTCCCATCACTTCTGCACATTTCCCTTGGGTGGAATTGCAGCTATTTCAAGGTAATAATCTGGCACAACCTGCTCAAATGTTGAACCAAACCCCATTCCTACTTGTGGTACTCATTGATTAAAATATTTTTCAATAAGCTTTTGCTGTCCATATATATGTTTTCCATTCTTGGTGGGTTTTTGTTACCCTTTTCTGTGCCAGATAAATATCCCCAAATGAGTGGTCTCTTGATTTCAAATTCTGTATTATTTTTGAGTGTTGTGCTTTTCTTTTCTCTCTACCTTTTGCTGCCTGGCCTCCTCCGGGGATGTTGTTTTCAAGATTTATTCTGCAAGATTTATTCTTGCAGCTATTTCAGCAGGATGGCCAGCTGCAGGCATAGGAGAAAAAAAACGTCAAAAACCTCAGGATTTTCATGTTGCTTGACCTCAGGAGCCCCAAGTGTCAGGAACCCAAATAATAAACACTGTCAAACCTTGGAAGGTGGTGGGACCTGGTGACCTTGTAGTGCATGTCTGGACAGACTTGTGCTGCACTTTCAGGTTCCTGATGGTCTCTTTAAAATGCTGTGCTGCACCTTTGCATCTGAGGAAGGTATGGGAGTTTTCTCTTTTTTTTTTTAGTTATTATATTCTGATTTAGGCCCCAAGAAGCCAGTGAAATTCTTGAGGCTCCTTAAGGCTCCCATGTTGTGTTTTTTAATTCCTGTGTGCTCATTCACCATTGCAGCAATGAACTTGGAAAGGCAGCACAGGGAAGTGGTTATGGTAGATATTAAGAAAAATCCTAACTGGAGTTTGAGGAGCTTGGGGTGTTGTGGGGATACTTCCTCAGCCTTGGGCTCTGTAGGACCAGTGTGTGTCTGTGCTTCCATGTGAATTTTCACACTTCATGGGCACTCTAATATCCCTGCTTCCCGTTTTAATTCCATTATGTGCTGTCTGTGAGAGAATCCCAGGATGGTTTGGGTTAGAAGGGACCTTGAAGTCCCTCCCTGTCCCACCCCTGCCATGGGCAGGGACACCTCCCACTGGCCCAGGCTGCTCCAACCCGTCCAGCCTGGCCTTGGACACTGCCAGGGATCCAGGGGCAGCCACAGCTGCTCTGGGAATTCACATCCCTGCCCTCCCCACCTTCCCAGGGAACAATTCCTTCCCAATATCCCATCCATCCCTGCCCCTGGCAGTGGGCTGCTGTTCCCTGTGTCCTGTCCCTCCAGGCCCTTGTCAAAGTCCCTCCCTCAGTTCTCTTGGAGCCCCTTCAGGACACTGGAAGGGCTCTAAAGGTGCTGATGTTTGAAGATGTCCTGAGTTATCACCCCTGTCTCTGTATCACCTCTGCGGTTTGTCTTCAACTTGTCGAGTTCTTATCTTTATCTCTTGGGAGATGCCAGGGCTGTTCCACAGGAGGCATTTCCTTTTATCAGGAAGATTTTATTCACTCTGTGGCTCTTCCATGCCACAACAGTTTTGCAGCTGTGAGCTGAGCTTGGCTTGTTGATGTTCTGGTCTGAATTGGGAGTAATTCTGGTTTCACTACAGCTATTTTGATACACAATATAGAAGAATGGAGCTCTGTGATAAATGGGCCTTTGACAGGGCAGGAGTGTTGGCAGACAGCACACCTGGACCCTATGGCTCAAAAGAAACCTTGACCTCATGAAGTAACCTTAGACTTTATTATTCCTGCAAAAAAACACAGGTTTCTCCTATTCTTTGTGTTCTGCAGACTTGTGCAAAGGTTTCCTGCAGGGATTTAGGCTGTGTATTTCAGGGAGTGGGGCACAGACCTTGGGGTGCTCCCTGCCCTCTGCCTGCGTTGTTTTGTCACCTCACTGGGATGGAGGGGCTGACCCCAGCTCGGTGGTGGCACAGAGGGGATGTGCCCAGGCTGTGGGTCAGCCCTTCCCAGGGCTTGTGCAGGGTCAGTGCTGCTGCTCCAGGAGCTCTGTTTGTCACTGGTGCTCTGTGATCTTGCTCTGTGGGTTCATCCTGCTGCTGTTGGACCTGCAGAGCCAAAGGCACTTCCCAAGCCTTTATTTCCAGGATTATCTAATTCCTTGTTTTGTATGCACTGCAAGTGTGTGTGAGTCCCTCTGCTGCAAAGCTCCTGAAGCCTTTGGAGAGTCTCCCTAGTTTACTAATTCTTGGATGGGATTCTAGCTGTCCATGGAAAATCTGAGGCTCTTGTGCCAAGGCAGGGCAGACAGGCCCCAGGTCCAGGCACAGTCATTCTGCATTCCCTCTGGGAAGCTCATCCCTGGGACAGGCAGCACCAACCAAGCCACTGGGGTTTGACAGAATCTGTTTTTCAGGAGCTTTCTTTCCCCCTGGGCACCTTGGGTGTTTGCCATAGTGAGGAGGGCCCACCCTCAGTGCCAGCAGCTTTCTGATGAGCAGAGACTCTGGAATGTGAAATCCAAGAATTAAATCACCCCACACTCAGACTCTTCTGCTGCCTGTCCAGAGCAGCTCTGCTCGCAGCCCTGTCCCTTCTGCTCCTCTGTAATGCTGAAAATCTAGAGCTATTTATGCATCTTCAATTAATTAAGGAAGGATGGTTGATTATTTTCTAAATACCATGCTTAGGAAGAAGAGACTTCAGTGAAACTTCATTTCCCTGGCTGCCTTTGTACTGTGGTTGATAATTATTTTTAAACTGCCCGTCATGTTGTGAGCAGGGTTGTTGTAGAGTTTTTTTGCAGTTGTCAAAATGTCAATTCTAATGAAAATCTCCACAGACACGCCATACCTAAGTGATTTAAGCCTTTAGGCTAAACAGGCTGCTGGTAAAATGCTGCTCATTTTCAGATGAGTCAGAAAGGTTTCTGTGTGTCTTTTTTCTAATATATTTTTGTTTGGTTGGAATGTCTTCATCAAAAATTGGTTGTTGAAGGTTTTTTTTTTTTCTCCCTTTTTCAAGGCTAAGCAGCTGCCTGTCAGCTCACCCCAGAGCTGCTTGGAATTCAGCATCTTACACAGCAGTCACATTTGGGAAAAGGGAAGTTCCTGTGTAATAACAATAATTGAAAATTAATAGTAGATTAAATTAATACATAATTAGAAAACACTAATGCTCCCTGTGAACAAAGGCTGATTCCTACAGGAGCCTTATGAACTGAAGAGGGAAAGTGTATGAAGCTTTCCCTGGGCCCTGTCTATTCCAGCCTGCAGATCATTAAAGCAATTATAATTTCACAGAGGTTTGATCTGGAATTGATTTCTTTGTGATAATTCAATTTGGAGCCTTGCTTCCTCCGGGGGAGCAGACGACAGAAGATGAAGTGTGTAATTCCTGAGCCGTGTCCTCAGGCCTGGGGGGGGCTGGAACCCACCCAGGAGGGACCTGGATGGAGCCTGGCACCTCTTAGAGCGTAATTAGATCATTAACAGCAGCTTCCTTTGGCTGGGAGGTGCACAGGGGTGCATGTGGGGTTTGGGTCCCTGCATCCTGGAGCTGTGCCAGGGAGGGTCAGGCTGGAGATGAGGAAAGGTTGTTCCCCAGAGGGTGCTGGCACTGCCCAGGCTCCCCAGGGAACGGGCACGGCCCCGAGGCTGCCAGAGCTCCAGGAGCTCCAGGACAGCGCTGCCAGGGATGCTCAGGGTGGGGTTCTGGGGGTGTCTGTGCAGGGACAGGGCTGGGCTGCCTCATCCTGGGGGTCCCTCCCAGCTCAGGATGTTCACAGTTCTGTGATTATCAGAGCACAGGCTGACATCCCAGCTCCCAAATCCACAGCCTCCTTCTTCCTCTCCCAGCTCAGTGCTGGTGCCAAGCACAGCATCCCTGCAAGGTCCTGGAGCTGCTGCCCTTACCTATCCCAAATTCCATAATCTCAGCTGCCTCATAGCCAGCCAGCCAGGATTCAGCTCCTGAATCTATAATCTCCCAATTCTCTTTGTCTTTAAACAGTTAAAAGCAGCTCAGCACTTCAGATCCCTCAGTGTAACCACCTGTGCAATACCAGGGGTTCAGAGCAAGGCAGGAGTGGGATACAGGAACACTCAGCCAGGAGCATCACCTGATATTCCCTGATTCTCTGATCCTTGCTGGGACTGTATCCCTAGAATCTTTGCCCATCTGTTTCACAGTCTGTGGTGAAAAATCCTTGAGGGTGTTCTGCCACATGAGGCTGACTGGTGTTTGCAGCCTGTCAGCTGCTTTGGATTCATCCTGATTGCCACAAAGCCTCCATCACCTCGGCTGTAAAAACCTTCTGCAGGGGCTGGGAAAAGCAGGGCCTTTGGTCCTGATGAGCATGGAATCCTGGAGTGGTTTGGGTTGGAACGGACCCCAAAGCCCATCCTATCCCTGACGCCTTCCACTGTCCCAGGCTGCTCCAAGCTGATCCAGCCCAGCCTTGGGCACTGCCAGGGATCCAGGGGCAGCCACAGCTGCTCTGGGCACCCTGTGCCAGGGCCTCCCAGGGAAGAATTCCCTGCTAATATCCATCTAACCCTGCCCTGGGCCATTCCCTGCTGGCTATGGAGGAGCTGTGTGGGATGCAGGAATGTACTGTCCTGTTTCACTTAGGGCACAGCTGGAAATTTGTTGCTGTGAAGGCTCTTTTCCAGCCTAGCTCCAAGGGTTGTGATAAAACAGAGAGAGATGAGGAGAAGGAAGAGAGGAAAGAAAATGAAGCACAGGACAGCAAAATATGCAGAGGCAAAGCAAATCCAAGGCAGCAGGGAAAATTGGGACCTCATGAAAAATAATGATAAAGTTTGCTAAGCAGCTGCTGAGCTCCATCCCTCCCCTCCCAATTAGGCTGCATTAGTAGCTTGTGGGAAGCACCACATCCTGCTGAAACTAATAGAGGCAGAAAGAGCTATTCCTTGGTGAATTTGCTTTCTTCTTGGCCCAACACAACATTTAACTTTTATTTTTGTAGCTTTGTGCACAAACCCCCTCCATTTCCCTAATCTCTGAGGCTGTGTGTTTGGGAATCCTGGAGGAACAGCTACTCGGGCTGGGGTTTTGTTTCTAATTCTGTTTGTGTGAATTGTAACTTCAGCTGCTCCTCTGTTCCAGGGCTTCAAAAAAAAAACAAAAAAAAAAAACCAATAAATAGAACCTGTTCAGAAGGGAAAGAAATTGAGAGACTTCTAGCTTTAATTGCATTCATTAGGCTTGGTTATGATAATAAGGGGATGTTAGAGAAAGATGAATTCTAAAAAATCCATTATTTTAATCAAAGGTGGGTAGGAAGGGTTCATGGCTTTTTCATAACATTTCTCAGTAGTGAGTGCTTGTTGAATGAGTGCATTTATTTTGATCTATCTTATCTCTATATTTAGTGGGGGGTCAAAAAGCCATCTTAGCCTGCAGTTGTACCTCGGACTGGTTTTTGATGGAAGGAGCTTACAGCCCATCCCATTGCACCCCCTGCCATGGCAGGGACACCTCCCCTAGCCCAGGCTGCTCCAAGCCCTGTCCAGCTGGCCTTGGGCACTTGCAGAGCTCTCTACTCCCTGCTGGGGGACACAGAGCAGTGACATCCCAGTGATGTTTCATGGGCTGGGGAGCTGGGGTTTCCCCACTGCAGTTCCTGGGGGGACACAAGATGTTCCCTGTCTCAGTGGGAAGCCCTAAGAGGGGATCCCAAGCCGTGGGATTAGGGGTTATCACTGCTCCCCTGTTCCTGAGGAAGGGATGTGATGCCTCGTGGGGCTCTGCAGTTCTCCACACTTCCCTGAGGATGCTTAGTGAGGGGTCAGGCTCTACTCAGGGAATGAGTGACAGGACAAGAGGAGAGCCCTCAAGCTGTGCCAGGGAAGATTTAGATTGGGTATGAGGGAAAATTCCATCCCTGAAGAGATTGTCAAGCATTGGAACAGCTGCTCAGGGCAATGGTGAAGTCACCATCCTTGGAGGGGTTTAAAATCCATGTGGATGTGGCACTTGGGGACGTGGTTTAGTGTGGCCTTGGCAGTGCTAGGAAGTGGTTGAACCTCATGATCTTGGAGGTCTTTTCCAACCTAAATCACTCAGTGATCCTTTGGCTGTGACACTGCCTCGTTACCATCCTGCTTGGGGTGTCCCATCATGATCCACCCAAACTGGCTGGACATGCAGCCAGGAATTGGGGCTGAATGGCCTCTGATGTAGAGGGGAACCTTTCAAGTCACCTCTCCTGGATTCCTGTGGGGGCATCTCCCAGAGAGCAGTGCCCTGAGCTGCTGCTGGTGCAAGGTGTGATGAGCAACCCCCCACTGCTGCCTGTGGAGAGCTTCTGGAGCTGGGGATTTGTCTGTAAGAAATTCTAAATGCTTCAGTGTGTGACATCTTGACAAGAACATCTGACAGACTCAAAGTAGTGCTCACAGAATAAAAACAAATTTGGAGAATTTGGTGGTTTCCACTTCACTGAGGGGGTTTGCAGTGCCATTCACATAGCTGGGGATGTCAATAAAGTGACACATTAAATGGGGTTATTTTGCTGCTTATTTTCTTGCTTTGAAATACTGGTTTAAAAAAAACACTTTTTAAATTTTGCTTTCACATTTCTCTTTAGAAAAGAACCCCTCAAACTGTACATCTTCCTTCAGGAAAAGGGAGAGTTTTGTTGAGGATTCTCTCACTTTTGTACAACCCCAGGTGCTGAGGTTGCTGCTCACGTGGGTGCTGTGGCTTGAGCTTTCTCTTATCTGCATTTTTCATTCTTAAAGTGAAAAGGGAGAGAGCAGATTATTTCTTTCACAGAATCCCAGAGTGGTCTGAGTTGGACAGGACTTAAAGCTCATCCAGTGCCACCCCTGCCATGGGCAGGGACACCTCCCACTATCCCAGCTTGTTTCAAGCTCCATCCACCTGGCCTTTCTGCAGATTAAATGTGTCCAGAAAAGGAATTTTGGTCAACTGCAGGTCCACTGCTGGAGTTCATGTGCTACCTGGGCAGTGGTGGCTCTGTGGCTGCCCCTGCTTGGGCACAAAGCTATTAAACATTAAGTTTAATAAGTTACTAATAACACAAATTTATTGAACTTTGTGTTGTCTGAGCAGGTTCTGTGTGGGACAGGTGCCTTGGCAGGAGGGGAAGGGTGTCTGGATATTTTTTTTCTCAACAAGCAATGGACACACATAGGCTGGGCTGCAAACACCAGGCTGCTCTCTCCTGTTGCCACCCCCAGAAAGGATGAAAATGCTTCCCAAAGGGTCACAGCTGCTCTGACAGCTCATTTTTCACCTGGCACCAAGATGAATCTGTGTGATAACAAGCTCCAATATAACAGAAAAATGTTGCTGTAAGCAGCGCGGTCAAATTGAACTAATTGGCTCTGACCTCACTAATTCAGGACCCCAATTAATGCAGTGTGTTTGCAATGCTGGGCTTTGCTGCTGTGCAGGGCACAGCCCAGCTCTGGGTGTAAGAGCAGCTGGATGCTGGGTAAGGACTTTGGGACTGGAATGAGTGGTGATGGCTTTGTACCCAGAGCTGCCTGTGGCTGAGGAGGGAATCCAGCAAACCTGCTCTTCATGAAGGGCACAGTGTTGGTGATTGTCTGAAATGAAAATTTTGGGAGGCTGTTTGCTCAGATGCTGAGATCATGGCACTCTCAGCAGACATTAACTGGAACTGGCCCCTCCCAAGCTTGGCAATGGGATGAGCACAAGGTTCCCCCAAGCACTGTCTTGAGCTATTCCAGATTTTTCACCCTAGAAAGCTGCTGTGAAAAGAAGCCACGGTTGCTTAGAGGTTCTCATTCTGCAGGGGGATTCTCATTTGCAAGGACCAGTCCTTGTAGGTGGAATCCCCAGGCTCCTCATGGAATTTCATACTTGAAGGCACCACAGCTGCAATATCCCAGGTACTGCAGCTGAACTCACCTGGGCCATGGGCACACAGGTTCTTCCCAGTGCTTCCTTCAAGCCCTGTTGGGCACCTGGCTCCAAACCCCTCCCTCCAGTGCTGCACCCAGCACATGCAGTCAGCTGCTAGGAGATTGTCCTTTACTGCTGGACCACACGGTTTGTTTCTTGCCTGCTTTGTGTGCAGGGGTGGAGCTGTGTGTGTGAGTTGGATTGAAACAAGGTTCTGTGCTGCTGGAGGCAAGGTTTGAATTGGTAAAATGAGAGGTCAGTTTGTTTTGGGAGAGATCCCCTGGTGGATGCCCATCCCATCATCTTGGAGGGGGAGGGGTGATGTTCCTGGCTGAGTGTTCCTGTATCCCACTCCTGCCTTGCTCTGAACCCCTGGTATTGCACAGTGTGGTTACACTGAGGGATCTGAAGTGCTGAGCTGCTTTTAAACTGTTTAAAGACAAAGAAATTGGGAGATTATAGATTCAGGAGCTGAATCCTGGCTGGCTGGCTATGAGGCAGCTGAGATTATGGAATTTGGGATAGGTAAGGACAGCAGCTCCAGGACCTTGCAGGGATGCTGTGCTTGGCACCAGCACTGAGCTGGGAGAGGAAGAAGGAGGCTGTGGATTTGGGAGCTGGGATGTCAGCCTGTGCTCTGATAATCACAGAACTGTGAACATCCTGAGCTGGGAGGGACCCCCAGGATGAGCAGCCCAGCCCCTGGCCCTGCACAGCCCCCAGAACCCCACCCTGAGCATCCCTGGCAGCGCTGTCCTGGAGCTCCTGGAGCTCTGGCAGCCTCGGGGCCGTGCCCATTCCCTGGGGAGCCTGGGCAGTGCCAGCACCCTCTGGGGAACAACCTTTCCTGATAGCCAACCTAAACCCCTCTGACACAGCTCCAGCCATTCCCTGGCTCCTGTCCCTGTCACAAAGCAGAGATCAGAGCCTTCCCCTCCACTGCTCTTTGGGAGGATGTTGAAGAAAGATAAAGGGAAAGTCTCTGTCACTTCCTCTCTGCCCACAGAGGTCCTGTTGGACCAGTCTGGATCAGTGGGATCAAACCTCAAGACAGCCCTGTGTCCTTGGGAAGGGGTTGCTTTAGAGGCTGCTCAGAACAGCAGTGGGATGCTGCACATGATGCTGCAGTGAGCCAGTGCCTCTCTGCTCTGCTCCTGCTGCCCTGCATGCTCAGCTGCCTCCTTTTCCCCTGCCAGGCTCTGCTGCCCCCAGATCTTCTGTTTCTGTCTTTGCTTGACAGTGGCACCTCTGTTGCAGCCAGGGAGGTGGCATTGCCCGTCCCAGGATCTCTGGCTTGGTGGATACCAATCCCTTTGTGGTTCAACATTGCCCTGGTACCTGCTAGTGATCAGCCTGAGCTGATTGTCCCAGGGGATGTGCAGTCTCCTGGTGTGAGGGAATTGCTCACCTGCACAGCTTGATCTCTGGCCTGGAGGAGAATGCCCATTGGAACCTGCTGAGCTGGACTGAGAAGGGCACAGAGGACACCAGGCACTGCTGCAGCCTCTGCATCACTAATGAGACAGGCCAGGATCACAGAGAGTTTGAGTTACACTGGAAAAAAGTCCCCAGGAATCCTCTGCTCTGCTGCAGCTTTTAAGGGGACATTACAGCTATAGTCTGAGTGAGAAGGAAGTGTAATGTTGGATGATATTTAGGGCTCAGGGCAGATTGAGCAGCATTTTTTCTGTGAGAGGTGAGGTGGAAAACATCATTCCTACACATGGGGAGAAATAAAGGAAATTCCCAGTTTGGGAACCTGGGGGTGTCTCTGTGAACCTCTCTGGGTTCAGAGGAGATGTGGAGCAGCAGCCAGAGGAGATGTGAATCCTCTGTCTGCTCTTTCCTGCTCCTGTGAGCTCTGGACTCCAGGACTGTCTCTGACTGCTCTTCCAGGCACAGCAGTGCCACCAGTTCATTGTCTCTGCTCTCTGACCTGGTTAATTTATGGAGCAGCCCAGCATGGAAGAAGAGCTGATGCATTTTGATTTTTGTCCAGTTTTGAGCTGGTGCTGTAGTTCATAAGGACTAAAGGTTTATTTTGTAGAACGAGGGAGAAAAATCTTCCAGGTCCACAGGCAGGGGTGGATACTGGTGCCAAACAGCTCCAAACCACATTTGGATCCTATACTTGAGGCCAGTAACATGGAATCTAAATGAGAAAAGAAGGGAGCAGTTTTGTGGATTTTAGTATTTTTATTGTCCCAGTGCTTCCCCTTTAAACTCATGAAATGTACACCCCATAAAAGCACTGCAGGGTTTGGATTTCATTTTGTTTGGGGTTTGTAGGAGTAGGGAATAGCTGTATGTCCAAAATTGTTACCCCTCCTTGCTCACACATCCCAGGAAGGAAGCCAGGCTTGAACTGCAGAGTTGGATTTCTGTAGGAGGGATTTTGTGCCCAGTGACCAGATGGCTTGGGAAACTTGGCTGGGCATAAAATGTCTCATGGAAACTTGTTCTTGTGGAAAGATGATGATGGCTTGTTTCAAGAGGAGAGACCACAGAGACAGCAGGACACCAGGTGGGTGAGGGATGCTGTCCTGGTGGCACCTCCCTGGCATTCTGGGGCGTTCTTGTGTGGAATTTGACATTCTGAGTGCAGATGTGGTTTTGCAGCTGGAGCCAGGGCAGCTGGAAAAGTGGTTTGGGCTCCCTGGAAGTGAGAGGTGCAATAATGGAGATAAGACTGTACTTAGTAAACCATGTTTAACATGGTTTCAGTGTTAACATTTAATTGTTGAACAGCCAGACTTAGAGTGGAGCCCAAGTCTCTTCCTCACTTGTGTCTCATTTGCAACCCTAATGAATTCCAGGGGTGTTCAGTTTTCCAGGTGTTTTTAAAAAGCCAGGCCAAACAACAGAGGGGGAATCAGTCACAGACTGGTCTGGGCTGGAAGGGACCTTAAAACTCATCCCATTCCACCCCTGCCGTGGCAGGGACACTTTCCACTGTCCCAGGCTGCTCCAAGCCCTGTCCAGCCTGGCCTTGGGCACTGCCAGGGATCCAGGGGCAGCCACAGCTTCTGTGTGCCAGGGCCTCCCCACCTTCCCAGGGAACAATTCCTGCCCAATATCCCATCCATCCTGCCCTCTGGCAGTGGGAAGCCATTCCCTGTGTCCTGTCCTTCCAGACCTTTTCCAAAGTCCCTCTTGAGCTCTCCTGGAGCCCCTTTAGGTCCTTGTAGGGACTCTGAGCTCTCCCTGGAGCTTTCTCTCCTCCCAGCTGAGCACCCCCACCTCTCTCAGCCTTTGCTCAGAGCAGAGGGGTCCAGCCCCTGCAGCATCTCCAGGGTCTCTCTCTCTTTCCCATGGTCAGGACCCCAGAGCTGGGGCAGGGACATTGGGGGCAAAGCCTGCTCTCCACACAACAAGTAGGAATTCCAGGTTGATATTCTTGGTCAACAAAACCTTTACATTTTCTAACCAGCACAGATCTGTTCCATTGCAAGAATCAGAAATACTCTTCCAAGCTATTTTGCTCTTCCCTTAAGCCAATGGGAATAGGAAATCAATTTAGGACAAATTGGACTAAATCAATCCGGGGAGGATGCTTTTTAAAATCAGAAGTTCTTGTATCTCCTCCACTGGCACCTTGGCACTGAGCTGCTCATGAGGATACTGGGCTGGAGACTGGTCAGGATGTGCTGAGCCCTTGTGGAGGGTACCACAAACCCTGCAGGTGTCTGGGGAGGTGAGGGCATTGCTGCTGCTCTTGGAGGTGGGCACAGTCTGTAGAAGTAGGTGGGACAGCACTGCCCAGGAAAGGCAGTGATCCTTATCTCCGTGGGAGATATTCTGCTAATGGGCCATCCATTGAAACCAGGCAGGCATTGTTCTTTATCTTTTCACAACCCATCCTTCCTCCAGCCAGTCATTTTCTGCTCATGGCCATTGAGTCCCACTGTGGGACTGATAAAATTACTGCATCCCATTGGGAGTTGCTCCAGCCAGGGGGAAGAGCCCAACATTTCTTACCAAGATAAAACAGAGGTTTTGGGACACTAAGGGAGCCCCTTTCTCCACTGGACTCCAGAGGAAAACCGGATTTCTCCACATCACCACTGGAGCTCGGAGGGAAACTGCACCTTGTACAGGAGCACTGCTCCAACTGAGCCACATCTGTCACTGCAGGAGGATGCAGCCACCATGGGATGGGACTGCTGCCAACACCCTGCCTGACGGGTGTCAGGTTGTACTCTGACTGTGTCAGGGTTTGGGGTTTGTTTCTTTGTAGTGCTGTATTTCTATTTTGATTTCCTAGTAAAGAACTGTTTTCCTAATTCCCATATCTTTGCCTGAGAGCCCCTTGATTTCAAAATTATAATAATTTGGAGGGAGGGGGTTTACTCCATTTCAAAGAGAAGCTCCTGCCTTTCTCAGCAGACACCTGTCCTCCAAACTAAAACAGCAACTTTTCATTCTTTGTCCATATATAAGCCTCATCTGATTATAAGCCTCACTTTTAGTGAAAATGGTGTGGCTTATAATCGTGAAATTACTGTACATTTCTCCTGTAATTAGCAGCATGCTACACCCCCTGTGGCTCTTCCCTCCCACCACAGGGACTCAGGCTCAGCATCCCTTTTATTCCCAGAGACAAAACAGTGATGGACAGTCGTTCTCCTTGGGAGGGGTGGGGAGCAGGAGGGATTTGTGTCAGGACCCTCTTGGATCGGGTTTCCATATCTGCTGGATGCAGAGCCCAGCAGGTTGCTGTTAATCCACAGCAGCTCCACCTCTGTGAGGGCACAGCAGGAATGTCACTGCAGAGATGGCACCAGGGGGGCCTCTCCCTTCCCACTCCCAGGTTGGATTTCCAGGGTCCTAAAAAATACAAATCCCTGTGCATGGGCTTACACAGCCCTGTGTGAAGGACCACAGTGAGCAGAGATCCCCTTGCTGAGGAGGAGTCTGCAAAGCAGGAGTGCCCAGAAGGGGGATTTGGGGGAACTGGGGTGTGGGCAGAGCAAAGAGGAAATGTTGGATACCAGAAATGTGGGGTTTCTGTGCTTTCTGGCACTGACCCCCAGGAGAACACTGTTTTGACTTGAGTTCTTGGAGAAGGCTCCAAATTTGAGTGATGGAGTTAAAGTCACAGGTGTGTAGTTATATAGAAGTGTGTGATTTCACAAGGTGAAGGGTTTAAATTTGAGGTTTTTATAATATAGTAATAGGTATTGGACAAGATGGGGGATTTTGGGTGGTGTCTCAGTGTTCATCTTCCTTCTTCATGGTTTCAGGCAGTAGTTTCTGGTTGGACAGTCAGTGCTGCACTGAGAGTCACAGGAATTTTGTTATTGGGTTAAAAGTATAAATAATACAGGCGTAAATTCTCTATTGGACTATTTAACTTTAAGAAACCTTCTAGCTAGCTAGGTTCACCTCCATTTTGCTCACTTTTAGCTGGTAGCCAGAAGTGTTGCTGAACCTTCTGTGCTTTAGATAAGATTGAATAAACAGCCAAGCCCGAACACGAGAAAATTCATCTCCATGTTTTAATCCTGACTCTGAGTGAAGGCAGAAGAAAACTTCAGACAATGTACTGGTGCAAATACCACGCTTTACTGGGAGGTGCTGGGGCTAATCCAAGCTGCTTTGGCCAAGGCAGGAGCTCAGGACCTGGGTTAGATCTTTCACAATGTGCTGCCTGAGGGGGACCCTCTCCGAAGCCTTTGGGGGTGTGCTCAGGCCGTCCCTCCGTGCCCCCACCTGCCTCCATCTGTCTGGGCAGCAGCAGCCACGTGTGTCCAGCAGTAAAGTGAGCCAGGAGGGCCCTGCAGAGCTGCTGAGCCAGCAGGGACAGCTCCAGCTGCCTCGTGGCTCTACTGACCCTGGCTGACCTGTCAGGTCCCCCTGTGCTGGGGACAGTGGGGACCTCCAGAGGTCCCTTCTGACCACAGCTGCTCCTTATGGAGATCAGAACTGTTGGGATGCAGGTGCAGAGCTGGATTTGGAGCCACTGTATGACCAGGGATTCACATCCCATCCCTGAATCCCAGCCATCTGCATGATGTGCCACAGGGCTGAGGCGCTGGGTAAGCAGCTCCTGAGCTTTTTGTGCAAGATTTGAGTTGCAGAAGCTGGTGAGGAGCTGCAGGGATGCTCACAGTAGATGTTTCAGATAACACATCTGCTCTTCTGTTTTACTGAGTAGCTTTGGACTAAAACTGGAGGATTTCTGCTTTTAAGTGAAGTGAAAATGAACTTCTACCCTAAGTCCATCTACTCTACCCCTGTTCTTGGAGTATTATGGACCATTGTCCTCAGAAACTTCCTGTGCATAAAGGGGCTCCAAGAAAGCTGCAGAGGGACTTTGGACAAGGGATGGAGTGACAGGACACAGGGAATGGCTTCCCACTGCCAGAGGGCAGGGATGGGTGGGATATTGGGAAGGAATTGTTCCCTGTGGGGATGGTGAGGCCCTGGCACAGGGTGCCCAGAGCAGCTGTGGCTGCCCCTGGATCCCTGGGAATATCCAAGGCCAGGCTGGACAGGGCTTGGAGCAGCTTGGGACAGTGGGAGGTGTCCCTGCCCATGGCAGGGGTGGCACTGGATGAGTTTTAAGGTCCCTTCCAGCCCAAACCCTGTGGTATGATGCGCTGGGAGCAGTTCTCTGGAGACTCTGAGGCTCTGGTTGGATGCAGGTTGCTCTCCAGACAGGAGGTTTTTCATCGAGTGGTTTTAGTGAAGAGCTCTCAGAGTTGTTCAGCTTCAAGCAATATTTGTAATTCCAGCTTTGCTGCATGTTTGTGATTGGCCTGAGAAGTTGGAGGGTCCCCAAGAGTCACTCAGGGCTGTGATTGCAGTCACTGAGCACTGGGAGCCTGACAGTGGGAAGGGGAGCAGGAAAAGTGTTATTCCCATAAGCAGGACTGGGAGAAATTTGAGTAGCAGGGACCATGAACCTAAGGGAAAGCTGTGGAAGAGGAAAAAACCCAGATTTTACTATATAATCTGACTCTCACCTGGTTGTGCAATTAAACATTTTGTTTAAATTAGCCCCAGACATGACTGCAAACATGTATTAGAGTCCCTCATGTTTGTGAAGGACCTCCTTTAAAGTGCCCCTTAATCAAATGCTCTTATCCTCATGAATTACTTGTTTAACTGGCTCCCCCTTTTCCCACCTGCCAGAAGCAGTTTCATGGAAAAAAACTCTCTAGGAGAAGCCAGGATTTTTGGAGCACTGGTATATTGGTATGGAGTTTTAAACCTGCTGTTGGCTCTCTCTTCCAGCTGCTTTCAAATCCTGCCTTTCCCAGCTGGATCTGAGCCAGTGGAGGTGTTACAGGTGTTCCCTGCTCAGAGGCTCTTTGGTGGCCCTTTGGCCACCCCTGACCCAGCCAAGGGAAGATGTGGAGCATCCCTTTGGCTGCCACCTTGTCCCTGAGCACAGCCTGGCCCTGTGGGCTGTGCTGCACAGCTCTGCCTGGCTGGGAGGAGTTACCTGAGGTGCAGATACTGCTCAGGGTAGCAGTGCAGCCCTGTGTGCATCTGATAGCAGAGCTGGCTGTTCACTTACCACTAAATAACTCTGTGGCTGGGGGCCATTTCTGGCTTCTTGCTTCATTTCCCCATCTGTAAAAATAGTCTAATGGAAAAAGAAATCAGGCTCAGGTCTCTGAGGAGAGCGTTTTCTTGCTGCTTCCCTGAATGTTTTGTGCTGGTGGTGTTTTCCTGAGGGGTGCAGAGACTCTCAGCCCATTACAGGTGCCTGGTGCAGTGCTGTGCCAACAGCTATCCCTGGAGGAAATGCCCAGGGAGCTTTTCAGAGAACCACAGGGTGAGTCCCAGTCTGCTCCTGACCGTGCCACAAGATGCTTTTCTGCCCTGGGGTGAATTAAAATGGCTTTGGGTTCAGTGTCCCCCCAGCTGGAGTGTAAAAGCATCTGGTTGGAACCTGCCCAGGCCAGGTTGGGTGGGGCTCAGAGCGACCTGCTCTGGTGAGTGCAATCCCTGCCCATGGCAGGGGAGCTGGAATGCCAAATCCTTTAAATTCCCTTCCACTCCAAACCATTTCCTCATTTCTCTGTAGCCGTTTCTCTTTTAGCCCAGGTCTGTCTGACCTGACTTGTGCCCCTGTGGGAAGCAGCCTGGATCACCTCTCACCTGGTGTTTTCTACAATAAACAGCCCAAAAATGGCAACCAGCTTGTTTGATCCTGGTGCTCCCCAGCTGATGCAGCAGTGGGGCTGGATCTGAGTCCTGTGGGTCAGCTCTCCCCTCTGCCTGCCTGACCTACTGCAAAAGCCTTCTGGTCCATTAGGATTTCTCCCAGTGACTTTCTCTGTGCTCAGTACATGAATATCTCATTGCTGTGTCCAAGCCACAGTGGTGACCTGGGGACATCCCATCCCCTGGTCCCAGCTGGGTGTCTGGGGCTCCAGTGCAGCACCAGAGGCTGCAGCATCAGCCTCCTGGTTGTGCTGCTTGAATATCTCTGCAGGAGAAGAAAATACTGGTAGGAACTGTCATGGTATTTCCGTGTGGTTTTGCCTGATTTGTGCCTTTCAGCCATGCAAAATCAGCCTGATGTTGAGCATTATGCACACCTTGTGGAGGTCCAGAACTGGAGATGTCGTTTGTTCCAGGTTATCAGGCTTGGGAAGCTCCTGAGGACTCTCTCTCTGTCTCGTGTAACCCCACCCAGGCAGGACTTTTTCCACCATGTGAAATAACACAGTGAATTTCTAATTACACAAATCTAATTAAGAGCTGGATGTAACAACTGTGCCTAATCATAATGATGCACCCCCCCCCCCCATTCCATTACAGAAAAGGAATTGCTTGTGTACAACAAACCCCTCAGTGGAGTGCAGAGTGAACATTCCCCCCTCTGGAGCTGTGGGGATGTCCCTGGAGGTCCCCTGGCCATGGGCAGTCTCCTGTGGCTGTGTGGGGTCACTGGCTCCTTTGGAGGGGGCTCCCAAGAGGTGCCTGTGATGATGGGGGTGAAGAACTGGTCAGAGCTTTGAGGTGCTGTGGTCTGTGCACCATGACCAAGGGCCCAGGTGGCTGCTGGACTGGGTTTTGTGTCAAAGCTCAGCAGTGGCAGAGCAGCAGTAGCACCTTCCCTTCAGTTTCAGACCAGCTCTGCTGCATCTGATGTGCTCTCAGAGGCCAAAGTAGAACAAAAAATAAATTATCCCCCACTGGAGATCTTTTGTTCTGTGGCTCTCAGTGCTGCACCAGCGCTTGGAGCCAGCAGCATCTGCTGATGGCTAAAAGCTGGATGCTCTTTTCCTGTGAGGTACCTCTGCCATCAGCCTTGAAAATCCAGTGCCTACTTATCCCAGAGCTGCAGCAGCATTCCTGTCAGAAGGATGTGGTTCCTTACAGCAGGAGCAGACCTTAATCCATGCACTGGAGTACAAGTTGCAGAGGGATCAGCTGCACTTACAGTCTGGAGTTTTCTGTTCATATTTTTGCAGTACTTAGTGCTGAAATCACTCTTGCAGAAGAAACTGGGATGTTATCCTTTCTTTACCTTGGAAGTTTGTCCTGCAGTGTGAAGACTGTGCCAAAATTCTGTCAGCTCTGCAAGAATTTGGATATCAGAGAGGAGCCAAACATGGGACAGAGAGAATGATAACATGGCTGTTAGGTTAAATAGTCAGATAATTGATTGTTTTCAGTTCCGGTTCGGGTGTAAATCCATTGTGGTTAATGAAGGAAGGCAAATTGAATTCAGGAGTCCTGTGTGGGAGGCTCAGCCTGGCACATTGCCAGTGCCAGAGGCTCCTTGTGATGTTCTCTTGGTGTTCAGTGGCTCCATCCTGGCTTCACTGGGTTTTTTTAAGCCAGGTGAGGGGAGTTGAGCTCTGAGAGCTCCAGTCATGGAACAAGGTGCCCAGAGAAGCTGTGGCTGCCCCGTCCCTGAAGTGTCCAAGGCCAGGCTGGAGCAGCCTGGGATGGTGGAAGGTGTCCCTGCCATGGCAGGGGTTAGAAAGAGATTGTCTTAAATGCCCTTCCCCACCCAAACCATTCAGGGATTCTGTGCTGATTCTGTTTGGAGCAGGCTCAGGGAGCATCCCTGCCACTGCCAGCTGTGAAGTTGCATCCCTCTGCTTTTGGTGGTGGAAACTTTCCGTGGACCTCTGGCCCTTTAGGCTGGGAGGAGCCAGGCCCCACATGTGCAGGTGTGTCCAGTGTGCTGGGAGCACTGTGGGCAGCCCAGACCTGCTCTGGGTATGGGACATCTCCCACTGGTAAAGGATGATAGAAAGATTTCCACCTTGGATGCTGCTGACTGTGGGCAAGTCTGTTCACACACCTTGCTGGAGCTGGACCCTGACTCCCTGGGGTGGTGGCAAGGTGAGAGCCTTCAGCAGGGCTGTGCTTCCCATCCTGTCTTTGCCTTGTCCCTCTACTCCTGCACCCAGCTGAAAATAATGGCAGCAAGGTGTGAGGCTGCCCTGGGCCAGGGGACAGGGACAGCCCTGTGTGTGTGCAGGAAACCAGACCCTCCAGCTGCAGCAGCCTGTCCATCAGGCAGGCAGCAAGTGCTGAGGGCTCAGGCTCTCTCTGGATGCTCACTGGCTACAGAAATAAACAGGCTCTGTTAATGCCTCTTGCTAGCCTTGACTTTTTGGTTTGTCTCTGTATTTTTAGCCTTGGACACGGTGTCCCCAGGGCAGGAGAGGACCTGTGCTGTCTCATACCTTTGCCAACGTGTGAAGCCAACTCTGGCCCTTCCCTGCTCCCAATTTAGCAGAGGGGAGGGGGCAGTGCTGGTGCAGCCAGGGACCTGGGATGGGATATCCCTTTGTCCAGGAGTTTATTTATGGTTCTGATGAATCAGGTGGTTGTTTAATGTGGAGAAGAGGAGGCTCAGGGGACTTTCTGGCTCTCTCCAACTCCCTGACAGCAGGGTGCAGCTGGGATGGTCTCTGCTTCCAGGTGAAAAGGATGAGAGGAAACAGCCTCAGGTTGTGCAGGGGGAGGTTGAGGTTGGACATTAGGGAAAATGTCTCACCAGAAAGAGTGGTCAAGCCCTGGAACACTGCCAAGGGCAGTGGTGGATGCACCATCCCTGGAAGTTTTCAAAAAGCATGTGGGTGTGGGGCTTAGGGTTTCTAGTGGGCTTGGCATTGTTGGACTCAATTATCTTAGAGATCCTTTTCAGCTTTAGTGATTCTGTGATTCCAAATGAAGGAAAAAATCCACACTTGATTACATTCAGCACGTTGCACTATTTGTGTTTCACTGAGAGAGGGACAAGTTTGGGAGTTTATTCTCCTTTTATTTAGAGGTACAGAATGATTTAGCACAATGCAAAATTAAAAGTCACTTTGAATAAAGGTTCAAATGTTCTTCTGTATGCCAGGTGCTGGGACGAGCACATGATTCATGATGTGGTACTTCAGTCGTGTCGAATTCACCTTTGCATCCTTCTCTACTTGTGCAGCAGAACCCACCTTTGCAGGCAGCTGAGCCTTGGATTATCCTAGTCCTGGCTTTGGAGCCTGGGCATTTTCACCTGGTCCTTGTTCCTGAATTGGGTGGCTTGAGGGCTGAGCTCCTCCCCGTGGCTGTGCTCCCTGTGTGTGCTCTGCAGGGCTCTCTCACACTCCCTTAGCCTGGACTGCAGTGTGTGGAGGGCTCTGGGTGGGATCCAGGTTGCCTCTGGTTATGGCTGTGCTGGAGCACTCTGCATGGACACAGAGGTGTGCTCAGCACTGTACTCCAGCCCTGCTCCCTGCAGTGTGAGCTGGGCTGGGACTGTCCCTGCTGCCAGCTGTGCCAGCTGTGCTGCCAGCTGTGCCAGCTGTGCCAGAGCTCTGCTGTTGGTGCCCTGCTGGCTGTGTCCTTGTGGGATGGCATCACCTGTCCCCAGGGAGGGCCATGCCAGGGTACAGGCTGCTGGGAGCTCTCAGCATTCCCTACTCCTGGCAGGCCATGGAGACCCAATTTTGACTCTTCAAGGAGTCCCAAGATGTGCTGGACCAGGGCTGCTGGAGGGAGTCCCTGCACTGCAGTCCCCACCTTGCTGGGGTGGCAGAGGGGAATTATTTGGTCAGAGGGATAAAAAGCAAGACAGAGCAGAGGCTAGTGCAGGTTTCACTCACCATGAGCAGGTCCAGCTGCTCCTCAGGGCTCTGGGGAGATGGATCACTGCTGGGTGCTTCTGTTCTGGGAAATTCTGACATCTTGAGCCTGCCCTTCTTGTCCTCTGCCAAGAGAGGGTGGTGTGGGAGTAGCAGAGAGTCATAAACCCCAGGATGGCTTGGGTTGGAAAGGGCCTTAAAGCCCATCCAGTGCCACCCCTGCCATGGGCAGGGACATCTTCCACTATCCCAGGCTGCTCCCAGCCCCATCCAGCCTGGCCTTGGACACTGCCAGGGATCCAGGGGCAGCCCCAGCTGCTCTAGGTGCCCTGTGCTCAGGATTGTGCTGTTATCCCACTGCACACCAGGCTGGGAGAAGGCAACATGTGCTGCACAAGGTTTAGCTGATCTTCATTAAAGCAGAAATAAGCACAGATTTTGGGGAGCTGGATTTTCCTGGGCATTATTCCCTGCCCTCCCTGTGCAACTGGTGCTCCCCAGCCTCATAATTCCCTGTCCGAGTGCTGAGCTGAACAGCTGAGAGATTTTGCATTTTTTAATGGCTCTCTACTGTGCCTGAATTAATGGAAAAATGAACTGAAACCAAGATGAAGGTATTGAAGGGAGAGGATGACAAATTGGCTTTGGAGCATGGCAGCAACGAGCACTGTCAGGGGTTCACGCACTGACCTTTATCTAAACAGAACTGTGTGTAACAGATAAGAATATTTAACAATAATTAATGTCACATCAGTGCCGAGAACAAAATGACTACATCAAATGGGCAAGAAATCCACTGCAAATTACTCAAAAGAGAAATGTCAGCTCCTCCATATCTGCAACCTGCCTCGTGCTGATGGGGCTGGAATGAGCCGGGAGGGCACGCGAGGAGAGGAGCTATTAAAAATGATTTAGGGACTGGGTGATATGTGCAGGAATGGAAACAGCAGCAGCTCTGCTGGACCAGAGTCGTGTACAATCAACACCAAAGTGAGCTGGTAATTGGGTGTGGGAGCAGTGTGTACAAACCAATTATGCCCAGTGCTGAAGTTCTGACAGGCTGCTCAGGGCTTCTCTTTCCTTTCCTGTCTGTCTCCAGGGTGTCCCAGTGTGCTGGGATTGAGCAGACACTGCCCTGCTCACTGAGCCCCCTTCATGTTTAATGGACAGGAAAAGCCAGCTGGCTGGGGATGTTGAGATGTTTTTCATACTCTTCCTGAGCTGGGCTTATCCCATCTCCCCAGGAGCTCTGGGGGTGTCTGGAGGCTGGCAGCAGGGTCAGGGTGGGGAGGGATGCAGGGAAAGCAGCTCAGGGAATGCCTGGGACAAGGGGGGCACTCTGCCACCCCTGATTTGATTTCAGAATGAAAGGTGGTCCAAGAGTCATTCTCCAGTGGTTCATTTCATCAGTGTCATGGCAACACCAGCTCACTGAGGAGTTCACCCCTCCTGACCTGCCTCCTGCTGCAGAGCATCCCCTGGCCCTGGACACTGCACAGAGTCAGGGAATGGTTGGGTTGGAAGAGACCTCAAAGCTCTTCCCATCCCACCCCTGCCAGGGGCAGGGACACCTTCCACTAGCCCAGGTTGCTCCAAGCCCTGTCCAGCCTGGCCTTGGACATTTCCAGGGATGGGGCAGCCACAGCTGCTCTGGGCAGCCTGTTCCACTCAATCTGCTCAGCCCAGACATTGTGAGAATATTGGGAATATTCAGCTAATGCACAAGTCTGGTAAAAAACTTAACCACTGTTTATTCTAAACAGACCTTTGTGCCATCCTAATAATTACTTCCTGACCATAAATTAGTTTACCTGCATGGCCATGTCTGGGAAGTATCAGCCTCAGTGGGTAGAGCACAGAGCTGGAGCCCAAGGTCACAAAAGGAGTCTGGGGAGGAGCCAGGAGCTGCTCCTGAATCCCTTGAATTTTTGGCTGGTACAGTAAAGGCCAGTGCTGTCACCCAGCCCACTAATTAGTTTTGTTGTCAGCATTTTGCCAGTGGAAGGAGGCAGCCAGGTGCCTCTGGATTAGCCAGGGTGTTTGCAACTGGCCTGGTGACCTTCTGACAGCAGGAGAGAATTCACAGCCAGAAGGTGGAGATGTCAAGATGCAAAATTAGGGGCGGTGGGGAGCTGTGTCTGCTCCTTGAAGTGAAACAGCAAAACCTATCCCTGCTCCCATCCTGGCCTGGGGTGTGGTGTAGGGTTTCCTGTCACAGGAGATGCTCCTGTTTGCCAAGGCACATCCTGCTCCCAGCCAGAGGCTCCTGCAGCAGCAGTGTGGGAGAGGTGGGAGCAGAGCCAGCTCCCAGCACACTCCCTGAGCAGCACCCAGGCCCAAAAGCTCACTGAGGACAAGTGCCCAATGTGCTCAGTGGCTAAAGAAACCCAGCCCAAGGTGGGATGAGCAGAGAGGTGATAATTGAAGGATCTAAGCAGCCTGCCCATGGCAGGGGTTGGAACAAGATGAGATGCAAGGTCCCTTTCAACTCAAACCACACTGGGATTCTGTGAGTGTGGATCCATGGGGAAGAAAACAGGACATTTAAACATCAGTTACAACTGAAGCCAAATTGAGTATTGCTTACAATGAAAGGCTGTGAATTTGCATCAGAATACAGGAGCAGGGTTTGACAAAACAGGCAGTTAATTAAAGTGCATCAATTAAACAGGGTTCCTCCCTGTTTTGTCTCCCATGAGAGGAGGTGCAGAAAAGGTACTTGTTAGAAAAATAGATTTAAATAAATCCAGGGTGTTACAGATAACATCTGGAGAAGCACAAAGGGCAGAGACCTCTGCTCTGGTGCTCCAGGGGTCTCTTCCCAGGAGGAGCACTCACACTTCCAGCTGAGCCACTCTGCCTTTGGTGTGAAATCAAATTATTTGGTTCCTCCAGGATTCCTGCCAGTTCTCCCAGTGTCTGCTGGTGCTCAGGATCATGCTCACCCCCTGGTTTGATGCCCAGGAGAGCTGGGGCACACTCAGATCCAAGCTCCCAGCTCCCATGGAAAGCTGGAGAAGTTCTCAGCGTGGAAGGACACACATGAGGATTCTGGTTTGGGGCTTCTCTGGAAGGAAAAGCCTCAGCTGTGGGAGCTGTTTGGGGCAGGCTTGAGCCAACTGAGCTGCCTTGAGTTCCATGGAGGCTCCCCAGCAGCTCAGAAATGAACTCCAGGTTTCCCTTTCCTTGGAACAAGGAGCATAACACATCCATAAGCTCTCCTTGCTCTTTGCTTCAGCTCCTGCAGGTCATCTAAAAGCCTCAGTGTGGAAGTGATTTATAACACTGCTCCTCCTGGTGCTGGAGCATGGAGAGAGGGGCTGGGAGACCTGAGGAAAGCAGAAACCCTCTCCCACCTGCCTCAGCTCCCAAGGCAGACACCAGCACCTGAATGTCACTTGGTCAAGGCCAGGCCCCCCAGGAGTGACTGGAGCTGTGTCAGGGAGATTCAGGCTGGATATCAGGACAGCTCTGGTCACCTGAACCTTGGCTGTGCTGATGATTTTCCCCTCTCCATCCTCCACACCAGCACCAGCCCTGCCCCACAACTTCAGGGGCCATTCTCCCCCTTTCAAGCCCCTTGGCTTCCCTGAGATGCCATTTCAAAAGTCAGTTTTGCAGAGAAGTTTGAGGGGAGAGAGCAGGAGAGAGCCCAGAGGGAGCAGGAGTTTTGAAGTTGCACCAGCTGATTCTCTCTGAGACACGCTGCTGCTGTCAACCCTTTTGATGCACATGCAGAGCTGGTGCCATCTCACACCTGCTCCACACTTGTTTTTAAATGACACATCATTATGATAGGCGCTGCAAAGATGGATCTTTATCCCCAATTAAATGGCATCGTGTGTCTTTTCATTTCCTGCCCCACTTGAGGAGCAAATCCCTGCAGAGCAAGCTCTTTAATGAAGTGGGAGGTGCCTGGGAAATTAAAGGTGATCTTGTTTGCTAGAAGAATATCAGTCCTGATTGCTGGTGTTTCCTGAACACTGGGCTTGTGTGTGATGGCCTGGGAGTGTTTCAGGTGACTGGAAGTGCTGATGTCAGGATCCCAGGTCAGATGTGAGAGATTGCATGTGGGACAGCTGCTGCTCAGAGATGTCTGCATCCCACTCCAGCATTGGGCTTCACTTGGACTCTTTCCTTCTCCTGGAGTCCCCAGGGGATCCTGGTGTCAGTGGGACAGCCCTGGCCCCGTGTGTCCATCCTGCAGGGCCTTCTGGCTGAGCAGGAAGGGCACTTGTTGGGATCCCCAGAAAACCTGATGTGTGTGCAGGTCCATCCTGTGTGCAGGGGGTACTGACTCGTGGCTTTGGGAAATGAGGAGGTGTTTTTGTCAGGTGAGGAGGGGGTGCAGCTGTGGCTGGGGGGACACTGGCTGTGCTCTGAGCCTGGTGGCACCAAGGACACCACATTGCAGCCCCTCAGCTGTGCTGGCCTCACTCCCTTTGCTGCTCCATCCAGGTTTAGCCCAGTGTGTGGAGTCCCTGCCTGAGGAGGGGTCCTGGCTTTCTAAGGGTCTGTGATATATCTTAATCAGTGTCTGCACTGTTGCATCCCTTCTCCCCTCCCCCTGCTCCCTGGGGATGCCATCCAGCCCTGTGATTTATGGCCCTTCAGTGCATTTCCTGTGCTCCTGGAGAACTTGTGTTTAATTTTTATGCCTGTTATCCTTCAGGGAGAGAAGGGAAAGCTTGGGAGCCCTGAGTGGAACTAAAGCAGCACATTTTAGTGCCTCCATTCTCCCTCACTTTTGTATTGTGGGTTGAAGTGATTCTACAAAAATCATGGGATGGGGTACTCAGTGGATCAGCTCCAGCCTTGCAAGGGCTGGGCCCAGCTGCTTTTGCTGCCTGAATTCCATAGGACTTGCACAGTAAAGGGGAATTCAATGTAAGAGCAGGGAATGGCCTTAAACTGAAGGAGGGTAGATTTCAATTAGAGATTAGGAGAAAATTCTGCTCTGTGAGGGTGGGCAGGCCCTGGCACAGGGTGCCCAGAGCAGCTGGGGCTGCCCCTGGATCCCTGGCAGTGTCCAAGGCCAGGTTGGACAGGGTTTGGAGCAGCCTGGGCTAGTGGAAGGTGACCTTTATTCCTCTTGATTTTGCTCTTGGTGAGGTTTTTCTACAGCACCTCTTTTCTACTTCCACTCCAGGTTATCAGTCAACTTCTTAGACCTCACCCAGGTCTAATTTAACATCCATGGGGGCACAAAGAGCTGAGCATGCATGCTGTGCACCCTTCCCTGTGAGGAGTATCCCTGGATACCCTGTCTGGACACTGTGCCAGGATTTTTGCTAGTGGGTGCTGAGGGTGACCCAGACAAAAAATGCCTTGGTTATGTCCTGGTTATGTCCCTACCTGGCACATCTCTCATGCTGAGCAGGTCAGCCAGGTATCTCAGCCATGGCAGGGAAAGGAAAGCACTTTAAATTAAAGTTCTAGGAGGATCTTGGGTCACAGAGAAACTGACTTAAGGCAGAACATTTTAATTCCACCAAAGAATAGTTTCAAGTTAGCTAACCCAAAGTAAAATCTTCAGTTTCAGAAGCACGTTTTCCAGCTATTAAATAAAGAAATGAACAAAACCATGAAAAAGTTTTACTGTGGGACATTTCACTTTGAGAAACTGTTTTTTCCTGAGCCATCATGACCAAAAATTCCTGCCTGCCCCTATCCTTGAGCATTAACCTGATGGAGGAGTTTTTGTGGGATTTCTGATACCTGAGCCAACCAGAACCACCCCCCAGAGCCCAGCCCTGGGAACACAACCACCTCTGTCTGCTGCACTTCCAGCTCCATGCTAAGCAGCTCAGAGTCTTAGCTCGGAAAGTCCCGGCCCTGATCCTTGCAGACAGCAGCAGCTTTGCTTTCCAGCACTGCACACCCTCCCAGAAAGTCGTGGATTATCTGCTTACCCTCCCTCCATGTCCTGGTTCCTGCAGGGTGAAGAAGCACAGAGAAGAAGCACGGGGAGAGTGACAAAGCCCAAGTGCCCAGCCAGCCCTGGTGAGTGACTGTGTGTGTTTGTTCTTGGATGTGGAGTGCTGGGAGAGATCCTGGGTCCCCACTTGGGGGACACAGCAGTGGGATTTGGGGCAGCACCATCCTGGCAGCAGATGAGCTGTACAGGTACCTTGGTTCTGGGGTCAGCCTGAGGATTCCCCCCTTGGAGCCTGCTGGAGAGGCTGATTCTCCCTCACCCTGGCCTAGTGTGAGTGTTCAGAGAGTCAGAGGCTGATGGATTTGCTGAGAATCTGCCCCTGTCCCCAGTGCTGCTGGTGATGGAGTTGGGATCACTTTAACCCCAGGCAGGTACCCTGGAGGTGCTCAGGGAAAGTCTGAATGTGGCACTCAGTGCCCTGGTCTGGTTGACAAGGTTGGACTCAATGATCTCAAAGGTCTTTCCCAGCCTAATTCTGTGCTTCTTGAGTCTGTGATTACACCTGTGTTGTTTTAAATGTCTGCATTTTAGATTAATTGCTAGAAGTCCTTTTGCAGTTTGCAGGGGGAGGTGAAGGTGAGTGAGCCTTGTGAGTGACTGGAGGTGCAGTGTGCTCCTGGCTCTGCTGGGCACATCCCAGAGCTGGGGTGTGAGGGGGCAGCTGGGTGGCAGTGCTGCCCATGGGGAGTGCTGTGCTTGGGGCAGGCAGGGGCACAGCTGCTGTGTGGGGCTGGGGTCCCAGGGTTTGTCAACCTCTGCTCTGTCTCTGACAGGGGGGCCAGAGCAGCCTCTGGCACTTGGGCTGGGAGGAAACATTCCTGTGCTATTTCCTTGTTTGCTTGTCAGTGCCTAGGTCAGGACAGAGGAGTTCCCCATCCCCAAAGGGACACAATTTAGGAAGTTTAACATCCCCCAGACCTAGCTTGGGCAGTGGAGTGAACTTAAATCACCTCTGTGAAGCAGAGGTTTTCCGGAGGGATGGGAAGGGATTTAGGGATCAGCTGCAGTGGTAGCATGACCTGAGGGTTGGGAAATGCTGGCCTGGGAATGACTGTGGCTATTGGAAGCTTGCTGTGCTTCCTGAGCCATGGGGTCAGGGAGGGCTGGGGCTGGGAGGGCTCTGCCTGCTCTGCTGGGAGTTTCCCTGTGGTAAGAATGGATTAGCAGGACTTCAGGGCAGTAAAACCTAGAGTTTGCTTCAGCAGAGGGTGAAGATTTTGGGGTGTCCTCATTCTGTGCTCAACTCATGGCAGGAAGATGCAGCAGTGTAGTTTTTAGCAGTGGATTTTCTCTTCCAATTCCTGGACAGATGGATGAAAGCAGAAATTACAGATTAACAGAGTGGATAAGGAAGGGACCTTAAAAACCATCCAGTCTCTGTCCCCTGGGCAGGGACACCTTCCACTGTCCCAGGGTGCTCCAAGCCCATCCAGGCCAGCCTTGGACACTGCCAGGATCCAGGGGTTCTCAGTTTCCAGTTCAGCAGGGTTTGCAGAACTTGTGTTTTAATTGGTGTCACAGTTGGAGTTTTCCTTTGGATATTATGTGGAAGAGAGAAGAAATAAATGTGATCAGATAAAACTTCTTACCACTGAGGTGGGAGCTCTGCTGTGTGTGATGGACCCCCAGAGGTACCACATACAGTAAAGAGGGATTTACTTGGAAATCTAACCCAGGAAACTCCAAATAACAGCAGGGAAAAGATTCACCTGAACTTCTTCAAATCAAAATTAGGTAGTTGAGGGAGAAAGGGAGCTTGGGTTTGATCAGATTTGTCTATAACCAGCTTCTGTTCCAGCTGCCCATGGTGGTAGTGAGGATATTTTGACACAAAATATTCTGGCACACGGATAGGTTGAACAAATGACCTGACTAAAAATCCTTTTCTGCATGACTACTGTACCCTAATTCCACAGACCAGGATTTAACTTAGGAAATGAAATTGTGGGATTCAGCAACATTGAAGAAATACATGGATTTTTACTACTGAAGACATTTTTACAAAGAACGTTGCCAGGAATTTTTCCAAGTTTTGTTTTGGCTGTTGGCATATTTAGTAGAGTTTTGAAGTGTGGACCCTTCTTTTTGTACAAGGTATTTACTGTAAGTGAAGTTCTTTCCTTTCTCAGGACTCTGAGCCCCTGAACACTAGTGGCTGATTATTTGCTCTTTCATTTTTCACTTCTCCCTGCACTTATGGTGGCACACAGAATAAAGGTAGAGTCCAGAAGGAGCTGCAGAGCTGCCTGTTCCTTGGGAAATATTTCAGTGGGGAAATGTCTGTCATTCAGGCAGTTAGAGAAGAACATAGAGAGTGACTGAAGAACAAGGAAGGCTGATGAAAATGCCCCTTATTCCAGGAATTCAGGGGAAGTGTTGGAAATAGTTGTTATTGAGTCCATCCTTACAGGGCTGGGAGTGCCCCATAATGACAGGACACAGGAGCATCCTTAGATGGCTCAGGAAAAACAGAATGGCTGAAATTTTCTGGTGTCTCAGAAAAGGCCAGGGTGGAGGGGGCCAGCAGGGCTGTGAGCACACCTAAATAAATCCAGGCTCTAATCACCTGCTCAGGTTAGCAGCTCAGGCAGTTCTGTCTGGCCAGGATCTGTGGTGACCTTCTTAGCACCCCATGGCCAAGGAAGGAAGGGATGTAACAGCTTCTTAATTTAGAGAACACAGGTCAGGAGGAGGTTGCAGATCCTGGAACCTGGTGGGGGCAGGAGCTGGGAAGGGCTGCAGTGCCCAGGGCAGAGGAGCCTGTGGAACAGGACCCTCACAGGGCTTGTGGTGGAGCCTAAAAAAGCCAAACTCTGGGACTGAGCTCCCCTCTGTGCTTAGGGTGCCTCTGTCAGGGAAGGGGTGGTTGGATCACTCAGGGTGGAACTCATTCCAGAGGCTCCACAGGAACTGTGAACCATCAGAAACCAGGCTGCAGAGGGCACAAGCAGAAATTGCCCCCAAATGCACTCTCTCCAATCTCTATCTGCTGTAAAAACAAATCGAAGACATGCACAAAAAAATTTCAGAGTTAAAACTCATGTTCTAAGTAGGCTCCTGGGAAGGATTGCCCCTGTCTGTGCTGGGATGATATCATGGTATGTGCAGTACCTGGGAGTGGTTGGCTGGAGCACATTCCCAAGGGTCTGGAGGAGGTTGTGGCTGGAGCAGGCTCCCTCCTGTCCCATGGCAGTGGCTGTGGAGCCCCCTGGCAAAGGCAGGCTGGGAAGAAAGCTCTCCTCACAGAGACCCCAGTCCCTGACCACTCTGCAGGGAAGCAGAGGAGTTTTGGGATGTTCTTGGCACACAGTCTCTAATGGAAGCAAAGCACAGAGTCCCAGAATGGTTTGGGTTGGAAAGGACCTTAAAACTCATCCAGTGCCACCCCTGCCCTGGGCAGGGACACCTCTCACCATCCCAGGCTGCTCCAAGCCCTGTCCAACCTGGCCTTGGACACTGCCAGCATGAGGGGTTGTTTTGGTTGAGGATGGTTAGGGGTCATTTAATCAAGAATCACAGGGTTGGAAGAGACTTCAAGATCATCAAGTCCAACCCAGCTCAACACCCCAACTGAACCATGGCACATCCAGTGTGTTTTTAAACACATCCAGGGATGGTGGCTCCATCACCCCCCAGGCAGACCACTCCAGTACTTGATCACTCTTTCCATAAAATCTTTTTCCTAATATCCAACCTAATTTTCCCTTGGCACAGCTTAGGACTGTGTCCTCTGGTTCTGTCAGTGCTGCCTGGAGAATGAGACCACCCCAGCTGAGCACAGGCACCTTTCAGGGAGCTGTAGGGAGTGATGAGGTCACCCCTGAGTCTCCTTTTCCCCAGGCTGAACAACCCCAGCTCCCTCAGCCATTCCTCACAGGTTTGTGTTCCAGCCCCTCACAGGGTTTGTGTTCCAGGCCCTCACAGGGTTTGTGTTCCAGCACTCACAGGTTTGTGTTCCAGCCCCTCACAGGTTTGTGTTCCAGCCCCTCACAGGTTTGTGTTCCAGCACTCACAGGTTTGTGTTCCAGCACTCACAGGGTTTGTGTTCCAGCACTCACAGGGTTTGTGTTCCAGCACTCACAGGGTTTGTGTTCCAGCCCTCACAGGGTTTGTGCTCCAACACTCACAGGTTTGTGTTCCAAGCCCCTCCCCAGCCTCGTTGCCTCCTCTGGATGTGCTCAAGCATCTCAAGGTCCTTCCTAAACTGAGGGGCCAGAACTGGACACAACACTCAAGGTGTGACCAAGGTGCTGAGTACAGGGAAGAATGACCTCCCTTCTCCTGCTGGCCACACTGTTCCTGTCCAGACCAGGGACCATTGCCTTCTTGGCCACCTGGGCACACTGCTGGCTCATGTCCAGCCTGCTGACCAGCACCCCCAGGTCCCTTTGTGCCTGGGCACTGTCCAGCCACACTCGTCCCCAGCCTGTAATGCTGCAGGGTTATTGTGGCCAAAATGCAGGACTCGAAACTTGGACTTGTTATAGTTCATCCCACTGGACTCTGCCCATCCATCCAACTGTTTCAGGTCTCTTTGCAGAGCCCTCCTACCTTCCAACAGATGGACACACACTCCCAGCTTAGTGTCATCTGCAAATTTATTAACGAAGGTCTCAGTGCCCTCATCCATGTCATCAGTGAAAACATTGAACAGGACTGGCCCCAGCACAGGCCCCTGGGGGACCCACTGGTGTGCAGTGTTTGCAGACAGCAGGAGTGGTGTCTGCAGGCTCAGCCCTGGTGTTGTCCAGCTCTGAACTCTCAGGGATGGAGCCATCCCCTCCCTGTGCCCCCAGTGCCTGTGGGAGCTGACTGAGCTGGGCTGGCTGGGACTGGGGACCTGGGCAGTCCCAGCAAGGATCAGGTTTTCCAGGGACAGACAAGTCCTGCCACACTGAGCTGCTGTTCTTGATCCTTCAGAGATGGACATTGGGTGAGTGAGGGAAGAGGAGCTGCTAATTAACCCTTTATAAACACCCTCATGGTTCTGTCCCTGGGCTTACCTGGGCTTTTAGATAAGCAAATTAACTGCCTGAACTCTCAGCTCTGCCAAGGCAATAGGAGAGATGCCAAGTGAAGCAGGACAGGACCCTGTGCTCAGGACCTTGATGGTGCAGTCTGAGAGTGGAAGATTGTGTGGCTCAGCTGGAATCTGGGAAGAGCAGAGTACTGGGTCTTATTTAAGGGCTGTAAGGCTGAACAAAAAATAACAGAATCATGTTTGATCCCTCAGCCACGAGTTCCCACAGCAAACATGATCCAGTGCATTGCACCACACCTGCTTTGGGATGTAAAACCTGGACAAGCCACAGAAACTCCACAGAAAATAACACCTTGCTAAGGCAGTGATTCATCAGTAGAGCTGAGCTGGTTTTCTGTGATCAGCCCAAATGTTTCATTCTTTTAAGAGCTGAGCAAGTGATTCTTAATGAGCACTCAGTTTTGTGCAAGTCTTGATCTTACTGAAATAAGATGTCGATTTAAATTATCTGACTGGGGGATTTTTGTTTTTCTTTTTTCATTTCGGGCTTCCTTTTTGAAATCATCTGTGTCTCAGAACCTCTCAAGACTTGGAGGTTAATTCAGATTAAGGTAGTGCGTGAATGGAAAATGTAAAATCTTTTCCCAAGTAACTGTTTGTGCAAACACCAGACAGATTAAGGCACAAGTCCCTTCACTGCTGTGGCTGTGCTCAAACTTTGGGTGAAAATACTGGCAGAATGTCCTCTCCTGGGTGCAGCTTTGTGGCTGCATTCCTCAGTTCTGGAGCTGGAATGTGAGTCAGAAAGGAGGGAGTCAAGGGGTGCCTTAAAATGAGAGTACAGAAATAGATCTCCCTGCACATCTTTTCTCAGCTTCCCCTTACAAGGCTGCATTGACGTGTGCTGGATGGGGTATGATGTCTCTGGCCTTGGCAGATACATCAAACACGACATGTGAGCATGGATTTAGGAGTTTTTTAAGGAGACAAATAAGGGTTAGCAAGAAATGCAGAAAAGATAAACAGTGAGGTGGCCACAGTCCTTCATCTATAGGAATCCAGGCCTGAGATTTGCTTCCAGCTCGGCCTGAACTGGAGATGTCAGGAAACAAGCCAAAAAGTTGCTTATTTTGCCATTTCATCATCAAATGTGCTGTTTCCCTGAGGCACTGGCCTTTCCCAGGCAGTGCTGTGACAAAAGATGTGGTGGAACATTGGGGACCTTGTGCTGCCTGGGGAGGCTGGGCTGTGCCATGCAGAGCTGGGAGATGATTCCATACCCTGTGTTTGTGATGGGGGGGTTTCTGCTAAAATCCTTTCTTTTAGTTTCTTCCCAAGGGTGGGGGTTCCATTGGCAGGACAGGGTCTGTGGATCAGTGGGGCTGAGCTTGGGATGTGCTGGAGCTTGGAGGGTGATGTGGGTCCCCAGCTTTGCTCTGGAGATTGCCCAGGGAACGGGCACGGCCCCGAGGCTGCCAGAGCTCCAGGAGCTCCAGGACAGCGCTGCCAGGGATGCTCAGGGTGGGGTTCTGGGGGTGTCTGTGCAGGGCCAGGGGCTGGGCTGCTCATCCTGGGGGTCCAGCTCAGAACATTCCCTGATGCTTTGGGACAAACACATGGGCTGTTCCTACCCCCTTCCCAGGAGAGGCACAGAGGGGCTGTTGCAGCCTTGGTCTCTTGCCTGTTTTTCCTGTTGTGCTGGGGAAAGCCTTGTAATCAAACCTTGTTTCATTCCTCCACATCTTTCCCTACAAGCCTGGCTTTGCTGTGCTGTGGGGAACCAGGACATCTGCACCCTGTTCACCTCCTCAGAGAATCTTGGAATCATTGCAGTTGGAAAGACCTCCAAGATCATCAAGTCCAACCTTTACACAGCACTGCCAAGATCATCACTAACCATGTCCCCAAGTGCCACATCCACATGTTTTTTGGTTGCTTCATGGATGGTGACTTCACCACTGTCCTGGGCAGCTTTTTCCAATGCCTGACCACCCTTTTAATGAATAAATTTCCCCCAGTATCCAATCTGAATCCCCCCCTGGCACAACTTGAGGCCGTTTCCTCTTGTCCTGTCCCTTTTTCCCTGGGGGCAAAACCAGAGTTGTGGAGAGCCAGAAGGAATCCCCCCTTTCTGCTCTCTTCAAATCCTATCTTCCCTGAGCCTGTTGGAGTGGGGTGCACTGAACCATCCCTTGGCTTCCCACAGTACTGGTCTGAGCCAAGGAGAAGTTTGTCGGGGCAGGGAGAGGTTTGTGGGCCACTGAGCTTTCTCTGATGTTGTTAATTATCCATCATTTCTTGCCCTACTTTTCCTACAAGCCTTCCCTGCCTGCTCAGGGTCTGCTGGGACTCAGGAAAGTCCTTGTGCTTCTTCTGGGCTGGGTGGCTGAGCCCCACAGAGATGTTCTGAATCTGTTCCTTGTCCAACTCTGCCTCTCACTGTCTGTGCCTTGATCTTCCTTGTACCCCTCCTGCTAGATCCAAAAAGTCTGCTGCATTCTTTTTTTTTGTTTTTTCCCCATTTTCTTGTCATAGCTTTGAATGCCTTTATTATTCCTTTTTCCTCCTCTGGCAGAGGTGTCTCTGCTTATAATCTTCTTAGCACTGAGGCAGCCTGTTCATTTCAAAGAAAGCTGCTTTAAAGGCAGGTGTGAGCCAGACTTGGCCGATTCTTTCTTTTCCCCTGTGGCTTGAAGGGCCTGAAAATATTCCTGTAATCATTTCAAAGCATCCCAGCATGGTTTAGGTTGGAAGGGAGCTTAAAGCTCCTCTCCTTCCACCCCTGCCATGGGCAGGGACACCTTCCACTGTCCCAGGCTGTCAGGAAAATTAAGCCACAAACACCAGAGGTTTATGTCCAAAAAGGAGACAGAGGAGTCCTTTTGCTTTATTCAAATAAAGGGAGTGGCCATGGGATCTCTCCAATTTTTGGAGGACACAGCCTCTTTTTTAGCATATTTTCCTGGCCACATATTCCTCTCACTTTCACTGTTAGCTGAGGTACTTGAGAGGTAGAGATTTTCTGGAATGCCTGATACCTGAGATACCCCCTTAATGTATAACCTTCCCTTTTAATTTTTAATTCTTATGGAATTCATAGTTTTTCCCCATTGCTTCTTTCATCTATCAAGATCCAATTTCATTTATCAGCAAACCTACAGTTTGTTTGTAAAGGCAAATATATTTTTTTTCCCATTCATCAATCAGTGGAATCCATCCCATTGTTTCTTTTCTCTCTCAGTGCTAGTCTGGATCTACCAGCAGATGCACAACTTGAGCCATTCCTCTCAGGGTGATGCAGGGAATGAACTGCAGGGCTTTGGCTGACCCCATGCAGCTCTTGGGTGATGGGCACGGGACACAAATGGGACTTCACTCAAGTTCTGCTCCCCTCATGCTGTTCTCTTTCCAGCCAGCCCTTCTCCAGCTCATGGCACTGCTGTGTTCAAAGTGCAGCAGCTCCAGGGTCCAAGGGAGTGGAGCAGGGTGTCCCTTGTCACTCAGACTGGGCATTCCAGCCCTGATGGCCACTGGACCCAGCAGGGATGTGGGTGTGAGTCTGTGCTTGTCCTGCAGCCTCACCCAGAGCCTGCCTGTGGCAGCAGCCTGCAGGAGGCAGTGGGATGCAGCCCCCTCAGATGGGCTGCACTGGCTGCAGCAGCCAGAGCTGGTGGATGCTGTCAGGAGCTGGGGGATTCCTGCAGGAATGGCTGGGGGTGCATTTGGGAGAGCCCTGGGGCAGTCCTGGGGGCAGGCAGCCCCAGCCTGCCCTGTTCACCCTGTGTCTGTGCAGACACCCCTGGAACACTCCAGGGAAATGGCCCCTGCTCGTGCCCCAGTCTGCAGCAGCACTGCATCCCTCCTGTGGGACAGGGACAGGCAGCTGGGGGGACTCCTTACCCTGCTGCAGAAGCCAGGGAGTGAAGTTTGCTATGCCAGCACCACCTTCTGCAGGAGACTTCTTTTCTTCCCCGATGCTTTCCTTCTTCTCAGAGTCTGCAAGTGCATTTGTGTTGTTTACCTGACCCTGCCATGTGGTCACAGCCTTTTCAGCCTCTGCCTTGGCTCCTGTTACACTTCCCAAAGCCTCTTCACTGCCTGGCTCCTCTAATCCTTCCAGGAGCACCCATGTTTTATACCTTGGTTATGCCTCCCTTCCTTTTAATTAATTTTTCACAGTGCTTTGCTTGTCCCTGGTGCCCTTTTTGATTTAATTTATTGCTCACTAGCCACCACAGCACCTGGGCAAGCCTGTAATTTATCTCTTCCTGTGTCCCTTGCCCCCCCTCAGTCCTCTCTCATTATTGATTCCTCCAGTTTGATTTCACCCTGCACTTGCCAGCATCATCTCCCACCCTGCCCTCCCACTCAGAATTGCTTGGATGAGTTTTCACCCCCCCATTTGTGACCTTGCATTGTAATTCCTGACCCAACAAGGCTGGGATTGCTGCTTGTTGGATCCCCTCCCTTGCTTGGGCTTGGCTTCCAGCCCAAACGTCTCAAAATTAACTCTGGGTGATTCCCATCCCATTCCCAGTGAGTCTCATCCACATGGAAGGGGTTGATGGCCTGACCTGGTGTAGCTGTGCTGAGTTTGCTGCAGGCAGGGAGGTGTTCCAGGAACAGGGATGGGCTGGGCTTAGCTTGGTCCCAGCTCTGAACAAGGAGGGAATTCTGAGCCCCCAGCAGCTCTTTGTTCCTGCCATATCCTGGAGAGGAGGATGTGCAGCTGAACCTGCCCTGGGGAGCCCTGGCTGCTCCCAGCCCAGCTCTCCTGCTGCTCTGAAGCTTTCTCCTGCTCTGCCTCTAAACAGTGAGGAAATTGTGGAAGGAAAGAAGGAATAAATGACTTTTCTTGTCTTTTAGCTGCCCTGTGGCTGGCACAGCCCAGCTCCCCAGAGCTCAGACAAAGAGGGAACCCCCGCTTTGCTCCATGGCTGTGAGGAATTGAGAGCTTTTATTTGCCACCATAAATGGTCCATTTACTTACAGAGCAGTCCCTGCCATTACCACAATGGCTTTGGAAAGCACATTACTGCAGATGTTCAGGTTATTTTGTCATCTGTGGCCATGTGATTTGCAAGCTGAGCCCAAAAGTGGGAAAGGGGTCAGAGGATGGGAACCATATGTTTGTTAAAAACACACAGCAAGGCAAGATCATGAGTCATTACCTGCTCCCCTGTAGAACAGGCACAAAACACAGCAGGCTGAGGCTCAAAGGAGTGGGTATCTACCTATCCCTGTTCCTGCTAAAAAGTACTTTGCTCATTATGGGATTTCCATTTTCATGGGATCTTGTGTAGCTGAGCTGGTTGTGTCTGATGGAGGAGCAGGGTGTATAAAGGATGGGGCTGGAACTGGCAGTGGCTGTGATTGGATATATCATGTCCTTTGGGTATTGGGGAAAGGTTCTTCCCCACAGGGCAGTGCCCAGGGAACAGCCCTGAGGCTGCCAGAGCTCCAGGAGCTCCAGGACAGCGCTGCCAGGGATGCTCAGGGTGGGGTTCTGGGGGTGTCTGTGCAGGGACAGGGGCTGGGCTGGCTCATCCTGGGGGACCCTCCCAGCTCAGGATATTCCAGGATTCTATCATTGTACCTCCTGACTCCCAGGGCATCAAACTGGTAATCAATGTTGTGAGTGTAAGAGCCCTGGGATATTATCACCATGTGGAAAATGAGGAGGTACAGCAGGCACTGCATGGGTCATGTAGAGCTTAGGAGATCTCACAGGAACCAGGGGAGCATCGTTGGTTTAATTGGTGGTTGGTGATAAATACCTGTAGTTGCACAGTGAGATATTGGCATGGTTAGATTTGGTTAAGGAATAAAATGTGGGAACTGCAGGACTGTAATTGCCTGTGGCCTGGAGGGGCTGGCTGCTGCACTCAGCAGGGTGTGTAGGAAACATGGGAACCTGTTAATTCCATTAGTTTTATTCTATTATCTCTCTTTTATTCCCTTTTCTTCGTCATTCTCCCTGTTCCCCATTCTCTCTTCAGTTGAGTTTGGCACTGCAGGTAGGATCACCCTGTAACTCCTGAAGGTAGGTCAGTTCCTGATGCAGTCAGGGAAAACCTGTGGGTGTCTGGGAGGTGCTGACCTTCTTCCAAATTAAGAAGCTCTCCTTGTCCATCTTTGACAATTTTTATCAATGCTCAAACCAAGGAGCTCCCTTCTCCTTCTGTCTCCAGGAACAGAAATATCCTTTTTCCATGTAGGAGCAGCCCCCCTTCTACCCATCCTTACATTACCCTACTTTTTACAAGGGTGTGGGGTGATAGGAGAAGGGGAAAGGCTTTAAGCTTAAGGACGGCAGGGTTAGGTGGGATATTGGGGAGAAATTGTTCCCTGTGAGGGTGGGCAGGTCCTGGCACAGGGTGCCCAGATCAGCTGTGGCTGCCCCTGGATCCCTGGCAGTGCCCAAGGCCAGGTTGGACATTGGGGCTTGGAGGAGTCGTGGAAGGTGTCCCAGTCCATGGCAGGGGTGGAATAGGGTGGGTTTTAAGGTCCCTTGCCACCCAAACCCTTCAAGCAGTCCCTTCAAGAGCACTTTGCAGCACTTTGGGAGGATTTGTTTCCCAGCTGTCCAAGGAAACCTTTAAAGAAGCTGGAGACCATTTGGGGGTCAGACAAGTGGCACAGTTTGAGATTCAAAGTGAGACTCCAACTTGAGCAAGTCAAAAAACTGGAGGGGAAAGCTCTACTTCACTGATAGACTACAAAGAGGGGATCCTACTTTGTGCTTTGTGAAGATTGTGTGGAGACAGTAAGTGACAGACAAGGATGTGTTTGGATCTGTTTGGATAATTTATCTTCTATTGTGAATTTTGAGAAGCACCCCAGGCCCTTCTGTGTGGTGATTGATTCAATCCATCTGCCTTCCCTGGGAATGACACCTCTTCCCCTCTCCATGGGCTCTCTGCAAACAAGGAGCTATAAATAAACACCAGTATCTCTATTTGCAGGGAGTGGAAAGCTGCACTGGAGCTTTGCCTTTGTACTTGTAAATACAAATGGGCAGGTAAGGGATGCTCCAAGCAAAGCCAGGCAGAAATTGGGAACACACATAGATGCTGCTTGGTGGCACATGAAATCTGCAGAACTGTAAAATCAGGTGTTACTGTTTTGTAATTTCAGGGGAAAAGTGTGAAAGGGATGGAGAGTTTTTGGTCTGGACCCAGCCACGTCTTTCAGTGAACTTTTTCTTTCTCATGCTCACAAGCAGAGGATAAATGCTGCAGTTTGTACTGCTGGAGGTCAAGGTTTGATGGACTGGCAGCAGTGATGCACTGGGAGGGGTGGAGGAAGCTGCACTTACCTTTCCTGCCTGTGCAAAGTCTGCTGAGACCCATCTGCAAGGAGATTTGGGGGAAAACCTTCTTGTAGGGCCCTGGTGGTGCCTCTGGTGTCCTGTGGGATGCAGGCAGGAATTAAAGGCTGGACATGGTGTGGCAGTGTCAACTGGAGCTGCTGGAAAGTTGATGAGCAATGTAAAACTTGGCTCCGGGAGTCTGTGGGTGAAGGAATTCCCATAGATACAGATACAGCTCATGGGCACCCTCAGTGTGGGAAATGTGTGCAGGGAAGAGAACAGAGCTGGGAAGGGGCTGGAGAATTCCTGAGGGAGCTAGGAAAGGAGAAAAGGAGGCTCAGAGGGGCCCTTGTGGCTCTGCACAAACTCCCTGACAGGAAGGGACAGCCGGGGGGGATTTGGGTCTGGGAGCAGGGACAGGAGGAGAGGGAATGGCCTCAATTGCATCAGAGGAGGTTTAGGTTGGATATTGGGAAAACTTCTTCCCTGAAAGGCTGGTCAGGCACTGGAACAGGGCAGTGGAGGAGTCCCCATCCCTAGAGGTGTTCCAAAAATGTCCTTGGGGACTTGGATTGTTGCTGGGCTTGGCAGTGCTGGGTTACTGGTTGGACACAGAGATCTTAAAGGGCTTTTCCAGTGGTTCTGTGGTTCCATGAACCTGGAGGATGAGTGCATCATGCTGCTCAGAGCCAGCTGCAGAGCCTCAGTTAGGAGCTGTTCTGTCACTCTGCAGGGCAGCTTTTCTAAGAGAAGCATCCCCCAGAATGGCTTCCTGAGCTTTTCTCTACGTGGTGCCATTTCTTCCTCCTGAGCACTTGTCCTCAGAGCTGTCTCCTTTCTCAACTGTGATCCAGAGGTCAGGAGCTCCATCCCAGAGCCACTGGCTGGAAAATCCTTCACCATCTCTTACCAACACTGATGGAATCTCAGCAGAACACCCAGCCCCAGGAGGGGCAGAACACCCACCCCAGGAGGGGCTCTGCCTGCTGCTCTGCTCTCCTTATTTCCTTGCAAACTATTTCCAGAGTGCCTGCAGTAGTCCCTCGGGGTGTTTGTGCTTCTGTGCCTTCATCCTGTGCATCCTCTGTGTGCACTCAGTGCCAGGGCTGCCGTGCTGGTGCAGAGGAGCTGTTCCCAATCTGGGATAACATCCCCTGCATTCAGCTGACTTGCATTTCCTCCTTATCCTTGGTATTAATCCCAAACTTGCAGAATCACCAGGTATTAGGATTTGATAGAGCCACTGCTCTTTGTGTGCCGAGGCAGCTGATGGAAGCCTTAATACTGCAGGTGGTGAGCTGCCAAGCCATCCAAAGCCAGGCTGCATTAGCACTCTGATATCAGAAATATCCCTCCTGATAGCAGCAAGATCCCTCCAAGGAGAGCTGGGGAGAGCAGGCTGCATTCATTGCCTTTGTGCCTGGGCTGGTGTGTGAGCACATCCAGAGCCCCTCCTGTGAACCTGGATATTGCTGTGAAAGCAGAAG